>NC_142153.1:32155115-32780115 GCF_024610735.1 Ursus americanus
TCCATGGACTAATGCACGGATGTAAATCTGTGTACTAAGTGCCACCATGACTGTCTTCTTCCTGTCTCAGTTTCTGCTCAGTGATCATGACATGCTTCCCCTCTGAGGTCAGCTACAGGTTTTAGTTCTGCACTCCTGGCAATCCTAACCCATCAGACAGATGTGAGAGTTGAAAACTGTTAGTTGTTTTTACACTAAATGAACCAGATTCTATTCACTCTCAGATCATCAAAACACCTGACTACCATCAGGAATATGTATCCTTATGCAAGATAGTGTTTCATCTGGGATTACATAATGTGAAATATTTTACTTTTCTTAATTCTTGTAAGTATGGTAAATAGTGTTCATGGAAAAATATCACAAAGTAAGGCATTGAACTATTGTGTGCCCTAGGAATTCATTTTAACTACATTGTATTTAAATTGGTAAATAAATATACTTGCACCCGGTATGATTATAAAATAATTTTACCAATTCAAGTTGGCATTTTATTTTATGCTTAAAAAATGTCTTAAATGATTTGGTTAGCCATTTCCCTATAAGGAATTGAATAGTAGTCCCATTTCATTTGTTGGTGAGTATATTACCTGTCACTTGGGTACTTTTCTTTAGACCCTTTCCAAGTTTCAGAAATATGTAAGTTTACTTCATGTGAACTGCCATTAGTTGACAGACTTCTAGGGCTGTGAGCGTCAATTCACTGAACAAACATTTTGTATCTTCTGTACAAAGATGAACAAGGCAAGTTCCTTTGCCTTGGGGAACTCACAATTTGTATGTACACAAATAATCACTATCTAATACTTGCAAATATGTAAATAAAGGCAAACAGATGAGGGATTTGGTGCATTTGAGAAAGTCTTCAAAGAAGGAGGATTTTTAAGTTGTGCCTTAGAAGACCGTAAATGCGATAGATCTCATTATTCACAGCAAGAGCGGAAAGGACAGCTCAGGCAAAAGCATTTAGAAACTAACATGAATAAAGGGATGATGGTATAAAACATGTTTAGGAATTGTAGTGCAAGCAGGGATAGGAGTGAGTAAACTATTTTATTCGTTCATACAAGACATGATGAGGGGTTTTGCTAAAACATTGACATTAGAGATGGAGAGAAGGGCCTTTTGAAGAAATAGTTTAAAGATAGCTTGATAAGACTTGGTGATCAAATATAGTGGAACAGGAAGGGGAAGGTGATGAAAGAGTCAGAGACAGCTTGCTGTTTTTATCTCAGGTTACTGTCCAGAGTATAATGATAGTCATTGAAATGGGGAATGCAGGAGAAAGTCAAGAATGTTCAGAGGTGGTTGAAAGGGTCCAATCAGGAAGTCATCAATAAATAAATAAAACTAGAGATTATATCAGTCCTACAACTTCCTATGAAAGTGAGAGCCTATTCCCAAGCATTTTGACCTGAGGCTTCAAGAAGATATTTGAAAATATTTCTAGAAAAAAAGGGAGAGGAATTAGTCTGAAGAAGTAAACATCAGCCATGGTGATGTTTACCATATGTCATAGAAGTGTACCTTTTTTATACCAGAACAAATGCTATCTTACTTTATAGGATATGAAGAATGAAACACTCAAATTACTCAAATGTTTTCTTTTTCTTTCTGCCCCCCCACTCCCTCTCTTCTTTCCTTTTTTCTCCACTGAGATATAATGGTTTGATGAGTTTGCTGAGGAAAAGATCAGTCAGAATGTGCTGCTATATGTTGGGTGAAGCACATGAACTTTACAGAGGGTATTTTGAAGTCCACGTATTCTCCAGTATACCAAGAAATGTCTTCTTTAGCATGGCTAGTAAGTAGTATCTTCCAGAAGTGAGTAAAATGGAAAAGAAGCCAAATCCATGTGCTTTTGATTCTCTGCTGAACATATTAGCCCTCTATTAAGTGGTATGCAGTCTCCAAACTTTTTGAGGCCCTTAGGCAGTTAGCAGTTAACTGTGAAATGATTTAACTCTTAAGTATGGAGATGGAAACAAATAGAAATAAAGACTTGGCTTTGTCATTGTACACTTTCTAACCTAGAAGCTTTCTTCTGGCTTTATCTCCAACTCCAAAGGTTGAAAATAGAACTTTTCTGCTTCCCATTGCTTTGTGGTTTCTCTGGATTCCTTACTTGTAACTTGGTAACTTTTAGATATAATTTGCCTATTTCTTGCAACAGTTGAATCAAATATGTTTTTTTTAGAATGAAAACTGAAAGCCTAATATTTGATAAAGCATTTGCTGGTACTATACAACAACATAATGATTATTTGGTTTTTCTTTCCTATTCGAGTATAGGCTTACATTTTCTGGTTTAGCATTATTTTTACAGAAAGCATTATTTGTAAATTATTTAAACTGTTTCAGCTGAAATGTTTGTGCGCTTCTAGCTTCTTGTACTGAACAACATTTCACAAGGCAGATTTTGGTATAGCTGTTTGGTTGAAACGCATTATTGTTACTTTAGGTGCCGACTATTCTGATGCCGAGTTTCCAATTGCCTTGATTAAAGTAGAAACATACTATGGCTTGGATGACTTACATTTCAAATTGGTTTGAGCAAGATGATTGGTATGAAGGACTACGAAGAGTAAGATATATTTATGTTGTGTTTATGATTTTCCGTGGGTTTCTTTTTCTGCTTTACTACTCATGCAGCTGTATTTCTTTGTCATTTATGTTGCAGACAGTTTTGCATTGCGATATTTTGAGGGTAAATAAGATACTTGATAGATTCCAAAGCAGAGGTAAGAAGATAATATAAGTATAGTCATAATCATACATTGGAGAAAATATATTTTTTTCTGTCCTTGTTTCACATTAATTCTTAATGTTTTTAGGTTGTCTTCAGGCTTTAAATATAAAGTAGAATTCTTTTTAATGAGATTAATGTATGAAAACAGTAATACTTTTAATAGTCATTTTACATAAAGAAAAACATTTAATGAAGTAGGAGATGTGTATGATAGTAGTATCTATTATATTAATATTGTAAAAGAAAATGCAAAAAGTTTCTGAAGAACAGTGCCATGTTCTATCTGATGAATTTTTAGGCGATTAATTATGTTTCAAAAGATTTGCATTGTTACCATGGCAACTTTTGTATAGTATTTTGAAAATAGCTATTCTGATCTATTATTACAGTCGTAGAAAACTGCTATTTAAAATTGCATCTAATCAAAATGGATTTAGTGTAAAATAATACGATGTCTTTTTGATTATTTTTCCCTTTTTAATGGAAGATTTCTTAATCATTTAAATGAAGGTGCTTTGGGGATTTATTTTTCTTACACAGCCTGGATTTTTCTTTTTATTAATGAGTGGAACAAAAAAAGCGAGAGTATCTTCCTGCGGTTTTACCAGCTTTCCTCCCTGTCATTGTTGGAGGGCATAAGATTCCAAAGATAGGAAGCGTGGCTTTTCCCTCCCACCTTACTTCCTCAGGGTCCCTCCTCCACGCGTCCATGAAAGACATTTTCTCAGTATATTATTTTCTTTTAGCTATCTTTTTAACTGTAATTCCTCAGCAGTTTAAAACCTCCTGCCTTTTGGGCTTTTCTTCAGATTTTTTTTCAGCTCTGAAACAAGCCGGTAAACATCTTTGCCAGTTAATCGCTGGAGAATGCCCTCATGTTGTAGGTGCTAAGGCATTCTTCAGAAAACAGGGTGAGAATCAGTGGGTGGCTCGTCATTCTGAATTTCGGTCTTATCCCTACATGATGGAAGTACCTCGGCTTATGAGTTTAAGAAGTCCCACTGGACGCACACACACCCTTTGTTTGTATTGTGTGTGTGCATTTTAAATGTAATAATAAGCACATTTTTGATGTTGAACTAGAGGGTGTTTTTTTCAAGTGTAATCCATATATTTGTCAATGGGAGGGCATAGGGATGGTAGTCTTAACTTGCTAGAATGCTTTTTACTAAAATTGGCTGTTCCTTTGTTTAGTGACATTAGGGTAGTTCATAGAGATGATGAGGATTCAAAATCTTTTTCTCCATCATAAGCCCCGTCTGCCCTTTATTACTACCATTGGCCTTTATAAATGAGCTCCTGGCTCTGAGACCTATTATAAGAGTAGCTGTTCTTATATATAGAAACAGTTCAACCCTGAAATTACCATATTGTCGTCTTCATGAGTTTGAGCTGCTTCTGGCTCAAGTTTTGGTCAGTTCTTATATAGACTTAGATGAGAATGAAAGATCCTATTCTAAATAATGAAAATTGGCACATGAATATGGACTTTAATTTCCTCTTAAAGGCCAGCTTATTATTCAGATGATGTGCATGTGCTTATATATCCTATATAATCAGCATTCAGCATAGCAAATTTTTCAATAGAATTTTTTTCTCCTTATTTATTTAGAAGCAACATTACAGCATTGTAGTGTGAGGTTAAAATGTACATGGAAACAACAGATTTTATAATAGTACAGAGGACCATATGGGATGAATGAAAGTATGGCTGTGAGGTTATTACGTTTCACATGAAGCAGAACAGTAACACAAAGTATAACAGATGTTGGCGAGGATGCAGAAAAAGGGGAACCCCCTAACACTGCTGGTGGGAATAGAGTATTTCTTTAGATGTTCACAGGAAAAGCTAAGTTGGATTTTTTAGTTAAAATTGTAATTTAGAAGTATAATGATTGAAAAATTACATGCAAGTGTGAGTTTGATCTTTAGCACAAAATTATGATAGAATTAATTTTGATATAATTAATATTTATGGCATATGTATATATTTCTACAGATACACATACACGTATATATGAACTTGATTTTAACTTCGTTTTATAATTTTGTTTTTGGTAGTGTTGTAACTCTAGCCATGTTTTAAAGTTCATTATGATTATTTCATATCAACATACTCTTGCTTATTCAAAAGTGAACTTTAGGGGCTCCTGGGTGGCGCAGTCATTAGGCGTTTGCCTTGGCTCAGGGCGTGATCCCGGTGTTCCGGGATCGAGTCCCACATCGGGCTCCTCTGCTGGGAGCCTGCTTCTTCCTCTCCCACTCTCCCTGCTTGTGTTCCCTCTCTCGCTGGCTGGCTATCTCTGTCAAATAAATAAATAAAAAATCTTTAAAAAAAAAAGTGAACTTTAATATTATACAAATCTAATATAAATTTACTCTTATCACTTTTTTTTACATTTATATACTTAATGTATAGAGCATCTGTACTGTACTTGTAATGTATGTGTTGTATTTCATATGAGATTGAAACAAAAAATTGAATTTAGGTTAAATAAACACTGTCTTTGCAAGTAGGCTGTTGCCAGGCTACTGGCACTGTCACTTACATGTGGAGTGACACAATGCTCAGACTTTCTTCCCGAAGCCTTTATGAATCTCCAGTATTCAGTGTACCACAGGGTTTAGTACTTCATCTTTAAAGTGCGCATGTTGTTTCTGGGCCAGAAAGATAATATTTTCCAAAGCAACAAATCTTTAGAATGGACATGGAAATTCTTAAGTCATTCACATAAAAATGAAACCTATTCTAAAGTAAGGGTAGAAAAGAATACTGTAATATTTATCTGAAATCTATAATTAACTGTTACATTCAGTTAACATATATTTATTTACCTAAATATGTGACTTTTTTTTTTTAGGATTTATGTTTTAAAAAAGGTATATATTTTGGAATGGACTTGCAGTTGAACATTTTCCATTTTCAGTAATGCAGAATCATTAATTATGTAACCATTCGTGCTGACTACAAAGATAACAAAAGCTTCTGGACATTTCTTTTTATCTCCTTAGCAATTACAGATATCACTTAATAAAAGTTATATCATATTACATGTATTTTTAATAATATTTTTGAAAAATAATGTAGAAGTTTCAAATACTACCCATTTGTTTTGTATTTATTTTTATTTTTTTAGTTTTTTTTTTTTAAGATTTTATTTATTTATTCGACAGAGATAGAGACAGCCAGCGAGAGAGGGAACACAAGCAGGGGGAGTGGGAGAGGAAGAAGCAGGCTCATAGCAGAAGAGCCTGATGTGGGGCTCGATCCCAGATCGCCGGGATCACGCCCTGAGCTGAAGGCAGACGCTTAACCACTGTGCCACCCAGGCGCCCCTATTTTTTTAGTTTTTTAAAAGATTTTATTTTATTTTTTTTTTCCAGAGAGAGAGAGAGAGAGCAAGCATGAATGGGGGAGAGGCAGAGGGAGAAGCAGACTCTCTGCTGAGCAGGGATCCCGATGCAGGGCTCCATCCCAGGACCCCGAGATCATGACCTGAGCCAAGGGTAGATGCTTAACTGACTGAGCCACCCAGGAGCCCCAATAGTGCCCCATTAAATACATAATTAAGATTTATAAATGCAATAGTATTCATATATTTAATGATGTATAATTTTTTCAAATTTTATTCAAAATCATAGAGTTTTACAATAAGTTGCCATTTTGTTTTATCCTGCTTATTATTTTAATTGCTGAATTGGACAAGTTATTCAACTCTGAATTTAGAAAGGAATTAGTTGTTAGATTGTAAGACTTGTGAAAGCTGCTTAGAAACCAGGTCATATCAAATCATATGACAATATTGAAATTTTTATATTCTCTAAATTTGGAAGTTAAAAAATAGTAAATTAAGAAACGTAGCAAATCAAGATATACTGATAATTAAAGTAAAAAGAATTGACAAAATGGATTTTGAAGTAACTTATTTATTTTTAATAAATAGTTAGCAGAGGGACTTTGAGTTTCTAGTCTGGCAGGTAAGGAGCTTAGAAGTCTTCACTTTGGCCTAAAATGGTAAAAAGCTGAGCAAACTGAAAAATCAGCTTTCTTCTTAAATCTCTAAGGGAAGTGAGGTCATGAGGCGAATTGCCTCTTCCACAGTTGGAGAGACGGACAGGCAGTTGCAGAAATTCACAACCTACTGGAGCAGAGACCTCCAGCTGAAACCTCCGTGAGAACCAGAGCCACAGTAGGAAAACCTGAACTATAACTGATGAATTGCTGGAGGCTCAGTCCCAAGTCTGAGAGTTAAAAACTCCAGGGAGGGCCCCAGGCTTGTGTGATTAACCTCCAGGATCTCTACCAGGTCCTCAAAGTGAAATCAGGGCAAATCCCTCATGCTTCTGGCAGGCGCAGAAGAAAAGGAACCACTTTGAAATATATCATGGCATTTTTTCTTAGCAAGGCTGTTTGCAGGAGAAATTGTCTTACCAGAACCTAACCTGCTGGTTATTTCAGAGCCTAACCTATGTGGGCAAGGGAAATAACTAACTTCAGCCCATTGTACCCATCATGTCCCACCTAAGGGATAAAAAAAAAAAAAAAAAAAACAAGAATCACTGGTGAAATTCACATTCCACAGGCGTAGGCTCACCAAAAGACAGAGACCTAATCATAGGACTATGGTATACTTCCTCTCCTGCCACAACTTACCATCCTATTACTGAAGGTCAGTTTACTACAGTTCCTTTTACCCAGTATATCATGTTCTCCTCTCAAGGAGAAGATTACAGGGCATATTAAAAGGCAAAAAAAGCACAGTTTAAAGAGAATAACAAGAGTCAAATATGGCAGGAATGTTGGAATTATCAGACCAAGAATTTGAAGGAACTATGATTAATATACTAAGGACTTTAATAAAAAAAAAAAGTAGACAACATACAAGAACAGATGGATAAGTTAACCAAAGAGATGGAAATTCTAAGAAGAATCAAAAAGAAATGCTAGAGACCAGAAACACTAGCAAATGAAGAATATCGATAGTGAGCTCATTAGTAGACTCGATATGGCTGAGGAAAGAATTTCCTAGCTTGAGGATATGACAGTGCGGACTTCCAAATCTGAAAAGAAAAGAGAAAAAAGAATGGGGAAATAAAAAACAGACTCTCCAGGAGCTGTGGGACAACTAAAAAGGTGTACCATACACATACGGGAAATACCAGAACAAGAAGAAAAGAGTAAAAGCAACAGTTGAAGCAATAATTACTTAGAATTTCCCCAAATTAATGTCAGACAGCAAACCACAGATCCAGGAAGCCCAGGAAATACACAACATGATACATGCAAAAACAAAAACAACAAAACTGTACCTAGGCAAATCATATTCAAACTGCAAAATAAAAAAAAAAAAAAATTAAAAAAAGAGAGAGGGAAAATCTTGAAAAAAACCAGAGAAGCAAGGATAAGAATTCATTCAACTACTCACAAACCATGAAAAAAAGAGAATGACTGAAATATTTAGAGTGTTCAGAGAAATTAAATACCAGCCAAGAAATCCATACTCTGTGAAATTATCTTTCATGAGTGAAGGAGAGATAAAGACTTTCTCAGACAAAAAAAATTTGGGAATTTGTTGTCAGTAGACGTGCCTTGCATCAAATGTTAGGAGAAGTTCTTCAGAGAAGGTAAGTGATATAGGTCAGAAGCTCAGATCTGCATCAACAAAGGAAGAGTATTGGAGAATGAATAAGTAAACGTAAAATAAAATTTATTTTGTTTATTTTTAGATTTTATTTATGTATTTGACAGAATCAGTGAGAGAGGGAACACAAGCAGGGGGTTGTGAGAGGGAGAAGCAGGCTTCCCGCCGATCAGGGAGCCCGATGCAGGGCTCTATCCCAGGACCCTGGGGTCATGACCTGAGCCGAAGGCAGACGCTTAATGGCTGAGCCACCCAGGTGCCCCCAAAAACTTTCATTTTTCTTATTCTTAATTGATCTTATTAACAAATAACAGTTTGTTCAAAATACAAATGCAACAACGTATTTGATTATGTATGCTTTTATACACATACACATGCATACTCACATATGTACATATATATATGCTGTGTTGCTTATGTATAAGCGAAATGAATGACAGCAATGATACAAGGGTTGGGAAGAGGAATTAGGGATATTTTGTTATTATAAGGTGGCCACAGTACCTGAGAAGTGATATGGTGTTATCTGGAAGTACACTTGGATTAGTCGTAAATGTACAATACAGAGTCTGAGACAATCACACACACAAAAATTTTAAATGAGACATAATTGATAGGCTAAGAAAGAAGAAAAAATTGAATCATATAAAGTGCTCAGTTGAAACCAGAAAAGAAAGAAAAAGTGTGGAAGACAAAAACAGGAACAAATTGAGATAATAAAAATAGGGTAGATACTACTCCAAGCATATCAATAATTACCTCGAACATCAGTGATCTAATGCACTAATAAAAAGACAGAGACCCAACTATACATTGTCGACGAGTAACTCAAATTAAATGTAAAAACGTATATAGATTAAGAGTAAAGGGATGAAGAAAGATATACCATGCTAACACTAATTAAAAGAAGTGGGTATAGCTATGTTAATTTCAGACAGAGCAGAATTCAGAACAGGGGTAAAGAGGAACATTACATAGTGATAAGAGGGTCAGTACTCCAAAAAGACATAACAGTACTTAATGTGTCTGTGCCTAATAGCAGAGTATTGTCATCCCTGAGGCAAAAATTGATAAAAACGCAAGGAGAAGTAGATGAGAACACTATTATAGTTGGAGACTTTACTACTCTGTCAGATGGAACAGATCTACCAGACAGAATCAGTAAGAACGAAGTTGAACTGTATAGCATCTTCAAGCAACTGTATCTAATTTGCACCTACGGAATACTTCCCCCAGCCACAGCAGGTTGCACATTCTTCTCAAGCTCACATTCCCCTAGACAGACCATATTTTGGGCCATAAAACACATCTCAACCACTTGAAAGTAAAGAAATAATACAAGGTCTGCGCTCAGACATCAGCAGAATTCAACTAGAAATCAACAACAGAAGTATAACTTGAAAATCCCCAAATACTTAGAGACTAAACAACAGTCTTCTAAATAACGCATGGATCAAAGAAAAATTCCTAAGAGAAATTGAAAAGCATTTTGAACTAAATGAAATTGAAAATACAGCAACACAATTTATAGGATGCAGCAAAAACAGTGCCTAGAAGAAATTTATAGCATTTAATGCATATATTACAAAAGAAGGACGATCTAAAATTAATCATCTAAGCTTCTTCCTTGGGAAACTAGAAAAAGAAGAGCAAATTAAATACAAAGTAAGGAGAAAAACAGAAATAATAAAAATTTAGGTCAGAAATCAATGAAATCAAAAATAGAAAATCAACAAAACTAAAAGCTGCTTCTTTGAAAAGATCAGTAAAATCTATAAGCATTTAGCTAGACTAATTAAGAAGAAAAGAGAAAAGGAACATATTACTAATACCAAAAATGAAAGAGGGGATATCGCAATATAACCTATGGACATTAGAAGGATGATACAGGAATACTACATCAATTCCATACCCCAAAATTTGGTAACCTAGATGAAATGGACTAATTCTTTACAGACACAATTTGCCAAACCTCACAGAAGAAATATACAATGTGAATAGGCTTACATCTTAAAGAAATTGAATCAATAATTACATTTTATGATACTGTGATTTGTAAGAAATATATGTTTGGTCATTTAGATGACCCAATTTCTCAAGTGTTGAGAGCCATAAACGTGTCTTTTGTTAAGCTAATGAGGTGACTTTTAGAAAGCACCTAAGGACGGGGGCTCATCCCTGGCTGGAGCCAACATAGGATTAGAGAGTTGGAACTTTTAGTCCTACCCCTTGACCTTCAGGGAGGGGAGAGGGGCTGGAGGGTGAAAGATTGCCAATGGCCAGTGATAGAATCAATCATGCCTATATAATGAAGCCTCCACGAAACACAAAAGGAAGGGGTTCAGAGGGCTCTCCAGTTGAGGAACATGTGGCCCACTCTGAGAGGACAGAATCTCATTGACCCTTCCCTTATCCCTTGCCTTACGCATCTATCTGGCCGTTCCTGAGTTATATCCTCTTTTAATAAATGTTTCTCTGAGTTCTTGAGCCATTCTAGCAAATTAAAAGACTTGAACAGACCCTTCACTGAAGAAGATAGATGGCCTGTAAGTATGAAAAGATGTCTGACACAGGGAATTGCAAATTAAAACAGCAGTGAGTTACTCCTGTATCTCTATTAGAATGGCCTATCCAAAACACTGACAACAGCAAAGGCTGGTGAGGATGGGAAACAGCGGGAACTCTCATTGATTTCTGGTGGGAATGCAAATGGTACAGACACTTTGGAAGACAGTTTGATCATTTCTTATAAAATAAACATATTCCTACCAGGATCCAGCAATCACTTCCTTTTGCACTCCTTGTTATTTACCTAAATGAATTGAAAACTTATGTTTACACCAAAATCTGTGCATGAATGTTTATAGCAGCTTTCTTCATAACTGTTAAAACTTGGAAACAACCAAGATGTCCCTCAATAGGTGAATGGATACATGAACAGTGGTACATCCAGAAAAGGGAATATTTTTCATTGCTAAAAAGAGATGAGCTACCAGGCCATGAAAATACATGGAGGAAACTTAAATGCATATTACTAAGTTAAAAAAGCCAATTTGAAAAGGTTGCACACTGTATAATTACAATATGACATTCTGGAAAAGGCAAAACTATGGAGAGTATAACAATATCCGTGGTTGCCATGGGCTATTGAGAACAGGAGAGATCAATAGGCAGAACAGAGAGGATTTTTAGGGCAGTGTTATCTATTCTATACAATCTAAGATGGTGGATACATGTCCTACATTTGTCAAAACCCATGGAATGAATAACAGCAAGAGTGAACCCTGATGCAAGCTATGGACTCTGAGTGATGATGGTGTGTCAGTGTTGTTTCATCCTTGTAACAAATGTACCAGCCTGATGGGAGGTATCGATAGTGGGGGAGGTTGTGTGTACCCGGGGACAGGGAGTGAATGGGAACTCTGTAATTTTTACTCAGTTTTGCTGTGAAGCTAGCACTGCTCTAAAAACAGTTTATTAAGTTTAGAAAAGATTTAAGAAACAGCAGAAAGTGAAAATTTTTTAAATGATTCCATTTTACCTGTTTAAATCTTTCTCCTGTGTTTCTTTCCCAGATATAAACTCAAAATTTGCTTAAACATAAATCAGAAACCATTTTTACTTACACACAAACATTATTAATAGTAATCATAGACCCCAAAGGTAAACTTCAAAAGCCTATTTGATTCACAGTGTGGTTAAAATAATAGTATATTTTCAATGAAAAGTAGTGTTGTAACATTACTAGTGTAGAAAAATACGTATATTTTTAAAACTTTGACAGGAATGCTAGTGCTTGAGGAAATATGGGTGCCAGGGGAGGAGGAAAAAAGATTTTTTTTATAGTTAAGCACTCAAGGACTGAATGAAGCATGGTTATCATGGAATTTTTCACTTCAAATAAGTTTTTTACTTAAAAAAAAACACTAGTTCCACTTAGATAAGGGGATTTAATGGGATGAAGATAGATTTGGGGAAGAAAGAGGAAAGTAGAAGAGATCTTTTCTAGAAGGTGGAAATAGAAAGGATATGAAGAAGAAAGTAACTTCAAAAATAAATGGGAGATAGCGTAACTGACTAGAAATTGCTGAGCATTAAAATAAAGGAGAAATACAGGGTTATGGTCAGTACATGATTCCACTGATACTGAAGAGGAAGCAGGTGATACAGAGACACTGCTTTATTTTTCAACGACAGTGTCAACTATCCTTGGTTCAGAGTAGCTTGTTTTAAACCGCTAGGTGGCAGGGTAGAGAGAGAAGAGGCAGGTTGAGGCGGACAGTTCCAGGAGATACACTGAACAGGTACCTATTAGACTTGAGTCATAGGTCAGATGTATATATATTTATGTGTTAATGTTGCATATGTGTGATATGCACATATTGTGTTAAGGCAATAACATTTTGCTACTAAAATAATATGAAACTTTTGAACAGCATAAACAAAATAGTGATTAAAAATTGACTTTTGGATATGTTAGTCATTGTGAACCAAATTTATTATATCTGCTAGGTATTTACTTAATTTTTCAAAAATATTTTAAGGTTATAATTGCTATTTATATATTTTCCTTATTTTAATCAGATATGAAATTGACAGTGAAAAATTGATATTTGCATGGTATAACTGCGGTATAAGTGAACATTGTTAAGAGTCCTCATTTTTAGACCGATATTTTTTACTGTATTAGAAAAGATAATCGAATAATGGTCTGGATTCTGCCTTGAAAAAGTTTGTTTTGGTCAATTAATCTATTCTTGAATGCCATTCATGAGGTGACTATGTAGGGTAATACTCAGAATAGTTTTTTTGTTTTTGTTTTTGCTTTAGTGTTTTCCCTGTATCTGTGTTTTCAATATGATCATAGACTTATGAACGGCCTCACTCTTGGTTTCTTTTTCTCCAGCATCCTAGAAGAATTGAGTTTAAAGTTTACACATAGATTCACAGAATCCCTTGAACGGAGAGGAATGGTAGGGTTTCTTTGAGATAGAAGGAACAGACTCATGCGTCTGAGTCCAGCTCATGCTCTGTGCGGCTTGGAGCTGGATCTCCATCCCTGCTTGCTGACTCCCAGCCGGACAGATTCTGTGTCTCCAGGGCTGTTTGCTCCACCATCCTCCACTCAGTCACATCAGCATTTTGTAACCAGTGGTTTCCAGCTTCCTTCTGTCCCATCTTCACAGTGAACAGTCTTGTTAGTGCAGCTTACATACCTACCCTGTGTACCGCAGATAGTTTGTGCGAAGATACGGAGTCACTCTAAAGACAGTGATGTTCCTGGCAGAGGCCACAGTCCTCCCAATGTTGGCTCACAGTGTTTTGCACTTGAATTTGCTGCCTTGAATGAATTGCCAGTATTTAAAAATTGGTAGATTTTACACAAAAATCTAGATACTTCCATTTCTCTGGGAAGTTTCATGAATCTGGCAACAGGGGAGGGAGGGCCTTCTCCAGTGGCACTAGAGCCCTTTAGATAGAATATGCACCTTCCGTTTCACCGTAGTCCCCACCACTCCTCTAGGATTCCCAGTCCTCGGCCAGGGCCAGGTGTTATTTGTCATTGATCATTTTCTAATCTCTTGCTTTTCAAATTTGAACTACCTGCCTTGATGTCTCTAGACATTTGGGGGTTTCAACTCTTGTTCTCTGAAAGTATACATTGAGATTAATAGTCCTCGTAGAAATTTTTTTCAGGGCATAAAGATAAGGATTGATGAAGATAGCTATAAAATCATTAAGCTTACTGAATAATGAAAATGACTGCTATTTCTCCAAATTTGGTTTTCAAGGCAAACATGTCCCAGGTCAGGCAAGTGGGACTGCTGGCCGCCGGATGTCAGCCGTGGAACAAAGATGTGTGTGCTGCCAGTGGAGACAGGTTTGCGTACTGTGCCACCCTAGCCATCTATATTTACCAGGTAAAGTACTACGGATGCCTTTTGATTTCTAATTTTATCAGGTAAAGTTAATATTTAATACGTATCTTAAAATCCCTGTTATAGGAAAGGCTTAATACTGTAATTTAATTGATATTGATATTTTGTTGCTGTTTATACTTTATTGGTTTTACAATTCAAGCTTTTAGAAAATGCTTATATCATAGTTTCAAATTATTAGAAAAATCTTAGTTGATTTCATAAACCTTTATGTGTTGTTCATCAGAAAGAATTTCTTCAAGACTTAAAAGCTTCCAATTTATGCGTGGTGAGCAATTAGAATCTAATGCTTTTAAAATTTATTTCCACATAAATAATTGGAATTCATTTATTCATTTGTTTCAGACCTTGCTCAGTAGCATTTCATATGAGAAAATCTTCAGTTGAAGAATGTGGGTCATCCATTAGAGACCATTATATTAAAAACAATGCCGATATAAAATATTTTGAGATATTCTTGAGACACAAACCTTTATAAATCCTTTTTTTTCATGTCTGAACTCCATTCAGACATCTCTCATCAGTTCCCAATCTATAGAGCCAATGGCCTTCGGAATTGCCCCAGATAGGGGTGCCATAAACATCTTAAATCCAGGCCAATCTTTCTCCTCAAACCTGGAGTCAGTATTTCACTGTGAGCAGCTAACCACAGATGTGAGGGTTGGCTCTCTTTGGCTGACCTCTTCTCACCTCCTATGCCGCAGGTAACCAGGAGAGATCCTAGCATTTTGTACCTTTATATCCTTCTCACCTAAACTATCCTAATAGTCTCTTACTATCCTCTTCACTTCTATTTTGACTCTCTCTATTTATACATCAGTGTAATCAATCATCTGTAATGCAGATATGCAATTTTCAATCTTCCGCTGCTCGTTCCTTCATATTAACATCCAAACTTCATAGTGTGACGTTGTTTGCAATGTTTCTTTCTCCATCTCCTCTCACCTTGTGCCCTGGGCAGACCAAGCTAATTGTATTTTCCAAAACATCAGACTCTCTTATATCTTGCCTTTGCTTACACTGATTTTTCCATTTGCCTGTGTTGCCTGTTTAGAGAATGTTTTCTCATCTTTCAAATCTCACCTCAAGTGTATAAACTCTTTTCCATATTCTGCTTTTTCCTCTTTCCTATTGGCAAAGGACCTCATAAAATGGGCTGCCTCTCTGCCTGCTTCCCTTAACCAGAGTCCGTCTTCCTCACCTTTGAATTTCTCAAGTTATTCTGTACTCTCTGGAATTTAAGAGACTCATTAAATATTTTTTGAATGATATATTTTTTGTTGTTTTGAAATACCAACTAATTTCAGTTATGAGTGAAAAAAAATTATTGCATTATACTGGAATAAAAATCCTTTTAATTGCTAATAGTGTAGTTTATTGAAAATGAAAGAAATAATAGCATTAATCTATACACCAATTAATTTCCCACCATATCAAGTTAGATTTAATGCAGTCCATTACTCAAGATGTAGAAACAGCCAGCAGTCAAACTGCGTTTCAGTCTAACTGACGTTTTTTCACTCCCCATTGCCCCGCAGGGAAGACAGCAGCAAGCCTGCTAATTGCCTTCTTTTTCCTCCCATCTGCCTCCTTTACACTTTGCCTGTCCCCATAAGCTTCTCACTCCCAAAGGTCTCCTACAAAATTTCTCCCTTAGTCTTAAGTCCCTAACTGCTCGTCTTATTTCCTTTTAGAGAAGAAGAATGTATCAATCAAGGTAAACTATTCCTCCAAGGAGTTAGGACAGTCAGAGAGTGGATGAAGGCAGAGCTTAATTTTTTTCATGTTCGCATGTGTCTTAAGTTTTATGTGACGTTTTATGACTTGAATAGGAAGATTGAGCTAAAATTATTAGTATAAAAAACTTATGAAGAAAATGTATATGTCATTGAAGACTGAAGCAAACTAAAAATCACCCTGATTTAGAAATTAAAACAAACAAACTCAGATGACAGTTCATTATAGAGTTCACTGTAAAAACTTGTTTCAAAGAATGCAAATAGAAAATATATTTATATCAAATGGTGACATTAACATTAAACTTATATTAATCAGTACCCTTTTATATGTCATTGTCTAAATTGAAGTGCTTCAAAAATTATGCTACATAAATATAAAATATTATAATTATTTTCAAAGGAAATATTTATTAAATCATACCTAGGGTCAATGTACAGAGTCTGACAGTCTGTCACAGTCTGTATAATGATGCTGAAGTATTATCAGATCTGCCTGAACTATTAAATGATACTTGTAAATGCCATAAGAATTTTTTCCTTGACCATTGAATTGTGATGCAATAATATATTAACTACTCTAAAAATAATTTATGGTCCAACTCAATGTAATGGTATAGACTCATAATAGTGAATTGTAAATATAATAGGAATGTATTAATAAATTAATCCCCGTAAGTGTTCTGTATTGTGCTTACGATACTACTTAGATACTTTGTATAGTAAAGCCAGTGAAGATCATTGATATGCAACATAGCTTCTTCATGTATTTGTTGTACTTATAGCCTCTTACTGAATTTCTAAATTATATAGCAGTTTTTCTATTAGATACATTAGACACATTCACAGTATTTACCAAAGATAACTTAAATCACTGAATAACTTAAAACTTACAAACCTATTCCTAAATGTACAGAAAATGTACTTATATATTTAAACAGGCCAACTTAAGATTATTATAACATCCGTACTAATCGGATGAAAACTCCACTGGTACTGGTTCTCTTTAATAATATTTTCATCGGAAGTTGTTCAGGAATAGCTGAAGTTCAAGTAGTAAGAGATATAAAAATTATAGAAGGGAAAACCTTAGGAAATAATTAGGTCATTAGTCAAAATTTTATATACAAAGATGTTTGCTACAGTATTATTTGTGATAGCAAAAGTTAAAAGTTGCTTAAATGCTAAACAATAGCGTAATGGCTCATTTTTTAAATAATATTAACTGAATCTCTTCTATTGGCCAAGGATCACGAGGCACTAGGAATGAAACTGAACAAATCAGGCAAATTCTTCTCACTGAATTTATATTTTTAGTAAGGACTGGGCAGGGAGACGGCACTAAATAAATAAATAAATAAATATTTCAGGAAAAAATGTGTTCTACAAAGGATATACAAGCAGATAATATGTTAGCGTCATTGACACCAAAAACAAAGGCAACAAAAACAAAAATAAACAAGTGGGACTACATCAAACTAAAATCCTTTTGCACAGCAAAAGAAACCATCAACAAAATGCAAGGACAGCCCACTGAATGGGAGAAAATATTTGCATATCATATATCTGATAAGGGGTTATATCCGAAATATATGAAGAACTCATACTACGCAATAGCAAATTAAACAATCGATCTGATTAAAAAATAGGCAGAGGATCTGAGTAGACATTTTTCCAAAGAAGACCTGCAGATGGCCAACAGACACATGAAAAGAAATCTCAGCGTCACTCATCACCAGGGAAATGCAAATCAAAACCACACTGA
Organism: Ursus americanus; assembly: GCF_024610735.1. Lineage (NCBI taxonomy): Eukaryota > Metazoa > Chordata > Mammalia > Carnivora > Ursidae > Ursus > Ursus americanus. The sequence goes on from NC_142153.1 coordinate 32,172,947, forward strand.
AATATTACCTCACACCTGTTAGGATGGCTGTTTTCAGAAAGACAAGGAATAACAAATGTTGGGGAGGATGTGGAGAAAATGGAACCCTCGTGCACTGTTGATGGGAAAGTAAATTGGTGTAACCGCTATGGAAAACTCTGTGGAGGTTTCTCAAAAAATTAGAAACAGAATTACCACATGATCTAGCAATTCTGTGTCTGAGTGTTTATGTGAAGGAAATGAAAACACTAATTTGAAAAGATACATGCAATCCCATTTTCACTGCAGCATAGCCGAGACATGGAAGCAACCCCAGCGTCCACTGACAGATGAACGGATAACGAAAATGTGGTAGATGTACGCATACAATGGAATACTGTTTAGCCATAAAAAGAAGGAAACCTTGCTACTTGCTACAACACGGATGGGCCTCAAGGGCATTATGCTAAGTGAAATATGTCGGAGAAAGACAAATACTGTATGATCTCACGTATATGTGGAATCTAAAACAAAAACAAAACAAAATAAAACTGAACTCACAGAAACAGAATAAATTGGTGGGTGCCGGAGGTGGGGGTAGGATGGGGGTGAAATGGGTGAAGGGAGTCAGAAGGTACAAACTTCCAGTTATAAACTAAGTAAGTCATGAGGATGCAGTGTAGAGCATGTTGACCGTGGTTGATAACACTGTACTGTATATTTGAAAGTTGCTCAGAGAGTAGATCTTAAAATTTACCACAAGAAAAAAATTATAACTGCGTGTGGTGATTATTAAGTAGGCTTATGTGATCATTTAACTATACAGGCAAATATCAAATCATTATGTTGTATACCTGAAACTAATATATGTCAATCATATCTCAATTTAAAAAAAAATGATAGAGTATGGGACAGGTTTTGGGGTAGAGGTGGGTGTATAAATTTATTTCTGTATTGGGCTCAGAAAATAACTTTGTAAAGAGGCATTTTTGAACTGAGACCTGGATGGGAAAGAATGAATAACCATGAGCAAATTGGTGGGGAGAGCATTCAAGGCCAAGGGAACAGCAAACAAAGCTTTAAAGCAGAAATAATTTTGCTGTAATAGAGAAACAAGGAGGTCAGAGCAGACAAGCAAGAATGCTTTACCAAATGAGCCTTGCAAACGGCAGAGGTTCACAATGTAGGGCATTGAAGGCCATTTACAGTTAGGATTTTACTGCAAGTATGTGGTTGAAGAAAGAATGGTGTAATAAATAGCTAATACAATAATGATTTGAAACACTTCGATAATACTGTGAAATGTTCATTATTAAAAGGAAAAGCCAGGTACAACAAAATGGCATATACTGTACAATCTCAAACATGTTGAAAATGCTAGAAAGAAAAATTCGCTTATTAATGGCACATTTACAAAGGAAATGGGAAAATTAGGCTATTTCTTTTTTCCGCTCACATACAAGAGCACAATGTAATGCCCTATCCAAAAAGCAGTAACAGAAAATGGGTCCAGTGATACTGCTCTGCAGACTTTAGACATCTTAATAATGTAATAATGAGCAGTCGGTTTATTTAGTCCAATTTTTTTATTGAAATATAGTTAACATTCAGTGTTCTATTACTTTCAGCTGCACAACATACTGATTCAGCCATTCTCTGCATTACTCATGGTCATGACATTAAGTGTCGTCAACATCTGTTACCATACAGTGTTTTTACAGTATTACTGCCTATATTCCCTGTGCTGTACTTTTCATCTCCATGAATTACTTACTTTATAACGGAAGTTTGTACCTCTTCACCCCCTTTATCTATTTCACCCTTCCCCCCACCCACCTCCTCCCTGGCAACTGCCACTTTGTTCTCTGCAGTTAAGAGTCTGGTTTTCTGTTTGTTGTTTCTTTTGATTTTTAGATTCCACATGTAAGTGAAATGATATGATATTTGTCTTGCTTTGTCTGACTTCTTTCACTTAGCTTGGTACCTTCTACCTCCAACCATGTTGTCACAAATGGCAACATTTCGTTCTTTTTATGACTGGGTAATATTCCATCACACACACACACACACACATACACACACACACTACATCTTCTTTATGCGTTTATTGATGGACCCTTGAGTTGTTTACATATCTTGGCTATTGTAAATAATGCTACAATAAAAAAATAAGGGTGCACATACCTTTTCAAATTAGTGTTTTCATTTTCTTTGGGTAAATACCCAATAGTGGAATTACTAGATTATGTGGTATTTCTATTTCCACTATTTTGAGGTACTTCCATACTGTTCCCATGGGTGGCTGTCCCAATTTACATTCCCACCAGCAGTGCTTTTTCTCCACATTCTCACCAGCACTTGTTATTTCTTGTGTTTTTTATTTTAGCCATTCTGACAGGTATAAGGTGATATCTCACTGTGGTTTCGATTTGTACTTCCCTGCTGATGAGTGATGTTGACTGATGTTGGCCATGTGTACATTTTCTTTGGAAAATGTCTGTCTAGGTCCTCTGCTCATTTTTAAGTAGATTATTTGTTTTTTCAGTTCAGTTTTATAAGCTTTATAAGTTCAGTTTTATAAGTTCTTTATACATTTTGGAATATTAACTCCTTTTTGGATATATCATTTACAAATGTCTTCTCCCATTCCATAGATTGTCTTGTCATTTTGTGATGGTTTCCTTCACTGTGAAAAAGCTTTTTAATTTGGTGTAGTCCCAATAGTTTACTTCCTTAGCCTAAATTTTTTCATTTAAATCTAATTGAAAAATTAAAGAAAAAATATTCTAAAGCCAAGGGTTTTTTCCTCATAAATATAGCTAGAGAAAATATAATAAACTCTGAATTATTATGCATATTTAAATGTACATTTATTTTTTCTTGTTTTAAAATAATTGTTTAATTTCAATTCTCTTATTTTTTTAAAAACTGATTTTTTTTCTACTCATCATCACTTATGAGGGAAATGCAAGTCAAAACTACAATGAGATCTCACTTCACACCTGTCAGAATGGCTGAAATCAAAAAACACAAGAAACAACTGGTGTTGGTGAGAATGTGGAGAAAAAGGCACCCTCATGCACTGTTGGTGGGAGTGCAAACTTTTGTAGCCACTGTGGAAAACAGTATCGTTTCCTCAAGAGTTAAAAATAGAACTACCCTATGATCCAGAAATAACCCTAATGGGTATTTACCCAAAGAATACAAGAATGCTAATTCAGAGGGATGCATGCACCCCTATGTATATAGCAGCATTATTTATAATAGCCAAAATATAGAAGCAGCCCGAGTGTCCATTGACTGATGAATGGATAAAGAAGAAGTGGACCATACAAACAATCGAATGTTATTCAGCCATAAGAAAGAATGAAATCTTTCCATTTGCAACAACATGGATGGAACTAGAGAGTATAATGCTAAGAAAATAAGTCGGTCAAAAAAAGACAATTATCATATGATTTCACTCATATGTGGAATTTAAGAAACAAAACAAGCAAAGGGAGAAAAAATAAGAAAGGGAGCAACAAATCAAGAAACAGACTCTTAATTATAGAGAATAAACTGACAGAGGAAAGAAGGGCAGGGGGGTGGGTGAAATAGGTGATAGAGATGGCAGAGTGCGCTTGTGATGAGCACTGCGTGATGTACGGAAGTGTTGATTCACTATATTGTACACCTGAAACTAATATAACACTATATTGGCTAACTGGAAGCAAAATAAAAACTTAACAAAATGATTTCTTTCTATTTATTGAATACACTTAACACTTGAAAGTAGACCAAGGCTTAAAATGTGTACATACCATGTTATTAGGTGTACTGATTTTCATGTTACATGTAGCTTTTTAAAAATAATGTGATTATTAGTGAGAAGTGTGTTATTTAAAAATAACCACTGAAATGTATTATTTATATATTTTTTTTTAGTTGGATCACCGTTATAATGAATTCAAACTTCACGCAATTATGTCCGAACATAAAAAAACAATCACAGCTATCTCTTGGTGTCCACATAACCCTGATGTGTTTGCAAGTGGCAGTACCGATAATTTAGTGATCATTTGGAATGTTGCAGAACAAAAAGTCATTGCTAAGCTCGACAATACAAAAGGTATATTTATAACTGGGGTTTATTTTATTAAATGAAATATTTTTATTTTAATAAGCAAAATATTTTATTTAAATTAGCTCAGGTTTTAAAGTACTGCTTTTCAAGCTTTCTGGTGCTAATCTATGTAAGAAATTTATGTAAGAAATTTCATATCATGACTCATTGTGTGTGTACATATGTATAAAACTGAAACAAAATTTCATGGAATACTTATACTTAGTATACCAATCAGTTAAAAACAGTCAATACCAAATGATTTCATTAATATTTAAATATAACAAAAATTGCCAAAATAAATATAAAAATAATAATTGGTAAGATTTTCTTAATGAGACAATTGGTCTAGCCTGTTCATTACTCTATTCCAATCTGAAACATACAAGGACAGTGTTACGCATGTAATCAGTGCCCTGCTGAGCCGGTTTCTTTCCTTTATTTTTAATTGGGTCAAGATAGAAAGCCCTAGTTCACATAAGTAGGTCTTAAGTGAATTGAATATTATTACAGTCTTTCTAGCTAGCATGGTACCCCATGATAATGGATGAAGTTATCATTTTTCTGTGTTAGATATCTCAATAATTCAATCACATTTTGAGCACCAAGGTTGTCTTAGTTATTAATTATGGTTTTGAGAGCTACTGCTGGATGTGTTTTTCATGTGCAATTGTTTCTCTAACAATTACTGGTTATAACTTTGAGACAGAAAACTGAGATGTGACAGTCTCACTAACTTTATTTTGTTCCATTTCTTTATAGTGTTCTTTTCAGTAGGTAGCAACAATATTGAGAATTCATAGGCAATTATATGTAGATATTGCTTCCAAGATATGCCTTTTGGAATCTTTGGATATGCTCAGCTTACTTAGCATATTTCTTTTTCCTTGTCTTTTCAAATTTAGGTCATTAGAAATGTTGAAAATACCAGTAAAATAAAACAATTTTGTTACATAATTTTCATCTTAAAAAAACATTTGCCACACAAGGTTAATTTTTCAACTAGAAAAATGTGACTCTCATTCCCATCATTCTGCTTATTTTCGCTTGCAGCAACCTCTGAGCTCCAGTATTAAGTAGTGCGTAGTTTGCTCCAATCTCTGAGCACAGTTTTTTTAAAAGTCAACTCTATTCAGTGAGCTTCCGGTAAAGTAAGTAACGGTTTTCCTGAAGGTTTTCGATACATCAATGAGAAAAAGCCAAAATACTTTCGGTACAAGGCTTTTTCATGTATAAGCAGCAATTGATAGCCTCAATCATAAGATTTTTCATGTTTTTCTGGTCATACCTGTTTCTCTACCAATCACAAATCCTACAGGTTTTTCCACTGCTGTTTTTATTGGGCAACAGTGCATTTTCTCAAGACTTTATATTCAGCTTTATGGGAAATTAATTTTAAGTAACCCGGTAAATACTCCTTAAATGCTACCCAATGTCATTGTTCTTATAAAGTTGTCACACAAAATCTATACTAGACTATAACTTCATAATATTTTCTAAATGTTATGTGAAGGTACAGATTAGGCAGTATATTATTGTATTATCACCTAGCTTATCCACTGATTTGTCATCAAACACCATATGCATCACCTCTTTTCATGATGGAAGAGTTTTTTATTCATGAGCTGTGTGCACAATAGCTTCTTTTGCCACTGAGCATACAATTAAATAAGATTTTTTCATTAGCTGAATCGTTGAACATTATATCAAAAATTAATGATGTACTATACCTTGGCTAATTGAATTTGAATAAAAAAATAGCTAAATCTTAAAAAAAGACTTTTTCATTAACATTTATAGAGTTATTAAATAATTGTGGTAACAGTTTTGATCAGTTTTACTTATTTTTCCTTTCCTTATGTATTTTCCTTTCTTTTGAAAATTTTCAGAGGCTTCACAATAAGTTCCTTACGATGTTTCTAAATATCTTCTTAATTTGAAAATTGAAAGCTTTATTTGCAAAAAATATTATGAATATTTTGGTCATTTTCATTGTAAGTAATTCCCTTTGAAATGTCTTAGACTTTGTTTCTTCTTTTCAGAATCCAGCTTAAGCAAAGTAGAAATTTGCTTTTAGTCAACCTTTTTAAAAAATCAATATTGGAACTTGAACTTGCCTCTGTATTTTTTATTTCATCATTCTGTTTTCCACAGTAATAAAAAATTCACTTAAAGGAAAACAAGTATTAGTTTGTTTAAATGTAAAATGTTAAAATTATCATAAAGTTGAAAAATATAACACTTAATAATATCCTTTCGGAAAAATACCCCAAAACACTGTTACCAGTGGATAGTACTACCTACCTATCTCAGAATATTTTGGGGAGAATTAAATGAGTTGATACTTTATAGAGCTCTTAGAAGTACCTACAAATATTAAGCCAGTATAGAAGTCTTTTCTGTTTTAACTATATGACATTGTTTCTGGTCCCTTCTCTTCCTTGCTGCCTTTCTGGAAACATGCATTCAGAGAGCCAGCGTTCTAGAGGCTTTCTTCCTGTGGTGTGACCCATTCAGAGTATCTCATCCCTTATTGGGAAATCCTACTTCTCTTAATGTATCCTAAAACCACATCAGCTTTTGATTGGCCTTATTCATGGACTCATTCATTCCTTCTATAAATATTTATGGAGTTACCTTTTTATGTCAGGCCCTGAACTAGGTGTTAGGCTTCCGGTTTCTGCCTCTTGGAGCATTAAGGACACAAACTGAATTTACTGTCAATGAACAACTTTCAACCCTGTGTCTTTGTTTATATCATTTCCTCTTCCTGGGAAATACTGCTTATCCTATGCGTTAAACTCTACTGCTTCCTCAAAGTATGATTCAAATCCAACTTCTTTCCAGGACAGTTGCCCAAAGGTTTACAAACCTTTCTACACATCACAAGAATTTGGAGAACCTTGTTACAAATAGATTCCTGGGCCCTAATTCCATTTGATCTGATGTGCATATTCAGTTTGCTGATTCTGATGCATTTGTTTAAAGTATCTGTGTTGGGAGATTCATAATCTGTTTTGAGTTATATATTTGCCATGACACTTATTTTATATATGATTTATCTGATCCCAGTAATAGTGAGGGGAATACAATTGACTTCTATATTTCTTTTATAGCTTAAAAGGGTCTTTTACAGGCATTATTGTATTTCCTTTCTTAGTATTCATGCGGGATAGATGTTCAGCTATTTTGAATTATATCCATTTTGTAGATGAGAAGACAGAGGTTTAAGAGGTAAAGTTACTTGTTTAGTTCATCTGAAGCAGCACTAAGATTTGAATCTAAACCCTGATAAGACGTCGATTGTAGCATTAATTTTATTGTTATTAAATCCCTGTAGTAGCATTTAACTTTTTATATACGTAATCCTTATCTTCCCAAGATATCATATCTTATATTTAAGATCCTTTAAAGCAGGAACTATATCCCATATTAACTTATATACCTAGAATGCCTACAGCAAGTCTACACAAAAACTCGGTAAGAATTTATTGCTTTAATATATAGTTTCTGAAAGAAAAAACTCTATAAATCTGAATATATGAAGCATATTACGATATTAGTAGTTTTAAACCTAATGAGGTACTTTTCCTTTCATTACGGAAGCACCGCAGACATGTTGCCTGTAGTCTCTAGGGTCACTTTGTAAGTCCGACTCCCAACTAAGAAGGTGCTAGTATTTTTTCGAATGACAAGCCTATTCTTCTATTGTAAGTTGTTTTAGAAATGTGCCCTGGAAATACTATTTAACGCTACAGTCGTCTTCCTTGCGTCTCTATTACGTGTCTGTATTTTATTCCTTCTAGGGATGCCGGCCTCTCTTAGCTGGTGCTGGAGCGCAGCCGATGCAGTGGCATTTGTTCCCCACAGAGGCCCACTCTTCATTTGGACCGTCTCAGGCCCAGAGAGCGGACTGACTGTACACAAGGAAGCTCATAGCTTCTTGTCCGATATCTGTATATTCCGATGGCATACCCAGGAAAAGGGGAAGGTTGTATTTGGTCATATTGATGGAAGTCTGTCAATTTTTCAACCAGGTAAGAATTTAATTTAGTTAAGTTTCTTTTTCTTGCCTCATATATGAGGCAAAAATTTCTTGTTTACACAGCATACAGCCAAACTTCACAGTATTTTAATTTTAAAATAATAGTTGTGCAAATAATATCTGGCACCATGAAGTAAATTTTATTGTAATATATTTAACTCAGCTGTGCAGATTGTGCTTTGAGTTAACCCAAATCCAGTCATTTGCCCCATATTTTTACTTTTATAAGTCAATTGTTTATTTCTGTACATTTACTAAGAAAATGGCCTGAAGGAATAAGGACATATGACAGAAGAAATGATGACTTACTAATACTACTCAAAAATATTTTCCCACCTGCTTGTAAAATACCATTGTGATGCTATAGGTCCTTAGCAAAGACTTTGAACTTGAGATAAGAAGGAACAATAAATCTTTGGATTCCCCCATCAGTTAATTAATTTAGCTGAATGAAGGGGTCTGAGAAACTAATTTATGTTTATTTTTTCAATTTAAACAATGATAAAATGTGTAATGGAAAAATCTGAAAATTACATGGATAGCTCTCCACTCAAACTTAGTAAGGCTACCATTTGAGAAACATGCTTTTAGCCATCTGGCATCTCTGTTGATGTATGTGACTCCTAACTTGCTTTTTAGGATTAAGATCGCTACTTTCACAAAATGTATTACATTCAATTTATCTGAAATTAATAGAAGAAAAAACAAATTGAAGTTGAACAGAAGAACTCATGAAAATTTGAATACGTATTTCTTAAATCTTTCTAACATTAAAAAAATGATATATATGATAATTATATATGATCTCACTGATAGGTGGAATTTAAGAAACAAGGCAGAGGATCATAGGGGAAGAGAGGAAAAAATGAAACAAGATGAAACCAGAGAGGGAGACAAACCATAAGAGACTCTTAATCTTAGGAAACAAACTGAGGGTTGCTGGAGGGGAGGGTGGGGAGATGGGGTGGCTGGGTGATGGACACTGGGGAGGCTGTGTGTTGTGCTGAGCGCTGGATGTCGTGTATGACTGATGGATGACAGACCTGTACCCCTGAAACAAATAATACTCTATATGTTAATTTAAAGAAATATGTCAAACGCAATGGGACGTCACTCCCATGATTATATTATATAGTAAAGATAAAGAGATTTTTTTCAGATGTAAAAAAGAATGATATACAAAACATGGATATTTTGGGGCCATTTTATCTCGAATACATTTCAAGCAGGATATACTGTTTTACTTCTTAAAGAAAGACAACAATAAATATACTTCTTTACCACCTCCGCTCTGCTCTTTGCGCGTATCCTCTTGTTCCTTCTGGTTATACCAAAGTAACTTGGGGAGAGTTCTATCTGTTTGTTTTAAGTTGGAGTGGGGAGGGATCTGTCCTTGTTTTTTGCTTCATTTAGATTTGTTGTCTCAGACACCTCCACCCAATCTGTTCCGTCCTCTGCATGGGGAGAAAATTCTGTTTTATACTTGGTCATTAGGCTCACGGTTAAGTGACCTCATTCACAGACTTCCTCTGTCTGATCTGGTGCATACCACTTCTTTTCCCTCCTGGGTTCTCCCTCTCCAGCAGTCTTCCTCAGTCCCAGGGAGGCAGTTTAGGGACAGTGAGGATGGCTGTGTGCTGTGTGGTTCCTCCTCTTGATTCTCTGCGGTCTGGGGGTGTAACCAGATCTCATTAGGGACTCCCCCACTACTTCCCCAGCCAGCCCGCACCCAGAGATTTCATGAGAATTGTGATACTTTCTTTTTGAGGAATCTGTGTGCTGTTGAGCTCTAAAGAGGATAATGAGGAGTGTACACTTACTTTGCTCCAAATTTCATTCTAGATATTATTCATATTTTATAATTTGTGATCATGACCATCTCTTTTTCATTCACTAGGGCTTTCTTTTCTTGCATTATTATTAGGCACTTTTTTTTAAAATTAGGTATTTTTGAAGGTGTTAAGTCCTAAGACATTGAGACATTGTATTATATATCTAAGATATAAAACATTGAGACATTGTATGTTTATTCTGGCATTGAAAGGATAGGGAGGCATAAAGACCTCCTTTGCCCTTTGTGTCTTCCTTTTGTGGGTTTAAGTCAGGGTGGTGTGTATAATATTTCAGTATCTGACCCGTGACTTCCAGAAGAGGCCATCATTTTCCCGTAACTCATCTTCCAGTTATTAAACGAAGCAATTTGTGCATCTGTACCCATATCGTCAAGTGTTATTTTTCTGGACCCACCCATGAATTCATTTGCTGGGGCTGCCCTAACGAAGTTCCACATACTGGATGGCTTAGATCAACAAATGTATTGTCTCGCAGTTCTAGAGACCAGAGATACAAAACCAAGGTGTCCACAAGGCCCTCTGAAGGCACCAGGGAAGGCTTTGTTCCAGGCCTCTCTCTTAGCTTCTGGTCATTCCGTAGCTGTGGCAGCCTAACATCAGTCTTCACATGGCATTCTCCCTGTGTGCATGCAGCTCTCTGGTCCAAATTTCTCTTTTTCATAAGGACACAGTCATGTTACATTATAGTTTGCCCTAATGACCTCATCTTAGTTTAATATCTGCTAATACCCTATTTCCCAATAAAGTCACATTCATAGATCCGTGGAGGTTGGGACTTCAACATCTTTTGGGAGGACACAATTCAACTCATAACAACCCCGTGCAGACTTGTTGGCCTCATTTATTCCATAGGATGTTTAACAATGAATATGTACAAAACATCAGGAAAGATATGATCCTGCCATGTATTTTCCTTTCGCATGTACATGACCTAATGGGTCATGAAGGAAATGCTACTTTTTCTTGTGAGGCTACGTTCTGCATTGCAAATTTGAAGCTTTGAGACTGTATCATTAATACTGATATTGTTATGCTTTTTACTTTCCCTAAGGAGTGGTCTCCTTTACCTTCTTAATGACCTACTGGCACAACAGATTGTTCTATCTCTAGGTAGCAAGATAGAATTTATGTCCTCCAGGTTCTTGCAGGAGACTAAGACCTCAAGCTCTCTGCTCTCCGGTCCTTATCTCTCGTGGAAGAAAAAGGGAATATTCACGAGGTGATGCAGCTGACTTTTACGCCTTCTCCCTTTGAGTCTGAAAAGCACCACTTTATTCTGTATTCTGTATTGGATTTTCATGTAAAAATTCACAAATGAACAGAGGATTCTAGAGCCAAAAACATTAGAAAACGGCTCTAGCCATTTTAAGTTACAGTTTTGGACCAAGTTAGGTCATCAGAAGTTTTTTTTATCTTCATAATCGAAATGTTTTCATTGAATTGACTTTGGTGTTATTCCAAGGATGTGCATTAATCAAGTTTGCATGGTTTTATTTTAGAAATGTTGATGACATTGTCTCTGTGTAATACTGCGTTCCCTTTTTGAAAACACACAGGAGACCTGTATTTCTGGTCTCAGTTCTGGGAAAAGTTGTGCTTTTCCTGAGCACTTTTTCTTTTTTTTTTTGTCGTTTTGTTTTATTTTTATCCTGTGGACACCACGAGTTATGTAACCGTTCATGATTTTTTTTTTCCTCTTTGCTTTGGCCACTGGTTTCAGAACCCAAATTCGAACAGCTATGTGTATTATACACGACCTCATTTCATTTTTAAACCCCAATTTTCCCTTGCCCTAGTTTGTTTTTTGTTTTTGTTCTGAAAGAGAGGCCGAGCAGATAGAGAGTGCACACAAGGGGGAGGAGGGGCAGAGGGAGAGGGAGAAGCAGACTTCCCACTGAGCAGGGAGCCCACTGCGGGACTGGATCCCAGGATCTTAGAAGCATGACCCGAACAGAAGGCAGATGCTTAACCGATGGAGCCACCCAGGCACCCCTAGTTTTTGTTTTTTATACAGCAATTATCAACCTTATCTTCTTATTGACTTACTGTCCTCAAATGCTTCTGTCCTTATTTGACAACACAAGTTGGCTGATATTTGTATAATAAAATAGAACATAAATAAAAATAAATATAATATACGAAATAATGAAATATTATCAGCTGTTCTAATGGCTGGCTGTAAAATTTTATAGATCTAGTGTTCTATTTTTTTTAAATAAAAATGTTGGTACTAGACAGAAGAGAAAACAGTGACTATAATTCATAATCATTTTGACTAAGCGTGTGCTTTCAAGCAACATGATTTAGATACCATAGCATTTGCATTGCAAATTTTCCCATGTTTGTGTTACTGTTGTTCTTATTTTTTTTTCACATTCTGGAATATTTTTCATAAACCATTGATATTAACTGGCAAATGCAAATACCTGAAAATCACTTAAGAAATAGCTTTAGTACAACTTAGGAAAATCATTTTTCTATCTCCCTCTGACTTGTAATGATTAACTATATTAATATTCATTACTGCTTGTCAGATCAAATAGCATTTTAGCAGATGCTTATTTTGGGAAAGAAGAAGCAAACTTTTCTTGATGATGATTGCAAAAATTTAATAAAGCCAAATGAAACATCACATGTACCTTCTATGATTTTATACGCAAAAATTCTAAATAAAATGTAAGATCAACATCATAAAGAATAATGTATTCTGACAAATTTAATCCCAACCCAGAAACTATAAGATTTTCAGTTCATTTTACAAATAGCTTATATATATCCAAGGAAATGGATGTTTTCTGCTTTTATAATCTGATACATTGAAAAACAATATCTAATAGTGATATTACAAAAGGAGCTATGGTATCTGTCAGTTGGGTTTTTGTTTAGTAAACACGTCTTGTAGTGTTTATAATACTCAGGAGGAGTTGGTTCTGTGAAGACTGTGGTCTCTGAACACTGTTGTTTCGCTGCCTTTCCTCTGGGAATGGGCTAATTGGAGCCCTGTGTGGTGTATCAGCAGAAGCATCTTTTTCCCCATTGCCAGTTGTGTCTAAATTTGGAAGGAACAAGAGAATTCTTTGATAATCCTTCGCTTCATTTAATTTCACATGTTTTCTGTCCCTATTTTTCTGGCTGTCTTATTTGTACTGGTTGTCAGGCGTGAGTTATGGTTATGACCACTGCTGTGATGCATGAAGAAGGGGTGCTGCTTATACTAGGCCCCACGGTTCTTAGCACTTGGAAGTGGCTAACTCACTTAATCTTTTACAAAACTCTATGAGCTAAGTATTGTTATGTTCTCCATTATACAAATAAAACCCTGAGCGCATAGAGATTCAGTGTCTTGTCCAAGAGCACAGAGCTCCTCGGTGGTGGAACGAGGCTGTGCACCGAGGCTGCTGCGAAGTCTGTGTTTTTAATCACAACAGGGTGTTCCTCTTGGTAAGCACTTCCCTCTCCCCACACCGCTGTAACTCAGTGGAAATTGTAGTTGATGACAAGATCATGGGTATTGTTTATCTGTGTCTTTTTCTTTCAACATTTCAGTAACAAATAGGAGATTCAGGGCCCAGAGATCGCCAGAGCAGAGCAGTTCAGTCTGACTTTCATCTCATTCCCCTGCACTCCTGTGTCACGTGTGACCTCTGCACAGAAGGGCTCTGTTCCCAGTACTCTCAGAGACCAGGCTGTGCAAAGAGGAAATTAATATGATCTCAATTGTTGATTTTCTTTTGAGCATTTTGTTAGAATCTTTTTTCTTTATATTTTAATAGGTAATAGAAGTCAGAAACATGTTCTGAGACCTGAATCTCTTGAAGGGACAGACGAAGAGGATCCAGTGACAGCCCTGGAATGGGATCCGCTGTCTACCGATTATCTCCTTGTGGCTAATTTGCATTTTGGAATTCGCCTGCTAGATTCGGAATCACTGTATTGCATAACAACATTTAATTTTCCCAGTGCAGCAGCTTCTGTTCAGTGCTTGGCCTGGGTTCCCAGTGCTCCTGGGATGTTTGTAACTGGGGGTGAGTTTACCCTGTTCCCCAGAGTTTTAAATAAATGTATATTCTCAATTGAGTCAGGGAATTTATACTTTTTTATCAGCTAATTTTGAGTAAAATGTATTATCATCCCAGTGTTATCATTTATAATAGTAAATACCTAGTTTACTTTTATTTATACTGTATGTCATTAACATAATGACAAATTAAAATGAAACTAAGGCCCAGTTTCCAGGTTTCTGGTTATCAGTCGGAACGTGTTCTATAGGTGCACACACATGCTCATGTTTTTGTGTTCGCAAATAGAAGACAAAGACAATCCAGTTTCAGCCATGGAAGGATGACAGTGAAAGTACGGACTAGAAAAAAGTTGATCTAGATAGGAGTTCTGGTAGCCTCACTGATAATTTGGACAGTCAGTGACCATGAGTACCTAGATAGACCAAGGCATTTTCAATCTAAGCTGGAAATGAAAGTGGAATTTATCATCATGGCTCGAAAGGAAGCTCCTTTATGCTTCCCCAGTCATGAAAGAATTAGTAAAGCTAAGAAGTGACAGGGGATGGGAAGATGAGGGCACTTAAGCTAGTAACTAGAAATTAAATAACTCCTACTGCTTTCTTAAGATGCAAGAGAGAGATCTCTGAAAGACTGAGTGCTTTCAGCTGCTGTATAAATACTTCCCATATTTGCGTAATGTGAAATAACAGTCTTTATCCTTGCAACTGTCTTGAAGAAATTCATTACTTCTTTAAGCATTCACATTACGCATGGAAGTAGATGGAGTCTTACTTACATATCTTAACTGCCTTTCATTTTGTAGGATTAAATTAATGACAGTCATGGACATTTTAAATATAGTATTATTCCTGAGTTAAAATTCACATACCATAAAACTCAGCATTTTGAAGCATACGTGCTGTGATGTCTGTAGTCACAAAGGTGTACAACCATCACTGTGACCTCACTGTGGAACATTTTGTCATGCCCCCAGTAGACTCTAGGTGGCAGCAGTTGCTCTTCATGAATCCCTCTCCACGGCCCCAGGTGCACACGTGTGTGTATATAAACTGCTAATCTACTTTCTGTCTCTGAGGATTTACCTAGTCTGGACGTTTCATAGTAGTGGAATCATTCAGTACAAGTGTCCGACTTCTCTGACTTACCATAAAATATTCAAGGTTCATCCATGTTGTAGTGTGTATGAATATTTCCTTTTTATGGATGAATAATATTCCATTGTATGGATATGCCACATTTTCTTTATCCATTTATCAATTGACAGACATTTACCTTGTTTCCACTTTTTTTTGCTATTATGAATAATGCTGTGATGAACATTGGTGTACAGGTTTTTATGTGGACATATGTTTATCATTCTGTTGGGTATATGTGTAAGAGTATAGTTGCTGAGTCATATGGTAACTCTGTTTAATCATTTGAGGAACTGCCAGAAAGTTCCCCAGAGTAGCTTCTATATTATAGATGGGATTTTCTGGAAGTGAGGGAGCTTTCTAATTGGTCTTTTGGTATATCAGGCAGTCTCGGTTGCAAGTGAGCAAGGACCAGTTTACGTACATTTCAAAAGACAAAATATTATTCAATGTTAGAGGTGGAAAGTTTTTTGTAGCTGGCTTTCCTAGGGCAAGTGTGTCAGTGGGTGCTTTTTTTGTGATCAAACTCTGATAATGACCTTTGTAGGGGGAAACTGCCAAAGCAGGCAGTCCCTCACCCTAGGGAAGGTTTTGGAACGGAAGAATGCAAAATAAGCCAAACATTTAAAGGATGAGTAGCATTTCACCTATTTCTTTGGGTCATTGTACAATTTTGTTGGAAGAATGTCAGGAAGTGGTGCAAAAAGTCTCGTGAGTTAAAGTTTTTGTTACTACTTTTATGTCTGGGCATTTTATGTTTCAAATAAAACTAGTTAATATAATGCTTTTCTTGATCTGACTAGATTCTCAAGTGGGTGTTTTGCGCATTTGGAATGTTTCAAGAACAACACCTATTGATAATTTTAAATTAAAGAAAACAGGGTTTCACTGCTTACATGTACTTAATTCTCCTCCAAGAAAAAAATGTAAGTAAAAAATTATCAAAATTTAATATTTTAAAATGTCAGATTTACTGCTATCAAACAAAATGACTAATATAATGATATAAACATACCAACTGAACATAATAAAAAAATAAATTTACACTGTATGTTAACCTACTGGAAATTAGAAACTTGGAAAGAAAAAAGAAAAACATACCAAATACTATATCCTACTGAAAAGCAGATTTTTAAAAATAGCCTTTGATAATATGTGTACGAAAGGAACCATCAAGGCCACACAATATCTAATATTACTAAGTTGAAAATATTTAGAGCCAAGTTACATTTTTAAAATGCTGATAAATGGGGATATTAAGATAATCTCAAATTATCTACATGGGGAAAATAAAGCAATGACATTGGTGAAAATAAGAATATCAAGAGTAATGGATCCAGTAAAGTTGGTCTGAACTAGGAGACTTTATGTTCTAAGTGTGGCTCTTCTACAATCTGTAGGGCCTACAACAAAGTTGAAATACCCTAAATATTTGAAATACAAGATCTGTATGTATATTTGATGTTTGAATACCAGATGTCACTAGATTAGTAGCTGCTATTTTGGGTATTCTTCCCTTATTTTTGTGTACTTTTTTTCTGATTACCTTTTACTGCTTCTCTAAGAAAAAATAATAAAATACACTTAAGCGATAAAGGAAAGACCGGAATTTGGGGAGAGGTTTAGAATTTGAATTTTTCTTAAACATGAGAAAAAGTAAGCCAGTCATGATTACTCTGTGTGGCTGCTAGTGCTTTCGTTTTTGTGTGG
Organism: Ursus americanus; assembly: GCF_024610735.1. Taxonomy (NCBI): domain Eukaryota; kingdom Metazoa; phylum Chordata; class Mammalia; order Carnivora; family Ursidae; genus Ursus; species Ursus americanus. The sequence goes on from NC_142153.1 coordinate 32,189,773, forward strand.
CTCGTAGAAAAACTTGGGGAAGGGGATTTAGTGATTGAGCAATCAGGAGTTACTGATTCCTCTTACTCACTACTTACTCTTCATAATATACTAAATAATTAGCAAGAGCAATTCATTTTTTTATCATCTAGTGTCTCTATTTTTTATTTTATTTTTTTCTTTTCAAATTTTTATTTAATTTCTAGTTAACACACAGGGCAATATTGGTTTCAGGGGTAGAATTCGGTGACTCATCACTTACATCTAACACCCGGTACTCATCACAAGTACCCTCCTTTTTTTTTTTTTTTTAAAGATTTTATTTATTTATTTGACAGAGATAGAGACAGCCAGCGAGAGAGGGAACACAAGCAGGGGGAGTGGGAGAGGAAGAAGCAGGCTCATAGCGGAGGAGCCTGATGTGGGGCTTGATCCCAAAACAGCAGGATCACTCCCTGAGCTGAAGGCAGACACTTAACCGCTGTGCCACCCAGACACCCCACACAAGTACCCTCCTTAATCCCCGTCACCCATCTAGCCCATCCCCCACCCACATCGCCTCCATCAACCCTCAGTTTGATCTCTACAGTTAAGAGTCTCTTATGCTTTTTTCCCCTCTCTCTTCCCCCAGACTTCCCAGATGTTCATCTGTTTTTTTCCTTAAATTTCATGTATGAGTGGAATCATATAGTATTTGTCTTTCTCTGACCAACTTATTTCGCTTAGTATTATACTCTCTAGTTCAATCCATGTCATCACAAATGGCAAGATTCTGTTCTTTATGATGGCTGAATAATATTCCATTGTGTGTGTGCACACACCAAGGGGCCATTCGAAGTAATGTTATTTCGGTTGCAAATTTAGTATCCAGTCTAGTGGGCAATGGCAAATAGGGGATAATCTCTGTGTTTAAACCTTCAGGCTTTCCACAAATTAAATCTTTTCTGTGGAGCCCTAACAGTTCTGAATCCCAGAAACTGGAGGGTGTAGCAACATTAGGGCCAGAGAAGTATTATGCTGGAGACTAGCATATTGCTTAGGTCTCCCGTATTTTTTTACGTTATTAGTTTCTTTGTTTATTTGCTATCATGGGGGTGACTGAAGTTTTATAGATTTTCTTCTTTCATATTTTTTTCTTATTACAAGCGTAATCCCTGCCCTTTAGAGGAAAAATAAAAAATATAAAGAAGCACATACCAATCTTGTCGTTATTAAGCAAATCCTTCAGGCTACCTATTATTAAACATCTTGTTTTTTTCTCCCTGTTTTTTAATGTAATAAAGTGTGGAATAAGAAAAATTATGTGAAAATGAAAAATTTTAGTTGCAGATGTACCAAATGCTTTAAAAAGATAAATTACAGATACAGAGTAACATAAAAGTTATCAACACCACCCATAATATCAACAAATGAAAATATTATAAGAATCAGCCATGGAACATGCTAATTTTAATGAAACTGTCAGCAGTATGTTATTGAACCAAATGCCTCTTTTGTTATTAGTAGTTTATGATAGTGTGGACTTCCTGTCATGCTCAGATTTTGAGAAGTGAGTGTTATCCAAATGAATGCGGTAAGAAAGACTTTATTATATTTGGATCAAAAAGCGAGTTTACTGGGGAATATTTATCTATATTCCACTATGTCATTAATACCGATTGGTCTGATCATTTCCAGCAGTATCATTATTTTGAATTATGTTTGCAAGAGAATATTCACGTTCTTTTTTTTTTTTTTTAAGATTTTATTTATTTATTTGACAGAGAGAGAGACAGCCAGCGAGAGAGGGAACACAAGCAGGGGGAGTGGGAGAGGAAGAAGCAGGCTCATAGCGGAGGAGCCTGATGTGGGGCTCGATCCCATAACGCCGGGATCATGCCCTGAGCCGAAGGCAGACGCTTAACCGCTGTGCCACCCAGGCGCCCCGAGAATATTCACGTTCTAAGGAAAATCTTCTTGAAAGAACACAAGAGACGAGACAAAGAATAAACAGAGAGATATTTATAGAATTTAAAATTGAGAAATGGAAGTGAATGAACAGTGCAAATAAACCCGACAAGGAAGAGAGAAACATTGAGATGCAAATGTATGTCAGGCAGTTTGTGAATCTTAATTTGGGTGCTAAATTACACTCTATTATAAAGAACCTCAAAAAGAATTATTTTCATTGGATTGGAAATTAGTGGAAGAGAGTTATTAGCTTTAAAATAAAAACATTCTCATTCATGTTTGTGTGTGTAGAGGGGAAGTAAGCCATATGAGTCAGCATTTTGAAAAAAGATTCTAATTAAAAAATAATGATGCTGTGGTTTAATTTATGGGGTGATAAGAAACCAAATATTCACAACATATTGTGGTTCCTCACTCACTAATTTTCATCCATTTTGCTGCACCTGCACTTCTATACATCTCTTCAAAATAACATCTAGTGTTATGTGTATGTATGTATAATTTTTGGCAGTGCTGCAGAAGGACTTCTGTGGCAGAAAATGTGGTTCTTGCCTAATGGTTTACTGATACAAGTTCTGGATAAAAGAAAACAGAGGGACATCTTTATAAATTAAGCCCTGTGGTTTCATTCCAGCTTATGGGAAGGTGTTGGTATAAATATTTACTTGTTTATTTCTTTTTTAGTTTCAACCCAGTCTCCAACGAAAAATCATTATACGTCCTCGACAAGTGAAGCAGTTCCACCCCCAGCTTTGACGCAGAATCAGGCATTTTCCCTTCCTCCCGGGCATGCGGTGTGCTGCTTCTTGGATGGTGGAGTTGGGCTTTATGACTTGGGAGCCAAGAAGTGGGATTTTCTTAGGGACTTGGTATGTCTGTGGTCATTCCTTCTTTAATACACCACACTTATTTTGTGTTAGCTCTTGATGTTGACTTTTACTTACACACTAAGATTGTTAAAGTTATTTTTGTAAAGAATCGTGTGTTAGGACTTACCTTAGTTGGCTGAAACATTTTAGAATTATGTGTAGAATGATGGATGACGAGACTAGGAGAATTCTTAAAATTTTAAATGTTAAACTTCTTTCAATATTAATGTTTATTTAGCTTATTGTGATTACTGTGCATGGTTGGTAGTGTTCCCATTCTTGAGTACACCACGTTGATCCTTCATATAGTATTGGAACATTACGTTGCTGTACTATATTTTGGAAGCAAAACGAGAAATAAATATTCTTTCAGGAGGAAGGACAAGTCCATCCCTCCAGTTACTGCAGCCTTTTTTGTTCATATCTGTGAAACGAACAAGGTTGGGTTCAGTGTTTTCTAAGATTTTCTGAGATTTCTAAGATTTAGTGCTGTTATCAAATCAATACAATGATTCTATGATTCTGTGATCATTAAGCCTCCATATAAAATAGAGTACAACCTCGCTGAGGACTCACATTTTTGACAGGTGTTGTTCTGTGCTTTATCGGGGATAAAGGTACCCCACCTAAGATAGTGCCTGGCATATAGCAAGACTTTATTCAATTTTGTTGAATGAATGAATCTGTGAACAAATGAAGGCATGTAATAAGGTGTATTATGTTGTAATTGATATTTGTCAATAATCAGCTTCTTTAAACCTCCCTATTTCAGAGTGCATAAAAATGTCTATTTTCTACAGGTTTACATTACACTCATCAAATGTTGGTTGTTTTCCCATAGAAAAACTTAGAAAAGTAATCTAGAGCTATAATCACCCTTGTAAAAAAAAATTGAGGGAAAGAACGTAATACTATATCATTTTAGGACAAATTTAATTTTGTCCTTGAGTGAAAAAATTGAAATATTGCCAAAAATTTTTTGTAACCATGTGTAGCTTAGTTATTTTTAAATATTCCTTTTGTAGATATTCTCTAGATTATTTCATTTTCTTTCCATGTAAACTTTTTATGTAAACTCTTTTCCAGTGTGGTCAACTCTTCCTGTACTTCAAATTACCATATACTTTCCAAGAAGTTGTGAAAGGGAAGGGAGAAAAATACAAGAAGACACTTAAATCTGTAAAAACTTACATTAGCAAATGAGAAATCATGCAGTCTAAGTTCAGTAGTTTCTCTTGAGTGTGTATCTTCATATTAAAATATTTCATTTAGAAAACTTATGTTATTTGATAGTTCTCATAAACACTAAAATATTCCTTGATTATAAATTATTTCAGTGGCTTGTTTTCACTTTAATAATGCCTGCCAGTCAGAAGAGATAGTGATTTTTTTTCCTTATGATTTTCAAAGAATAAAGTTGTTAGAAAATTTTGGACAAGACTAATTAAAAATCAAGGCTATGCTGGATTCTCCTTATTGCTGCCAAAATCATGAAGTTCTTTTGGAGTATGTCATTGGTACACAAAACAGAATGTTTGCATTTAAGGACCTATAGTTTCAATTTCATCTTGGTCTTTTATTATACTTCCAGAATGACATAGTAACTATTGATAGTTAACTGCTTTATAAATTTCTAGCATGGTATCCTGTATATGTAATCAGAAAAGATATGTGTTGCATTCTCTTTTTTTTGAACATCTTTGTATGTAGTTGCGGATTGGAGGCATTGTGGTTGAATAAAATCTGGGTCTGTACAAAAGAGTACAGTAATAAGAGCACAGAGAACATTCAACCACAGCAGTGATTCTAATTTTGTATTTACATGTGTGTATATATATATATATATATATATATATATATATATATATACACACACACATATATATATTTTTACACAAATACTTGGAAACCATAGTACATATGTCAACTTGATTATACACTGTGGTTTGTTTATTAATAACATGAATCTTCCTCAGCAGTTGTGACTTCTCTATGCTGCATTCCTAGGGACATGTGGAAACGATCTTTGACTGCAAATTCAAACCTGATGATCCCAATCTTTTAGCAACAGCTTCTTTTGATGGCACTATAAAAGTCTGGGACATAAACACACTAACAGCTGTGGACACCTCCCCGGGAAACGAAGGGGTTATTTACTCCCTATCATGGGCCCCAGGTAAGAAGTGTTTTATTAAAATCAAGAATGCAGTTAAATGACTCTCCTAACTTTTGTTTTCATTTGAATTATATTCTTCTCTCAATGCCATCTTGCTCCAAATAATTGTAAGGGCAAATTAGTACCAACATATGTGTTGGTTCAGTTTTTCTGGGGTTTTTGAATAAACTGCCCTTGCACAGGCACTTTGATTTCTGGACTTTTCTATGTGACATAATCATATACAAAAGCCACAGTCAATAAAGATGATCTTTTTGTTTGTTTGTTTTTATTGTTTTTTTTAATTTTTTAATTTTATTCTATTTTCTCATTATGTTCAGTTAGCCAACATATAGTACATCGTAAGTTTTTCGTGTAGTGTTCAACAGTCCATTAGTTGCATATAACACCCAGTGGTCATCCCAGCACGTGCTCTCCTTAATACCCATCACCTGGTCACCCCATCCTTAAGGATGATCTTCACCCATCTAATTTTAGCTGCATTTGTATAGCTATGCTTTTCAAGGTATAACACATTTTGCATGATGATAGTTTTCCTTAAAATTTTCATATGAATCAAATACATGGAAATTTAAAAAATATAATACATGTCTTTCCCTGAGACATCTGTTTGTAAATATGAATGATTATATGTAATCACAGTTCAATTTTGACCATGTATTCAATATAAATTCCACCTTTGTAAATATTAAAGAACTTTTATGCCAGAATAGGGTTTTTTGTATGATGTCAGAAAAATGCTACCTTTATACATATATTCCTGTACAAAAAGGAGAGAAAAGATGTCCTTGAAACCTCTGACTTTTTTTTTCAAAACATTATTTCCCTATATCATTCTGCACACCCAAATGAATTTTTCACTTTATAAAGTATATAGAATGCTTTTCTTATTTGTCCTAGTGGTAACATATTGATTTAAAACCCATGTATAACCAGGATGTAGCTTATTTTTTAGATTATCTTCTCATGCACAGGGATTTTTAGCCTTAAATTTATGGGCTGTCAAGGGTTTTAGATGTCTTCAGGGATGCTGGGAATGTCTTAGATTTTATGCATTGAAGTTTTAGCGTTTGTGTGTATGTGCCTGTGTCTGTCAAAGATTATCATAGGAATCAGATTTTCAGAGAGGTCCGTGATACAAAAAGGCTAAGAACTTAGTGCTGTTTTATTTATTTCTCATCTCCCACAATAAGGAGAAGATCCAGAGAAGGTTTTCCTTCCAGCTCTTACTCTGACAGTAGTTGATCCTGTAAGCAGAACAAGCTTAGTGTCATCATGGATACAAGGCCAATTGGAAAAAGAAGTTACTTCACTAATTGAGAAGTGAGGCACAAAAAGAGCTAATTCGGTCTCTTACCTGCTGCCTTCTTCATATTCATGCCTATTTGACGTTTCATGATTACCAACATTTATGAAAGAGGGTCTGGGAGGTTGAATAATTCACTCAGGTTACACGCATCGTGACTGGTGGTGGAATCTAGGCCTACACAGTTGTCAGTTTGACTTGGCAGCCTGTGCTCTGCGGCAGCGCCATATGCTTCTGTGCAACAGGGCCCCTGGCTAGTGGCCCAGCGACATGGCGCCGTGACAGCTATTAGTTGAACAGCCTTCCTCGTACGGAGTGTCACGTCAGCCTCAAACCTAAAACTTAAATAGAAATCACAACTGTAAAAACTGTTGCTCTGATTCATAACACAGAACCCGATCTTGCCTAAAGCATTATTTCACTCTCTACATTGAGAATTTGCCTCAGGAAAGTAGGAATGTTGGAAACTGGAAATTCTTTAATTTTTTGAAATGTGACTACTGAGGAATCACTACTTTTAGCTAAGTATGGATAAAATTTAAAAGAAGAATGAAAGTTGATAGGGATGGAAGTAGAGTAGGGTATAGAGGGTTGCATAACTTGATACAGTAGCAACCACAGGAAAAGGAAAAAAAAGGTACAAATTAATATGGAAACTTCTCGATAATTTGAGAACCCAAAAAGGGAAACAGAATGAAAACACTAGAAATATGGTAAGGATATATTTTTTTTAGACTTATAATCATTTATCACAAAGTATTTCCTCCATGTTTTACTTGTAGGTGGCACAGGACAGCTGTTCCTTTTGTTAATGGAGAAAGCCTCTTCTTTGACTGCCTTGCAAAAAACACTTAAATACTAGATCATTTACTAACTTAGCAGCAGTTGCATTTTCACAGATTTGTTTCTTAAAGAGCATTGTTTATGTTTTTGATTTAAAAAACTTAAATTTTTTCATGTGTTCTACTTATAGAAATGTTCTCCTAACCAAAAAGAAAAAAAAATTACTAGATGCAATGTAAAGAAAAATGTAAATACTGACTGGATATGTGATAGTTTTGGGAAATTATTGATAATTATTGTATTTGTGATTGTGATAGTTTGGTCGTGTTAATGAAAGAGTCTTTTAGACATTTGTACTGAAGTATTTATTGATGAAATGATAGAATGTCAGGGATTTGCTCCAAAGAAACCCAAGGGGGACTATAGACAAAACAAGAGTGACCATATTTTGATAACTGTTGAAGTTACATGATGATACATTCACTATACTATTCTCCATTTCCGTACATTTGATAATTTTTATCATAAAAAACTTTAAAAAACTGCTTTGTAAATTGCAAGTCTTTTTCAAAAATTACATTTTGAAGAGAATTACATGTGTGGCAAACATTTCATATAATGTCTAACGAATTGTTTCCTAAGGTGATTTAAATTGTATTGCTGGAGCAACTTCTCGAAATGGTGCTTTTATTTGGGATGTTAGAAAGGGCAAAATGGTGCAACGATTTAATGAGGTAAGGTGTATTTACTGCTGGCTGAAGAGCATAATGTCTTATACTGCCTCATGTTTTGTAAATGCTTTTCTGTCTTAATTTAGTAATCATCAGGTGACATTATGTTCTATCACTTGGATAAAAAAATCCAAGAGAACATACATACACATGTTGAAATGAACTCTGAAAAATGTAGATGGGTCTAGGATAAGAGAATTCACCTAAAGTCGCATTATAGAGTCAAAGGAATTCTCAATCATCCTCCACAAAATTGTCTGGACAAATATTCACTAGTTGTAAAAAGACTAAACTCGGAACAAATTCCAAATTATAGTCTAAATTCTGTTACAATTAGCTTTCCACATAGGGAGAATCATTTAATGTCTTGAACCTGATTCTTCACCTGTAAGATGGTGAAGTTGGGTTGTACAATTTCGTGGACTTCCTTCCACCTCTCAAATTCTGTTACTCCACGACACGCACAGAAACCTCCCCCGTTCCTGCTTGTAGTGACACAGATTGTACCTGACTTCTGCCTGGAGTGAAAGTATCATCCCATGCTTTACTGAGTGCCACTAATATTTGGAAACTGCATGTGATCTCATTATAACATGTTAGATATGAGTCAAGGGAAATAGGAAAGGATCTCTGTTTTGAAATTTCACTCATTTCAAATGATTACTGTTGGAGTTTATTGAAAATGTATTTGAAAATGGCTTATATTTGAGACTTTAAAGCCATTTATACAAAAAATTGATATTCCCCGGAGGATCAAGCAGCTTTGATCTTCTAGGGGACACTAAAGTAATGTGGGAAATGCAGAGTATTAGGGAAACTTTACCAACCAGCAGTAATCAATTTAGCCCTCAAAAGAGGAAGCTTTGACAAAGGCCTATATAGTTACATCCCCCCTTTTCTCTGCATAATAATACTTTCAGTTCAGCGGTGCCCCCAACCTGCCCTCTGCCCTCCCATCAAGAACAGCACTTATCCCATAATAGTCATGTAAAAAGAAAAGAAGAAATGAATCTGAGAAAGAAACTTTTCACCTAAATTCAAAGATATTACCGTTAGGTGCCACTTCTGTTATCTCTTCTTACGGCATCTTGGCATCTTGTGACCTCAAATATGTGCCCATCAGCACTGCGACGGCCCCACCCTGACTCCAGCGACAGGCATCTGAGCATCAGAGGTGTGTCCCACCTCCATTCCTGTCTTCCCAGCATTCAGTAGCATAGATAGAAAACATGCTTAGATCTAGGATAATAAATACAGGGCAGTGCTAGCTTTTTTTTTTAAATGATTTTTTGTTATATTATGTTAGTCACCATACAGTACATCCCCGTAATGAACTGAGATACATATGTCTCGCAGAAGGAAACGCAAGGTCTTAGAAGCCCTGAGTGCACTTTTCCTGGGATAAATGAAGCTGACGGGAGGCCTCCACTCCTACGGTTACATTAAGTATAGTGACTACTTCCATTTTGTACCCATCTTTATACAGCTACCCGCCATGGCCCGCAGAGAGGAAAAAACAGCAAACTAGAGACTGCTTTAGTAAAGTCGCCTTCGAACTCAAGATAAAAAGTTGCTTTAGTCTCTTCTTAGCAGCAGCAGCAAGTGCTATATAAAGTTAAATAAAAATTGGAAATGGATTGATTGCAACCTTTATTCACCCATGTCCCAGTTGACGAATGACATTCCCATGTATAATATATTCCCTGTGGTTTTACAAATCCTCATCATACTAGTTGTGACTACAACCCTCCCCCTTCCCCAGTCCAGGAGTGCAGAGGAACAGGTCAACATACACCAATTTGTTACAGAAAGAACCTTAAATCTTTCTCCTTTGTTTTTATAAAAAATAAAACTTTGAAATTTAAAAGAACCACTTACACTGTAGTTGTGGTAGCACTGGGTTAGGAAGCAGATAGACCCTGTCTTCATCTCCACACTGGCAGTTCTGGAAAAGCCATTACGCACAGCTTTATTCTGCAGATGGCTGATGAAGCGGGTTCTGGCTCTCTACCAGTGTCTACAGATCAGAAGTAGAGCCACTCAATTGACATCTTAACACAGGGGGTTTGTTTCTTAAGTGTGATAGCTTTCTACATTTTTAAAGTATACATTCTGCTTTCTGCTGCTGACAGTAATACTTCTGTGCACATCCTCTAGAGTAAGTTCCTAACAGAAAAGCAATACTAGAAGAAGTAAATAAATAAGAGAAAAAAGGGGTGAATTATTTTTTATTGATAGGTATTTTGCATTTTTTGAAGCATGGAAAAAATGGAATATTCTGCGTTGCCTGGAGTCATAAAGATTCCAAGAGAATAGCCACCTGCAGTGGTGATGGTTTCTGGTAAGTATGACGTGTGAAGTCATGCTGCTTATACAAGACGTATTGATAACACCGATTGTGTCATGTGAGCACATGCATCAGAGTAGCCAGAGTCCATCTGTACAGCTCTACCAACTATCATCGGTACATGTAAGCCCATATGGGCACGTGCCATGTTGCTATATCAGAAATAAATAAGGGCGTGGTGAGGTTTAAAATAAATAAATAACCCAGTAAGTTCTTTCTAAATGAAAATCCTACCTGAGTTGTAACTAAAATACTGTGAATTGCCTCAAAGAAACTTTAAGAACTTTTCACTAAGAGTCTAATTAATCCTCATCATTTTGGGGGGAGTAGGATTTCAGTTCTACAAGTGATTCAACAGATATCAAGTGCTCTAGAAACGTGTACACCTTTTATAGATGCTATTACTTTTAAAAGGATGAAAAGCCTTTGCAAGGAGGAGTAGGCTAATGCATGTGGGAAATGCCTTTTTTTAGAAGATGACTGTTGTCTCTGATCGTCTATTTCAGAATAAGTGCTTTCTTAATTCTATTAAGTCCTAGGAAAAAGTAGGTTTCCATGGAATATATGTAAGGGAAGAATTGCCTTTGGGTTAAACAAATGTTTTTATCCAGATGAAGCTATCGTGCAGCTATAGCTGTTGTCATCTTTGACAGGTGGGGTAGACACTCATGGTTGCTGGGAATATAGTAGAGATGGTCTCCTGTTAGGTTTTGCAATGTCCAGCCCAACTTTCTCGTCCTCACTTTTTAATTTCAGTGAAAAAGACAGTTGTTATGGAAACCAAAGATCTTCACCAGGAAGTTGAAATTTTCAGAAATAACCATATTAGTGATTTTTTCCCTGAAAAGAACTATTTGCTAATTGATAAATACCAAAATACAAAAGATGTGCCTCAAGAGTTTTTTGATAAGGTGATACACTGTTAGCTTTACCATGTACTTTCAGGACACCACATTTGTAAGCAGAGGTCACCAGCACTCCCCAGTAGCCTCAAAAGTTTTCACTGGCCTAATGATGTTTTAGAAGGTCTTTTCTAAAGGCTTTTAGAACCCTGTAATATATTAATTTATACACAGCTTCTTTTTTTAAAATGGAATCAATAGCCCTGTGTTAAGCAATGATATAGTCGGGTATTAGAGCTTCCTTAATGTTTGCAGCTTAAATACATACTTTGAGGAGAAGGGATCCTCCACATTTCTAGGTGAATCACTTAGAACATGCCACAACAGTGTTACAACTTTTATGTCTTGGACTTGGTGTAATAGTACGTGCAACCAGCGCTATAAATGAGTTGTTTGAAATATAAGTTTTGAAGCTAAAAGTCGAATGCATATGTTAGTTATATCATTGTTCTAAAATATATGTATTGAACTGTGTTTTTCCTCAACTAAAGATATTCCATAAGAAATAGTTTCTAAATCAACATTTATCACCTTCAAATTAATTTAAGTGGATTGTCATAATTAATACTGTCTGATGTAAATATACTCACTCATAATCGGTAATATCATTTACTCAGTACTTTTAAATGTTCTCTGTGCTTTGAAGACAAGGTCTCTATCCTAAAATACTTACGTTTGCGGGGCACTTGGGTGGCTCAGTCAGTTAAGCGTCTGCTTTCAGCTCAGTTACATGGGATCGAGCCCCACATCAGGCTCCCTGCTTGGTGGGGAGCCTGCTTCTACCTCTCCCTCTGCTGCTCCCCTTACTTATATTCTCTCTCTGTCAAATAAATAAATAAAATCTTTTTAAAAAGTAAAATAAAATACTTCTGTTTGAATTATACAATTCTGGCTTTGTTTTTGTGAATAATGTATTTAGAATGTTGTTTTTTCTATTAATATATTATACTTAATTGCAGTATTATCCGAACAATTGATGGTAAAGTGCTACACAAATACAAGCATCCAGCTGCAGTGTTTGGTTGTGACTGGAGCCAAAACAACAAGTAAGAATTTTTTTTCCCCAGAATAAATAATAACTTCTGAGATTTTACATAAGCATGAAATTTAATGTTATTCCCACAGGTAATACCCATCACTCTCCGTAGGTGATGTTCTTGTTTTCTAGCCTTGTAATTGATTGTTCATGTTAGCCAATACTTTAGGAAAAAGCATAGGACTAACTAATAAAAAATGGAAATTTAGTCTAATCTGTATGTGGCTTCTACCAGGAAAGTAGCCCTTTCCCTAAACCCTTTTAGGAATCTCGCCAGTGGTATCATTTTGCCACAACTTTCCATTGCCCCCTCCACACACAAACGCAATGCTAATGCTTTGACATTGGATGATTTCCCAAAACGTAGAACTTCTGTGCATGGTTTTGAAAGGTCATCCTTGCTATCGAGCCTAGTATTTACCATGTAAAAATCAGCTCAGATTTAAAAATTAATCCAAGTCAAACCCAACTAACATTGATCCTTCAAGTTATTGCACTTCCAAGAATCTTGCATTTCAAACCTCTCTTTATGCTATATAAATTATACTTGAAAATTCAAACTTTCTTTAGATATTGTGAAAATAATGTGAAATTGTGCTTTTCCATATTCCAAGTGGAAAATATACATACTAAAATGTTAAAACCTTGTTATACTTGTGTTCTGAGTCAGATCACATACAAAATGATGGATCTATGTATTTCTTTCAGTAAATATAGAAGAATTTATAACACACTGTTAGAGGTTTTATGCAAAGTGAGCTCATGCCCAGCTCCTCCCCCAGGATTCCCCATCTAAGTGGCCTGATAATGTTCACAACAAAGCTGCTGAAGACAAAATCCTCGGCCTCTTCTTTTATACCTTAGCGTCTCTCCATTTCCCTTTCCATTTGGCCATCAATTCCTGTGATATCATCCATCTCAATATTCCTTTTCCAACTACTCCCTTCCTGTGCCATAAACCAATAATACTTGTTTGCTTTTGGACTTCCTCTAAAGCCTCCTAAATCAATTCCAGAATTCACATCCTTTGTCACCACTTCCTTGTCTCCCTGCCCCACCTTCTTTATTTTGAAGTCAGATATTTAACAACCAGATCTGAGTGTACCATTTTATCGCTTACATTGATTGTAGGATAAAATACAAAATCTTAGGAGCGCAACAGGGAAGTCCCTGTGTAATCTGGTTCCTGTGTGTTTTAGTCATGCCATTTCAAGCGTGGCTCCCCCTTATTCTTTGCATCCAGCCACATTGGCTTTCAGTTTTTTGAACCAGTCAGCTCATTTCCATACCAGAACTTTCCCTCACGCTGTCTCGCTATATCTAGGATTCTGTTCCCCACCCCACCCCACACAACCCATCTATATTGTATATAGACAATACCCACCTGTACTCTAGCTCTCCGCACCAAACCACTTCTACAGAAAAGTGTTCCTGACCCCCATGTTAGGTAAATTTTTTCTATGATATCCTGGTAGCACTTAACATAACAAAATTAATCGTAACAAATAAAATTAATAAAGATTAGAGCAGAAATAAATGATAGAAGGGTGCCTTCCTGCCTCGTTTAGTGAAGCATGTGACTCTTGATATCAGGGGTGTGAATTCTAGCCCCATGCTGGGTATAGAAATTACTTAAAAATAAAATCTAGGAAGGAAGGAAGAAAGGAAGGAAGGAGGGAGGGAGGAAATAGAGATTATGGACTCTGAGAAACAAACTGAGGGCTTCGGGGGGGGGAATGGGATAGGCTGGTGATGGGTGGTAAGGAGGGCACGTATTGCATGGTGCACTTGGTGTTATACGCAACTAATGAATCATCGAACTTTACATCAAAAACCAGGGATGTACTGTATGGTGACTAACATAATATAATAAAAATATTATTATTAAAAATAATAAATAAATAAATAAATAAATAAATAAATAAATAAATAAATAAAACAGATCAATGAAACCAGGAGCTGGGTTCTTTGAAAAGATCAACAAAATTTCTAAACCTCTAACAAGACTCATTAAAAAAAAGAGAGAGAGGGAGAAAGGATCCAAATAAATAAAATTACTAATGAAAGAAATAACAGCCAATACCACAGAAATACAATTATAACAGAATATTATGAAAACCTATATGCCAACAAATTGGGCATCTTGGAAGAAATGGGTAAATTCCAAGAAACATATAGTCTACCAAAACTAAAGCAGGAAAAAATAGAAATGAAATGGAATTGGTAATCAAAACACACCCAAGAAACAAAAGTCCAGGACCAGACAGCTTTGCAGGCAAATTCTAACATTTAAAGAAGAGTTAAAATCTATTGTTCTCAAACTATTCCAAAAAATACAACAGGAAGGAAAACTTCTGAAATCATTCTGTGAAACCAGTATAAAAATTTCTAATGATCCTTCCTATTTCATTGGTGTTGGTCGTGATCTCTCCCCTTTCATTCATAATTTTATTAATTTGGGTCCTTTCTCTATTCAGTATCACCCTGATAACAAAACCAGATAAAGACACCACAAAAAAAGAGAACTATATGCCAATATCTCTCATGAATATAGATGCCAAAGTCCTTAACAAAATATTAGCAAACTGAATCCAACAATATATTTTAAAAAATCATACACTACCATCAAGTGGGATTTATTCCTAGGATGCAAGGGTGGTTCAATATTTACAAGACAATCAACGTGCTATTTTACATCAATAAGAAGAAGGATAAAAACCATATGATCACTTCAGTAGATTCAGAAAAACCATTTGACAAAGTACAATATCCATTCATGATAACCCTCTAGGCAAAGTAGGCCTACAGGGAACATATCTCAACATAATAAAGGCCTCATATGTAAAACCCCCAGCCAACATCATACTCAATGGTGAAAACTTAGAGCTTTTCCCCTAAGGTCAAGAACAAGACAAGGATGTCCACTCTCACCACTCTTATTTAACATATTACTGGAAGTCCTAGCTATAGCAATCAGGCAACATATCAAAATAAAAAGCATCCAAATTGGCAAGGAAGAAGCAAAACTCTCACTATATGCAGACAACGTGATACCCTATACAGAAAACCCTAAAGACTCCAGCAAAAAACTACTTGAACTGATAAATGAATTCAATAAAGTTGTAGGATATAAAATCAATGTACAGAAATCTGTTGCATTTCTATACACTAATAATGAAGCATAGAAAGTAAAATTAAGAAAACAGTCCCATTTATAATTGCACCAAAAACAATAAAATATCTAGGAATAAACTTAACCAAAGAGATGGAAGTCCTGTGTTCTGAAAACTATAAAACATTGATGAAAGAAATTGAACACAAAGAAATGGAAAGACATTCCATGCTCATGGGTTGACAGACAAATATTGTTAAAATGAATGGATAATGAATATGGGGGGGTACGTGTGTGCATGGAATGGAATATTATTCAGCCATAAAAAATGAAATCTTGCCATTTGCAACAACATGGATGGAGCTAAAGAGTATGATGCTAAGTGAAATAAGTCAGAGAAAGAGAAATACCATATGATCTCACTCGTATGTGGAATATGAGAAACAAAATAAATGAACAAAGGGGAAAAGAAGAGTGAGAGAGACAAAGAAAGAAAGTACTGTAGAGAACAAACTGATGGTTACCAGAAGGGAGGTGGGTAAAGAGATGGGGGAAATATGGGATGATATTGAAGAGTACACATATCATGATGAAAAAAAAATCAGCCATGAATTACTTGACACACACACACACACACACACACACACACATATAGATGTGTGTGTGTGTGTGTGTGTGTGTGTATATATATATATATATAAAAAAAATTTTTAAAAACGTAATTAAATTTTAGTTGGAAATTGGCTGCCCTGCCCTTTAAAATGTAAACTCCATGAGATCAGCAGCTGGGTTATCTGTTTTTAACAGTATATTCTTAGCAAAACACCATGCTGCTAACCCTCACTGTGCCTAGAACAAAGTAAATGTTTAAAAAATATTTCTTCAGTATACAAATGGATAGAATTATCTTGTCTCTGATCAACAGAACAGTTCCACATTATTATTTCTCTGTTTTATAAGGTTAATAAGCATTTGACCAGTTGAAATAAAAATTAGATACTAATGCAATATGTTTCATTGGTTAAAAAAAAAGGCTTTTAGGCTTAATGCTTACTACCAAGTGTACCTAATAAATTTCATTTTTATTTTTAAAAACCTTTTAAAAATGTTCTTACAGCAGTATCAATATTTTACATAGCCCCTTAGGAAATAAGTGAAAAATACCTTGAACTTATAAAAGTTTATTCATAAGATATCTCTGAATTTATAATTTGGATATCTAGATGTACATTCCTTGAATGTTTATTATTTAATTTTTTAGATTTTATATTTATGTCCATATACACATATACAAAAACACACCCATGTATACATGTGAGTACATGTATACTTATGCAAAGTATATTTTCCCACATTTAGAGACTGGCACATTTATCAGTGGGACTTAGGCAGATGTAATATGCACATTTACAGATTGGCATGACAGTTTGCAAACTAGTGTATTTATGCATGTCGGCTTAAATAAATGCAAGTCTTATAACCCACGTGACAAAAGTCAATAATTTGAAGTTTGAAGAAGGTCATGATAATGCCCACGGTCTGCCCTAGTCCTCATAACTCTATTTGGAACAGTGTTCCAAGTATGACCACTAGGATGTAAATAGATATAAATGGTTGCGTAGTTTACTCTTGCTCTCTTGAGAATAACAAACAAAGATCATTAAAAGATCATGTCCACATATTTTATTTACAGGGGATCCTTAGTTGGAACAAACAGTTAGATCACCACAAGCTGGTGCAACCACCAGAGACAATTGGGAAACCAGGACTGGGACTTTCTGTTGGATGGAACAACCCTGGTCTGTGGGGAGATTTTCCAGCATCTTTCACGGGAAGCTCTGCTATTTGTACTCATGCCACAGAAAAATTTACCAGTGGTCGGGGCATGTAGTGATTAATAATTTGCTTACCAGCAAGGAAGCAAATCTCAATCACTCACCATTGGGGACCCTTGTTAAGACCCAACAGTTGTGAAATATAATACTCTGAGAAATATTCAAGAAGTTATGAATCTGGACATCAAAGAAAATACTTACAGAAATATGAATTCCATTATCTCTGATCTAAGATTTAAAACTAAAAATTCAACTGATTAAAAGAGAATATAAAGAAACTTTTTGCTCTAGGACAATTTCTGGGAATAATGGTTTTACTAATGTGAGTTTTAGGTCTACCTTCATTAAAGAAGGAAAAAATTCTAGTTTTAGAAATTGGAACTGTATGCATTTTAAAATTCTCAGCAACAAGTAGTATTTTTTTTTTCATGTTTTAATGTGCCATTGATGATGTTTCAGGGACATGATAGCCACTGGCTGTGAAGATAAAAATGTTCGTGTCTATTATGTGGCCACCAGCTCTGATCAACCACTGAAAGTATTTAGTGGGCATACTGCAAAAGTGTTCCATGTTAAATGGTCTCCTCTGAGTGAGGGAGTTCTTTGCAGTGGTTCTGATGATGGGTATGTATTTTTGGATTTTAATTTTTTAGTCTTCAAAATCATAAGCTTATAATCTTCTAGAAATGGATGTACTTATATGATCCAACTTATGGGTGGAAATATTTCAAATATGTACACATAACAAGGATGTATAAGCAGTAAACAATTCCCTGGTTTCATTTAACCATAGTAAATTAAAGTTTGCCATGCTTATGTTATCATCATTTTCATGATTTCTATTTCCTTACTTGGTTTGCTTATTACGGATGCTTATTTCTATCCTATTAGCAACAGAGTTAGCAGAAAGAAAAATTTCAAAAGGATCCGTTTGGAAAGGGAAAAAAGACTTGAAACAAATAAATCTCTGTAAAATATAGAGAACAGTTTAT
The DNA here is from genome assembly GCF_024610735.1 of Ursus americanus. Classification (NCBI taxonomy): domain Eukaryota; kingdom Metazoa; phylum Chordata; class Mammalia; order Carnivora; family Ursidae; genus Ursus; species Ursus americanus. Next base: position 32,207,791 of record NC_142153.1, read on the forward strand.
TTTTAGTGATGTCCTGATATTTAATATGGAAAACAGCTGTACTTTGTTTTCATGAAGAATAGAAAACAAGAAGATAGTCATGTATTTTTAGCATGAAGATGATTTATTTAGAAATGGAGTGGTTTAACATTTATTTTTCTATGTTTGTGAAAAAGTTACTGAAATCTTTTCTCTATTTTATATTCAAACCGGATAGATTTTGCATAGTACAGTTTGGTCCCTATTTGAATATGAGATAAGTTTAGGTAAGAAAAATCTTACTTTATGCAGATAGAAATCATAGTATACAATAGCCACAAGTTTAATATTAAATAATTGACTATTTTCATCTTGAAATTATGGCATCCTTCCAAATATCCTAAGAAAAGCAATTGTGAGATTTCTGTGGGTTATCACTGGAAATGTTACTTATAGTAAGTTATCATGTCCAAGTGAATGAGTTGACTTAAGAGTTTTTCATCTCTTAACATAGACCTCAGTGTCTGAATTCTATTGCTACATGAAAAAAAAGTGTAATCTTCAACCATTGTCTAACAAATATTTGTCAGAAAGGCAGTAAGCATTTTACTTATTAATTATGGTGATGAAACTTGAAAGTCTCTTGTAATTCTGGTTATCGGTCCCTTTATATGACTATATAGGTGATATCATGCTGTCTAGTACCTTTAAATAATGCTTATTTACAATGGGATTGAGAAAGCTTTTCTTATGTTTGACTACAAAACATAATTATGATGTTAGCCTGATGTTTGCCTAATCTAAATTATGTCACAAAGGAAGATCACCTGTTCTAGTGAGTGTTATCGTAAGAGATAACATTAAAGTATTTTGATAATCTCACTTTAACATTAACTTACTTATGAAAGTATGATATCAACCAAAATAACTTCAGTGCTAACATAAGGATTTAGCACAGAATTACGTGATGTGCCTGGACACAGGTACCAGGATAAGGGGAAAAAGAAGGAAGTCTTCAAAGAAAGCAGAAATAAATATGCCTTAAAGAAATAAAAATATATATATATATATATAATGTGTCTCCTTTATAGTGTAATATAACCTTTGAAGTATTAATATTTTGGCATTGTCAGGTTGGTATAAATCTACAACTAGAAATTATTATGAATTATCCAAGCAGAGTTGGCATTTAGAGGTCTTAAATTGATTGAGTTCAAATTTTATTTCAATAACATTTGTACTTTGTACAATTGGTAAATTCAAGTAATATCGTGAATCCAGTTATATTTAAATTTTGTACTTGATTTTAGAGTGATTCCACACTGACCAACTTATTTTATTGACCAAAACATGAAGGAACGATTTACTCTTTGATAAGAGCATAAAGATGAATTGATTTTTCAAATAATACCCATCATCATACATGCTATATTTTCATGATTTACAAATAATGTGAGTGTTGTTAAATTATTGTATCCATATTATTAGTAATATTTTTTGGCTTTATCTGTTCTGGATATTTCACTTTAAGAAAGAAATTTTTTAAGTATGTAAACTGAAATAGTAGATTTAGTATCAGTAGTAAAGGATCAAAGTAGGGAAAAAATATATTGAAATAAGCTAGCTCTCGCCTAGTTAGTTGTTCATTTTCATCTGCTGTAAAGAAAAGAATTGTAACATATCTTGAAACGTAAAGTGCTTTTTCAATTTACTGAGAAATAATTGTTGTATTCCACTAAGAATGTGTTGATACTTTAAGTTATAACTTGAATGGTATTATATACATAATATTCTGTTTTCAGTTCTGTGCGAATCTGGGATTATACTCAAGATGCTTGCATAAACATTCTTAGTGGCCACACCGCACCTGTGAGGGGATTAATGTGGAATACTGAGATTCCATATCTACTCATATCTGGCAGCTGGGACTACACTATAAAAGTATGGGACACTCGAGAAGGAACTTGTTTGGATACTGTTTATGATCATGGTGCAGATGTATATGGTAAAGTGTTTTTCATGCTCTCTTAAATTTTGCTGTATTAATGAAGTTTATAATTTCTGAGAAATACAGTATTTTTTAAGAAACCTTACAGTGTTTCATTTTAAAAAATAACGTTCTTCTTCTTAGAAACTGTACTTGTTTATTAATTGAAATATCAGAATACACAGAAGATAATCCAAAATGTCATGAGAAGTTAATCGTGTTTCTGTGTGCACACACACCTGCACACATGTGGCTTAGATTTTTCTCCCTTCCTTTACCATCACTCCAGAAGGAAGTCGTAAAGCAGGAAATCAGTGATAAAGTAGATATAACTTATCTAGCCATTCCTGTACCTCTACTCTCGGATATTGAGGACAATGTTTTGCTTTTTAATGTAATAGTAAGTCTTTAAATACAGTTAAGCTGGGTATAGAAATCCGAGTTCTTGTCTTTTGCATGTCACTTTCATTTATAGACCCAAACCTCGATGGGCGTAAGTGGTGAATTAAGAAGGCAAAAATGGTTCCTTAGAGAAAGTCTCCCCACTCTAGCCACGTGTGTCCATATACTTTCCCTCAGTGGCCCTTCAGTTGAGGCAGAGGGACGGAGTGTTTCAGGCAGAGAGAATCCTGTTTCTGGATGTTCTGAACTGGAAGGTCCCAACGCTCTTTCTTCTTGTAATTAGAACTCCCGTCCATCTGCCATTCCCTCACAGATTACCACGTACTCTATTGGCGTGATGGTATGCTTGCTGCTGAACCAGCTGAAATGCGGTTTCGACATTTTCCTCCAAGACCATTTGCTAATCATTTTTCAATTCTGTATTCGTATTTATAGAATATGCTAAATAGTATATTATATTCTTGTATCACTTTCAGCCAAAATAGAAATGCTATTTCAAAACACTTCTTTATAACTTCAATTCTGTACAAGTTTTACGAGGTACGCACAGATAAGTAATATTTTTCAATGTTTACATTAGTTAAAATAGGTTTCTTTTTCCCATCAGGTTTAACATGTCATCCCAGCCGCCCCTTCACTATGGCCTCTTGCTCCCGTGATTCTACAGTGAGACTCTGGTCCTTAACACCTTTAATCACTCCTTTACAAATAAATATCCTGGCAGACAGATCTTGGGAAGAAATTATCGGGAACACTGGTATTGAAAATATGCATGTATTAGGGGTGCCTGGGTGGCACAGCGGTTGGGCATCTGCCTTCGGCTCAGGGCGTGATCCCAGCGTTATGGGATCGAGCCCCGCATCAGGCTCCTCTGCTGGGAGCCTGCTTCTTCCTCTCCCACTCCCCCTGCTTGTGTTCCCTCTCTCACTGGTTGTCTCTATCTGTGTTAAATAAATAAATAAAATCTTAAAAAAAAAAAAAAAGAAAGAAAATATGCATGTATTAGATTTTAGTTTTAAATAGTATAAGCAGTCCTTTCTCACTGACTTCTGTCTGCTCTTCAGATCATGCTATGGAACAAGGCACTCCTCCTCTGTTGTGTGGTAAAGTATCAAGAGACATTAAACACGAAATAGAGAAACTAACGGGTAATCCTCGAGCAAAAAAACTGAGATGGTTTTCAGAATGTTTATCAGTGAGTATTATAGGAGTTAGAACATTTAATTTCTCCGTAGTCAAACTGAATCTTTACAACTATTGTCATTATCCCATATTTACATGTATCATCCCAACTCTGCGGGTCCCTCTGAGCACAGTTGGTTCAGAGTAAGAAAGCAAATGGAAACAAGAAACAATAAATGAGATAAAGTATAGTTATTATTTTGTTAATTTTTTTAGCTATGCCTGCATCATATTTTTGAAGACACAAAATTCTGCGGGGTTTTGAATGCATTATTATATCTTTGGTTATCCTGTATCAACCTTTCAGCCTCCAGGTGGCAGTGACAATTTGTGGAACTTAGTTGCTGTGATCAGAGGGCAGGACGACAGCCTGCTTCCTCAGAACTACTGTAAAGGAATAATGCATTTGAAACATCTGATCAAATTTAGAACGGTAAGTAAAGTATGCAAGGATCATGTCCTCAAGCAGAAGTTATTTTTGCATTTTCATTGTTGAACTATAAAAATTATTTTGAAAAATTTATAGAATTAGATTTAGTAGACTGAAGTAAGTGAACATTGAGGAAATAAATCTTCAGGAAAAACCAATCGTGTGAGTCTGAATTATTTGAGACCAGATAAAGGCAGCCACGGTTTCCATAGGTCGAATCTCATGAATTTCTTCAAAGGTCACTTTGAACTACTTGAAATGCTTTACCCTATTATCAGATGACCGTGACACGTGGACCACTCTGACTTTAGGGTGCAGAGGCCTGATAGACTGCATTCTGGGATATGTTATATTAAAACTGGCCATGTGAGAGCTCTTCATGAATTTAATTATGAAATTACCAGTTACCTTATACCTGGAGTGATATCCAGTACCAACAAACCAGTGCTGGGACCAGAAAGAGGAAATAGCTCTTATATTTGCAATGAAATATCAGTGGTTAACTTAACCGTTAGAGGAGGAGAACTGCGCCAGAGATGTGGATTTGAAGGTCATATGAAACAGTTATTTTCATAAAGGAGGACTTTTTGTAGTCACAACACCATGTAACAACGACAGCTCTTACCTCTTGCCAGTACAGGAGCCAATTAGAATGAGCCCGTCATTTTTAATTTTTAGTCCAGACTTTTGTATATTTTTTTCACTAGTTAATATCACTTTATCACTCATGACCTTTTGGCCCCTGCACTTCTGTATAACCACAACACCTGGCGAGCATTGAGGACAATGGGATTTAACCTCTCCCTGCCCACACCAGACGCATCCACTCTTTACCCTGCACCCACACCAAAATATTATAGTGGAAGAGGTATCATATTTTATAGAGAAAAGATATTGATTTTTAAAACATTTAATTTCTAGTGCCATGTGCTTTTAAAGTACATGCCCCTGTTATGCTTTTAAAATCATCTGTTATCACCAGCTCTTATATAACAAAATTTAGAAAATTTTATTTTCTTTTTAACCAGTCTGAAGCCCAGGAATTGACAACAGTCAAGATGTCTAAATTTGGTGGTGGTATTGGTGTCCCCACTAAAGAGGAAAGGCTGAAGGAAGCTGCTGACATACATTTGAGATTAGGACAAATTCAGAGATACTGTGAACTGATGGTTGAACTTGGAGAGGTAAAGTGCCAAAATCAAGGAGTTTAACAAAGTATTCTCTTTTTCCAGATCTGTTTGCTTCTCTGCTGGTCTGATAGCAGGTGTATATCTGAGCAGTACTTCTCAAAGTGAGGTCACCCAGACTAGCAGCATCAGTGTTACTTGGGATCCTGTTAGACATGCATGTCCCCCCCCAGACCCACAGAAGCAGAAATCCCAGGGAGGTAGCCCAATGATCTGTGCTTTTATAAGGCCTGCACGTTATTTGCATGCATGCTAAAGTTTGAGAACCACTACCTTAGGGTGGAATCTTTGATATCCCGGAAATATCCATGTTGGCTGAGTTGCACACAGTGGACTCCTCTTGCTAATACTGTTTGTCGTAACTAAACCCTACGCTGGCCAGAAGGGTTTCACTGAGGATTATCCGGTGAAAGTCTTTTTTTTTTTTTAATTTTAGTGTTTTTGTATTATATTATGTTATTCACCATACAATACATCCCTGGTTTCTGATGTAAAGTTCAGTGATTCATTAATTGCGTATAACACCCAGTGCACCATGCAATACGTGCCCTCCTTACTACCCATCACTGGCCTATCCCATTCCCCCACCCCCCTCCCCTCTGAAGCCCTCAGTTTGTTTCTCAGAGTCCATAGTCTCTCATGCTTCATTCCCCCTTCTGATTACCCCCCCTTTCTTTATCCCTTTCTTCTCCTACCGATCTTCCTAGTTCTTATGTTCCATCGATGAGAGAAATCATATGATAATTGTCTTTCTCTGCTTGACTTATTTTGTTTCTAAGGCACAACTTGATTGTTTAGAGGACTGATTCAACAAAACAGAGTTTTCAAAAAAGGTTAAGATGAATCTATCCTATTAAAATTCAAGATAGTGGTTCTTTTGGAAAGTGGGTGGCAAATAAAATAGAACAAAAGGGAGAAGGGGCTGCTTTTTCTTGATCCGGCTGCTGGTTACTTGAGTGTATTCAGTTTGTGCAAATTTATGAAGCTTTTCATTTTTCTGCACAGCCATTTTAGTTCAAGAAAAATTCTCCCACCCTCCCCCAAAAAAGAAAAATTAGAATGGCATGGACTCATTTCATAGTTATTATTTTGAAAAGCTCTAAGTTAGTTAATTTTATAATTACAAAGCATGCTATTAACTGTACTAATAAATTATATAAGGTAAAACTAAGCAATAAAGTTACATTAAAATATATCAAAATTAAATTTAACTCACCTTTTTCTTCCCCCATACACTAGACGCGAGTAATGAATTACTACTTGACTAAAGAAAAAACGTCATTAAAAAATGTTATTGAAAAGGAAGGGGTGCCCGGGTGGCTCAGTCGGTTACGCGTCTGACTCTTGATTTTGACTCAGGTCATGGTCTTAGGGTCGTGAGATCGAGCCCCAGGTCTGGCTCTGCGCTGGGCATGGAATCTGCTTAAGATCGTCTCTCTCCCTCTCCCTCTGTCCCACTCACCCCCATTGCACTTGAACATGGGCGCACTCTCTCTCTCACTCTAAAGAAATAAAAAAATATTTTTCAAGGTATTGCAAACTATAAAGTGTTTAGTAGCAGTATAAAAATTTTACTTCTGAAGAAGTTGAGGCTTGTCTTAAAAGTTATCCTTTTAACAAGGCTCTATTAGAATATCTATCAAATGTCAAGGAGAAAAAGAATAAATTTTGACAATACTAATTCTTCATCTTCCTCAGTTTTATATATGGGTATATAAATTTAAGCTATATTTAATTCAAATTTAATTAAAATACTTTAATAAAGTACTTCTGGAGCTTGAGAATTTTGTTGTTGTGCAGTTCCATCAGTGTTCTTAATGATCCAAAAAACTGTGCTTACAATCCTTGAGAAATAGGAATGTCCTTGTAATTATTCATGGTCACCTCCTTCCAGAGTTTCTGTTTTTCTGAGATTAATACTATGAGGTTAGGAACACATTTAATCTTTTTACCTACAAGACATGTTTTTATAGAAAAATCTTGATTTCAAAGTTAATTTAACCTATGTTTTAACTTCTTTCTTCCATTTGCCTCTACTGTAATGAAAGGAAATTTTCCCTAAAAGCATATTTTATATTACTTTTTTTAAAAAAGGTAACATGCCTACAAATAATGTAGTATTAAAAGTTACCTATTTTGTACACCCAAAACTAATATTACACTGTATGTTAACTAACTGGAATTTAAATAAAAACTAAAAAAAAAAAAAAATTACCTATTTAAAATTTAACCTATTATTTTCAGGCTAGTTACCAATTTTGTAGCCTTAATCACAATTGTCACACTTGCCTTGACTGAACAATGATCTTCTTTAATAACAGTCTAATTTTTAAAATATGAAGATTGGTATTATAAACTATAAAGGAAAAAGTGACAATAAATAAAGTTTACAAAAAACAAAGAAGGAATAAAAATAGAAATAAATGTCTTATTTGTTAAACAGAAGTGACAGTGTAATAAAAATTTCAGTATGTATTATTTTGAACATAGAACATAGGTTACCATAGAACAAACCACTCTGGGATTGTATCAGAAGATGAGTTAATATATTTTTCATGCTATATACTTTAGTTACTACTCTTCTCTTTCCCTGACTCTGCCCCCTGACCTCTAGCTTTGGGATTTTCCCTGATAAATAATACAATTTATATATCTTACTTTATCTTAAAATATGGTAATATTTATACTCTGTGGAATGCATCAGGTAGAATACAAAAATATTCCTGGAAATTCAGACACTCTAAAAACACACTAAAAACCTGTATTATAAACGTGAGTTCATTTAAAAAAAAGAAAGAAAAAAGTCCATTAAGAGTTAGTGCAATCAGGGCGCCTGGGTGGCTTGTCGGTTAAGCATCTGCCTTCTGCTCAGGTCATGATCAGGTCAGGAGTCCCAGGATCCAGTCCCTCATTGGGCTCCCTGCTCAGCAGAGAGTTTGCTTCTCCCTCTGCCCCTCCCTCTACTCGTCCTCTGTCTCTCTCTCTCACTCTCTCTCTCTCAAATGAATAAAATCTTTAAAGAAAAAGAGTTAGTGAAATCAAAATAAACGTGTTTTGCCTTTCTTTTGTTCTGTTCTAGTGGGACAAAGCCTTGTCAGTTGCACCCGGAGTGTCTGTGAAATACTGGAAGAAGTTAATGCAGAGGTAAGCAGGGAGTCTGTGTCCAAATACATGTTTTTAAAAGATGTCAAAATGGAAGCATTATATAAATATGGTAGTAGCTTTTGAGATTTTTTGTTGTCTTTAAAAATAACGAAATTTTATGTCTACTAATACAATAAAATTAAATGAATCAGTTACAAATCATTTCTGTGTTCTTATATTTGACCTGCCATCTGAAAAAGAGAATGGAAGGCAGATTTTTCCCATGTCAGTGGAGGAATTGACATATCAGTGAACATGCTTATTGGTTAATATATTGCTATAGAAATATAAATGGTAAGATTTTCTGACGGTTACCAAAAGTTCACAGAATACTTATTCTATAAATAATCTCAGAAATTCTCTCTGGACACTAATCCCTGCCATCTCCTCTCCACGAAAATAAAGGAGGTACTGATGACAAAGAAGACCGTTTCTGAGATACATTTGTCTCTTGGGGCTGCTACAGCAAAGTGCCATGAACGGGTTGGCTTAGAGCAACAGACATTTCTTCTCTCACAGCCCTGGAGTCTAGAAGTCCAATATCAGGTTGCTGGAAGGATTGGTTCTTACTGAAGGCTCTGAGAAAGACTCAGTTCCATGCTTCTCCCCCAGCTTCTGCTGGTTACTGGCAATCCTTGGCGTTTACTGACTCATGGATGCATCACTCCAACACCTGCTTTGTTTTCACAGGGCATTATTCCCTGTGTATCTCTGTGTTCACATTTCCCTCTTTCTTTGGGGACACCAGTCATATTAGATTTAGGGTCTACCCTACACCAGTACAACTTCATCTTAACTGATTACATTGGCTAAGACCATATTTCCAAATAAGGTTACATTTATGGATACCATGGCTTCATACTTCACCATATTTTTGGGCAGACACATTTCAACTCATGACATAAGACTATTTTCTGTTCTATTTATTCAGTGAATATTTATTAATTTATTTATTTTAGAACTCACTTTGTGCCAATCACTGGCCTAAGCCTGTAAAGTACTATTTAATGAGTAATTGCCTTGCTTCTGGCATTAAAAAGTTTTGATTTTTCTTTCATGGGACATGATTTAGAAACAAATTCAACTGTAACTCACATGTACAAATAAAAATCTGTCAGAGGTTAAGCATGAAATGTGAAAGGATTAACAAACATATCTGCCATGGGAAAGTAGACTGTTCCCTAGCACCTGCTTTCCCAATGGGAAGTTCATTGATGGGCTGGCTTCCATCCTCACACTGTAGGCTCCCCATCTTAAGTCCTAAGAATCCCCAATAATTCTAAGTTCCTGTACCCTCACTGCACAATTGTAAATGTTATCCCTCGCACTGAAACCTTAATAAAATCAAGTTAGTAGATGATGTTTATTTCAAAAAACAATTTTGTTTCAACCTCAGCAAAAACTATTTCATTTATTTTGAGATACCAACACCTGATTTTCTCTGCTCCTTAATTCACATGGTGTCCAGAAAATGGTCTTCCCACAACACTTAAGTTCATGTTCTATACATCCAGCCATTCAGAGAGATTGACTGCCAGTATCTCAGCCCTGGTTCCTAGGAAGGGGATATTGTTCCTATAACAAGAAAATCAGGGTCATATGGTTAAAAACATAGTCGTTGGGGAGAACGCCAGCGACCTTATGATTGGGAGACTGTTAACAGTGAGCTGTTCAAAGAAAAACTGTCTGCTACACCTATCCAAAGATTGGCAATTGAAACATAGTTTAATGCAAATGCCAGCATAAGTTAAATAGACCAGATTAGTTTTCAACAAAACTGTAAGAGTTGAATTAATTTGGTTAATCATTGGGAAACTACCTGGGACTTAGGAAAAGAGAAAGAAGGATACAGAGAGACAGAGGCAGACACACGAATACCCTTCATCATCTCCAAAGATCAGGATCCTGTTTTCCCCTCACATATCAGGAACATTATTTTCTTTAACTACCTTGCTTGGGGCACTCATAATAGTCTGTATTTTATTATCAATATTTATACTCTTGTATTGTCTTTTTTAATGATTTTAAGCTACTTATATTGAGAAGCTCTCCTTTCATTGTTGTGCTCACTGAAACATTTAAAATTCTACTGTCTTTAATGAAGCAGACTCCCATGCATTTAGTAATGCAGTTGAAAGTAGATATCCCTTCACACATATCTAGTTTACAACTTACTTTCAGAAAACATATTGCTCATTTTAATAGATAAGCTACATTCACTTTAAGGCCTAAAATGTTCAGTGCACTTAAAAATATGAAAATATGTAGTGTTCTAAGAGAAAGCAAGGGTCTATTGTATTTATTATATCAGAAAACTTTGATTTGTCTTCCATTACTTATTTGATTATAAAATCTGAGGCTTTTAGTAAAGTGAAATGCAAAAGGGCTCTATGAACTCTACCACATATTTTGAATATTTGGATGTTTTAGATATTTCAGATAGTTCAGAAAATCTAGGTCCAACCTAGAACCTCGAAATTAATATATTACAAACTGAGGGCTTCAGAGGGGAGGGGGGGTGGGGGAATGGGATAGACTGGTGATGGGTGGTAAGGAGGGCATGTATTGCATGGTGCACTGGGTGTTATACGCAACTAATGAATCATCGAACTTTACATCAGAAACCAGGGATGTACTGTATGGTGACTAACATAATATAATTAAAAAAAACATTAAAAAAAAAAAGAAATTGTTCTTATTTTATTAGGAGAGCGGATCAACTAATCCAGGAGGATAAGGATGATGTCATTCCATATTGCATCGCCATTGGTGATGTGAAAAAACTAGTCAACTTTTTTATGTCAAGAGGTCAGCTTAGAGAAGCTCTGCTTGTTGCACAGGTACAACTACATAACTACACAAGCTATGTGCCCTGGTGGGTGGGCATGCGGAAGGAAGGCTGTGTTGACTAACCACACGTGCCTTCACATGATCAAGAGTCGTAGCTGCCTTGGCTTCTGCCCACCTCCCAACCATCTCTGTCCACATTGCATTCACACTACCTGATCACACCGAATGTACTTTAGACATTCAAGCATCCCTAAAGTCTGAACTTCTGTATGCTGAAGCATGTCGTATGTGGTTGGGCAGCTTTTTCTAGTAACTGTGTACTTGTTGATACAATGGAGTTCACACTTTTTCTTCCAAATTCTAGGGGCATCTGCAAATTGTATAAATTTCAGGCAAGATTTGAGTAAACAGTTAATCCTTGAACCACACAGATGTTAGGGGTACTGAACCCCCACCCAGTCAGTACTCTATGTTTAACTTTTGATTCTCCCAGAACTTACCTACTGATAGCCTGCTGTTGACCAGAAGCTTTACCGATAACATAGTCAACATATGTTTTGTATATGTATTATATACTGTATTATTACAATAAAATAAGCTAGAGGGAAAAAATGTTATTAAGAAAATCATAAAGAAGAAAAAATACATTTACACTATTGTACTATATTTATTTTTAAAAAAAGTCTGCATGTAAGTGGACCCATGCAGTTTAAACCCATGTTATTCAAGGGTCAACTGTACTTTGATCAAAATAATATTCTGAAATTGGTCAGCTATCAATAATTAGCAAAAAATTAATTAAAAATTTCATTAAATTCCAGGCTGCTTGTGAGGGAAGCATGCAGACCTTACATGTTTCTACACCTAAAGGATCTTCATCTTCTGATGATATCTACAAGGAAGACTTTAATGAGTGAGCATTTTATTCTTTGTGTGGGGTCATATTTTAGTGGTTGGTTTCCCTGCAGGAGGTTTTGGGAACCATGCAGTTCATCTTTCTTTGCGTACAGAGGGTTTGGCTGTGTCACCTCGTTTCTCACTGCAGTTCTGCTCCACCTCGGCCCCTCCCTAGGTGAACAGGGCAACGTCAGACACGGAGATGCACACTACACATGTTTTATGTCTCTTCCAGAGAAGCAAAATGCATTCTAGTAAAGAGATTGCAAATAAAGCACCTTAGTACTTTTAAGTTGATCGAACCTGTTTAGGGTGGAGGGGCAGTGAAAATACAGGTGTGCTGTTTATTAATGTTTCGCTGTAAAGTCAAGGTAGATAATGTCTCAGTGACATTGTTCATAATCCCAAGACCCCAGAATTGGTGTTGGGAATAAAAATTAGGCTTTTGAAGAAGAAATACAGATACATATGTTTTAAAAGAAATGGAAATTAGAATTCTTCAGCCTTTTGACCCGTGTAAAATCTAATAGTCTACTTTCCTATGCCATACCTAATGGCTTCTATTATTGCTCTAGAAAATTTGATATTAAGCTTTTAGGATGCTTATCAAGTAAAAAAGAGTCATAAAATGTTAAGCAAATAATGTGTTGCGACCAATATACTCCTTCCTGGTTCTTTGCTGCTATTCTCTGCCATTTCTAAATTGGAACATACACTACCCATATTTTGTGTCACCACCTAAGTTTTGAAAAGTTACAGTTCAACCTATAACTCTTCTAAGATTGACTGTCCCTACAGCTGAGTTATAAATGATTCAATGTAAGATCGTAAATTTTGAAAGGCTTTTCTTCTGACATTTGTTGGGGAAGGTGAGTTTGTCTGCTAAGTCTACTTTCTTGATTTTCTTTTCACCCAAAAATCAGGCTTTATACTTGAATCATAGATATCAAATTAAGTCTGATTTGATCCTTTAATCAACTTCTTATAAAAGGGCATTAGTCCATTTTATGGTGGAATCCTTGTGTTTATAGAGAATATATACTTTTTTCTTTTCTAGACTCCTGCACAAAGTCAGTGAAGAACTGGCAGAATGGTATTTTCAGGACGGTCGTGCTGTGCTAGCGGCCTGCTGCCAGCTAGCTGTAGATAACACTGAGGTACATTTCACATTGGTATATGTGAATGAAAAGTTCTTAAGATATGTCATGGTGTTTGAGTGGAAAAAATATGGCAACTTCTGTGTGAGATCTGATTGTGCCTGCTTCCACGCCTGAGCTTTCCATGCCTGAGCTGCCACGCCTCCTAAGCACACATAAACTCTATAGACCATGAGATCTTTTTTTTTAATTTATTTATTTTTATCACAAGATACATGTTTGTAACAACCTTACTTTAAGTATGTCATCCTGTGTGAGAAGCAGTAGTGTGGTAAAGGGAAAAAAAGGTCTGGACTGGGACTCAGAATACCTGATCTTTGAAAGCGCTTATTTTTAAGTATACTTTAGTATATTCTTCACAAGTTATGTTTTTAAGGTAGTTTCCATTTGACCCACTAATCTAATAAGAAAACTGTCTGAGGGGCACCTGGGTGGCACAGCGGTTGAGCGTCTGCCTTCGGCTCAGGGCGTGATCCCGGCGTTATGGGATCGAGCCCCACATCAGGCTCCTCCGCTATGAGCCTGCTTCTTCCTCTCCCACTCCCCCTGCTTGTGTTCCCTCTCTCGCTGGCTGTCTCTATCTCTGTCAAATAAATAAATAAAATCTTTAAAAAAAAAAAAAAAGAAAACTGTCTGAAGGTTATAGAGGGGAGGGAGTGAAGTGATGGGGTAACCGGGTGATGGGTATTAAGGAGGGCACATGTGGTGATGAGCACTGGGTGTTATACACAACTAATGAATCATTGAACACTACATCAAAAACTAATGATGTACTGTATGCTGGCTAACTGAACATAATAATAAATAAAAGAAAAAAGGAAAAGGAAAGAAAATGCAGAGTAAAATTTTTGATAGAATTGTAAAAAAAAAAAAGAAAAATGTGAAGTAAGGATGGATTCTATTTTTCATGTATCCTTAGATATTGTATATTTAAGGGATAATTGATAATCATTGCATACTATTGAGAAAGCTTTTAAGAATTTACATTGTTTTGTGATAGACAAATTGAAGGGCATGTTGAGGATATGGCAGAAAGACTGTTATTAATTATAAAAATATTACTAAGGGTTTTAAACTTAAATTCTGACCTTATAAAAATTTCCTGTGTGTCCCTTTATCACGAGCTTTTCCACCTGGAAATTGCATTTATACTTACATAAGTGTTTCATAGGAATATGACATTCAATATTTTATAAGAATGATTGATTATAGGTTAATACTACTTTATCTACTTTATGAGCTTGGCGGGGAATGATGATCCAATCCAGCATCTATGAAACTGAAGAAATTATTTTCTTATTGAGCAAGCTTGCTATGGCATACCTGATTCGCGGAAATGAGCTGGAGTTGGCCGTCTGTGTGGGCACAGTGCTGGGGGGCGCTGCAGCACCTGCGACCCACTATGCCCTGGAGTTGTTGGCAAGAAAATGCATGATGATTCCAACATGGTAAGAATTTCTAAATTCAAAGAATGATTCTATAGTGATGGGATACGTTTTTTTAAATATTGTAAGTTGCATTTGATGTGTGTTGGGAGAATACGGCATCGCCTTTTTTTAAAATAAAAGCAGATTGCGGGAGGAAACTGCTATGACAAGGAAATAATAGTGGGAACCACCTGGTTATATAATGAAATCTTCCATGACCCATTCTGACGCAGGGCAGGTGCACACAAAACATCATGAGAATAAATGCGTGCTTCTTTAGCTAATCAGGACCACACATTTCCACATTTTAAATTCTACATATCTGCATTCATTCTCATCGGATCTTGTGTCTTAGTTTAAGTTTTGGAAAATAAAGTCACTTTTCTAATGAAGAGTAATAACATGGTGTAGCCGGAGACTGGGAACAGGCCATTTCCCCAAACTCAGGCAGCTCACTAAGAAATCAGCCCGGGAAAGTCCGTGTCACAGCAGTTCTCACTCCCGTCTGAAGCACCCTGATCTCAGGGCAGGCAGTCCTTCCTTACGGAGCCACCCCAGGAAAGAGACGATGCTGAGTCAATAGATTTTTGTTGAATAAAGGCGATTTTAGACTTTTATCTTCTCTTTCCCCAAAGTACTTAGAACCTCAGGAAGTTTCTAAGTAAATGTGTTCTCAGGTCTTGCACCTCTTTCCCACCATGCGCCCCATGCACACACGTACCACTCTTACGATGGAGCTAGGCAGACTCCACTGTTGAATTCTATAGATAACAATAATATTCATAATAAGGACAGCTAACTGAGCCTTCTACACTGCGTACCGTGTGCCTAGCACTGTTCTAAGCACTTTACATGTAATAACTCACTAGATACTATGCTGTAGATACTGATTTGCCTCAGGGCTCAGTCAGTGCTAGAGCCAAGATTCGAGGTTACATCAACTGGCTACGAAGTTTGCACTAGCTACTGTCGTAGTTCAGACTGCTGTAACAAAACAGACTGGATGGCTTATAAACAACAGAAATGTATTTCTCACAGTTCTGGGGGCTGAGAAGTCCAAGGTCAGGATGCTGGCAGATGTGGCGTCTGATGAGAGCTGGCTTCCTGGTCTTCCTTGGCCATCTTCTTGCTGTGCTCACTTGTGGAAAGGATGAGCTAGATTTAAGGGCCCTAATTCCATTCATGGGGGCTCAGCGCTCAGGACTTAATCACCTCCCAAAGGCCCCACTTCTAAACACCATTATATTGGGGACTAGATTTCAATATAGGAATTTGGGGGGCAACACAAGCATCCAGTCTATGGCAGCTGTCACACTGTACCACCTCCTTAATCTGTGGCTAAGTCCGCAAAGAAGCAACACTTCCCATTTTCCTCTTCTTTCTGGATCTGGGGGTTTCATAGTGAATCAGGAATCTCAGGGTTTTATATTACCATATCTTAACGCTCATATAAGAGCTCCCTCTCCCAACCCAAATGTAGCGGCACCCCACCGTCAGCCTTAGACTTAAATGTCTTAAATGCCCACCATCCTCAGAGAGCACCCAGTTTTCCCTCTGTCAGGAAGGATAGCAGTCACTTACATGCTTACCGTGACTTGCCTTGGACCCATCCCAAAGCATGAGGTTTAACTCAGATTATTCATTCACAAAGGTGACTGACTCCATGCTAAAAGTCATCATCTAATCTAAATAAAATATTAGTTTTTGGGTTTTTTTTTTTTAGGTGAGGGTAAGAAGTAGCAAAACAGAATTAGAAATTAAATTTAAGTGAGATCTAAAAAAATCTTTCAACTGACTATATGTCTTAGTTGCTTTTAATATAAAACAATTTTCCATTTCCTTGTAACTGCCCCAGGAGGTTTCCTTTATATATCCATAAATACGTGCACCAGAAACTAGGATAAAGTTCAAATTCTGAAATTTGTGGTGCCAATCAGGTTTATTTCCAGGGGCAATCTGTAATCCTCATGGGTATTCATAGAGCTCCAGAAATTTAAGTAAAAATGGATAGCTGCATAATTTCAAGAGAATGTTCATAATTTGTAAACCAAGTGTACTTTGCCTTTTTTACATTTACTGGTAAAAATTTCCTTCGTCTTGGTTCTCGTTGCATATTATCCATGTTATTCATATTTAAAATCATTTTCTTTTTAGCTTTCCATCTGTTGGATACAGGTATTATCTAGTTTTATAAAAACATTTAATTAAAAAGCTCATGTTTTATTTTAGTTTTAGAATATTAACTCTATATTAAGAAATGCTCATTACCTGTTCTTGCTTCATTGTTTTACAGAATGCTAGTTCATTTATAGAATTTATAACATATAAAACCTAACTACAAAGTAATAAGAACAGTTCCTGTAGCCTAGATGCAAAATCAGTCCCAATTTTATACTTAAAACTTGTGTAATAAAAAAACTGCGACTTTCTACAGTACAAAATGAGAGTTAACTAAGCAAGTGAAAAGGCCGTTCTGTAGCAAAATTTAAGATTTTAGATTATTTGGTAGGTCCGTATCATTATAAATATATACATTTTCCCCATTTGGTGTACTAAATTTTCAATAAATGATAAATTACACTAAAGAGTGAATAAAATTAGCTAGCATTGCTGTAAATTTCAGTGTATCAGGACATTATACTACAGTGAGAAAGTCAGGCTTTTGTCTGTAGTTCATAGAAGTTTGAATAGAAGTTTAGCACAGCTCTTTTATGCACTGTAAAAGCAAATGGTAATTTCTATATTCTCATGGACATAATTGAATACTGCTATTAAATGTTGGTATCAGAAAATATAGTCATTTAAACCTTTTAGCAAGAACAGATGAATTACCCTAATTTGAGATTTGTAAAAACACTCTAAAGATTTACCTGCTCCATGATAATGGAATATTTGACACAAACAATTTGTCTCTATTCCTGTTCTATGTCCATGATACTCTTGATTAAACATCTTTTAATGTCTTTAAAATAATTTGTTCATATAAATGACCAACGTACATTTTACTGAAGGCTTCACAAAGAAGGTGAAGGAGGATTTTACTCTCAGAAGTCTGCCCGTCAGAAATTCACATGTGGAGTATTATCTATTCTTAAGTTATGCTCGATATGTCATATATCAGTTTCTTGAAAATGGAATAATAACATCTCGAACCATTAAAAGTTAGTGTCTTCTCAGTTATGATGTATGCAACCAAAAACTCTTTACCTAGTGATTTTTAAAAAGTAGTATACAAAATATTTTTAATGTAAAGCTGTTAAGTCCATACAAAACTTTACTAAAATACCTAATTTTAAGTGTTTTATTCCATTTATTGAATCTTTAAAAAGTAAATCAGAAAATTGCATTTCTTTTTTTTTTTTTTTTTAAGATTTTATTTATTTATTTGACAGAGAGAGAGCCAGTGAGAGAGCAAACACAAGCAGGGGGAGTGGGAGAGGAAGAAGCAGGCTCCCAGCAGAGCAGGGAGCCCAACGTGGGGCTCAATCCCAGGACCCTGGGATCATGCCCTGAGCTGAAGGCAGAAGCTTAACGACTGAGCCACCCAGGCGCCCCAGAAAATTGCATTTCTGTCTCTGATTTCCACCTAAAGTTTAGGAGAGGTGCAGAATACCCAAAATTCTAAACTTCAAACATCTAAGTATTCTGTTGGTTTTGATGAACTGGCTTATCCAGCCGAGGTTTGCTAGCATAACTAAAGCTGATGAGAATTAGCTTTCACAAAGTGTGCTTTATAATTCACTCCAAAGAACATATCTTTTACTACTTAGTTTGGTTAGACAATTATTCTGTAATAACAAAATTAATTGTAAATATATAAAGATTCATTTAGATTTTTAAAAAATTATAGAAATTTCATAATCCAGTTATCCTTCATGCTCTTCAGTTTCTGTCATCTACCTTTAGAAGACTTTCATAATTAGGTAAGGAATTAGTACTGTTTATATAAGTAGAAAATCGAGGGAGGTGGTAAGGTTTTCTTCCTTTGAAATAGCTCTAAATGTTATTTTTAGATTTTTTTTTCCCTTAACTGAAGTTTCCCCTTTTGTTATGTGCATAGGAATCTGGCAGCCGATCTTCTCCTGATGACTCCTGATAATGAACTACAGTTAGTTAAACTCTGTGCTTTCTACCCAGGGTGTACTGAAGAGATAAATGAGCTTCACGAGAAGGTACGCGAAGGATATTACATACTCCAGTTTGGAATGCAGTGCTATGATGTAACTAATTTTAGGTTCGGGCACATAGAGATTCAGGCAGAGAAACAAACATATCCCTTTATAACCCTTTTATAAATATAACAGAAATGATAACAATATGTGACATTTGCTGAGCTTCTACTGTATGCTTGGAACAGTTCTAGATTTTCACATGGATTTGTGTTTTACCCAACTCTCATGAAACCCTGAAAAGCAGGGGATATTGTTCCATTTTACAAAGAAAGTGAGCTCAGAAAAGGTAAGGAACTGCCCTTAGTTAAAGGTGGAGTGTGAATTTCAGCTTCAGCATGTCTGCCTCTCATCCCAAGCCCTTCCCACTCTGCCGCTCTGTACCGTAAGGAACATTATGCTAACTTTTTAAAAATAGGCAATTTAGGATCCTTAAAAGTATAATGAAATTCACATGCATTACTCTAAAGTGCTTTAAAGAATTACTCCTTTGTAGAATATAGGAATTTATGTACCAAGATTATATATAAAAACAACCAAAATATTCAATAATCGGAAGATTGTTTATGTAAATTGGAGTACATTTCTGTATTTCAGTGCTTTTACTCCATTAAAAAGATCATGAAGTTCTATTTTTATGACATCGGTAGATGACTATAAAACAGTTATATAAAAAGCAGAATATGAAATATGCACACGCATGTGATTTTCATTTTGAAAATAACTGTGTACATATTTATGTTATTTATAGCATATTTAAGGAGATATGTACAGTTATTTTAAGAAAAATGTAAGACATAATAAAACATTTTCTTATCTTTAACTCCAAAAATAACAATGTTTTGTTTCACTTTTATGACTTTGAATTTGTCCTCCAGGGCTGAGTGGCCTTATTCATTCAACAATGGATACTTACTAAGTATTATGATAGCACAAATAGACCAGAAGTGTGTGTGTGTGTGTGTGTGTGTGTGTGTATGAGCGAACATATGTGTGAGTGTGTGAGCAGGTATGTGTGAGTGAGTGTGAGTGTGAGTGACTTGAGTGTGTGATAATAGGGAAAATACCTGTGAAAGGATAAGTGTGCACAGTGACCAGTGGGTTGTGAGATTTTGGGTGATCGAACTTCATTATACACTTTGTATTCTGTGAATTATTTTTTAAATGAGCTGCACTTACTTTTACAAACATGACAAATAAGAGCTACTTCCATGCTGAAATTAAAATAGGGAAGGAAGTAGGAACTTTACACTTGCTGCATAGTGCCTTTTTTTTTAAGTTTTATTTATTGATATGAGAAAGAGCGAGAGAGCAGGAGCAGGGGGAAGAGGAGGGGAAGGGGGGGAGGCCAGAGAGAGGGAGAAGACACCCCACTGAGTGCATAGCCCTAAACCAGGTTCAATCCCAGGACCCTGAGATCAGGACCTGAGCCGAAGTCCAACATCTAACCCACTGAGCACCCAGGCGCCCTGCCTAGTGCTTCAAGTGTAACCCACATATCTTCTGAGGTGAGAACAGCAGGTGCTAATATTGGGGCTTAGAGAGGCAAAATATTTGTCTGTGTTTACACACTGGTAATGACATGGGTAAGATGGCATTCACATAGTCTTTTCATCACATATTCTAAAAGGATGGAATCAGGCTTTCTGGTCAGACTTCATTAATAACTCTTTAGAAAGACTAGTCAGCATGTGTAAAGGTGTTACTACCTTTGGACAATTTCACAAGTAATGCTAAAAATTATATCTTCAAATATTATGTTAATTTATATAACTTTGGGAATTTTACAGGAATGATAATCTTACTCTTCTTACATTTTATTTGAGAATAAAATTTCAATAGAAACCATTTTTTTATTCCGTTTACTCTTTGAGCATGTATCAAAGTGAAGAAACTTTATCTATCCAGGCATAGTACCTAGCACATAGTAGTTACTCAGTAAATAACTGGCATTTAGTAAATGAAGATGGGGAAACAATATGAAATGTTATAGGTATGAAAGCTCCTTTAGTTTGTTGTAATTTTTTTAAGAGAGATTGAGGAATCTAAAATGTTCAGTTTACCAAATTTTTATCTATTTTTTATGCTTTTATTTAACTTCCATGTTGTTACCATACAGTGTAATATTAGTTTCAGGTGTACAATGTAGACATTCATCACTTCCATACAACACCCGGTGCTCCTCACAGCAAGGGCGCTCCTTAGTCCCCATCACCTGTTTCACCCACCCCCCACCCACTTTAAATCACAGAAGTTATGAAACTCTTGAATAAATGCATTAATACATAGATCAGATAAACCATCTTAGTAACTTGAGGGGACATAAAGGGGAAAAGTACGAAGGGAAGAGAGTGACGATCTCAAAGGCGAACGGAGGGATGACCTTCTATGATTGAACGGCGGCGCGTAGTCACAACCCAGAATCCCGTCTGCTGTGGGAGCCCCTTCTCACAGTTGCCCAAGACCCGCGAGACAAAGCGTTAAGCTATTTATAGGTGTTGCTTAGAAACAAACGAGCAAACTTTTCACACTCCACTTCAAACATCATGAGCACATCAGATTTGGATATAAAAGATAACTTAATTCCTGCCTACACTGTGGAAGCAGAACTTACCTGAGGGAGGAACAGACTCTCCATTTCAACAGGAAAAAAAATTGTTTGAAAAAAATGGGGAGTATTGCTTTGCCTTTTATAGTAATGAAATCTCATAGGTTCAAATCTCCATTTGGTAGCATTTCACAATGTCAGAGCTAAAAACTTTGAGAAGTTGTATGCGTTCTGCCTTCGTGCTTGAAATGATGTGGCTTTGTCTCAAAGACCAAGTGAAATTAAACTCCAGGGTGTAGAGGCCATGGAAGAGCGTATCGTTGATGTTTTCTACATTTAATGTGGTTTCTGGCATCGGTCAGTATATCTTGAAATAACAAATCTCAGCATTTTTTTTCTAAATTACACGTGTGAAAACTAATTCCGATATCGCAGTCAGGACAATTTTCCTTCCACCTCTTTTATTAGATATTTATGTGATGAAAAACTATTAACTCTTTCGGTAATACCCTATTTACTGTATAAGATATTTTCATAAGTGCATGCTCTTAATACAGATTATCTCATTTACATCTATTTTGAGTGACTAGCATACTAGACATACTGGAAATGTTTAGTAGTTATACTGTTGCTTTTATCCCTATAAATTGTAGTAACGTCATCAAACCAATTACTTTTCAGTGCAAGCTACCCACAGTAGAGGAATGTATGCAGTTAGCAGAAACAGCCCATGCAGATGGTAATATATTTGAAACTGTGAAATATTACTTGTTAAGTCAGGAACCTGAAAAAGCCCTTCCTATTGGCATTGATTTCATCAAAGGTAAGTTTCTGGTTGTTAGTATAATCTAAAATCTACTCATTTATTTGATCTTTTCATTAATATTGATAAGCAAACTTAAAACCAAGCTCTGGCCATCCTAAATTTAAAAAGTAAAGAGACTGCTAATTGTATGGTATGGGCACTTGAGAGAGGGTAAATATGCAAATACTTGTGATCTAAAAAATAAGGAGGTAGATGGGATTGACCAGAGGAGAATTAATTACATAAGTTAAAAATTGGATGAACATGTTTTAATACTATTTCTTTTATTTTAATGTTTTTTTATTATATTATGTTAGTCACCATACAGTACATCCCTGGTTTCTGATGTAAAGTTCGATGATTCATTAGTTGCGTTAATACTATTTCTTAGAGAATCTCTTATTTGGTTTTATTTTGCCAGAAAATATCACTAGTTCAAATTGGACATTGGATGTCATTTATCCTGTTCTTGACCTGTTGAGTTATATTCGTACTGAAAAATTAGTCTTGCATACATGTACTAAGTGAGTATATAATATATAACTGAACCTATGTAATGTTTTAAAATGGCTATATTGTTTTTAGTGTTCAGATCACAAAATAAGATCATCCTGGACAGGTAGAGTCCCTTGTAGAAAAATTACATTTTTATTTGCTATTTTTTTTTTAAGATTATTTATTTATCTTAGAGGGAGGGGAGTGAGGAGGGGGAGAGGAAGAAGGAGAGAGAGAATCTCACACAGACTCCAGGCTGAGCTCAGAGCCCAACTTGGGGCTCAGTCTCATGACTCTTGAGATCATGACCTGAGCCGAAACCAAGAATTGGACCGTTAACCTATGAGCTACCCAGGTGCCCCTTTATTTGCTGTTCTTAAGAAAAAATACAGAGGTCAATTTGAAACAGAAATAATCTTAGTGGTCCTATTTACTAATACCTAGAGTGTGTATGTTTATATATGTGTTTGTACACACACACACACACACACACCCCTACCTGGCTCAAATAGGGCTAATTCAAAGCTTTGGGGTAGTCTTAGTTCTCAAGTCCTCTAGAAGCTAGTGGTCATATCTATTAAATAGCCACTGTGTGCAAAGCATACTAGGCTGGGGGAAAAAGTGAAGGTGCTAGAAAGTGAAAAACAGACACCATCCCTGCATTCAGATATCATTTCAGGACACTGTTGTCCATAGAATGAAAGTCCCCAGAGACTGTGTGTAGTTTGTAAGGGAGGCTTTGGGCTATTTTTGCTTTAATGGCGTGTGTGGAAAAGATGATGCCACAGCCTGGGAAACTTTGACAAGTTTCCCTAGCAAGAAATGGAGTGAGTATGCTCTGTCCTTTCCTAGAGCCTACACAGTATGCCAGGAATTCCTAAATTTGGCCTAATGAGGTACTTAGAGAAAAATTTACATGAAGAAACAGTCAAGGAATAGAGAAAAACAAGAAGGCAAGAGTTAAACATGATTTGTGGTATAACATGATGTGTGACTAGGCGTTAACTTATGAATAAAACATCTTCAAGTTTGGAATTTTTTTTTTTTAGGATTTTATTTATTTGACAGAAACAGCCAGCGAGAGAGGGAACACAAGCAGGGGGAGTGGGAGAGGAAGAAGCAGGCTCATAGCGGAGGAGCCCGATGTGGGGCTCGATCCCATAACGCTGGGATCACGCCCTGAGCCGAAGGCAGACGCTTAACGGCTGCGCCACCCAGGCGCCCCTGGAAAATTCTCTAAACATACTTTGCTGTAAATGTCACTCATCAAAATATAGAGACACAAGTACAGTAACTACATATGTGAGTAGCGTTCTAGACCTCAAGTTATGGAATTAAAAATAAATAAATATATTCTCTTTTAGGGCTCGAAATGAATTACTCATATTATGTGGTTATATTGGTGCATTATTGGCTATCAGAAGACAGTACCAAAGCATTGTTCCAGCACTTTATGAGTACACAAGGTAAAACTGATTCCTCTTCTGTTATGAAATGAGAGACATTCCTTTCACTAAGATAGTCTCCAGAAGGCACCAAATATATATTGTATGCATCTACTGATTCATTCAGCATGTACTTTATAATAAAGCAGCAGTAAACTATAGGAATTAGAGGTGAATTAGGGTGTATATACTAGAAATCCTGATTCTAGCTTAAACACATGGGGTTTCTTGGTCTTACGTCAAGACACTTGAGGTCGGCCTTCTAGGGCTGTTAGAGCTGTTTGTGGAGTCCATCCAGAACCCAAATTCTTCCCTTCTTTTGACGCTGCCCTCCTTGGCTTCCTTCCACTTGCTTGAGGAACCCATGGTGACAGGATCTGCATTCTAAGCAGGAAGCAGAGAAGGGTGACTAGGATAGGGACCCCAAAGCATGAGGCCATCCGACATAGGCAGAAGAGGCCCACTTGGGTTATATCCCTTCAGCCAGAACTGTTGAAAGAACCTTGTTTTTAGAAGAAGCAGAGAAACTGGGTATTTTAGCTTTCCGATCTCTAGAGTAGGAAAAGGCAAAGAGGATTTGTGAACAGCAGGTAACTCACTACTTTAGAGTCAGGCCTAACAGTCCCGCCAAACTCCTCCATTTTCTGTCAGCTTGCTGAACTTTAGCCATTGTGCTTCAGACTTGCTATAACCAAAAAGAACCCTCGCCAAGCATCGTTTCCAAGTTGACTAGTTTGCTACACGGCGGAGTAGCTAACTCCTAGAAATGCCGAGAGGCTGTGGGTACAGGCAGTTATTCTGTGTGCCCTTCACGCGGGGCAGACTTTCTGAAAGAAAGCTTCCTCTTGCCTCCTTTCTCTTCCCTGCCTCGCTAAAGGTCGTGTGTCGGTGCCGGGCTGCCACCTGGAGCAGACTAAGGCACAGTGGGAAGTGAGAGTGCCGGGAAACTCAAGGAAAAATCTATTTCTGTGCAGGCAGCAGACCCAAATTCAAAAGCAACTTTTAACAACATTAAAATATCTTATGGGAGCAATAGCATATACCACATGGAATGAAAATAGTATTTAATGAAATATGTTCCATTTATATAGAACTTGTATAATGAAAGTAAAGAGAGAAAATGGTCCCTTGAAATAGTAACAGAAATAAAAGGAGGCTTTTATATATAAGGCAGGGGAGCTTGGGAGAATATATCTAAGCATGCTAGTTTAGCACAAGAAATTCAGAAGGCTCTAATTGGAAGGAACTTACTTCCCTGATTATGGTCTGTTGTCTTGTGCTCAAGCTGATGCCCTGGCCCCTTATACTGAGCCCCCGGGCCTTTTCTCTTTGGCCCTCTTCTCCCTCCCTTCCTCACCTTCTCAGCTCGCTCTCCAGGTCTCCCTCCACCCCTCTCTCCGCTCAGTTCTCTGTCCTTCGAAACCTCACCATTTCTGTGGCTCTAGCCCTCACCTCCGTGGCAGTTTTTGTATTCAGGCGTCGCTCCTGTGGCTCGCCAAACTCTGGCCTCAACTCCGTGTGCTCAACATGAAAATCCTCTTCCTCCCCAAGTCTGCTTCTTCTCCTGTGTTCTCTCTTTCTTTTGATTGTGTCACTGTGTTTCTGTTGCCCAGAATTACATGAACGGGGTCCTGCTTAAGTGTTTACTCTGACGGCCATAGTTAGGGTCTGCATTAACTCCCCCTGCCATAGCCCTGCATCTCGTCACCTCATCTCTGCGTCTCTGTTCTCCTGCTCCAACCCCTCCTCCTGCGGCATCCGCCTCCTGGAAGCACCACCCTTCCTCGGGACCCTCCAGGACTCCCCACTGGCCATCACAGAGCTTCCAGATCCTTAATCTTACGTTAAAAGTCTGCAAAAATAGGATTCCGAGCATGTCTCCCACCTTCCTGTTCTCCACTCCGGCCAAACCAAATTACTTGTGATCCCCGTACATATGGAAGCTTTCCCTGATAGTCTCTCAGTGTCCTCTCCACCTGTTTACCTTGGTTTTCTCCTCACTCTTCGACACTGCCTGATGTATACTAGATCATCAAAAACTACTGGACAGATAAAGTCCTATCACGTGCAGATTTGTAGACAGGGAAGCCAGAGTGTTTAAGGAATTCATCTTGGAGCTAGATACATTGTCAATCAGAATTTTAAGTTCAGTAATTTGGGGTAAAAGAAAATGATAAGCTACTACTCGATTTGAGATAGTATTACTACAGTGTTAGACGTGTGTGTGTGTGTGTAGGGGGACATTTACGCTTTTTTCCTCACCAAGTGTTATCATGTCCCAGCAGAATGTTGACGATTAGTGGGAGTAACCATAAAATGCACTTTAGGCTTACTTAACCCTTACTTCATCTCTAAGGTCTTATGTTCTATCTCCCAAACAGCTTTTACTTTAAAATTTCAGCTAACTAGTTCCTTAAAAAACACACTGACTTTGTAACCTGTTCTAGAAACTAGGACTAGTAATCCTTTATCTAAAGCTTCCTAATTAATACTAACTATATCTCTTTTCCAGTTTTCTTTACACAGATATGATGAATCACTGATGTCAGTGTTTTACTGCTTTTTCTCACACATCTCTGTCTTTAAAGAACTGAAGCAGCATTTCCATTCCTTTCCACTAGTTGACATTCTTCTGCTGCTGTTCTACCCACCTGCTTTCTTACTCCTCTAATACTCATTTTTAATTCAGATGTGCATTGTACCGGGCAGCGGCCGTGTGCGACTCTTAGTCAACCTCACCTGGCTCGTCTGTCCACTCTCCAGAGTTCGCCTCTTCCTGCATTTATCTACTTTTTACTAGTTTTACCTTTCATTTTTTAAGTGTTTATTTAAATTCTAGTTAACACTCAGTGTAATATTAGTTTCAGGTGTACAGTATGGTGATTCAGCCCTTCCATCCATCACCCCGCGCTCATCACAAGTGCACTCCTTCATCCTCCTCTCCTCTTTAACCCATCCCCCCAACACCTCCTTTGCAGTTCATTCATTCATCTGCTCACTGAGACCATCATGCAACTGATGTTTACTGAGCGTCTTTGACTTCAGGGAACTTAAAGGCCAGATAGACAAGTCAGCGCGCGCGTGTGCACACACAGACACACATTCATGTGTACACATATATTTTTGAAAAGTAGGTGTTAAATCTGAAATTGCAGTTATTTAAAGCTCATTTGCTTTCTTGATACCTTAGTCTTGGATGTCAGATGTTAATTTCTTTTTCACATGTTTCAGTCAGCTATTAAAACGTCGGGTGGTGTCAGTGCCTTTAAATATTGAGCACCTTTCTGAGGAATTGGATGCGTGGAGAGCTTGCACACCGTCCGTCGGCCGGTGAGTGAAGATGATATGAAGATGGGACTGTGGAGCTATTACTTAATATTATAGACAAACTTGTTGAAAATGTGGACTGGCTCACTATCATTCCTAGTCAAATAATGCATCTCAGTTTGCTTAGCATGTGTTCAGTAATAATTTACAGTTCTGTTCTTTTCTGCCCTTTTAAAGTACTCTGTTTTACTATAAATTAAGTCTAAGATGCCATCATCTCCAAAGGGGGACTAAATAATCCTCAGGAACTGTTTCTGATTTAAACCTTAATAATTCTATGGTTCTACGAAAATGAAAATGTGGTATCTGTTGGAAATACAGATCACCGGAAGAGTCTGCATTTACACCCCCTTCGGATTCACAAAAAATGGTTTATGCAACTTTACTAAAGAGACTACAACAAGAACCACTCAGAGGAATTGTTGGACCAGATTACGTGACTGGATCAAATCTGCCCAGTCATTCTGATAGCCACATCTCTTGTCTTACGGGATTAAAAATCCAGGTACAGCCTAATGTAAGGCATAAATTGTTCATTTCCATTGCTTCCACTTGTTTCATTATTCTAAAAACTGTGGTCTTAAAATAAGCATAATCTGAATAAAAGTAGGTACCTTAGAAAGGACTGATGCCTAGTGGGAAAATATTGCCCTTAATGCTCTATAGTTTGTATAAATGGTCTCTCTGTCTCCTTAAAATAAATTCAGAGACGGTCTGAATTGATGAAAGCAATTCATCTAATAGGTATACTTAGTAAAAAATGTTTAAAAATATATGTAGATCATATCCTTAGGGAAATTAAATAAGGGACACCAAGCAACAGTCAACACAAATT
Source organism: Ursus americanus (assembly GCF_024610735.1). Lineage (NCBI taxonomy): Eukaryota > Metazoa > Chordata > Mammalia > Carnivora > Ursidae > Ursus > Ursus americanus. Next base: position 32,235,976 of record NC_142153.1, read on the forward strand.
ATCATATCGCAATAGATTAAAATTAACTTTATAGTCTCCATTTGTAGTTTATAAACACAAAGAAATTAAGCACTGACGTATATATGTTATTGATTACATGTTCTTACATTGACTTACCGAGTTGTTCAGCGATTACAAATTATTGGGATCGATCATGAGGAATGGTCCCTAGCGTACAGTCAAAAGTAATGATGGGGAATGATACCCCCCAGTGCTCCATTTTTGGGGAAAGTGGAGACACCTTCGTGGTCGCAGAGCCAGGCCGGGTGGAGGTGTCCACGTGGAGCACACCGAGCTGAGTCCACATACACGGCAGACGGAAGCTCCAGTCCGGACTGAAAAAACACCACTTCGCAGAAAATTGTTCATATTTCACAGAGTTAATTCTTCTACTTCTAAAGGAATGTGACTAATTACATTTCTAGTACTGATATGCCAGCCCAATGGGGACAGCTGTTTTTGGGGATAACCACTTAAATTAAATAGCTTGCTGCGTACATAAACCCTATCCATAGCTTGACCTGACACGATCAACTAATTACGTCTTCAGAATATGCTAACATAGTCCAAAAACCAGGTAGGACGCTTAGTTGTGTGTGCTTTCTTTAACCACTTATGTTCAGAGATAAAAAATCAAAGCAGTAAAGTCAATAACATAATTTAAGAGCAAAAAACATCATGCAGTTTGTAGACTGTGTCTTCAGGGCTGCTCGTGGCCCTCCCTGTGCCATTCCTAGTCCCTGCTTCATATTCCTAGCGCACCTTCCTGTTTCTCTTCTCTTCAGGTTCTTTTTCTCCATTCCATCTGCAGTAGCCAAATGACCCAGCAGATATGCTGCCTCACCTCTCTGCACCCAAACCTAGAATAGGAAAGCACCTACTAATTATCCGCTAGGACTAATGTAAATGGGGTGCTTCCCTCCCAGCATCTTTCTCCTTCAACAGAAAATTAATGCTCTGGTTTTAACTGTGAAATGTCAAGTATCTTTAAGTAGAAAGTAGTCCACTTCATATGATGGGTTTTCCAATGTCTAGACATGATTTAATAACAACAATCTGTATCATTTGAAATCGTGATCAAAAATGTGGTAACTTTAGAAGATAATTAAGAATATTAGTTTTTAGTCCATTTCGTGTTTTTGAAATCATGCTTTTCTTTCTGAGAGCTGGGAGAAATAGATTAAAAGGTTTTTTTGCATTTGGTTCTTCAGAACCACCCTTGGTACACAGAGTACCTGATAGAACTGAACCATAAATATGCTAGTACATCATGATTTTAAATTATGTATACCATACACAGCAATATAGTTTTCATCTTCTGGGGAGCAGTTTCAGAGCTTCTGGCTTAAATAATTTCCCAAGTTGTATTGATGTAGGCTATATGAGTAAAGTAGTAAAGCGTATTTAAGTCTAGGCTAGGCATACATGCCTTTATAAAATGCTAACTTTGTATTAATTAATGGATTAGCAATACCTTTGTCATTGGTACCACTACTGTATTCAAAGAATTCAGATTATAAAACCAAATTCTATTTTGAAAGACATGGGGGCATAATGTTAAGATATTTAAAATTTTTTCTGTGTTTGGGAACAGTTCAAAAAAATCTGATTTTTTTCACATTTATTGTCTGAATACTGCCAGTGTTTTTATTATTATTATTATTGTTATTATTATTATTATTAAAGGGATTGTGTTTCTGGAAGTTACAAGCATGTTGCAAATGTATAATCCCATCTTCTCTTTCCTCAACTCTGTGTACAGGGCCCTGTATTTTTCCTTGAAGATGGGAAATCCACTATCTCGTTGAATGACGCATTGATGTGGGCAAAGGTGAACCCATTCTCACCTTTAGGGACTGGAATACGACTCAACCCATTTTGACAGAAAGTTTTTCTCCTTGTTTAATTGTTTTTTTTTAAAGACCTTTTGTGGGTTAGCGTTCCCTTAGCCTTTGTTGTCCAAGAGCCAAAGGTTAAGGGGAGCGAGGGAGGTGGGGAATAAGAGTTGACTTTATAAATTAACTTCAAAAAATAAAACATTTATATAATTTCAAGGAAAAATAGATGTGTCCTTTATAAAATACAACAGCCATATTTGGGAGAAAGATAATATTTAAATTATAAAAGACTGAAAAATCCAAAAGAGCATATATAAGTTTCACAAAGGTACCAAAATATTGTATTGTTGAAACATATAAAATAATGCGACACCTACAATAGTGCTTGGCAGAGTAAGTACTTAATGACTAGTGGAACAAGTGTCTTGAGGTATCAGAATATAAGGTATTGTGACTGGTCTTCAAGTTAACAAACACCCATGCTGTCCTCTATAAAAGATATAGTAAACCAGTAGTTTCAGTTCATATTTAATAAAAGTTTCCAGCTATGCATTTGGTATGTATCAATAAATGGACACACGGTCAAAATACTTCTGAGTTTTATTTTTTCTTAAAGAAAGCACTATCAAGTTTTTTAACTGAAATTAAATGTCCAATTATAAAGAAATAGGTTTTATAAGCATAAAAAAATTGAGGAGTAAAAAACACAAATACAGTTAAATTTGTATAAGAATTTACATTTGATGATAATTGACTATTTTAAAAGATATTTGGTATGTATGGATATTAGTTTTGATTACCATTTAATACTTAGAGTAAATTTTAATCAACTTATATTCACTCGATAACATAATTTATTTGATAAAATTAGCTTAAAATAAATTTCTGTAGGTACATGTTGATATTTGGGGCATATTATAAATTCAAGTTTTTAAAATATTAATTAGAAGAGTAAAACTATTTAAAAAAAAAAAAAAAGCCTGAGGCATGACTGCACGTATTTCAGTCGTACTAGAATTCTGACTTTGAAGTCTTAGAAATTAATGCATTACTGGGAAGAACAGAACTTTGATAGTCAAGCTGTTTTACAGAATTTATAATACAGATGTTTTTGGCTAAAGAGTGAGTTCATATAATTAGAATAATTGTGGTTTTTATTATCTTTAAACTTACTGCATTTAAAATAATTTTAAAATTTTCTTGAACAAGCTTCTTAAAACTTAAAAGTTCTAACTCCTTAAGAAGACATTACAGGCCTAAATTCTATTTTATAAAAAAAATTACTAAATATTATAGAAGAGAATATATGTGACACATCAATAGTGTCAAGTATTTTTTTAATCCTTAGTGATATGCATAACTCAATTTTTAGATGAGGCAGATTTTTAATTAGCATATATGTAGTGAAATCTTTTCACTTAAAAATAGCAGTTGAAATCCTGCTATAATTCTCTTTATTTTGTTTTAAAATAGATTAAGAAGCCTGTCTTTTGTGCTGTAACTACTTTAAAAGATCCAGAGTTTAAGTTATACATATATAAACGATTGTTTCCTTCTTCTTCATTTTAAACGAATGCAGAAAAATGATATTTTATGTATAAACTATGAAAAAATGATGTAACTCTTCAGCATATGGAGACAATAGAGGAGTAACTCAATTTGTGTCTAAAATCTAAATTGGATTGATTCAAATATAATTCTGTTACTCTGACTTCTACAGTGTTTTATACCTTTTTATTATAACTATTAATTCTTCATAGAACTATGTCATCTGACCATGTCAGTCTGCATCTATTGTGCCTTGATATGAAAAACAAAGTGATTTTTTAAATTTATAAAAGGCTTTCCATTGTTAGATTTCATATGCATGAAAACCCAAAAAAATATGAACTTATTTTACTACTAGAAGATGTTTATATTACTGATAATGTGTGCAAGTTATTTTCCAAGTTTAAATATGCTTTTATGAAAGAAGTCTCATTAGACAATGGTTTTAATAGCATTGGAAAAATATTTTGCCTATAAAAATTACCAGGTGGTTAACAAAATTGCAACATCAAAATGAGTTATATCTTGTGAAAATATGATTTTTATGTCAATCAAAATTTATATATATTTGTTATACATATTTCTATGAGATCATCCAGAGGTGTTCAGGAACATGGTTGCATTAAAACAATGACTTGTATTTTGTTGTCCTTATAAAAGGAAAGTTGATACTTTTTCAGTCTTAAGTTAAAAGGCATTTTGAATATAGTAAAAGCCTCACCAATTGTTTGTAAAATTCAGGGTTTCTTATTTAGTATAGCAGTCATACAGAAGATATCTTCCTCGTCAACTCTTAATAAGTGTTTATTGTTCCATATCTTTGAAACATTTATTCCTAAATAATTGATAAAAGTACTTTTATGCTAAATTTAAATACCACAGGACTGTACTTAATATGGCATGCAGTTATCTAGATTTTTATGTATATATGTATGAATGTATTTCAGGTCCCCTAAATTTCAATAAATACTGCATTAAAACCAGATACGACAGAGTTAACTGCTAAGATGAGCATCAGTATTGTCCCCAAAACCACCCCTGAGCGAACACTGTTTCTCCATAAATGCTGGGTCTGAGTCATCAGAGGTGCAAAGGGCTGAGCCGTCCAATGGGTTATTACCTTACTGGAAACCCAGAAAAATCACTTTTGACTGTTCAGGGGGATGATTGTCCACCTGTGAGAAACACTGACGACAATAAACCCTAAAATTACTATAAAGGGGGAAAAGCTTCACTGATGAATACAAACAGCTATTACAGAGGCTTCCATTCCGTGATAAGCGTTCTGCCAATTGGTTGAAAACTCCCCTAGGGGAGCTGCTGTAGCTCCTAGAAAAGCTCCTTGCTTCCTTCTGCCAGAGATCCTTTGTGAAGCAAATGGTCTCCCTAAGACACACCTGTAGTGTTGGCCTCTCTTAATACAACTCATCTTCAGGAAGCTCTTGAAGTTGCTACTTTGACTATGCCTGCTACCTTCATTTACTTACTGTGGAATGAAACTTGGGAGACTAGTTCACATTTTCCACAGCTCTCCATACGCCATAGTCTTGGGAACTTACCACAGTCAGGCCACGGGTGATTAGCTTTTTCAGGAGATTGAACATACAGTCAAGAGAAGAAGAATGAAACTTTTTATATGACTGTTTACCCGATTCTAATCCTTCTCTCTGGATCCTTTCCCCGGCCAAGGTTCAGAAGACTTGTTTCCATAACCCTTTCCTAAGGAACTGTATTTTATGGGTTGAAAATTATTCTCATAATTTTCTATTCTAGATTTGTCCCATTAGACTGCAAGGTTCACAAAAAAACCTATAGATGGTTGAAATATGCATTTAAACTATACCCTTTACCTCAGATAAAACTAGATTCTAAACAGACCCAAGAAGTAATCCTATTTCATCAGGGCTCTCTTTACTTTCCTTTACTAAATATTACCTGCCAAAAATGTGAAATTAAGCTTGGAAGTCTCTGGAGAGAGAAATTCTAATAAAGCCAAGCCTTCAAAAATGCAGAGCCACTGACAGTGTTTAGCTGGAAATTGACAAGCACGTCATGGGATTCGGCTTTTTTAATACTCCTCTCGGAAGTCTCAAATGCGACTGTTAATGAGATAGCATAAAGACATGAATAATTCCAGTTGAAGAAGAATTTCCAAATGTGAATGTAAAATTATAAGAATGTATGAAGGATAATTAATCTTTCAAGATATCAAACTTGCTTTGGTTTCCCACCAATGAAATTATGGGGAGTGGCAGCAACCAGGAAAAAATGTTTAATTGAACTTGAATGGTTTGCTAAACACCAGAATCAAATTCCAAGTGAAGCACAACTTTCCTTTCCCACAACTCAGTATCAACAGGAGGGCCACCTATTTTTTTAAAAATGTTTCAAGTCAGGCTATTTATGGGGGCGGATAGGGTTCTCTATGGGCCAATGTATAATAATCATCATTCAGAATAAATTTTTTTATGAATGCATGTGATGTGTGACTATATATCCGGCAAAGTAGTAGCTCTTTTCATTTCTAATGAGCAAAGTGTATTACAAAGTAGATTCACCGTTCCTACAGGATTTATGAGAAATAACTTTTACTTGTCATAGTGAGTTATGTTTATACCTTTAAAATGATTCTTGCTCGTTCTGTGTTATTTGACTTTGTATTTTTAACAGTAACTGGCACAGGTGTTTAATAAATGGTTGAGCTGAATTGAAAGAGCATGCTCTTCAGCCCAATTATGGGTGAGACACCACTTTAATCTACTTATATATCCAAGACTAGGTAATTCTATCCTCTTAGTACGGCAAGAGATGGTGGCATCATTTCTTCAAAGCCATTAGACAGGTGCTTTTCAAGCTTACTTTTCCTTGTTTCTGATAGATTTCATAGCAGATTCAAAAGAATGTTTTCCAGCTTGCTTCACACAGATTTCTTAAGTGGAGTGCCACCAGTACCTGTATTTCCTGAAATATTTAAATAAACAGCATTAAAATCAGTTTGTGACTATTAAATATTTGCACAACGATCCGTGTTTCCAATACATCAAACATGTAGAATAATTGGCAACAGGCTGAGCACAGGTTCACCCAAATGCCTGGGAAAGAGAGTATTTGAAGCTTGCGTTACAGTAGCCATAAATAAAAAATCTGACTGTCACCCACTTCCAAAAGTTATTAGCGCCTAAAATATCCAGGACTTCTTTTGGTGTATCTGATACCAAATACGACTCAATTACTCTTAGGTATTGCTTCAGAAAGCTGCTAAGGCAACAGAGCCATGATTTTCACAGTGCTGAGATTTGGCAAATACACAGAAATCATAGTTGAGTTTCTGGAACTCTGCACTGAAGCATCCAAGCTGTCCAGACTCTTCAGTTCTCTCAGTTTGAATGTGAGGAGCCAGTGACAGCTAAGAAATCTGTTACCCACCCCCCCACCCCAGCCCAGTAGTTCGCTAGATGCTAGGTTTAGGTAAACAAATGGAGGAATTTAAGTGTTAAAGAAAAAAAAAAAAGGTAATGAACTATCAAACAATTTTCACCACCCTATCAGACAATTAGAAGCTTTTCAGATGAATGGCCTTGTGGTTTCGGTGTCATTATGTGCAGTGCAATCTTAGATGGTAAAATAGGGCCCAGTTCCTGTGGTCTAGCTCTGCCTTCTTCCATTAACTTCAAATTATGTTAGCTGACCTGAACTTATCACTCTGCTCTTTTATTAGAAACAACTGAAAAGGGAGGGGGGGTGGGGGGAATGGGGCAGCCAGGCGATGGGTATTAAGGAGGGCATGTGATGTGATGAGCACTGGGTGTTAAACACGCAACTAATGAATCGTTGAGCACTACACCAAAAACTAATGATGTACTTTATATTGGTTAATTGAATTTAAATAAAAAAAGAAACAACTGAAATGGAATCCCTTGAACGAATTTGGGAAGAAAATAAAATTTAGCAAAACGGCTCTCGTCCATACGATTATCAAAGTCCACTGCATTCATTCCGTTCTGCCTAGATTAGGAGAATCCAAGTATCTGGAATAGGCCTGAGAGACGTAAAAAGATAAAAGCATGTTTCTTCCCATCCTGATCTGCCCTGAAAACCCCCATACCCCATCATCCACTTTAAGAAGAATAGAAAAAGACCACCAAAGTGAGAGGGACTCATAAAAGAGAGCATCGAGAGAATAAAACGGGGAAGAAGTTATTTATAGCCACTCATACATGATTAAAATTGTAAAAGCAAGAATCCACTCTACTTGGGAGTTCTGATCCTAAATAATGATAGCATTATTTTTCTAAAAACTCCTATGTGACCTTGAAATTTTTCTGAAAAGAACAGAAATGAGGAAAGCTCTTTAGCCATTCAAGTACCAGTAGGCATCATGTTCTCAAATATGGACACTTTGCATCTGTTTCTCACACTGGAAGGAAGCCCTGCTGCGACTCATTCGTCCTTCTGCCTTTTCATTGCAGGTCCCAAAGCAAGTGGTCATGTGCTTTCCCGTCCCCAGTCAGGTCCAAGTAGCCGTGAGGGGAAAGAGGCAAAGCAAATGAACCAAGAGAGAACCATGCAGGCTCCCCACGCCTTCCCCCACTCAGCCTGAGCCCTGGCTGGGGTTCCCAGCCTGCTGGAGTTCTCACTGCAGGCATCGCTACAGGAAGGAGGTTGAGGCAGGTTGAAGGAGAGGATGGGTGCCCAGAATCTGAAGGTGAAACTATGGATACATTTTTTTAAATAGAAATATCGGTGGTACTCATTTCGCTTGGGTTCTGTCATGCTGAGTCGTGTATGTGATGAGTTAATGAGATGTTCATGGACTGGCCTAATGTCTAGATATTAAGAAGTGCACTCTGAGAAACGGGTAGTTCGAGCAGGTCGTTAGCAAAACAAAACTCAATGACAGTGATGTGTGATCAAATAGAGTTTGGAAAACACTTGATTCTGTACCTCTGGTCTTTTATATTTACCATGCATATAGCATATTAAAGGCTCTGTGAAATCCTAAGTTTAAACGAAGGAATCTGTTGACATTGCTTTTCCAGACCTTATGTAAACAAAGACTTCTTTTTTCTCCCATAAAATCCCTTAACACGTTAGAAAACATGCCCTGTAGCAGAGGTCCTCAAATATTTCCCATCAAAGGCCCAACAGTCAATATTTTAGGCTTTGTATTTGGTTTGTCAGATAAAACATGGACACTCAGGTAATTTGAATTTCAGATAAACAATGAATAATTTTTAATTAAAGTATGTCCTCAACATGTCCCCAAAACTATTAGCAGTATTGGTTATGTCTGTTTTTATTCTCTAAATCTAGAACCCCGCTTTGTGGGCCATGACTGGCCGTGACTCAGCTCTGCTGTTGTGCGAAAGCCACCACAGACAAGCCATAAAGTTTCCATGGCAGGGTTCCAATACAGCTTTATTTACAACAGGGAAATTTGAATTTCATATATTGTTCATGTGTCAAGAAATAGCATTTTTCTTTTGATATATTTTTTCTGACATATAAGAATGTGAAAGCCATCCTTAACTTGCAGGCTATGTAAAAACAGGCGGGGGGATTGACTTTGGCTTGTGGCTGTAGTTTGCCATGGTACGAATGCTTTCTGAACTACCATGATTTAGACAAGTGGCTTCTTGTGATACAACCAACTGGGAAATTTAGGCCAACAAGTATCCAGCACTGCCTTGGGATGGATTCATCACCCACTGCTAGAGAACTGAGTTTTGAGCTCTGCTGATGAGCCCACCTGTTTCAGACTCACCTACTTCAAGAGAAATCATAGCAGAAATGGTCCCTTTCATCGGGGAAGGGGGGACAGTGCAGGGCCCTGGCTCAGGAGCCTCCGGATGTGACTTGTACTTAGCAGACCACAGGGCACCTCCATCTATCAAAAGCATATCAGTCTACCAACCTAAGGCACAGCTGTAGACTGAAGGCCTAGACCAATGTTTGAACTGTTTTTTAAAATTCAAAGGAAAAAAGTAGAAACATTCATTTAACAGGTAAAAAGTTAAAAATAACACAACAATAAAAAAAAAACTCACGTGAAACAGGAGCAACGCCTTTCCTTGAAATCATGGCATCATATTTGCGCCCAGAGACTTGGGGAGGAAGATGATCGAGAGTAAGTTCTCCCACTGTTGGTTTGACCTCAAACCATTCTATAAAATATGAGTACAAGAACTCTTGTTTAAAAATTCTCTGTGACCATTGCCGAAATAAGACACCACAATTTACAAACTAGGCAAATTCTTTAGACCTCTCTTTAATCATAGTCCTAACCTCGAGTGCTGTGGATAGGGAGGTTATTAACCCTCTCCCCACATTGTTCACACCTCTGATGCACAAAATAGTTGCTTTAAAAAGTTACTTTAAAGACAACATCTTTATGTTCCTATTAGTTTTTGAATAAGTTTTAATTTAATAGTAGTATGTATACAGAAAAGTGGACTAAGTGTGTGTTTACAGCCTGATGAATTTTTGGAATGAATACACCTGGGGTGTATTATTAGTATCCCCAAGTCCCCTGCTTATCTCTCACATACAGTACCCTAAAGAGAAAACACTGTATTGACTTCTGTCATAACGGGTTAGATGATTTTTTTTATATTTCATGTAGTTTTTATATTTCATATAAACAAAATCTACAGGATATATTTCATTTTTCAAACATGTTTACTCTATAAAAATAGTGACTTAAAATTATTTCCATGTTTCCAATATTTCTCATTAAATCTATAAACTATCACACTTGGGCACTAATTTCCCTGTGCTTCTAAAGATCACTTACCCCTCCTCTGCAGCTCTCAGCCTTCACTGAGGCTTAAAGAAGAGTTTAAGGTAATTTCTACTCATCAGTCAGACCCTGTTAATGCTATATACAGCTCTGGTCAGTAACATTCTCAGAACTATAATTATCACAGTTAATTACTTTAAGCTTAAAATCAGTAGTCTCAAAAATCAAGATTGGTGAGAATAGAATACTGTTCAAGAATCTGAAGGGTTGAGGTGGCCCATGGTTAAAGAGAAATTGTGGTCAAAGGAAGACAAGAGAGATAGAGGTTAGCTTTGCACAAAGATGGACTTTCAAATAAAAGATTAAATAGTTGTGTTTTGTTCTAGAAATCCCAACTAGAGCCAATGAGAAGCAGAAATGGTGAGATCAACTAAATGTAAGCGAATGTTAGGTATAAAAAATAATTGTATCTGATTTGTGGTATTAAAAAAATAACTGGACAGAACTAAAATGCTGAAGAGTGGTGGGGGCTGGCCAGGAGTCGTCAGTGTCATAGTGTTTTCGGGTCCTTATAGTTGGAGAAAGAAAGTAAAGACATTAATTTTACATTAGGATAAATATGCATGTTAAAATTTCTAGGGTAGCACTACAAAGAGTAGAAATTTTGAATTTTCCAAATTAGTATGGGTTGGGGGGGATGTCTTTAAAAAAATTCAATGAGAAAGAAAAGATAGGTGAGACAAAAACAAGAAACAGAAAAAAAAAATAAAGACCACAAAATAATATGATAGACATGAATGCAAATACAACAGTAGGCAGTACTGCTGAATTCATAACAATTAAAATCACAGTGAATGAAATAAGAAAGGTCCATGCAACAGGATACTTTAAAGAAGAATTGCAGGAACTGCTTTACCAAGTATCAGCACTTACTGTAAAGCAATAGTAACTAAGACAGTGTGGGTGTTGAAGTTGTACACAGGTAGACAAAATCAGCTAGACCCCGGAAACAGGGCCATATATATATAAAGAAACTGGAAACATTTGAGACATGAGGGTATCACAAATCAGTGAGAAAAGAACAGATTGTTCAAGAAATCATCTGGGACAGTTGGTTCTCCATTTCAGTTGCAGACAAATTAAGATCTTAAAAGAGACTAACCCCTTACCAGACCTATGCTTTGCAAACATTTTTTTTTCCATTTTATAAGTTCCCTTTTCACTCTTATTTCCTTTTTTACTTATTTATGAAGCCTTTTAGTTTAATACAATTCCATATGTTTGTTTTTGCTTTGGTTGCCTGTGCTTTTGATATCATTTCCAAAAAATCATTGTCAATGCCAGTGTCAAGAAACTTTTTTCCTATATTCTCTTCTAGTAGTTTTATGGTCTCTTAAACATAGGACCAGTTCTGGTCTTATGTGGGGGTGTGAGATAAGGGTCCAATCTCATTCTTCTGCAAGTGGGTATCCAATTTTCTCAACATGATTTATTGAGGAGACTATCTTTTCCCCATTGTGTGTTCTTGGCATCCTTATTGAAGATCAGGTGTCAGTAAATGCATGGATTTATTTCTGGACTTGCTATTTTGTTTCATTGGCCTATATGTCTGTTTTTATGCCAGTACCTTACTGTTTTAATTACCATAGCTTTGTATTATAGTTTTCAATCAGGAAGTGTGATGACTCCAGCTTTGTTCTTCTTTCTCAGGTTTGCTTTGGCTTTTTGGATTCTTTTGTGGTTCCATATGAATTCAGGATTGCTTTTCCTATTTCTGTAAAGACTACCATTGAAATTTTGCAAGCTTGCATTGAATCTATAGATCAATTGGGTAGTATAGACATTTTAACAATATTAATTCTTCTAATCCATGAACATGGGATGTCTTTCCATTTTTCTGTCTTTTATTTCCTTCATCAATGTTTTATAATTTACAATGTATAAAGGAGTAATATCAAAAACATATATGGAACTCATACAACTCAATAGCAAACAAAACAAACAACCCAACTAAAAACGGGGCAAAGGACCTGAGTAAGCATTACTCAAAATAAGAAATACTGGAGCGCCTGCTTGGCTTGGTTGGTGGAGTGTGTGACTCTTGATCTTGGGGTTGTGAGTTTGAGCCCCATGTTGGGTTAGATATTACTTAAAAATAAAATCTTTTTAAAAATCAGATATACAAATGGTCAACAGGTATATAAACAGGTACTCAACATCACTAATCATGATCAGTAATCATGGAAATGCAATCAAAACCACAAAAATACATCATCATATACCTGTTAGAATTGCTATTATCAAAAAAGACAAAATATAAAAAGTATTGGTGAGAATGTGGAAGAAAAGATAACCCTTATAGACTGTTGGTGAAATGTAAATTGGTATGGCCATTATGGAAAACAGTATGGAGACTCAAAATTAAAAATAAAACTACCGTATGATCCAGCAAAAGCACTTCTGGGTATATCTCCAAAGGAAATGAAATCAGCATTTCAGAGACGTATCTGCACCCCAATATTCATTGCAGCATTATTCACAATAGCCAAAGATATGGAAATATCCAAAATGCATGAATGTATAAAGAAAATGTGATATGTATGTGTACACACACACACACACACAAAATGGATTACTAATCAGCCTTTACACTAAGTGAAATAAGCCAGACATGGAAAAACAAATACTGCATGATCTCCCTTCTAGGTGGACTCTAAGATAGAGTCATAGAAGCAGAGAGTAGGATGGTAATATCTAGGGACTAGCGGGAAGGGGATATGGGCAGCTGCTGATCAAACGTATGCAAGATGGACAAATTCTGCAGGTCTAATATATAGCATGGTGATGACAGTCAGTAGTGTATCATGTACTTGAAATTTGCTAAGAGGGTTGATCTTAAGCATACTCACCACACCAAGCAAATAAGGAAAAAAAGAAAAAAGAAGGAAAGAAAGAAACAAAGAAACAAAGAAAATGGCAATTCATGTGAGGAGATAGATATCTGATTGCAGTGATCATTATACAATGTATATGTACATCAAAACATCAAGTTGTCCACCTTAAATATATATAATTTCTATATGTCTCCTGAGGCAAGGGAAATAAAAACAAGAATAAACTATTGGGACCACATCAAAATAAAAAGATTCTGCACAGTGAAGGAACCAATCAACAAAACTAAAAGGAAACCTGTGGAATGGGAGAAGATATTTGCAAATGGCCCAATAAAGGGTTAATACCCAAAAAATATAAAGAAGTTATACAACTCAACACCCCAAAAAACAATCCAATTTAAAAATAGGCAGAAGACGTGAACAGACATTTCTCCAAAGAAGACATCCAGATGGCCAACAGACACATGAGAAGATGCTCAACATCGCTCATCAGCAGGGAAATGCACATCAAAACTACAATGAACTATCACTTCACACCTGTCAGAATGGCTAAAATCAACAAGACAAGAAACAAGTGCTGGCGAGCATGTGGAGAAAAAGGCACCCTCATGCACGGTTGGTGAATGCAAACTGGTGCAGCCACTGTGGAAAACAGTGTGGAGATTCCTTAAAAACAGAACTGCCCTACAATCCAGTAATCATGCTATTGGGTATTTACCCAAAGAGTACAAAAAACTAATTCAAAGGAATTAATGTACCCCTATGTTTATTGCAGCATTATTTACTATAGCTGAACTACAGAAGCAGCCCAAGCGTCCATTGATAAATGAATAAAGGAGGTGTGGTATATATATATGCAATGGAGTTTTACTCAGCCATGAAAAAGAATGAAATCTTGCCATTTGCAACAACATAAATGGGGCTAGAGAGTACAATGCTAAGCAAAGTAAATCCGAGAAAGACAAATACCATATGATTTTGCTCATATGTGGAATTTAAGAAACAAATGAGCAAAGGAAAAAAAAAAGAGAAACAAACCAAGAAACAGACTCTTAACTCTAGAGAACAAACTGCTGGTTGCCAGAGGGGGAGGTGGGTGGGGATTGGGTGAAACAGGTGATGGGGATGAAGGGGGACACTTATCATGATGAGCACTGGGCACTGGATGGAAGTGTTGAATGACTCTATCGTACACCTGAAACTAATATCACACTGTATGCTAACTTTACTGGAATTGAAAGTCAAAAAGTAATAAAAGTGAAAGGCTAAGCTTCAGTAAATTTAAATATAGGAGAATTTTTTATAACTCCATGATGCCAACAGTATTAACTGTGAAGTTTGTGTTTGTTTTTCATTTCTGCCATAACAAATTACCATAAGTTTGGTGACTTATGAACAACAGCCATTTTTATCTCACAGTTCAGAAGTCTGAGGGCTGCTTTTTAGAGTCTCACTGGGCTGAAATGAAGGTGTTGGCCGGGCGGCATTCCTTCTGGAAGCCCTGGGGATGAATCCTCTCCCATGCTCATTCATGTTATTGGCAGAATTTGGTTCCTTGCACTTCTAGGTCCAAAGTCCCTATCTGGTTGCTGGCTGTCCCCGAGGGTTGTTCTTTGCTCTTTGAGCCCCACCTTCTTGTCCTCTCCAAGTGGCCCCTGCAGCAATAGTAGGTTGAGGCCCTCTCACACTTCGGGTCATTCCTACTTCCGCTTCTGCTGCATTGCTCTGACTCCACTTGGAGAAAGACCTCTGCTTTTAAGTGCTCATGTGATTGGACTGGACTCGCCTGAATAACCCAGCATTAACTCCCTAGTTCAAGGTCTGCAACTTCTGCAAAGCCTCTTTTGCCATGTAATGCCACATATTCACAGGTTCCAGGGACTTGGGCATGAACAACATGGGGGCCCCATTCTGCCTACTACAAAGATGGATAAAATCTCAATTAAGAAATATATATGAATGAAATTAAGAAGAACATAAATTATATGCATGAACTATTTTTTTTTTTTACATCAAGGAAATTATAAAGGCAGCAGGACAGTGGTCACTCTCAGAGGGAACTATGGAGAATGCAATTAGAAAGACACCAGCAGAATGTAATGGTATTGGTAATGTGGCACTTCATAGGCCATAAGAGATACAGAAATGCTTATTCATTGTCTTCTTTAAATTGCACATACACGTTATATGCATGCATGTATGACAAAAATCACAGCAAAATTTTAATGTTTAAAAGCATACAAAAGAATTTGAATATACAATTCCACAACAGGAGTAATAACCTCAATTCTTTCTCTCCTCCCAAACTCATGAGTGGAACCAGAAATGAGAGCAAATCAAGGAAGAGAAACAAAAAATGATAGGCAATGGGAAATGAACAGTAACAGAGGATAAAATCCAATTTATCCAATTCACAGTTAGGGGGAAGTGACAGTTACTGCTCTCCTTTCCTTCCAGGGACTAGAGAGAAAATGGCTCTTCAGAACATTGGGGTTCAAAAGAGAGAAATCCTAATGACTATAACTACCTTATTCCTTATTGGTTTGGATGCCATGGTCACGATGAAGTCACTAAGTGTCTGGAGTCAAGGACTATAAAATTCCAGGGCAGGAGCGGTATTAGAAAAGTAAAACAAAACAAAACAAATAGAGAAAGTTCACTTACTTGCCATCTGTTGGGACACTGATGGCAAATGCTTTGGATGATTTCAGAATTATTTCAGTGATACTTCTGGAAGGTTGCCAAGGGTTGCCCAATCTGCCTTACCTTACCTAATCTACAGACGGAAGCTACTACAGAAAGGGTAACACTGACCATACGCTAGAGAGCGTCTAGAGTGAATCAGGGTAGTCCACGCTTTCCCTAAAGTACTCATATCCTGATGAAGTCTTAAATATTCCCATCCTCTTTAGTAACTTCAGAAAAATATTAGTGAATGTGTTCACATAAAATTTTGTGGGAAATAAGTTCACATATCATCTCAAAAGTATTAATACACTAAGTTAAGATATGCTTACATTAGAAAAATTATTGCATAAAGCACTCCAATGATAATAAATCATTCCACTGCTAGCATAAGAGAACTATTTTCCCTTTAAGCCAGTGACAGAAAAAGCAGAAAGGGGACAGACAATGGCCAGCTTTTCTGTCATCTGTACTCAAGTATAGCCTCATTAAGTTGGGAAGAACTCGATGGACTATTTCCAAGGAAAACTTACTTGGATTCAATTTTCTGCTTAATTTTCTTTGCAACATTTGTAAAAGTAAGAGGAACTCTACTTTAAGTTCATTGCTGAGCATGTTGGGATTGCTTATTATTTCTGATAACCTGATGTTATCTTTAATCGACTTTGAAGCCGTAGACCGAGGAACCAGGGGCAAACGCATCTGGTAACTGTAGTCTGTGAAATTCACGAGGTCGTCCTGGATACTTTTAATTCTGGAAATAAAAAATAAAATACTATTGACAAGCCACATTTTAGTAATGAGACTGATATTATCAAATTTTCATCTTAAATTATATCGCTAGAAAAATTCCAAATGACTTACTCTCGATGTGTTAACAAGGTATAAACCTCTTGGATCAGGATTTCAGGTACTCCAGCTTTGCAATGAATTGTTCCATGGATTAGCTCTTTAGGTAATTTAAATTTTTTTCTTGCCAGGAACTTTAATAGTAGAAAGAAAGTATTTTCACTGTAAGAAATTCTATACAAATCTCCAACTACTATGTATTCACTTTAATCCCCCTTTTCTCTCTCAACTATTTTTTTGTGTTTAACATATTAATTATTAAAAGAAATTATTCTTCAGCAAGAAAACCAATTATTCTGTCCCACTCCAATTTGAAATGAGTATGATCAAGTTTCATAAGTGACTCGGGGCAAACTTTAATAACATTCTTTTCAGTACAGGGAAATGAGCGGCCAACTCAGAAGCACAGCCACACACACACATATGTGTAGATATCCAAGAGGTCAGGAGTACACCTTTAAAAACACAAAATTCTTAACAAGGTGGCAATGACTGCTAATTTACCTGCTCCAACTGTGCCCAGTTATCCAACTTGACTTTCAAAGAAGTTCCATTTTCAAAGGATGACAATTTAAGGTCCCAGGGGTAATATATAGTGAATATTTCTGCAATCAGGAAACCATTTGAAAAATCCCTGATCCATACATAGATAGCATTAAGGAAATGAAATAAAATGTGGTTACTTTTACAGTTGGTAATATTTTAGAATCAATTGACACCGATTGACTATTCCGTAATTGACAGCAAATAACTTATAAAATTAGTTTTGTTGGATCATTGCTCTGAGGAAGATTTGCTATGGAATAGAATTTTGATAAGATTAGATACACACCAAAGGCTTTGGGGGGGGGGTGTGCGTGTTTATGAACCCATACTATTAGTTTGTATTGAATTTGCATTTTAACAAGATCCTTAGGTGATTCCTTATGTACATTGAAAATTTCAGGCACGTGTTTATTAAGAAATATTTAAATTAGTAAACCAGAGTCCTTGACTGCAAAAAATGTCATCGTCTTCATATTTATTGAAGTTAGTTGGCATTTCCAGAGCAGATATTAACTGCCTGTTAGGTTCGGGGTGGCTGCAGTTCAGCAGCAGCTTTTTTCAATCCCTGGGATTGAAATCTTAAAAACTAGATGCCATCCGGAGCGCAAACTGATCCCCAGGAGTATTAATTGATGTCCAGTGTCTCCAAAGAGCCTTGACTGTTTTAATGTGTTTGTAGTCACCAAGGCATTCTATATTACCTTAAGTCTAAAATATAATGATGGATTGATTGGATAAATGTATGAATGCTTCCTCGTGAATTTTGCAGGCCCGCTCCCTCAGAGGAGAAGGTGTGTTTGTGTGTGTGCTGAGCGGGCGGGAGTCTGGCTCTGAAACCTAGACTGGGCGGAGTAGGGTAGCTGAGTGGGGTGGCCCCTGCGCCATAGCGGGGCAGGAGGGGCAACGGGGTGGTCCGCGGGTCCCCAGGATGCTCAGGCCCAGGCGCCCGTCTAGGCGGCTGCTCGCTCCTGCACCTGTTGACGTTCCTGGGGAAGAAGGTGAGATCCAGGCCCTGAAGCCAGCGCAGAACCGACCGAGACAGGCGGGAGCTCTTCGGTGGATGCGGATAGACCAGACACTTCTTAGGCTTCCCTCGGATGGGAGCTGCTGGCTGGGGCGAAAATGACGGTGACGTGGGTAGGGCTGCCGCCGGCTGTCTCAAAAACCCTCCTCCCAGGCCGGCGGCAGCCATGTCGCTTTCTGGGTTTCTATGGCAGCACCAGCGGTGGGGCGGGGCCTGTGGGGGCGGAGCCTCAGGGGGGCCGTAGGGACCTCGTAGGCGGGGCGGAGCCTTGGCGCGGCCGGGCGGGGCCTGTGGGTGGGCGGGGCTTCAGTGGGGGTTAGAGGGCACTGGGCCTCCAGATCCCCCAGTTTGGGGAGCTGGGACTTGGGGTTGGGACACACGATCCCTGCCCTCATTGGGTGGACGCTTTCAAATCTTAGTTGTAGTTAGCCTCACTTCTAACCAGTTTGGAGCTTCCCGCCAAACCTCTTGGCCTTTATAAATTTACTTTTTAAATAGTTTCAGCCCAGCCAAAGGCCTATTTTCAGTCAAGCATTTTTGAGGAGGATGTGAGAAGCCTCCAGAAGACGAGGTCAGTTTTTGTTTAGAAATTGGAACTGATGGGGTATTTGCTCCAAAAAGCCAAAGAAAAAATTTTCAAAATTAAAACTAATAAATGTCTAATGCCTACAGATTTAACATGTTTCCTTAGTTATTACATTAAGTGTTCATAAAAATTACATAATATTCTAAAATAATTTGTACGTTTTCACATTTCACAAAGATGCCCTCATATATATAACTCATTCCTTCAACAATTATTTGAGTCCCTAGTCTGTGCCAGGCACTGAACTAGTCATTTGGGATTTATCAGTGAACAATGCAGAGAAAAAAAAATGATTGCAGAGCCAGCATCAACAGTTATAAATTAAATATTTACATGACAAATTGATTAAAATCCTTTAAAAACTTTTGCAAAAAAAAAAGTCACTTAATGTGGCATATAGATACATATTATTATGCAAGATAAAATATGGGCTAGATCTTGATAGTGGAGCTATATAATATTTTGTTGAATGTTTACTCATATACACATTTATTCATGAAGTAAACCAATGCGAATCTGTATATGGTTTGAAAGAAAAGAAAATGAAGCTAGGAAGGTGTTTTCTTTTTTCCCAATGAGGTTTTTCATGAAGGATTCGTTCATTCAGGGAATTTTTTTTGAGGAACCTATTCTGTGCTATGTTACCCACTAGATCTTCACTATCCGATGCTATAGCCACTAGCCACCTGTGGCTATTCAGATATAAATTTAAATAAAATAAAACGAGTAACACTGGCTACATTTCAGCTGTTTAACACCTACCTGCGGCTACGCGTGTTGTCAGAGCACAGATACAAACCCGTCATTGCAGGAGGTCCTAGGAGACAGCTGTGCGCTGGATTATTTATAGAAGGCACGCAGATATAAATATCAGTGAAAAGATCATGTACGCTGAAAAGCTGTGCCATGATAAAAATATATTAGTGTCAGGGAGGAAGCAAATAATTTGGCCTGAGGGACCCTAGGAGTCCTTTCAGAGGAGGTGACCTTTGATTTGGATCTTATAAGGCAGTATTTTAAATTGTTTAAGACAGAGGTTTTGGGGGCGCCTGGGTGGCTCAGTCGTTAAGGGTCTGCCTTCAGCTCAGGGCCTGATCCCAGGGTCCTGGGATCGAGCCCAGCATCAGGCTCTTGGCTCAGCGGGAAGCCTGCTTCTCCCTCTCCCGCTCCCCCTGCTTGTGTTCCCTCTCTCGCTGGGTCTCTCTCTGTCAAATAAATAAAATCTTAAAAAAAAAAAAAAAAAAAAGACAGGTTTTGGAGGACCGGGGCTACTTTTTATTAGTTATGTGGCTCTGGGCAAGTTATATAATTATTTTTATTTGTAAGGAGGAAATAATTGGGTAGACTTCAGAGGGTTCTGTTAGGGATTATGTAAACAAGTTAACTATGCAAAGAGCCTAGAACAGTGTGCCGCACATAGTAATTGTTGAGTCAAGTGTAAATTATTGTTTCTAGAGCAGTCACGGAAGGCTGTGGGATGAGGGGGACAGGGACAGTTCCACACCGAATGACTACTGTGAGCAAAAGCACAGATGATATAATCTGTGATTTGAGAGTTTTTTAAAGAGTTTGGGGAAATAACTAATCATTAGGGTTAGAGAAAGTGTTTAGGCTTTAGCATGAGTTCTAACCCAAGATTTAGGTAGTAACGGCTAAGGAGATAGATTAGGGCTTAATTGAGCACAGTCTTGCTAAAAGTCAGAACTTTCCTGTAATAAATGTGGCAGTTGTTAAGCAGATACATCCCCGTGTCAAACATACCCTTCTATATTTAGCTTGTTGGAACTCCACAATGTGGTTTCTCCTTTGCTAAGAGTTTTATTAAATTGTGACAATAGGGGGAGCTAGAGAGAGGCAAGGAGGGGGAGAGAAGGAAGAGGGATTTGCTGTTTCTTGTTCTGCTTACATTTCACATGGGTGTCACCACAGCAACAAAGCTTAACCTGGCAGTGACAGCTGCTTCCAGTCTCCAGCTTTTTTTTTTTAGCTCTCCTGGAGCAGATTTCATCATACTCCCTCTGATGTTTAGCAAGCACTGAGAAGTGACCCTCCTTAAAGGGTCTGGGATTTTACCCTGGGACCGCCCTTCTGAGCTCTGAAGAGTTGGCACCAGCCCTGTAGTTACTATCCCCCTTCAAGAGTCATTCTATGGAACTTTCTGTCCAAATTCTAGGCTCTTATAACCCTAACTTCTTAAATCTGTTCTAGCAGGGGCAATTGCTTCCTGAATCATCTATTTCTGTTAGTTTGATTGATGTAGAAAAGACGTTAGGTTTCAAAGCCGCGGCCAAAGCCTTTGGTGCAAAAAGATGGTTTTATTAAAGTGTGGGGACAGGACCTGTGGGCAGAAAGAACTGCAATAGGGTCATAAGAAGTGGCCCATTATATACTTTCAAGTTTGGAGACAGTTAGGGATAGCTAGCATAAGTCTCTAAGGAATTTTGGAAGAAAGGTTTCCATGACCTTGAGCGGGCTAGCTATTGTTGGGGGAAGGTCATTTATTACTGTCTCATAGAACCTGAATCGTGAGACCCTTCAAATGTATATCGGTAGGTTATATGCTTGGGAAATGATTGCCGACATATATATCTTGGGGGCTTTAGAGATAAAGGAAATTTCTAAAGGAATTTTTATATGTTTAAATAGGCTTATAGGATCCTAGGGCCTGGGGGTCAGGCTAGGGTTGCCTTTTGCCCTTAGCAAAGTGTCAACATCGAGGCAGTTGAGTCCCCAGAGGAAAGTCACTCTGCCTGTTTCAAGGACTTGCCAGTGGACTGCAGGTAGTCAGGAAATTTAATCATTTTTCTTCTGCCTTTGTTTCCCACATCATGATGGTCCCATTTTAGTTTTTCAGTTCGTCAGCCTCTGTTTAACCATTTCCTTATCTTAAATTCTTGTTTGTGTAGTTCCCTCTGTCTTCCTGCCTGGATGCTGAATGACACCCTGCCTATGAAGCTATCTAGCTGACCTGCATCTGACTAAGGCATCGAAGGAACTCGCTACTTCCTGTTCATCAGATCCAGTCAGCAAGATATCATCAACAGAGTGGGCCAGTGTGATGTTCCGTGGCGTGTTAAGACACTCAAACACCTCTGCTGATCTTGTGGCAGAGGGCAAGAGAAGTGATTTGACCTAAGGCAAGATCACGAATGTGCACTATTGGTCCTGCTAAATTAAAACAAACTACTTTTGGTAGTTCTTGCAGATTGTTGCAGAGGGAAAGTACTTTCCAGATCAGGGTTCCAGAACAGCATAACAGTTGCAAGGGACTGAGGTGATTTATTCCAGTAAAGATACTTCAAATGGAAAAGCAGCTTTAATTGGAGTTACTGCCTGATAAAGTTTACAATAATCCATAGTCGCCATGTAAGATCTACCCAACTTCCGCACAAGCCAAACAGCCATCAAAGTCAGTAGTTGTTTTTGACTTATCACCTGTCAGGAGAGACTTCAGAGAGCTTTCTTTGATATAAATATTTTTTTTGAATGAGAAACACAGTTCTCAGGGAGACTTGCAACTGAAAACGAAGAGTAATTTTTTAGCTAATGGATGGTGGGAATGCAGCAATTCAAGGTAGTGGATGGAGTAGGTTGTGTTCGAGGCAGAGGGAACAACATTTGCAAACACAAAGGGGCAAGATGAGTTCGGGGAGAATCAAGTCTGTTTTTTGACTTTCCTATCGTGAGCTTCCTTGTAAAGGCCCTTTGTGATCTGTCCCCTGATCACTATCTAACACTCCCTCTCCTGATGCATGTGAGTCTTCTAGAAGACAGACACGGGTCAATGCACACTCCCACCAAATAGTGGATTTCACCGAATCTTTTGGAAGTCAGATGATACCCCAGAAAGAAATTGAGTGGGAAGAAAGAGGCTTGCCATAACTGAATTCATCTGAAAAGTGTACCTAAGAGACAAAAAAATCATTGAATTTAATAAGTCAACCCAAAGTGGCCAGATTTCAGTGGGTGAAAGGGGAGCTTGAGAGAAACAAATTCTTCTAGGATGATACAGTTGGCTTTTTATCCACTTGAATATGTGGCTTAAAAAATTGTACCTACAACATAAGCCTCTTACACACCAAACATGTTTTAAAAAATGTATTCGAATTTCAAAAGTTACTTATTAAACAACTCCATGAATTTGAACACACTATTCAAAAGGGGAAGAAACTTATCATTTAAAAAATGAGAGAACTGAGACCTCCAGGGCTGAAGTGACTTGTTGAAGGTCCTACAGCAGTTGGAGAGGTAATAACTCACCTGACGTTTCTGAATAAATTTCTTGCCATTAATGCTGAAAAACTTTGAGGCTGGGCATTTAGGTTTCTAAGAGGGCAGGCCTTAAAATAAACTAATTGTAAATAATAAGAATAAGAAAGTAGACGGGCGCCTGGGTGGCACAGCGGTTAAGCGTCTGCCTCCGGCTCAGGGCATGATCCCGGCGTTCTGGGATCGAGCCCCACATCAGGCTCCTCCGCTATGAGCCTGCTTCTTCCTCTCCCACTCCCCCTGCTTGTGTTCCCTCTCTTGCTGGCTGTCTCTCTCTCTGTCACATAAATAAATAAAATCTTTAAAAAAAAAAAAAGAATAAGAAAGTAGAGGGTGACTGGGTGGCTCAGTTGGTTAAGCATCTGCCTTCAGCTGAGGCCATGATCTCAGGGTCCCGGGATGGAGTGCCATGTTGAGCTCCTTGCTCAGGGGGGGTCAGCTTCTCCTTCTGCCTACCCCTCCCCCCTGCTTGTGTGCGCGCTCTCTCTCTCTGACAAGTAAATAAATAAAATCTTAAGAAAAAAAAAAAAGAAAAAGAAAGTAAAAAAAGTGAGAAGAATCCAAGGGAGAGAGAATAATTTATAAGGTTACTTTGTAAGTAGATAACCATAGTCAGTTGGGTTCTGGACCATCACCGAGTGAGGAACATGGTGAGTACATGTGGACCTTCTATTCCCAAGGGGCTATCCATTCACAGTGTTTCTATTTACTTCTTTGGAAACATCAACTATACTCTGTGGTTAAAAAATTGAAATGTAATACTTTCTCCTATAAAATAAATGTTTCAGCAGTGCCTTGCTACAATGATTATTTCACTACATTTCTTTAATCTCAAGTCAAATAGTTTGGTTTGGCGTGGTCTTTGCCTTTGTGGAATTTTGTCCATGCATCTTTGTGTGTGTGTGTGTGTGTGTGTGTGTGTACACACACATAATAATATTTGGATTAGGAGACCTTTGAGGTATCTATTTCAATGTGTACGACTCTACTCCTAATGCCCATAATACAGTGATTTGAAAACTGGGGGAGAAAAAATTAGAGCAATTAAATCTTATTCTCCAGTACCTTCAATTAGAAAATCAAATACTAATTAGGAGAGAAAAAAGAAAAGGTGTTTATTCCAGGGATAATAGTCACACTTTAATACATTAACAAACAGATGATATATTTAAATTAGAACACTTCTTTGATAAGACAACCATACTCAAGCAAAGATATAAGATACCAGCATACTAAAATTTTAAAATGTGCATTTTAATTTTAATATTTGGTATTTACTTCTCTTATTCGTACAAAACCAACGATAAGGGATGAATTATATTATCTTACACTCTAAGACTACCTCTAGCTCAGGGAAAATACTAGTAGAAACCTGTTTTACTAGAAAAGCAGTTTGAATACCTAAATATATGTAATGAGGTTACTCTGTAATAAATTAAATGCACATTATTCATGAGGACATTACAAATTTGTTAGGCTGGGATATTCAGTAAAATAGACTCATATAAAACTCTCTAGCCACATAGAAGACATTTTTAAGGAAACATGCTACAGCCTTACTTCTATTTTTGAAAATCTAAATATGATTTTTAAAAAATGTAATCTTTGTGACTTTGGGGTTACATTCAAGAATAGTTTATTTCCCATGGGTCTCCAAAAGTCAGTCAAGAACTAAGAACAAAGAAAAACAAGCCCCTGGGTTATTATAGTAGTGGTCAAAATATTTTATCAAAATTTGATAAATTCATAAAACTCATCAAAATATTTTCTACTTCACAGAGTTGTGAGTATCGGATTATCTTATTTCTTAGTCCACAATAGACTCAAATCTAGTCTAAATTACAAAGGAGGCAAAAATTTGTTTTATTATGTTTTCTACTGCATTGAAGTACAGTCAAAGCAGAATACAGTAAACACAGTATTAATCTTTGCAGAGGACACTACTTCGTACCTCGACACCCCCTTGCTAATACAGGCTACGCCGAACCCCTGCTTTGCGTAAGAAGGACTGGAAACGGCACCAGTAAGGTCTATGTATGGGGTAAATTTTATAAGGTCTCTAAGTTTGCTAAGTAGCATCCCCTCTTTCTTTTCTTTGAAAACCCCACAATTTAAGGAGATTTTGATCTTCTGGTTTCCACAGCCTTGGACTGCCCTGATCTTGGAGTGTGACCGGACATCTCTTTATCAATTGGGTTTGAAGTTCAGTTTCTTCGGTCTAGACCCCACCAGCTAGTGGCGGTTTCTCAGGCGGAAGAAGGCTAGAGTGTATATACAAAATCACTGAAGAGAGACCCTCAGAGCCTACCCTGGAGAAGGAGGACGTCTTAAAATAGCCTTAGCAGGGGTGTAATATTCCAACCATCTCAGGACGAGACAGAAGGAGCCATCACCGAAGTCCCACCAGTTTCTGGAATGGGGACACTGAAGGCGGTGAAGTGACTAGTGAGATCTTTAGAGGGATGAATTCATGAATTCATGAATTTTGAGGGATGAATTCATGAATTGATCATTATAACGACAGGTCCACATTCAACATAGTGGGTTTCCTGAATGACAGCCATCTTTATTTCAAAAAGGATATTACTTGCTATTTTCTAAACCATACGCATATTTTGCATGAATATGAAAAATACAGAGAGGTAATCAATTCCAGTGGATAACACTTGAAAGTTAATGCATTATTCGAAGGATGGAGGCATTTTAAAATATGTAATTTTAGTAAGAGTTCACATTTTTCTTTTTCATTTTAAAAAGACATGAAATGGAGATTTCCTGCTTTTCTCCTCCAAATCCAAAAGGGTACATGGGAATGGCTAATAACATATAGGGATGTTAAATATGCTATAGTCCAAAAAACAGTAAAAATGCATAAAACAGTAGTACTCACTAGTACACTTAAAATTTAAATTCACCTCTTCCTGAATAGGGGCCCCCTATTCACTTACACTCTATCATTAGCGTAATTTAATAAAAAATGTACACTAAGCAGTTGAAATAGAAATGAGTTTGAAAGTATTCAGAATTATTTGACTGCTTTATCGGTACTGTAAGAAATTCTGCAACAATGTTGGCAGCTGGAGCTGTGGGATAAGGTGCAGTCTTGGTCTTCCGATGTAGTTTCTGATACAGAGCCGGCAGAGTTGGCAAAGAGTGCTCGGAGTAGCTACAAAAGACGGGAAAGTCTTTGTTAATTAAAACCGTTTTTTTTAATCCGTTTAAAGATGCATGAAAGAAACCATAAAAAAACTTAGTATGACCACTATCCCGGGGCCATTTGCAAAAGCATTTATATTGCTGTTATTTCTGAGCTTTTATTGTAATTGTGGTATATTCCATATGGGTTCTTTTAAAAATAAAAAAAGATTTATTCATTTATTGGAGAGAGAGAGAGAGAAAGGGAGGGCGGGGCGGAGGGAGAGGGAGAGTGAGAATCTCAAGCAGACTCCCCGCGGAGTGTGGAGCCCTCTGCACAGCTGGATCTCCTGACCCTGAGGTCACAGCCCGAGATCTTGACCTGAGCCGAGAACAAAAGTCAGACGCTTAACCAACTGATCCACCCAGGGTCTTTAAAACATTAACATCACGCTAATGAAACTGTTGTATTTACAGCCTCAGAAATAATAAAATAAAAATAATAAATAAAATAATAATAATACATTCTGCTTTTCAAAGAAGGTAGAAATCGAAAACCTCAAGAAGGGTCAGGCACTAAAGGGGGAAATTTTTAAGTTACCTTTTTATCTTTTTTCTCAAATTAGGTTTACTAGTTAAGCCAAAATGAATTTTTATTGTAGTGTCTGAACCAGGCTTAAGACATTCTGCTTTAGGGGCGCCTGGGTGGCTCAGTCGTTAAACGTCTGCCTTCAGCTCAGGGCGTCATCCCGGCGTTATGGGATCGAGCCCCACATCAGGCTCCTCCACTGGAAGCCTGCTTCTTCCTCTCCCACTCCCCCTGCTTGTGTTCCCTCTCTCGCTGGCTGTCTCTCTCTGTCAAATAAATAAATAAATAAATAAATCTTTAAAAAAAAAAGAAATTCTGCTTTAAGGGGAGGCTGGCTGGCTTAGTTGGAAGAGCGTGTGACTCTTGATCTCAGGGTTGTGAGTTCAAGATCCACATTGGATATAGGGATTACTTAAATAAGAAAAACTTTAAAAGAGAGATTCTGTTTTAGAAATAACAAAATCTTAGGTGTGAAAATATTTCCTGATTCCATTTCTACAACACATCAGAGAAGCTGCATGCCTTTAGAAAATGGGGCATGTTTCCAAATATTTATGAGCGGACATTAAACAGAAATACGTATTGTGTATGCTCAAAACAAACCGAACCTATTTAACGGAACCAAATGAGTATAAAGCTTAGGTAAGATGAAAAAAAGAAAATTAAGATCATGGTGGTTATCTTCTTTATAGATAGAACCTAAGTTAAAAAATTATCTGCTTCCACACAAGGTATTTTAAATGTTATGCCGTTATCAGTTTATATGCCAACAAAAAGATTTTCAGTTTTGTCTATTCCAGGGAAGTGTATTTTTGTGTTTTTAAATGCGCACGTACTCTTACCTTCGTGCTGAAGCAATAACCTTTCCACCAAACTGCTAGAAGTGGCTACATCTACAGGTCGCAGAAGCTCTGTGTTCTTGGCATTGATATCTGCTCCGAATTCTAGCAGTAAGCTTACGATTTCCGTGCTGGACTGCTGCGCAGCCGCGTGTAATGGAGTGTCCCAATATTTGCCTTTTCGTACATCAGCGCCTACATGTAAATAAGGAATGATGATAAATACAAACAAGAACCGTTAGACCAGTCAGTTACCTCAGCACAGGTGGAAAGGTGTGACACCAAGAGGACCTCACCGCTGTCTGTGATGAGTTATTTCTCTCTCTCTCTATATATATATACATATACTTCATATATACAAATAGAGATATTAAATCTTAAAACTTGGTACATCTGGGTAGAGAGTACACATGCTTATGTTCTCTAATATTTTTTCCTCTATGCTTGAAAGATCCCATAATACACAATATTTTTAAATTTTTTTAAAGTCCCCAAAGTAATCCTATTAACTAGTATTATACACAGATATTATGAACAATTAGGTTCACTCATATCTGTTTTCATCATAACTGATATTTCTTAGAATTGTTTAAGAGCTTAATGCTCTTCTTTTCATTTATTTTGAGGCAATAGAGCTCTTTTGTTTCCTGGAAAACTCATGAATCTAGATGTGTGAGCTATTTAGGTAAAGTGAATATAGATTTTCCTGTCACTTCTCACTCATATAGAGTAAGTCAGTAAATATATAAAGGCATTGAGCCTCTTTAAGTAGAAAGGCACATTGTATTTCTACACGCAAAGTAATTTTTTTAAAAAATCTTATATTTAAAAAAAAACCTTACCTGTTAAATTATTTATTATTGCATAGTTATTTTTTCTTAGTGTGAGTCCTGGCATGTGGTAATCATTCAGTGCATATGCGACAAATAAATACTGTGTGATACTGGAAAGAATGATAACTTCATTTTCCAGTATGTAAGTGGTTAGGACAGGAGAAATATCAGTAAAAATGCATAAGTCCTTTTCAACTCTGTTTTCTGATACTATCAATAAAACTAATGATGTTTACAAGAAGCAGTACATTTTAGGAGTCCCTTTAGGCCTTCCTGTTACTGTCAAATCTCAATAAATGTAATCATTTTCATATTTTTTAACAAATATAAAATGTTTAGTGAAAGAATGATAGTCCATAACAAAATCTCCATAGAGAAAACATAAACTCTGTTGGTTATGTCAATTTTATGGGAGAACAGAGCCTGATAATAACAATCAATCCACAATTACTAACAACACTTTCTCAGTATGTTTTTTACCCAATATAAAATATTTCATGGAAAGGATAATATTCATAGCAAAGTAAAAAAAAAGTGACAAAGAATAAACTCTTCTAGTTATACAAATTCATGGGAGATCACAGCCAGAAAATAACGATGTGCCAATGGTGAGTAGCAGAGGTCACATTTAAGACTCTTACTAGATGTAATGGGAGTGAACTAGCAGAACAGAAACTGCCTACAAGAAGCTTATAATTTAGCTAAGATAATGTGAACAACACAGGAAGGGGTTACTAAAACTCTGTCAGTGTATATCGGAGACCAAATGATTGCATTAACAGTAATAGAGTAGATATCCATTTACTCATTTTACATATATTTTAGGACGCTACCACGTGAGAGGCACTGTGGTAGGGAAAGGAGATGATGGGAGAAAGGGCCTACTCCACATCCTCAGCAGAGCTCCCATTCTTATAGCGGGAGATGCCGCTATGGTCTCAAAAGATTTGGACAAGTTGCTCAGGAGGCTAAAGCTGAACCTGGAGGAACTGGTTTGTTTCAAGTAAGAGGAAAAGGCCGTTCAGTCTTTTTAGGGAAAGGGGACAGGACAAAGTCTGGGAAAGCACGTGAGTTCTTATGATTGGTAGGAAATAAGGTATCTAGGTGATTACTATCCCTAAAATTTCTCTTGATGGATTTATTCATGGATCGATACATATTTTGCAACATTATATTCAACCCTGAGGTTTTAAATTTTATGGCTTTTATAAGTAGGGCTTTTGGACTTGCGGGGTGAAGCAGAGTTATCAGGAACACAGTTCTTTTATTATTGGTTATATACTTACATGCAACAATGCTTAGAATAAAAACATTTTTTTTTCTTTTTTTAATAGCCTCCACACCCAGCATGGAGCTCAATGCAGGGCTTGAACTCACGACCCTGAGATCAAAACCTCAGCTGATGTCAAGAGATCAAGAGTCGGACGCTTAATTAACTGAGTCACCCAGGTGCCCCAAGAATGCTTTTAGCAGTGAGATATCTTTATACAGATTATTTAGAGAATTAAATATGGACCTGAATAATTGCTTGTGTATATGGACAGACTGGGAGATGTTTTAAAGAAAATTACCAGCATAAAGAAGCTTCCGGATGCAGTGGAATTGCTGTGACGTACAAGCCACATACAGAGGCGTTCCCAAATGAGGAATGTCTTGGTCAACGTCGATGCCCCAGGATATCAGTATTTCTAGGCATTCATGGTGACCTGCCAACATAAGGTAGAGATGAGTTTACTGTTCTTCAATGCCCATCCCCTTGCACCTCGCCTCATGCTGGTCCCCGCAGTGACTCATTGGAAAAAAGCTGGAGCACTGCATGTTGCTAAAGAAACTTCCTCCCCTTGTCACTGAATCTGATAACTAAGTTACCTTTACTGGCGGCCTCGTGGGTGGGAGAAGGAAGACACGACTCCAGCTGGGGTTTGGCACCATATTCCAAAAGAAGTTCTGTGCAGCTGGCACTGCCTTGCGAGCATGCATTGAATAACGGAGTCACGCCATCTATGGTGATTGCGTTTACCTAAACCAAACCAAAGTTTAAGACTAGATTCAGACTCCTACGTGATTAAATGCGAGGCGTTTAAAACAGTTACACGATCCAACAGGAATCATTGGGAAAATGTGTGCAGTAAATATGACCAAGTATATTTAGTTCATACACATCAACAAGCAAGGCTTTTAAGAGCCAAGAGAGAAACAGAAATATGATGTGGTAGGTAATTTGCAAAAGTAGGCATGCAACTAGTAAATGTCATGAAAATAAATGCATACTCCAGAATCAAATACACAAAAATGAATTCAATGGTTAGGTGCCTTTCACTTAGGAAAACAAGTCCACAAATGTAATGTTGACAAAAGCTGTGATGAGGTGGGTCCTGTTGCTGGTGGCAGTGTGAATTAGCGAACTTGGAAATTCTCTTTCTGAGAAGTCAGCTAAAGAAAATCATCCAAAAGACGGGCAAACATTTAGGCATAAAGAGGTCCACCTATCGCTGTTCAGAATCGTGAAAGCAGGAGAGAACTTAGAGAGCATTCTCTGTTATCATGCAGCAGGCTACCCATTTTTGCAATGACTGGGAATCCTTCTTAGAGCGCACTGAGAGGACTGAAGCAATGGGACTTTGATTCTGCTATTTTTGAAAACTGCTATGAAGGAAAGACCAGCAAAATGAGAACTCTGCTCGAGTCTCTTGGTCAGGAGATGTGACGGTATTAATGGTTTTAACAGGTACCTACATTAGCTCCAGCTTCCAGCAGAGTTCTGGCGCACGCCACATGGTCTCCGAGGCAGGCTTCGTGCAAGGGGGTGACCTGGTCTATGGTTACCGCATTCACATTATAACCCTAAATACGACATGAGTCATTTTGAAAGGTGAGCACAAAGTTATATGAAATCATCTTTACAAATGTCATTAGAGAGGGATATAGAAGATCAAAGACCCCCAGGAAATCAGGTTTAAGTTCAACAGGAGAGGCCAATTCCAATGGAGAGGCCATAGAGTCGATCAGTTGTCAAAACTCCTCGTTATCGTAACACAACCATATCTAAACCCCAGTGTGCCTTAAGTATTTTGTTTAAGAGATTGTGAATATTTTCTTTAAATTCTGCTTCCTTAACTGTCTTTGGTCTTTATGAGTTATTTTGATTGTTATTGTTGTTTTGTTGTTTTGTTTTGTTTTGTTTTGTTTTGTTTTGTTTTGTAGAACTAAAGACTGTTTATAGGCTGGATCACTTGTTTTGACTGGGGCTGTAACACTATAGATGAGTCCAGACTGGGGGAAAATACTCTAATTGTAGTAAGCTGCTTCGTGAATTTTTGTCCCTAGATAGCAGTGACAAAGGTCTATACTAGTGGTTGAGAGCTCTGAAAACCGAGTTACACTTGGGTTTGAAGCCCTGTTCCATAATGCAGTAAGTATTTTAATGTGGATGAGTACAATAACCTTTAAATGTGAGGGTCATCATGAGGATTAAATGACATGATGAAAGTATAGCAATTACTGTTACGGTGTCGAGCAGATGGAAAGTGTTCCACTTTTATTTTATTATCCAATCAAAACCAAATAAACGCTTTAAACAGCCTTATTCCAGCTAAACTAATGATATCAGACAAAAAATAATGAAATCTTATTAGGACATGAGATTCTTTGCTTTCTTGCTATTTTTGGTAACTCACTGTCTATTGACAAGCATACTCAGCACTATAACAGGAAGATTTTCGTGGCCAAATCCCCATAACATTACGCATTACCATGGTCTGTCATACCAGCACGGACAGGAGGAATCTTAAGATGAAGGCAAGAAAATCACCACCCCAAATCTTCGTCACTAGCAAGTGGCAACTTTTTAGATCCCTTCAGTTACCTTTTCAAATGTTTCGAAGTGTCTAGCCAGCAGTCAGACGTGGGGAGCTAATTCCTAAATGCCACACGCTCAGGTGACCAGGTGGCAGACCAACTGCGAGGGTCCGGATTCCCTTTCATGTCTGGCTTTGGGGACAGCCCCTGACTCTTCCTGCCTGGCATGTCAGTGGATATGAGGATACATGTCGAAAAATATCCTAAGACTGCTCTCTTCTCAGAGAACTGCAGGACCGTTTTGGTAGGGGGAGGGGAGAGAGGGGTTACCTTTAGAAATTAGACTTTTCTTTTTTTAAGATTTTATTTTATTTATTTGACAGAGGGAGACAGCGAGAGAGGGAACACAAGCAAGGGGAGTGGGAGAGGAAGAAGCAGGCTCCCAGCAGAGGAGCCTGATGTGGGGCTCGATCCCAGGACTCTGGGATAATGCTCTGAGCCGAAGGCAGATGCTTAACGACCAAGCCACCCAGGCACCCCAGAAATTATTGACTTTTTTGTGGGTGGTTTTTTTTTTTTCCCCCATCAAGTGATGAGCAAACAAAATGATCACATGGTTACCATGGAACTGGAGAAACCTAAAGGAACATCTGGGCCTACATGTTCCTTTTCTAGATAAGAAAATAAAGGTCGGGGGTGCCTGGGTGGCTCAGTTGGCTAAGTGAATGCCTTCGGCTTGGGTCGTGATCTCAGGGTCCTGGGATCAAGCCCCAC
Organism: Ursus americanus; assembly: GCF_024610735.1. Taxonomy (NCBI): domain Eukaryota; kingdom Metazoa; phylum Chordata; class Mammalia; order Carnivora; family Ursidae; genus Ursus; species Ursus americanus. The sequence continues at coordinate 32,268,922 of NC_142153.1, forward strand.
GTTGGGCTCCCTGTTCACGGGGGAGCCTGCTTCTCCTTCACCCTCTGCCTGCCACTCCCCCTGCTTGTGCTTGCTCTCTCTTTCTCTCTCTATCAAATAGATAAATAAAATCTTAAAAAAAAGGAAAAGAAAATGCAGGTCAGCTAGGTTGTGATTCACTTTAAGTACCAGCCTGGAGTCCTGGATGCCCTGAGTCCCAGGGCAACACCACCTTTCCTTCCCTCTCAGCCATCTGACAACATCCCTTTCTCCCTGACACTGGGAAGGACTAGGACAATGACTTCCAGATCTGGGTGTACATTTCAATCATGTCGGAAAATTTAAAAAATGCACAGGCCAACCCAGAATCCTTTCCATGTCAGTAAGGCATCTCTGTTTTTCATTTTTCCTCTGATGCGTCTGAGGAGCAGGCAGGTGGAGAAGCGATTGTTCTGTCCCGTCCGTGAGCTATTCCCCACCACATGTTACCGATTAATGTAAAAAAGATTGTGTAGGCATCTGCTCTGATGATCCCTTTCTGGATATTTAATGACTAAAACTTCCTTTGCAATTAGCTGTCCACACTGTATAGAGTTAAGCATATTTGAAGTGCTTAATGGCTAACACGTACATCCAATTACTTCTTGCTGAACTAGGTCTACCCGTGAACAAGTATGCTGTATGAGAAACTTGAACTATTAAGACATAAGATTATACCGAAATATTTATAAAGAAATTTCAAAGACAAATGGAAACGAGGGACCTGACTGCTACAGGGGTTAAAACAAAAAAGACTGGGGGCACCTGGGTGCCACAGCGGTTAAGCGTCTGCCTTCGGCTCAGGGCGTGATCCCGGCGTTATGGGATCGAGCCCCACATCAGGCTCTTCTGCTATGAGCCTGTTTCTTCCTCTCCCACTCCCCCTGCTTGTGTTCCCTCTCTCGCTGGCTGTCTCTATCTCTATCGAATAAATAAATAAAATCTTAAAAAAAAAAAAACAAAAAAGACTGATGACATCGACCAGGCAGCTTTCTTATTTTTAAGTTGATTACTTTTGAAAATTAATGTGCTATGCTCGCGGGAAAGCGTATTTCAAGCCATAAGTAATATTTTACCTGTGATAACAATGTTCTCAGGGCGAGAAGACGACCTTGACTTGCTGCTTCGTGCAGTGGTGACCGATCTGCCCAAGAACCTGGCAGCAAAGGAAGAAAACAAGATCTGTGAGTCATCTGTTTTAACCCTAAAGGATACAGTCAGGTCCTGTGAAATATACACTCTTCAGAGGTCGTGTTCAACAAGGTGATCAGGATACCTGTACCACAGACCAGCAAATCTGGTTCTTGTCTAAAGGAACCAGACTGGCAGTTTCCAAACACAGAGGACTGTAATGCATGTTCTGGAACTGACCTGTCCCAGAACTCCTGGACCTTCTGAACTATTCTCCAAAGAAGGGAAGGATTAAGGTCGCTTGATATGCCACAAAAATACATGTGTCAAAAAAATACTTTCTCAGGGCACTTCTAGCAAGGATAGCAGCTGGAACACCCACTCTCTACATTCCATACCCCGCCCTGCTTGTCCCCTCTTCTGTCTGCACCCCCAGACCGCCCTGGCCTTACAGTCTGCCCTAGGGCACAAGGGGGCTGCAGCAGGTTGCCAAGGACATTGAGTAGCCTAAGTCCTGAGCTGTGGAACAAGCAGGCGGGCCCTAGAAAGGGGTGTCCCAGGTTGGGACGAGCAGACTGTTGTCAGTGTTGGAAATGGCCTTGAAAAGTACCAAGGGCTCACTCAGGGCTCACTGATTCTCCATATACCAGTGGCCAGTGGATGACAGTACTGACCCCTCAGCCCCAGGCCCTGATGAGAAAGGCATTGACCTGCCATGTTCCCCCAACTCCCCCTCCTTACATGCCTTTTGCACCCCTCCCATTAGAAAAATCAATGCCCTCCCGTGTGGAAATGCCTCTGTCCTTCTCTGCCCCAGCGCCTCTTAGCATCCAGCCACCCCCATCTCTCCCCCTGTGGTCTGCCTGGGAGATTTCACATGATACTGAGTTGGTGCACAGTGATTTTCTTGTAATTTAAACAAGATCAGCACTGTTGATTCTATTTAACGGACATGAGAGATCATGTTGGAGGTTTTAATGTGATTAAGCATGCAGACTATGCAAATCAGAAAAATATTAATTTAAAGGGTATCAATGGCTGATACTGAAGCGAGGGTGAGCAGGGAGAAAATCTTCCCAATGGAATGGGATTATGTTTGCTAGTATCTCTCTTCTTATCTACTACTTCTTCCTCCTATCCATGAGAGGCAATAAATAAGCATAATTTTTTAAAATGCTGCTAATCAGTCCAAGTGCAATTTCAATAAAGTCACTTAGCTGTTAGAAGCATAAATTTTATGAAAAGTGTGTCTAAAGCTTCTTAAATAGGTCAGGAAAAATAGGAGAAACATAGTAAAGAGTTGTGCTTTAGAAACCACTTCATTGCTCCTGTGTTTTCATACCTTTAAACAGGCTACACATAGACTTAGGCTTCTACACTGTGATCTTACAGAAGAACTTTGCCAAAACACCATAAGGGAGGTCCAAGCGACTCCACTGAATAAAATGTGGGTTACACGGATATCGCAGGATTAACGGAATGCCCAAGTGACCCTGGTGGAGGGGGGAGAAGTCAACTGCCAATCATCCGTCTTTTTTTTATATCCAGTGATCTTATGAGATGTTACAGAAGATACAAATCCTAAGGGCAGGGACCGGAGGGTCCTTCTTGTACTGGTAGCTGGGGCCAAACAGCGATGATATGTGCACGACAGCCGCGCAGGCGCGCTGCGCATTCTCTCATTTCCTTCTCACCCGCGCTGCAGTGTATACAATTATTGGTTCTCTTCTAAAGCTGAGGAATGAGAGCCAAAAGGAGCAAAATCATTTAAGGAGAGTCACATAATCTAACTAGAGTTGGTCCTCCTACTTAGGACACTGCACTGTTTCCCTTTCCATCCACCACGATGAGCAAGCCAGACATCCAATTCTTTGAGCTGGGGACTGAAAGAAGAGCTGCTGTTATTAGCTCTGCGGTATTCTTTCTTTCCAGTATGAGTAAAAGGAGAATTGAAATAATGCACACCAGTAAACATCTGTTGATAGGATCAAATTTGACGACAAAGCAATAATTCTTAAGAAAGTGGAACATGATTTCTTACTGAATAAAGTGCAAAAGTCACCATCATAAGTAATATTATTTGGGGGAACAACTGTGATTCGAGTTTCAGCTTCTAAGATGAAATTTGATGCTTTAGAAAGCGTACACATCTGTTTATCATTAAAGTAAACAACTTGATTGCAGAGCGAAACTCTGGAGGACTTCGAACATAATATCCATTTTATTGTGAATATTTAAATAAGAAAATTATAATATTAATTTTCCAAAGAGATCACATTTGCGAAACCACTAAGTTCAGCTTACTCAGCAGAGCAGTAGTAAATTAATGAGGTAATCAATGCTTATATACATGATTTAAATAATCATTTGTAGTATTAATAATGATCATGTTTTCCCTCCTGAATAATGGCTTCATAAATTTCATTACCTTAATTTATCTCTAAAAGTTAGATGTTGAATTACATGATGCCGAATCATGATTGCTGCCTGTTCTTTCATTGTCACTAGCTGAAGGGCAATTGACCAGATGTTGGGATTGGGAGAAGTTTAGAGAAATGGCCTTTTGGATTCATTTTGGGCTTATTTCTATCTGGTATATTTATGAAGACCTTTAAGGGGCAGCAAAGTTAACAGTACTTGCAGCCAATGGAAACTTGATATCCCTCTTTTGCATACAAATATGTTTGCCCATCAAAATTATTATATTAGACTTCTGAACAATTTCAGCATTGCGTGCTTCACAAAAGAAAGGAGAAAAAAAGGAAAAGGGTCATTTAGAAAACAGACCACAGAAGGAACAAAATAAACTTAAGTATTTCAATGCAGTGTCCCATACCGCAACTGCCACGTTTCCCCTCAGACTGTCCCGCAGTTTCCTGCCCCACTGTCATTTTCTTCATCGCCAAGGCATAGGTCTATTATGGTGGGAAGAAAAAAGGCTGAAGCCTATGTGTATTTGTTATTATTTCTGTTAACATGACCTCCAACGGCAAGACAAAGGAGTTAAATGTCACAGTAATCTGCAGGAAAGCACGCGGGGGTGTCAGTGACAAAACCACTGGAAATCGGCCATGTTGGATGAGGAATCCCTTGGCCCATCAGGCGGGGACAACGGGTGGGAGAGTACACTGCCCGGTTGTTTCCTGGGATGAACTCAGCTCTGCACATGTGCCTGGGACCCCTGCTGTCTGTCGTTATTCCTTCAAGAACAGGGGGAGGGAGAGGGGGTAGGAGCAAGAGACTGAAGGGAAGAGTTTAAGGGGCTGGAGCCCAGCAGCTCAGGACAGGAAAGACCTAGGGGCCAGGCAGGCCAGGATCTGCATCCCAGTGTAGGACAGTGGCTTCCATGAAGTCACCTAAGTTTTCCCAGATGCAGCTTCCCCGAAAAATGGGACAAGCATCACCAACAATTAGACAGCATTGAGGGGGAACTGGAAATAAGCTGGTGAAGTGCCTGCTCTGTAAATGCACAGAAAATCATCACCTAGTATTCTTTGCTAACTGGTAAATAGGGGGGATTTTTATATGAATCTTAGGGAACAGTCGTTTTTCTCCAAAACTAGAGAAACTCCAGCTATACATAGCAGCATCTATTGACTAAAAGAATTTTCAGTGCTATCAGTTTAATTAAACTAAATAAAGTGACGGAATGATTTATAAATGCATTTAAGCCAACAATCAACATCTGCTACTACCTTTTTACTTTCCCGGGTAAGCTCTAGGGAATAAAGAGAGGGCTGTCTGTTGAAGGAGTGACCTATAGTACATGCCTGGACTCGATGCAAAAAGCTTTTTGTTTGTCTGAGCTCTGCTCACCTAACTCCCAAGCAACCCCACCTCACCAGCTTCCTCGTAATGCCGTAGAAGAATCTCTGAAATTAATTCAGTAGCAGGTGAGAATCAAAGGATACTAGGTCATATTCTAGCTCCTGTTTCCAGCTAAGTCTCCACCCTGCCCTATTTCTTCCCTTCAAAATCTGAAATTCGGCAACTACAAATTTCTATTCAAATGTGTTCAATATAAAATCTCTTACCTTTCAATATGGATATGCTTTATATTAGAAAGATTTATAAGCTTTCTTGAAACCAAGCAAAATTATACATAGCTTCATAGATAGCAGTTCAGTAACTTTTCAATCTCGTTAGACTTTAACGGGGTAGCTCAGATTTTTTAAATGTCCAACTTAATAAACTCCTAAGGATAAGTTAGTTATTCAGTGTGACAACTGTTTTACAAAACACCTGTTAACGTTCCCCACGCTAATCGAATGCCTACTGTGAAGGTCTCTCTGTGGCTACATGAGAGCTGACTTGACTATATTTAGAAACGACACCAGTCCCCAGACATCTGGCATATGATTTACGGGGAGCGCGCCTGCCCCATTCTGTAAACATCACATTGCTGGAGTAAAAACAGTCACTTTCTTAGATAATCTACAGTTTGGTAAGGGTCTATGCCATACCTAAATCACCATCTCCCCATGGCACTTCAAGCCAGCCACTGTTGAGGTAAATCCGGCTCATGTCTTGTTGTTTTTATCAGCATCAAAAAAAAAAAAAAAAAAATCGCTTGTCATTTGCTAGTTCCATTCGGCCATCTTAAAGAGCTCTAAGCTCCTTGTAACATGACCTTTCACCTCCAAAACCAAACACAGCTGGTGAAAATCTGATTTATTTTCAAAATTGCCTTTCCTTATTGATTGTTCCTCTTTGACAAATTGCTTATCCTGACATATTTTTTTCTTTACAGTTAAGTGCCTTGCGATAAAATCAAGTATTACAACTACAGCTCTGCCCAGCTGTATTACAACTACATCATCTGCTATGATGAAACCAATCTATTTTTTAGAAAGTCTTTTCCTGGCTCTCCTTTGTAGGCCAGGCACAGAAGTAGGATGTAGACTCACTCCAGAGCTAACCTCACAGGGGTTCAGAGGACTCTCTGAGTTTGGTCACACTGACTTTCCTCAGTTGGTCCCCAAATGGGAAAGTCAGGACACTTATCTCAGACAGGAAATGATAAGAGGTGGGGAGCAATGGCATCTTCACATACGAACCAGTGCCACATGTTAATGCATTTTATGGCTCCCTTTGCTATAAAGCATTAAATCAACAATCTTCTTCCTAATGGCGATGGATTTACCATGAAACCAATGAAACTCAAGTTCAAGACCCCTACAGCGCACGGACACTTTCTAAGACTCTGTAATCTCATGTTATTTTGCTTAAAGAAGATCCCTAAATGCAGATAAGCTTCGGGCTCAACATCTGCCCCATCCCTATGCACAGGTTTGCAAAATAATTAAAAACCACCAGGCACTTACTGACCTTGACTGTGTATTTTTTCTGTTTAACCACATTAACAGAGCTACATAGACCCACGAGGGCATGCTTGACAAGGAGGGAAGTAACATGCTGTTAAAACCAGTCCCTTCCAAGCTTGAGACTGTCCTTTCTTTCCATTCCTGTTGCTTATCTGAAAGTTTTCTCAGAAAAATCTAGTCCCGATCTGAAACCACCAGCTGTGCTTGGGAACTTCAGGTATAAGTGGTGCGTTGCATGAATATGTGACTTACTCTTACTGATTTCTTGTTCACAGTCTAGGATCCCTTCATTATCTCCTAGAAGATAGTGTCTGGCCCCAAACAGAAAAAAACAACAGGTGAGTAAAAAAAGGGCTGGGGTTGACTTTAAAAAAAAAAAAAAAAAGACAAAATTTCCAACAAAGTGAAGACAATGGCTTCCCCTACGATATCCACGAATATCCAAAATCAAGAGAGAAAGAGATTTTAAGACCCTCTTCAGGTAACAGTGCTGCTCTTGGAAGAGACTACTCAGTCATCCCAAGCAGCTGTCACTGGTCCCTGAGACTGTGGGCAGAGCACACTGGACATCTTCAGATCGATCTGAGTTCAAATCCCAGCACTGATTCTAGTTGTGTGAACTCGGTAGAGATTTACCCTCTTGAACATCAGTTTTCTCAGCCACGTAGGGAAGGATAAGTCTATGTACATCACAGGCTTGTGGTGACTGTGAGGTACTTAGCACAGTACCAAACACATCGGAAACATGACAACACAATCGAAATTCCATTTTCGACAATTATTTCCATGTTCCTGCCCCATGAGCTTTTGATTACCTCTTCTAAACAGGAGGTAGAACAACTTAACTTATTTGAGATTATGAGGCTTTAGCTCACCTTCTTCCTCTTGTCTATAGCTCTGTAGGAGATATAAATAGATGGGGAATGGTCAAAATTTAGGGACAATGATCTCATCCATATGGATAGCTGTCCAATCTATGGCTCTTCCCTGGCCTCTCCCACAGTTTAGTGCCAATTTTAAAATTTACACCTAGATATTTTGCTGATCTCTCGATACATTTCAAAAATCAAACGCATCATCTTTCTCTCAAAACCAGTTATTTCTTTTTGCTTCTCTTTTGCTTTAAATAATCCCTCTGTCACCTGACACTAATAGTATGGTCTTAAATTTAAGCACAATAATTTTCCAGGAAACTCATATGTGTTGACTGTTCCAGGTGCTTCTCTGCGAGGAGATCATTATTATTGCCTCGGTACTTCTTGTTCAATGGCTCTTCATCTTCCCAGGTGGTGTCCTAGCACCTATCTATACTCACTCTTAGGGGGATTTCTTCTAGTCCCACTGATAGAAATATTATCCACATGTTGGTTAGCCCGACTTTATACCTCCAGACCAGCCCTCACCTCTAAGTTCTAGACTTGAATTTCCAGCTGGCTCTTCAATTTCTCCACTTGGATAATTAAATGGGCAATTCAAGCTCACAGGGAAGACGGAACGCATGCTGTGCTCCTCTTAGATCTCCTCCCTATCAGTACCTGGCACCTCCACCCATCCGGGTGCTCCAAGGCCAAAACCCCCATGCAATCCTTCATTTCCATTTCTCACACCCCACAGGCAAACTCCAGTGAGTCTCCTGCCTCTACCATTCAAATATAACCCGGCCTTTGACTCCAGTGTCCTAACCTCCACGACCGCTGCACCAGTGCGGGCCACCCGCTCCCCTCACCCGGCTTCTTGCAAAAGTCCGCGGACTGGCCTGTGTATTTCCACTCGAGGCCTTCCAATAGTCTGTTGTAACCACAGGCGCCAAAATGATCCTTTTTGGGTCCGAAAGGATCCAATGGCTTCCCTCTAACCCAGAGGAAAATTCAAAGTCCTTGTCATGCCCTCCAAGTGTCTCCAGGCTCCTCTTCGATCACAGTCTAGGATTGAGCAGGGAAGATGATATGAAAAAAGAAAAACTTGGGGGAACATGTATAACAGGTTTTACGTCGGACCCCTTCCACCAGCCACAGTGGCCTCCTTGCTTCTCCTCAAACACACCAGATGTACTTTCTTTCACTCTGCCTGCATTGCCTCTTTCTGAGAGATGCACGTGGCTTTCTGTCTGACTTCTGTTCTGCCCTGGCATGTCACTTTATGGGACAGGCCCTTCCTTGACCACCTCATAGGAAAAAGTCCTTCTAGTCCTGTTCTTTGTTCTCTTTACCCTGGTTTTTTTGTTGTTGCTGTTGTTGTCTTGGTTTTTGTTTTGTTTTGTTTTCCTGAGCACTGATTGCTGCTGTAATATAGGTCTTAGAAAGTCGGACTTGGTATATTTTGTTCATTACTGTGTCCCCAAGACCTAGCACATGAATAACGTTCACTGCCTGATGAATGTATGTTCAAAATTTCATAAGTTGTGGAGCTGCTGTTGAGCTCGGGAGCCCTGCGCCTAAATTCATGGGTTCTCACACTGTGCCAAGCCTCTGGCCTTCCCCATCAGTGAGTCCTAAGAGTAGTTCCTTAAAGTGGTAATCTTGGCCCTCACATTCATCCACTGTGTATTCATTTATTAAACACTTCTGGTGATCTACGAGGGCAATTTTCACCCTTCTAGATGCCAGAGATACACAAAGATGGATGAAGTATGGTTTACTTCCTTTTGAATTCAATTTGGACTGTCCCCTCCCTGAATGGTCTTCCTGATTGTCATCTCTCTCCCACCATTCTTCCTACTGCCACACTGAGTTAAACCTCCAAGAGTATCTAGAGTCCCAGCCACCCCATACAGTGCCTTTAGAAAAACGAGAAAGGGCCCCCGTTTCCATAGCAGCCAAGGCCCATGCTGGGCACACGTGCTCCGCCTGCACAACCGCACACGGCCGCCCTGAAAACACCTCTGGAATCCTGGTGCTCTCCACCTCAAAAACTTTAATGGCTCGCCATGGAGTACAGTCTAACGTTCTCATCCTAGAGTAAAAGATTATCTGCAGTGTGGATCAGACCTTCCGTTTTTATGTTCTATTACCTGCTTTCACACGCCGCGTGCTTAAATTAAGCTAGACTGTTGTACCTGTTCCCCCAATTTTTTCTTTTTTCATATCATCTTCCCCCTGCTCAATTCTTTTTCACTGAGTATGAGCCCCAGCCAGGGCTTGATCTCAAAACCCCAAGATCAGGACATGAGCAGAAACCAAGTCCCTCACTCAACTGACTGTGTCATCCAGGAGCCCCACAATTCTCTTCCTTTTGTTGCAGAGTCATTTATCGGGTGGATCTGCTTTGCTGGGTTACCTGCTCTGCTCACAGGGGCTTAAGAAGTCCAGACAGCAGAAGTGGCTCGAAGATAGCCACCCTATCTTATGTGGAGAGTTGGACCCCGGTCGGGGGGAAGGTGTGTTGGTAGGGTGAGGAGAAGACAGCGAAGAGAAAGGACAGAGAGGTGGGAGGGAAGTGTGAGAGCAGAGGGGCAAAGGAACGGAGGGAGGGAGAGGCAGAGAGCAATAGAGATGGTTTTCAATGCCAATCCTGAGGCACAGCAAGGACCTAAGTCCCTGCTTTGGCCACGCCCCGGAAATGTCATAGGATCGAGGGAAAGGGGGGCTCTAGGCTCTGTGTCCTCACCTTCAGGACAAAGTTGCATGCTTTAAGTTTGACATGGGGGCCACAGACTTGCTGAATTTGTTTCAAGGGATAAATGGGCTTGGCCAGCAGTTTCATCAGCAGGAAGCCTGTGGACTGAAGGCCTCCCTATTGCACTCACGTTCAGCTCCCACCTCCGCTCAAAGTTGAAGAAGAAGATAGGAGGGCACATTATTAAAAAGATAAAGTTTCCAGTCAGCCTGAGGGATGGGAGCTTGAGGCCCGATTTAATTCGGAAGTTAAAGAAAGCTGTCCTCTTTGGACCACGACAATTTTCAGAGTCAGATTCTTTCTCACCAAACTAGATGGGTTTTTCCCTGACCTCACTGCAGAACTCAGCTCAGAAGTGTTCTCCTCGGCTCCGTATGAGTGAGCGCGTCAGCCCTGTGGCCTTCCTGGGTTGCCAGGACCGACGCTGCAAACTTGGATTTTCTGAAATCAGAGTCTCACTCACCACCGCTCCACAGTGGAATCTTCCTGCTTCCTCGGCTATAGGTCCATGTTCATAAGAACTCTGTCTGAGAAGTCGTGTGGAGCCGGGGAGTGGGGTTCACAATGGGCTGTGGAGGAAGGCGTATTTGGATGGGACATCTGACTCTCAGTTTTGCTATTGCAACTCAGTAAGTTTCAATTGCTAAATCTGTTTTCTTATCTATAAAATGGGGGGCAACAATATCTACATTTTCTAGTTGTTACAATGGGCCTGTGTGAGAAGGGTTTGACCCAAAGTATGTCCTTAATAGAACCCTGACTGTTATTTCCATTGTACTGAGATTCTGTGCTATGGGCTGAATTGTGCCCCCTAAAATTCGTATGTTGAAATCCTAGTGCTTAATGTGACAATATTAAGAGGTGGGGCCTTGGAGAGGTGCTTAAGCCATGAGGGGAGCCCTCATGAATGGGATTGGTGCCCTTATAAAAGTGGTTCCAGAGAGATCCCAGCCCCTCTACCATGTGAGGATACTGTGAGAAGGTGCCAGCAATGAGCCAGGAAGAGGGTCCTCATTGAGAACGTGACCCTGCTGGCGCCTTGATCTTGGACTTCCGGCCTCCAGAACTGTGAGAAATAAATGTATTTATGAGCTGCCCAGTCTGTGGCATCTTGTTATAGCAATACACATGGACTAAGGTGGGATTATTTTGTCTGCCACCAAATTCCTTTGTTGAACCCTTAACACCCAATGTGAGATACGGCTCTCAGGAGGTATTTAAGGTTAAGCAAGGCCATGAGGATGGGGCCCCAATCTGATAGAGTTGGTGGACTTATAAAAAGAGAAAGAGAGAGATCTCTTTCTCCACAACCATGCACCAAGAAAAGGCCACGCGAGCCTACAGTGGGAAGGTGGCCATCCACAAGCCAGGAAGAGAGCTCTCACCCAAGTCTGACTATGTGGCAACTTTGATCTTGGACTTGAAGCCTCCAAAACTGTGACAAAATTAATTTCTATTGTTTAAGGCATGCAGTCTCTGGTATTTTGTAATGGCGGCCCAAGAAAACTAAGACAGAGATTAAATGCTCTGCCTCAAGTGAAAATCAATAACCGATGAAGCCAGGAAGCAAACTCGATCTTTTTGAATGTTCGGTGGAACTTTATCATATACTATTCTCTCTTCAACCCCAGAGCACATAATGTATTTAGTGGGCTGTTAATCCATACGGGCTCCATAATATAAAGACTTAAACATAAACTAATTGAACAAACTAAGAGTTGCTTTCTAAAAATGAAAAGAACTGTGGAACTGTGGAACTGTTGTCTACATTTTCATATAATAATATGTATAATTGAAATAGTAGCAACAACAGCTGTACTTTCTTTTCCAGTTGTAGGAGTGGGACATTAAACAGGACAACAAATACATCGTAAACCACAAAAAAAAATATTTTCCAAATGTAACCATTACGTTTTGCTGTATATCCTTCCCAGCTGTTTTCTAAATGCACATTTTTTAAGCAAGAAGCGGCAAGGTAATCAGCCTAGAGACTAAGATTGTACCGTGGTGTTTCACATACGGCCACCAAAAGGAGTCCACGGATGCATTCTCCATACACTGAACAGCGAAGCGAGTGTACTCCTTTGCCACACCAGACATTTACATTTCAGAACCCACATTCTGGAAAGCACCCCCAGTTTAAAGTTAGTATTTGCAAAACAACAGGTCAATCGAGTGTATTTCAGGACACCGAGAGATTTGCAATGTCTGCTCTACTAACCTTGACTGGTCAGAATACCCCAGCTAGCTTTTCGTTTAGAAGCACATTCTTCTACACTCGCTATCCTTCTTTTCCTGAGGACCTGCTTTATGCAGTTCCTTTCAACAGCAACATCTGCGGGCATAGTGTGGCTGATGTTTCTGTCTGTGACAACCAGGTGTCATGGTGCAAATGCTCCAGCCAGAAGAAATACCAGCGACTGGATTTCTAGCTACATTTTCCTCCCCTTCGGACTTTCACAAAGATTCCTGTGTGCTAACTGGAGAGGGGCCGGGACACTGAGCTCTATTCAGAAGCACTTGGAGCGGGGTTGGGAAGGAGCGGGTGGGGGATGGGCCAGAAGAGCAGTAGCATTTTCTATTTTTAAAGTGGACACTTGGCCGCGGCCGGAAGTATTTAACTATTTGCATGGTACAGAAAGGGAAAAAAATGTGTAAAATTGTGTTTCCTACTCGGAAACAAAATAGACATGAATTCTGTATTTAAAATAGGAAAGCCGATTTGGATTATGTACAAATCAATCCCTTGTAAACTTGCCCCTTGAAAATAGATACAGACAGAATGCGACAGCCAGCGAGCTCAGCGGTGATCAGTGACTAGCAAGCCTTCTTCTTCATCCTCAGCAATAAACACTGTGTGTGCATTAGGGTCAGCTGGTAGGTAGCTCATGTTCGTTTGGTAAGAATCTAAGCTTAGAACTGGCTTCCATACAAAAATCACAGTCCTGTCATTTACATAGGCACAGCTCACCACTGTGATTTTTCTGGAGGTCATTTCTAGGCCTAAAAGGCATCAGTGGTCAATTTAAGTACGACAGAGAGTGTTCACCCTAAAAGGCAGAGCAAGGACAGAGGAAAAACCACACATGTGCCTGGTATTTTCAGCTGGCACGTAAAGTTGAACGAGGTACACTGGCCATGACTGAGTCGAGAGAACTAACCGGACCACGGTAGGTCTCCAAGGATTAACTGAGCCGGGGGTCGTGTTACACGGTATTAACATACCCAGATCTGTCTTGATGAAAAATGGTCACGGATTCCAGTCTCTGTCTTTACCTTTTTATCACTGCTTTTAGGCTCTATGTCCCATTGGTATTTACAGAAAAAAATTATTGGGTTATTGCCTTCATATAACAAGTCGGGTAAGAACAAAAACATTTCGTGAGTAAAATCATTTCCCGTGCATTATCTTATTCAGAGTCGGGCCATATTCCATCGCCAGCGTTTACTTCAAAGTTATCACCGATGGACACCACTATCTTCTCCTTATCTTGAATTAAGCTTTAATCCTACAAACTATATGACCTGGGGACAAGCAGCTTAAGGATACGTAGGTGTCCTCTTCTGTAAAATGAAGAACTTTGGTAAACTTTCTGTCTTCTGGCTCTAACATTCTTTGATTCCAATTCTATGACTCACATACAAAGGGCAAGGTGGCACGTGAGCTATACGCATGTTCCATGCCCACAAAGGAGGCCAGACCCTCCCAGGATAACTGGACCTCCGGGCCGGCTCAGTGGAGGCAGCTTGTATGGGGGGCTCATTCCTAGGCATTAGCAAAGGCTAAAGGGTGGTCAATGAGGGCTTATTCAGACCACTATATTTCCACGTCCAGTTGTCAGTAGCCACAGGCTCTTTGTTCCCAGGTGGTTCCCATACGGGGAGTGTGCTGATTTATACAAGCCACGCTGTAAAAGTAATGACTAATTTTTGTCTTCAAAAAATTTCCGATTTTAAGCTTTTGACTTTTCGGCTTCCTACTTTTCATTCATGGTTGTGAGATAAATATAGGATGCTCTATTGTAAGAATTGGGACAATTTGTGTTCTTAAAAAAGTTTGGACACCAGATATCGTAATTATTCCTATAACTCGCCCCTCCACTGGGCTGGGTACTCAGAGCTCGTACATTGGTGATGTCACAGATCTTCCACAGTGTCCTTCTGAAATAATGGCCACTCGAAAAAAAATGAGTTAAAACATAATCTGAATATGGAATTCCAAAGAATACTTCAGTACTTCAAGAGGGTTTTTTTATGTAGTCCATGAGGGTAATAAACTTTCGGTGTAGTGGGGAGAAAAAAAGCCACTGAATTTCATCATTAAGTCTACATACTTAGTTAAGTGAGATATGTGCTGGCCAACAGAAGACATATAAAAATTCACATAAATAATCAAATGGACACAGGAAATAATAATTACTTCTTTCAAAAAATTTAAGTGCATCCAAAGAAAAGTAATTTTTAAAAAACCAGGATATTGAAGGAAAATGTTATTAGAGTTAATTTACTGGAAAAAATAAGGAATGAAATGTTAAATCTACGGAGTAACTCAACTGTATGATTTCATTAAAAAAATGCATGGTGAAGTGAATGTGTTTGGGACGGAATCATTTAAATGCTAGATATCTGTGATTGTATAAATATGAACACACTATGAAATCTCTGGATATATAGAAGAATCTAGCATCTTTCCTTGTGTCAGTGCAAAAGCGGATTGGATAAGCGGCAGAATATCACTGGGCCCTGTGAGGAGGCAGAAGTTTTAAAGCAAACCAGTATTAGTAAAACACTCCAGGAAATAATTAAAATGATATTACATAGGGGATAATGGACTCTGAAATATTACGTCTCAGAAAAAGCATCTGAAATAGACGGTAGATTAGAGATGACATACTGTGACTACCCACAAAGGCTAAAATAAGATTTTACACCTTTTAGGCAGGATATGGGAAATGAAACGGGGCCATTCTATTCCCATTTTAACCAACACTAATGTGTCTGAAAACTCGGGGACCTAAGTGTGGGCTGGTTGCCAATCCTCAGTGAGAAAGTGCTGTGAAGGCTGGAGAAGTTTCAAAGAAGGACACTGGAAACCATCAAAGAGCTAAAGGCACTTCTACTGGAGAGCAGTCTTAATACTTGAGGAATTTCAAAATGGAAAGTTGACATCGAAGAGGGATGATGATAGAAAAAAATCTATGTAATCATGCAACGCACTGTTAAGGGGTGAGTACACATTTTCAAGAAATTCTGAAAAACTAGACAGCTGGATCCACTTCTGACATGTAGGACACAAACGTACACTCTTTTTTTTTTTTTTTTTGGTTTACACAACCAATCACAAACTTCAGGAGCTCATTGCTTCCAAAAGGCAGCGTTGACCTACCACCTGAATCTTCAGAAACAGATCGAGATGAAGAGCCTACAGCTCGGATCCGGGTTGGCAGTGTCCCCCACGTATGACAATGAACTATTCTAAACACGTACACTATCTATCCACCACCCAGGGCAACAGCTACCAAGTCACAGCTCGCCTTGTTTCACCTTCAGCCCACCCACAGCCCTCCCTACCCAACTCCTGGGATTATTTTGAAGCAAACCTCATTACAGCATCTGATCCCTATGTATTTCTGTATCTACCTCTAAAAAGATGAGGACTCTTTGCAAGCATAACTATCGCATCATAATCACACAAGACCAGTAATTCCATATATCATCAAACACACGTTGATAATTTTCATTTTCTGAAGAGCAACCCAGTTCATAAACTGTCTTCTAGAATAACACCTACAGTGATCATGTTTAGATTCTTTATCTTAGGGCAAAAGTCTGTGATCCCTCCATTTTCTAAATCTTTTTTTAATGTAAGAGTCCCATTCTTAAAAAAAAAAAAAAGTGTCTTTTCTCTAAAGTACCAATGACTAAGTGCAAGATATAAACGTCACCTTAAATCAGAGCAAGATATGCTAGATTTCCTTGTACCTGCTAGTGCCAAATTTCCGCCCTTGCACAGTCGCATCTGGAATGGGCCATTGTTCAGTTCTGGGAGGCGGCCTTGCTGTGGGTGTCTCTACCAGGCCACGCACACATGGAGCTTGTAACCATCATCCCTGGGCCCCACTCTTCTTGCTCCATTTTATTTTTTATTCTATTTTATGTAGACATGGGTACCTAAATCTGTTGGCCTAGGGGATGGGAAATGAGGGCAGATGAGGGAGGTCTGAGGGCAGGTCTGACCTTGGGGAAAAGCGGAGTGATTGTTATCTAACAGTGAACCTTTGTCCAAGGGTCACTCACTTCTCCTCTAAAGGTTGCTGGGAAACCTACAGTGACATCTTGTGGTCCATGACAGCTCCTCTCTTAGTTGAAACTGAGTGGTTAGGAGAGGCCACAGGGGTCTGAAAAATCACAATGAGAGAATATATGGTCAGGATCCTCACAAAACCACAGGTATCACAGCAATGCCTAGCCACAGTGAAGGACAATTTATGAGCCGGTGTGGGCAAGGCTTTGAGAATAAATGTTAGGTAAGGAGGCAGTTCCAATGTTACCAACTTGTTTTGGGATGATTTTTTAAAAAGTAGAAGCCTAATATAAAATCCAGTTAAATGTAGTTTGAAGTAACAAAATTATATGCTTGCATAAAGTGTATTTTTTATGGTAGATCTTGAAACAGAATGATAAGGGGTTCTGTCGAAGAAAATGTATCTGTCCCCAATGTCCAGGACACTTCACAATGCAGAGTAAGTCTCTGTTAGCTGTCACAGAAAGGTGATTTCTACCATACTCATATTGAGAGTTAAAGTCTTCTCAAAATATTTGAAATACCTTTGTCAACATTATAATATAAAAGATGTCTCTGAATTTGGGATATTTCTTTACTACACCGAAGGATGTAAATGATTTTTTTTCAGAAAGACATAAATAACCCCCATATGTAGAAAGAAAATAATAAAAAAAATTTAAATTCAAAATCCCTAAGTTCTTAAACCATGAGAGACTAGCATAAACGCTACGACTAAAGTATGTTAATTTCTAGTTGTGTAATGAACAAGTAAGGTGATGAAATGTCATTTATTCATGCATTCATTCACCCATTCACTATTTCTCAACTGTCTATTGGGTGCTATGTCCTGGGTACACAGAGATGAAAAGACAGTTGCTGTCCACTTGAACCTTACACTCTAGACCGGCGTTTCAGAATTGGGGTAAACCTTCATTGCTGTCTAAGAAACGTCTGTACGTCTGGGAATCAAGAACTTCTAGAGTCATAACAAACTTGGAAATTCCCATAGCTAGGTTGCAGTGATGCTCCTTAACTGCTAGAAGTGTCCACAAAATACCTGATTTATGTATAATTTTCACTGAAGTTTCATGAACTGTAAGTAGCAATTCTCAATAAAGAAGACACGATGGTATCTAGACAGTGTATTTCCATTACTAAGATTTTTATGAAGCCCAAAACAGTTCTGTGAAAAAGTGGGCAAAAACTTTTTTTTTTTTTTTTTTTTGCTGTTGCTGGTATTCTTAACCTGGTATCTTGTAAAGCATTTGGCTAGCGTGCAAATTGTGAAATGAATGGAGAGATATCACAATGCCATTATGAAAGGAAAAAATAAACAAGGAAAATCTAACCAAAGATATCAATTCTGGTTTTGAAAACAGAACTCAACATTTCTCCAGGCTTCTGCTAAACATATTTTTAGAAGAAAGTATATACTGCATTTAAAAAAATACCAATGTTATGTTTTAGCCACACTACATAGAACGAAAAGATTTAAAACTCTCAGTGATGTAACTACATGGCATCAGCGATGTACCTACACTTGATTTAACAAATCTCAGGACATGTGCTTTCTTTTTTTTAAATTTTTATTTATTTATTTTTTTAGAGAGAGTGAGCAAGTGCATGGACGGGGCGGGGGAGGAGGAGCAGAGGGAGAGAGAGAATTTTAAGCAGACTCTACACTGAGCTTGGAGCCCGACCCGGGGCTCGATCTAATGACCCTGAGATCATGACCTGAGCCAAAACCAAGAGTAAGATGCTTAACCAGCTGAGCTACCCAGGTGCCCCTGGTGATCCACTTTCCAACAGAGCTATTCATTCCAACACTTAGGAGCCTTCACACTGCCCCCAAACTACCAAAGCTGGGTCCATATCCCAGGCCAGGCAAATACTAAATTTGTTACCTTGAGAAAGTTACTTCATTTCTTTGTGCCTCAATTTCCTTATCTGGAAAATGGGATAACAATCCTACCTCACAAGATTTCTGTACAAATTAAATGAATTAATAGATAAATCAGAACTATGCCTGGTATACAGTCAGCCCTCAATTAATGTTAGCTTTTATGACATTATTCTTGCTGGTGTATAATGTAGATTAAAATACATCATTCATGCTTTCTTCATCAAATCTCGTCTTTTTATTTAGTAGTAAAGTTAAAAAGCAAATTAAAAACACACAACACTTAAGAACTTTCAGTTACTGGTAAGCCCCACAAATATTCCTGATTCATTAGTTGCTCAGTGACCGTGGCCTATTTAAATAGTTCTTGGTCTATTAGATATAACTTTGCTACTTTGTAAGCAAAATGAAACAAAACAAACAACCAAACAAAAATAGCTCACAAAAATTAAGCAATGAAAAACACAGACTAGAACAGCTACGGACCCAAAAATACGTCATAGGTGAGTCCACTGGTTGCAAAGAAAGAAATGCTGGTTGATATACAACAGACCAGCCATTTTCATGTAAAAACAACAACAACAACAAATAGAAAAAACTTAAAATATTAGAAATGAGAAAATTTTAAAAAGGAAAGGGGAGAAGCCCAAATTTTGAAGTTATGGGAAGCAGCAATATTCTGGAAGCACAGCAGTCTCTCAGATATCCTTATCAACAGTCCCTAGGTTCTGGAAGGCTTTTGCTAGTGGTGATGAAGCCAGATGATTTGGACAATCCCCAAGCATAGGTTTGTTGAGTTGAATTTTACTTCAGTGTTTTCCTAGGTAAATGTCAGCTTAACCGGCAAAGAACTGATAACAATTCCTAAATGTGCAATAATGCACTTTAATGTACTAGTCTGAAAATCCCTTCATAAAGTTAATGGCCGTTACCCCAGGGCTCTCAAATGTTGACATGGAAGTGTGCATAAGCCAATCCATTACTTCACCACGCCAGTTTTCTTTCCAAATTTCCTTTGATTGTAACCATATTCATTCATTTCCAATTCTTTTTTTTTTTTAAGATTTTATTTATTTATTTAACACAGATAGAGGCAGCCAGCGAGAGAGGGAACACAAGCAGGGGGAGTGGGAGAGGAAGAAGCGGGCTCATAGCGGAGGAGCCTGATGTGGGGCTCGATCCCATAACGCTGGGATCACGTCCTGAGCCAAAGGCAGACGCTTAACCGCTGTGCCACCCAGGCGCCCCCATTCATTTCCAATTCTTGATCAAAGGTCTAGACCAAGCTGCTGTATATTCCTGTACTGTAATACATACTAACAGTTCTCCCTACATCCATTCTGGCCATCGTCCAATCTATTCTCTATCGATTGAGTGACACGTCTGGGATTTGCCTCAAAATAATCCCAAGGTAACCCTTGCAGGTTTGATTGTGTGCTTCTGCAAAAGCCAGCTTGTATCTCATAACAGAGTGTTATCTTTCCGTTCAGTTGATGGGCCAGGATGTTATTTAAAGTAGGAAACCTTATCATAAGAGATTTCTCAGAAACCTGATTCTTCACGCTCGATTTGGTTTGCTATTATTTTATTTAAGATTTCTGCAGCTGTGTTCATGAGTGAGGTTGGCTTCCTGTAATTTGCCTGTCTTGTCATGACTTTTTCGAGTTTGGGTAATGTATCAGTGAAACTTTGAGCACTGTGAGTGTTATACAATGAGGAATTTATCATACCAAATAGACCCCCTACAATTGCAGGTTAAGGAATCTCTCTCTGCGAGGCTGCTGTCTTTATAGGCGTGCTGGGCGTAGGCTGTCTGGCTGACAGTTGTCAACAGAGCTGAGTGCGACGTCAGGGAGAGCAAAGACTTCTGGAAGCTCTGAGGAAAACGGAAACAGTCACCTCAAACCTCAGCGATGTGGGTGACCCGAGGAGAAGCTGGCGCCCTTGACCACAGACTGCACACACACCTGGCCTGGGATCCGAGACATCAAAGCAGGCAATCTGGAGGGAGCGGAACGTGCTGTGGATTTGGCGCGCCAGGTGACCAGGGACGTGTGCAAGCCACCAGCAGTGCCTACCCCAACCTTGAGAGCGTAAAACCCCGTAGCTCCTTTATCTGCCACCCGATGTTCTCCTCTGGCAGGCCAGTCCCAACCCAGAACAACACTAGGAAGGGAATTCTGGGACGCAGTTCTGCTATTAACTGAGTTGACGCGGTACAAAAGCCTCTACAGGGAATGGCTATCAAGTCCATGAAATGAGTTGGGGACGAGACCCTTGCTTTCTCTGCTGTCACGGTTCACCTGTTAGAAATATTTCTACCTTACAATGCTTGGTAGAGGCCCCAGTAAAATCATCGGCTCTTGGATTTTTTTTTTTTTTTGGAAGAAGTTTTTAAACTTGTGATATATCTCTGTTAGTGATTTTAGGATGAGTTAAGTTCTTCATTTCTTCAAAAACAGCTTTGACAAGTTGTGTTTTTTAGGAAATTCCCTATTTCATCCAAATATTCCCAATCATTGACATTACGTTGTTAAATAAAACCACTTACTGTAAAAATATCAATGACATCTGCTTTACGACCTCTTTTGAATTCCAGCTATTGTTTACTTGCACCTTGTTTTGACACAGGTGTACTAATCTCATTAGTCAGTCTCTCAACAGATCACCCTTTAGTTTGTTTATAATTTGTTTCTAATAAGTCACTTTATTAATTTCTGCTCGTGGCTCTAATATTTTCTTACTTCTCTGTGTGAAAGTTGACTGGGTTGTTCTTTTTATAACTTTGATCTCTAAACTCCTGAGTTCCTTAAAGACTTTCTCAATTTCCAAACACAGGAGTTTTCATCGAATTACATTTTGTTCATGATTTCTACATTGATTTTACTGAGGGTCGTGGATATGTTCCATATCGGAGGCGGTGAGTGATGTTCTGTGGGCCCAATCTGGCCTACCATCGGTTTTGGTAAATAAAGTTTTATTGGAATAGAGCCAAACCTGTTCATTTACAGATCATCTGCTTTTACACTACAACTGCAGTGCTGAGACCATACGGCATATGAAGACTAGAATATTTGTTCTCTGACCCTTTACAGAAAAAGTGTGCCACCCTATGGCCTATATAATACTAATCATTTGAACTTTACTGAGACATGTTTTATGACCCTGTGTACACTCAAGTTTTGAACTCAGCTGAACTCAAATGTTCAAAATGTACGTGAGGCAATGAGCACAGAGAGTTCCATATCCAGATTAGATCTACATTTTCGGTTTCTTCTGGGTGTTTGCACAGTCATCAATGTTTGTCTGCTTAATCTATCAATAAGTAAGAGAATTCTGTTAAAATTTTCTTTCTCTTTTTGGTTAAGTCAGTATTTCAAGTTTACATTTTAAAGCAATTTTATTGGGTGAATACACAGAATCGTTATAGCTTCTAAGTAAATTCATCTTTTATCATCATATAGTAGCATCTAGTCGTGTTTTTTTTGCCTTCAAGTCTTAGCTCGTATTAATATGGTGACACATTTTCAGGGAGTATTTCTATTGTGCCTATCTTTCTTGATCCTTTGATTTTGACTTTTCTGAATCCTTATGTTTTATTTATTTTTTATTTTTATTTTTATTTTTTTTTAAAGATTTTATTTATTTATTCGACAGAGATAGAGACAGCCAGCGAGAGAGGGAACACAAGCAGGGGGAGTGGGAGAGGAAGAAGCAGGCTCATAGCGGAGGAGCCTGATGTGGGGCTGGATCCCAGAACGCTGGGATCACGCCCTGAGCCGAAGGCAGACGCTTAACCACTGTGCCACCCAGGCGCCCCTGAATCCTTATGTTTTAGATGGATCATTTAAAAAAAAACATTGCTGGGTATTGCCCAAAAAATCTGAAAATTGTTATCTTTAACCTAGAGAACTCAAATTTTATTTAAAGTTATTTAAATTACTGATATATTTAGCTACTGGTATGATATTTAGATTGATTTTTCCCATATTAGTTTTGTACTTTGTATTTTCCCCACCGTTTCTATGTTCTCTTTCTTTAGGTCTTTTGGTTTGATTAATTTGATAATTCCATTTTCCCCTATTCCTCTCTGAAAGTACTGTATCTTTTTAACTCTGTGCCTAATATCTTATTCAGACTCAAACGCTAAAGAGAGCTAGGGCGCCTGGGTGGCTCAGTTGGTTAAGTGTCTGCCTTGGCTTAGGTCATGATCCCAGGGTCCTGGGGTCGAGTCCCGCATTGGTCTCCCCGCTCAGTGGGGAGTCTGCTTCTCCCACTACCCCTCCCCCTGCTCAAGTGCTCACGCACTTTCTCTCTCTCACAAAAATAAATAAACAAAAAATTTTCAAACACTAAAGAGAGCTAGAATAAAATTATACCCAAAATCTTGTCTGCAGAAGTGACATCTTTCACGTATAAGTTTGGAGTGGCACGTGTCCCATATGCCAAAGCACAAATTCATTGTTACATGGGGCCTCACATGTAAACCACATTGACTTCGCAGCTACTTACATCTATAGCACAAAATACAAAAATTGCTACTTATTTCCTGCCAATTATGACTCTGAATTACTATATAGATTTGAATCTCTTGAGACAAAAGACCTCACATCCGATGCAGAGAAAAAAATCATTCTCTACAAATGGCCAGTTCTGCCACATCTCCATCTTACCTTGCTACCACGTGAAAATAGCCAAACTGAATAGTCACTTCAGTTAAAATGACCGATGCCTCACTTCAGCCACCACTCTCTTTATAATTTGTGCTCTGAATCTGGCTTTTCAAGAGTTTCCAGATTACCTTAATCTTTCCTCAGTTCAAAAAAAAAAAAATCCTTCCTCAGTTCATTACCAGGAAGTGAAGTGCATATTACAGAAACTTTGCAAACATAACAAAACAGAAAAAATTCCCAAAGTTGACCCTGGCATAAAATTAATAATGGTTATTTAAACCTTTTACAGACACTCTGAAGACAATTGGTGGGCTAGGATATAACAGGAGAAAGGAAGAATGATATTGTTAAGTCAGATTTTTCTGAGACAAGATTTTTAAAAGCTGAAAAAGAAACTTGTAAAAAAGAAGAACTTTCCAGACCATCTACCATGAATGTGCATTCCAGAGAGATCAGAGAGTTTAAATCAGTATCATAGCACCAGACACAACCACAGAATGCAGGTGCAGGCACCCCATGCCATAGCGTATCACTGATGACGTGAGTGGAAAAAGTGCACTGTCTTCCAGATAATCAGGCTAAAATATGAACTACACCATTGATAGTATTAGGAATGCTAAAAAGAGAAAAATGCATTTGCAGAAGTTAAGTGTTCCTTCAGTTAATAGAATTTCCAGATGTCCACCCAGTTGAAAGTGTTGGAGTTATTAAAAATAACACAAAACTCAGCTAACATAACAGGAATAATAAGGAACTTACTCAAAAATGACAAAAGTTATCTACAAAACCAGAGAAACAAAAACCTTCAGAAAACATACTTTAATGGCAAAATTTTGAAAGCTTTCCCTCCGAATTGAAATATAAAAAATGGACATTCATTATCACCACTCCATTGAACATTGTACTGAAGGTTTTAATCCACAGAGTAACTGAGGAAGAAGAAATAAATAATGGTATAACAATTGGAAAGGAAGAAACAAAACTGGCATTATTCACAGATAATATGATTTTCTACCTAAAAAAAACCCATAGTAGCTACAGATTCTTATTAGAATTAATGAGAGTTTGGCAAGTTTGCTGGGTATAAAATTAATATATGAAAATTGTCTTCCTCTATGCCTACAACATAGAGATAGAAAATGAAACAATTTAACCAGATACTTTTTACAATAGCATAAAACAATATAATACCTAGGAATGAATTCAACAAAAATATGTAAGACCTCCGCAGGGGATAATACTAAATCCTTACTGAGAAACATTAAAGAAAACCTATATAAATGGGGAAATATATCATTTTTATTCATTGGAAGGCAAGTACTGCAAAGATGCGAATCATCCCTTTAATAAATGATTGATAGGTTAAATGAATTACAACAAAAAACCCAACAGGTGTTTTGTGAACGATAGAAGTTGCCTCTAAAATTTGGAATTTCAAATTACCAAGCCCAGCCAAAGCCACTGAGAAAATAGAACAAAGTGGGAGGGCTTGCTCTACCAAGTATCAAGATATTCGAATGCTGTTGAAACCAGCGTAGTGTGGTTTAGGTCTGGAAAGATGTACCCGGTAAGAAAGCCCATAAACAGACCTTTGTATGAACAGACACTAAACTTATGCGGAGGGGGTGCCGCAGTTACTATGGTTTATAGAGAGTATGTCTGAATTTCCATTAAATGGGGTGAATATAATTGGCTACCCACTTAGAAAAAAATGGGCTTACACCATTCAAAAACTCAATTGCAGGTGGATAATTTGAAAGGAAAGCGTTAAGAAGAGAATACAAAAAAAACACTTTGATTATCTTGAAGTACAGCAAGAATTTTAAAAATAAATGACACAAAAAGTATTAACCAAAATAGAATTCATAAATCTGACTATTTTTTATAAAGATTTATTTATTTATTTGGGGAGAGAGAGAGCAAGCACATGCATGGGGGGGAAGGGACAGAGGAAGAAGGAGAGAGAGTCCCAATTAGACTCCACCCTGAGCGTGAAGCCATATGCGAGGCTCAATGCCACAACCCCAGCCGGAAGTAAGAGTCCAGCGCTTAACCAACTGCACCCACAGGCACCCCTAAATTTGACTATTTTTAAATAAAGAGCATCTGTTCACCGAAAGAAAAACCATGAAAAGTGAAAAGCCAAGCTACAAACATATTTGTAAGTAGTGTTTTTAAGATTTTTTTCATTTTCCACGTCATTGTTAGACCATATAAATAACTTCTAAAATCAATGAAAAACAGGGCAGAAGACCCAGTAGAATAGATTGCAAAGTATTTGGAAGGCATATCACAAAATATGGAAGTACAGATGGCCAATAAACATGCAAACGGCCTTAATAGGGAAATGAAAGTTAAACCATAAGATAGCCCTACATGCCCACCAGATTGGGAAAAATTAAGAATACTGACAATACCACATATTAGCAATAATGGGAAGCACCACGAATTCCTGTACACTGTGGATCTCACTATAGATAAAACCATGTTGGAAAATAGTGTAACAGCAACTAAAAAACCAAAGATACACATGCGGTGTTACCTGGCATTTCCACTCCTGCAGCTAGACAAACTTATTTGTACTAGATATTTCTATCGATGTGATTCATAATTACCCCAAATTTGGAATTTACAGCACCGAAAAAGAATGAACTCCAGGTACACGTAGATAAATCTTTCTATCATGTTGGTCAGGGAAAAAAGTAAATCATGCAAGAATATTGAGAGAATGAGTCAAATGATATAAAATGTAAAAGCAGGCTAAACCAGACCGTTACCTGCTTGAGGTATAGTCGGGGCAGTGAGACCTATAAAGGCAAGAAAGTGATTACTGTAAAAGTAGTCACCCTCTCTCTGGAGAAGGGAGAGGATGTTGTGGATGGAAAGGGAAGCACAGGGGAGAGGAAGAGAAAGTATTTGACAGAGCACTACTCTAGCATGTTTGCGGAGGAAAGTTGCCAACCATGTGCCTCCAGTGACCTTGGGTGACCCCTGAAGTGAATATGTGAAAATGCATCTGCAGGACCACAGGGGCTGTCCTAAAATCATTGTCATTATCAGTTATGTGGTGACTCGCGCCAGTTCTGAGCAGTGCAGTTGAGTTACATTTTCCATGTTCTGGCCTAGGGCAGGTGAGGTCACAGGTGTGATAAATTCACAAAAAGGAACTCAGGTTCTCTGTGCTAAAAGCTCCTCTGGTCAAAAATGATCCACCAATAGTCAAAATAACATGAAAGAATCATGGTGCTTCAGAGCTGAGCGTGGACTTAGATGCCGTCTACTTCAGTGATTTACAAATGGTTTCAAAGCCCTGGGAGTTCAACAGAGCTGCCCTGGCGCGTGCCGGCAAAGCATGGGGCTCTGCCTTCAAACAGCGCAGCTGCCACTCTATCTGCCTCGCAAATTGAGCTTCCAGATCATTAAAAAAAAAAAGTCAACAGCATAAAAAAAAAATTCAAAACCCACTGATCTTGTCTAACTTTTTCATTTTGCAGATAAAGAAACTGAAGTCGAGAGAGGGTAGGCAGTGTCCCCAGAGTCACCCAGAGTGTCACTGCAAAGCAAGACTGGAGCCAAGATTGTCTGCTCCCTACCTGTTCTCTTTCCAACGTACCGTATTGCTACTTAACACCACAGGCAGACAAATCTAAACCAGTGAACATAAAATAAGGAAGGCAAGGGGCACCCAGGTGGCTCAGTCAGTTGGGCATCCAACTTTTAATTTCGGCTCGGGTCGTGGTCTTGGGGTCATGAGGTCGAGCCCCACATGGGGCTCCACGCTCAGTGCAGAGTCTGCTTGAGACTCTCTCTCCCTCTTCCCCTCCCACCTCTCACGCGTGCTCTCTAAATAAATAAAATCTTTAAAAAAAAATAAAGAAGGCAAAAAACAGATCTAACAACCTCTAGCACCTACATCATAACTTTTTTGTAAGGATGAAATGAGTTTATGATCATACATATTTAGAACAGTCCCTGGCACGTAGCTAAGAACCAGGTTGGTGTTTGCTATCATATTCTCATAAAATGACACTTTTGTCCTCCTTCCTTCTCTTTACCCACTTGGTTACAATGTTCTATCTCCACCAGCTGCCAGCTTGAAATTTAAACAAGGTCCACAAATCCATGCAAGGAATGAAATCAGCAACCTGTGTTCTCTGGTCTGAGCACAACAGCTGCCAGGAAGAAAATTTGATACGCACCCCAGACAAGGACTTAATATAAGAACAATTTTACACATGGCTCTCTCCTCCCCATAGTTCTAGCCACAAATAGTTTTATCACCACGAACCATGTGCTTGTGGAAGGCTGAGGTGCTGGCAACAGATACGGCGTTTTCTGTTGATACTGAACAGAGAGGTGTACTGACATTTGTCTCTGCTGCGTTGAATGTACTTGTAAAAAAAGGGTCTTAAAGCACAAAGCAGAGAAAGTCAGGCGTCCCAGGTGTGCTGGCCTCAACCGCAGCTTGGCATGCCACAGTGGCATCACATACACTTTGGCGGGCGTCTCCAGGGTCCTGGGGTCAATCTGTCCTTGCATAACTGTCCCCAAATAGGTCCTACCCTATGCTGTGGGGGCTCCTGCTCTCTCTTGCCTTTGTGTTACCTTAACTACAGAGGATTCCAGACATGGACACAAACCAGTCCTCCCACTGTAATCCTTTCACTGCCCATGTATGAAGAAGCCAGTTGTGTGCACAGGAAAAGCAAGACTTTTTCCTAAAGATTTTATTTATTTATTTGAGAGAGAGAGAACCATACAAAGGAAGAGTGCGAGGGAGAAGCAGACTCCCCCCTGAGCAGAGAGCCCGATGCAGGGCTCAATCCCAAGATGTGAGATCATGACCTGAGCCAAAGGCAGACGTCTAACTGATGGAACTACCCAGGCACCCTGGCAAAAGCAAGATTAAAAAAAAAAAAATTATTTTTATCATTCCTACCACTTTGCTATCTAAAACAGATACTAAAGAATTGGGGGCACAGGCTTGAAGAGTGAAGAACTGAAGTCCAGAGGTATTGTTCACAACAGGTATTGATTCTAAGTTTTCTATTGGCCAAACCCCTTCTTTTAACATCTTCTAGCACTTGACCATTTCCTGACTTGCTTTAGAGGAAAAAAGAGAGCAATCTCCTCTCAGTTATAGTTCTCATATATGGCGTTTGTGGTGTTTTCTGTGTGCTATATACACGTTGAAGGGCCGTAATGATCATTCAGCTTAAAGTGAACAAAGAATGAACATTTAGTAATATTTGAAGGTTGGCCCAGAAAGTCTAACATTTTAAGAATAAAAATGCGTTCACTTAAAGTGAGAAATCCAAGGGTTAACAAGTAGCATCCTTCACAAAAGGCAAGCAATCTTTGAGTTTATATGAGCTCAGTAAGATACCTGAATACATTAATAGCCATTAACTGATTCCAGTCAAAAAGACACAGGTAATGGGTTTGTTTTATTTGAGGTGGAGGGCTCATACCAATCCATGAGGTTAAAAGGAATCAGGGAAAACGGACAAAAAGTCTGATTAAGAAGGAGGAGTGGAGGGCATTATTATAGATTTAACTTCTGGACAGTGTTGATTTTATGTCTTCATTGTCTTTGAGAATTAACTCCCTGAGTCTCTCCATGAGCGTTTACTCAGTGTGTGAACATTTACACCACTGGGCAAGGCATGAGGAGAACAGGCAAAGCACTGCGTTGAAAGTGGTAATAAAATCCATGGACTTCAGCTTGAATCTCCTTCCTTTTCCCTTCCCTTTTCCCTTGTTCCTTCATTCCTTCCTTCTTTGATTATTTGGTAAGTACCTGCCATGTGCTAGGCACTTTGCTAAGTTCTGAGGAGGATGCAAATCCCTGTGTTCATGAAGCTCAGAGTCTGGTAAGGATCCGACCTTGTGGTAGAGTCAATGTTGAATGTGTTTAGGATATCACGTGCAGGGGGGCTGGGACATCAGCCCAAAAAGTGCTAAGTGATTCTGTGTCTGGCTGGAATTATTATGAAGACCCTGATAGATGGACCGCAACTCAAAAAAGAGCTGGCTCTGGAAAAAGAATACTGCTCTCTTCATAATATAAACTAAAAAACAAAGTCCCACGAATGGGCAGGATGAGTGATGTCAGAAACAATGTCAAAATACCAGGACACCTGTTTTGACTTTCCTCTAAGATCAATAACCTTGAGCAAGTTCCTCTGCATTTTAAACTGCTCCTTTTTTGTAAAAGAAGCATTAAAGGGTCCCTGGGTGGCTCAGTCGGCTAAGCGTCTGCCTTCGGCTCAGGTCATGAACCCAGGGTCCTGGGATCATGTCCCACATCGGGCTCCCTGCTCAGTGAGGAGTCTGTTTCTCCCTCTCCTTCTGCCTCTCCCTCAGCTCATGCTCTCTCTCGCTCTCAAATTAAAAAAAAAAAAAAAAAAAAAGAAGCATTAATACCATGACTTTGTAGAGGACACGTATGAGGATGAAAAGAGATAGAATGTATGGAAAACTGTGAACTACAAAAAAATATAACATATTGCCATCAGAAAGTGTGAGGTACGTCATGTAGCATCAAAGCTGGGGTTAGAAAAGGTCAAGAGACATGCTAAGCACCCTTATTAAGTCCAATTACAGGGAATTTGGAAAACAAGGGATTCACTTTTTTCTTTTCTCATCTTCTCCTACAATATTAACCACATAATATTTATTAGGAAAACACCTCAATTTAAGAAACTGTAGTATATGAAAATTTTATATTTACAAAATAAATAGATTATTTCCAAAGGAACTCTTTTAAGTGACAAATACATGGGAAGACAAAAATCCAGTAATTTACTAAAAGCTGTTTTGTACACAAATTTTAAGCACAGCTGTGCATGTACTCTGGTATATGTGTATTTGATGGGTATTTTACCAAGTTTTAAACATAGCTTTAAAAACGCCGAGGACAAAGCCATGGGGAACAACAGCGCTTCTGCTAGAACATTACAATTCTGATATTACAACGTGGAACAGATTCCTCTCATCTCATAAAACAAATGGCCAGTATTGGATCAACTTCATTGCTCCTCAAAGGCCTACTGCAGACGAGGGTAGACTGAGCTACGTCAGGAAAATGTGGGGGTCGCTGTGTTACTCCCCAGTTAGTGAAGTCGCCATTTTGAGAAAGTGCTTTGTCCATTATCGTATTCCTGCCTCAGACCTTGCAACTAAGGGCCTGAATATTCCTGTGGTTTGGATCATCACTTTGTTCCCAGGTTGTAACATACACAGTTTAATGGTCTCCTATTGAAGAGGGAAGACGAGATCATTATCTGTGATGTATTCTTTTCTGAATAGAGGCATAGCCACCTTCAGATAACCTTTGCTATGGCCTCATAAAGAAGCAGGTGTTTCGGGAAGCTCCTGGAGCGATATTTTGCAAACCTGTGCACAGAGCCCCAGAACATTTAAAATATTGATAGGCTTTGAGGTTATTCAATGATCCTATGAAATAATCCTGCATCTTTATTTCCAGATAAGATCTGCTTTTTTTTTTTTTTTAGGGTTATTTTTCTCCTGTCTTCTAAGAAAAAAAACCTTTTTGTAAGATAGGTCCAGTGAAAAATTATGTTTTGCTTGCTTCCTGGAGAGACCAGCTGGCAGAGAGAAGCAGAGAAAATAAAGGAAAAAAGCCAAATCCCTGTCTGAGCTGACTCAGCTCTTCACGGCTCCTGTTGTCATTTCTGGCTTTTGTCTTCCCTTGTCAGCTGCCAGGGATTAAGAGGAAAGAAAATAAAAGGGCAAGAGGTCTTGGCAGAGGAAGCTAATATCCGGTGCTTTGGTATTTTGGCGGTTAAGTAGCTTCAGCTCCTTCTAAGACACTCACCGCGGAGCAGTAAACAGAGATAGGCTGCTACAGTCTATGCTAACGTGCCATTATGCTTTCACGGTAATGCCTTTCCAGAAAAGACCAAGCGTTCCTACAGTATAGCCTGACTAGGTATTTGACCCAGGAAAACATTCCCATCCAAAGGATTTCTGCCGAGAAGAGTTCCTTTGACAGAGTAAGATGGTAGAAGAAATGTCTGCAAGTAATTTAAAAACAGCCAGCTCTGAACTCGCCTTCCCACCATAGCCTTCCATCTAGGTCCTTGCCACACACCAGCCACCCTCAGCCTTGCTTTGCTCCAATCCTAAGTGATGGCTCAGAAAGACTTAACCTTTCAGAACTTCAGGTAATTATTCTTAAAAAAAGACATAAAAAACGCCAAGCACTTAAGGTCTGAAACCATCTGCCCGAAGCCCTAATGTGATGCTGGGCAGAACACTTAGTTGCTTAGTAAAAATGTCCTAGCATTAGCATGTGCTTACAACAAGTGCTTAGCCAACACAATGTATTATAATTCCACCACCCTTTTTCATCTATGCTTCTCTGAGCTACTGAATTGTAGGCAGTCTTGCATTGTTTTTGAAGAATTGTAAATTGTATAATATAAAGAGCTCACTTCTATGGAGTAACTATATTCCAAGACACTGTGACAAATAGCAGAAGTAATTAAAAGTCTATCTCATAGAAAATTTACAATAACCCTCTGAAATAAATATCAGTATCTCCATTTTAATAATGAAGAAACTGAGAGCTGCGGACTTCACAATTTTCCTAAGATCTCACAGCTGGAAGGCACTAGAAACATGACAGAATAATTTGTGTATGGCTAAGTCACTGTTACCTGCAAAGTGATCTTAAACTCGATTTCCCCCTAGTTTACGGTATTTTATTCATTCCATAAGTAGTTGCGGAGTTCCTCCCATATCCGAGACATTGTTTTTCTTATATGCCATTGGTAGTTACTGCAAAGTCCCAGTGACTTTTTGCTTAGTAAATTGTAATTACCCTGCAGTCTTGTTACAATTCAGTATCCACGAATTTGGCAAGAATTGTGTTTGCCTCTTGAGCCTTAGGTTAATTACAAACTTATATTTTTTTTCTGTTCTAGTTAAATCCTTTGTCTTTCAAACATCTTTTTTTAAAAAAAAATAATGAAAATAGTTTTTAAAATGTGGTAGAACCAGGTTTGTGGTAATTTGTGTGTGCTACTTAAAACTAACCCTTCGACGATTATAAAAATATCATTGAATCTCACTTTCATAAATAAAATTCTTTTTAGAAATAGTACTACCTCCAGTGGGCCCTAAAGATTGAGCTTATTTAAACAGATTCGCCTTCCACATTCTTGGAAGGTCATGCCAATGAGGGATACAAGTATTGTTTCAGGACTCAATACTCGCTACATAGGAGATAGTCCCTCCAACGCAAATCACTCTTGTTTTGGTGCTTTGTTTGAATAATGGTAAGTAGCCATGAAACTTGGCTGCCAAAGGAGATTTTACTAGATGAACAATTTCGTCATAACCACAGGGAATGGAGAGAACAATGTTCACATTTTCGTTTAGTCTCCTTTCTTTTACTTCTTGGAAAGTCACTATGAAGAAATATTCATTCCTGCCCAGACTCAATAGATCTGTGATTCTATGTGTTTGAGCTCTGAAGAAACTAGCACTTTTTCTTTTTCCTATTTCCCATTCTGGATCGTGGCTCGAGAGAGAGAAAGAAGACACAAAGCTTCCAAATTCAGAAATTCACTTGTTGCATCGATTCGCGCTGAACAGTACCTACCACTTGCTCTTGATGGGTGATAGGAATCATCGTTTCTCTAGTGAATTAGGTCGTTTGGAAAACAGAAGGAGCTCATAAATCCCTCGGTGGTTGATCAAAGATGTGTTCGGTTGTTACGGAGGGCTTCCGTCCCCCGGAGTCACAACTTCTGTGCTCATTATTGACTTCCGCTGTGTTGTGTTGGGACCTCCTTAGGAGAAAGCTTCCTCCAGCGCTCTGGCAACAGGCTACCCTGCTCCATCAGTTCCCAAGAACTTTGCAGCATTATGAGGGTGAAGGGCAGATTTCAACGGACGGGCCTTAACGTTCATTGTATCACTGTCCGTTTCCATTTAAATCAAGCCTCACACTTGATGACTGAGATGAGCCATTGTTTCTATTTAAGAACATGAATGGCATTTCGGTATTACGTTTCAGTTTGTCCTCTGTCCATAGCTTAAGGCTCTAAGCCCTCTGGAAAGACTGTGTGTATTTCTGAATGTTTCTATTTTGCTCAGTAGGTAATGGTGGCATGGAAATTTTAGCTGCCCTCATGGAGACAGAATGGCCTCGCGCCATTTCGCGTTGTCGTGCACATTCCTGACGGGCCCAACATGTTTACTGTTGTTCTAATCCCTAGGAAAGAATGTTGAAAGGCTATTCCGTTGTGACTCATTTTATAAGGTGGTTGGGTTCTGTAAAGATGCATGTAACTTGCATCATATTTTCAACAAACTGAGAACGTTTGTGTTTAAACATCATTTATCCTGTGTCTGTTGGCCATTTGTACGTCTTCATTGGAGAAGTCTCTGTTCATATCTTCTGCCCCTTTTTTGATTTGTTTATTTGTTTCTTGTGTATTGAGTTTGAGAAGTTCTTTGTAGATCTTGGATACTAGTCTTTTATCTGTAGTGTCATTTGCAAATATCTTCTCCCATTCTGTGGGCTGCTTCTTAGTTTTTTTGACTGTTTCCTTGGCTGTGTTATACGCAAGTAATGAATCATCGAACTTTACATCAAAAACTAGGGGTGTACTGTATGGTGACTAACATAATGTAATAAAAAATATTTTAAAAAAATAAAAGAAATAAACATCATTTTATCCTTTTCTTTAAAGAAAAATTCCTCTGGAAGTCCAACTTCTGAAACCTCACAACGGCAGAGCCGTCTGTTTAGAAAGGGGATGGGGCCCATAGAAATCTTCTCCCTGCATGCCGCCCTAGCCTCTCAATCCCGTGGGCTTTTCTAGAAAACTCCTAAATCTACTTAGAGGGCAGATTTTTAAAAACCTGTCCCATGGTAACCAATGGAGAATTATAAGATTAAGAAAAGAAATTATAAGGAAAAAAATCATTCTTATATATGTTCTCCCCCAATTAATTTCACAGAGTGGACTTGTTTAATCACAGGCCACCTGGAAGTGCTAACAATTTAACAATTTATGCTACTCTCCTTCCCTGATCTGATACCCTTTGGGCATTTGCCTTCTAAAAAGCCAATGGTCTCCTTTGTAGCACTGCTGAGAGAAGGCTGGAAAGAATGAATGATTTGTTGTTCGTGCAGCTGTTAGAGAAGAAATGCCAAAAGGTCTACAGAGTCCGTGAGCAAACTCTCCTTTCTTTCTTTTTTTAAAAGGATTTGAGGGTGGTTTCAAAGCAAGAGGCGTTCCAAATACTCCACCTGCTTTCCATGACACGGTTCATCTGTCACTGGGGACAAACTTTCCTCTCTTCTCCCTAGGCTGGAAAATGAGCTGACTGTGTGAAAATTACCGCAGGAATCCACAGGACTGCCATCGAGGCAGTCTGAGGATGGGCGCTGCTGAGTCCCCGTTGAGAGGTGCTCTCTGAGGTCTTCTCTGAGATGGAGCTCGTGAAACGTAATGACATGTTATCTCATCCCACCAAAGATTCTGTAAAATACCTCTGGTGGTGATTATTTCCGTCATTAGGTAATGGCTCTTTTTTGTGGCACCTGAATCTAGTACAGGCAGCAGAAAGCTCTTAATAGAACTGTTTACTTTTGGATGTGTGATTGAGAAGATGTGTATTTATTATTAACCACCCAACTATGCATCCTTATCTAATATTTACACATCAATCTTTGCCCCCATGAACCAGGCTTGTTGAGTTCCACATTCTAAACTTCCTCTTTGCATTTATATTCACCTTTTTTCATCCCTCCTTGTACATAACGAGGTAACGTTCTGCCTCTGAAATTTTATCTTAAGCCCCACCTTCTTGGTGAAGCACCTGATACTCTCAACGGACTTCCTTAGAAAACAGTCATTACAGAACTTAATGTTTTATTTACCACCTTATGAATTTCTGCTTGCTTGCTGTTCGGCTGTTTTATATGTGCAGAGTTTGGCTCCACTTAACCAAGTTTCCTTTGGCTCAAAAGGTGAGTCATGTGGTACCTGTGATAAATATACAAATCTCTCCATGTGTATACCCACATGTATACAGACATATGTATTCATCTATCTACATGTAGCACATAACACTGAGCCTGGAACAGAGTAGGGGTCCAAGTACTGAGCGGAATTAAATTCAAAACTGTATCAGTTATGTCAACTAATGAGAAAAAATCTTATTTTAATAATTTATCATCTTCTAAAAGAGATAGCAAATTGGAAAGCAGAAGGTCCAGACCTAGTTTTCGCTCTTTAACTGCCCTTATTATATAAAAACTATAGAACTGATTATAACAATGCCTTCTATTAATAGATAAAAAATTTGTTTTTTAAAATTTTTTTCCACAATGCCTGCTGTTTTTCAAAAACCTTAGTGGATAAATAATAAACATATTTTATTCTTTCCTAAAAATACATTCTTTTAACTATAAAACTCTGAGCTTTTAGATAAAAATTTAGGCAGGAGAAATGTGAGTCAGAAATAATAATAATAATAATAATAACTAATAATAATTAAGGTGAAAAGGAGAACGGGGGAGTGAAAGTGGGGAACTGGGAAGGTTTTGAGCGTTATGAACAAGGACACATGCACGATTACAGGAAAGAATATGTATGTTCCTAGTACAACTACTATTTAACTGACATGTCCTGGGCAGAACTATTCTTACCCCTATTCTCTCACCGGTATGCTCACAGCAACTTCTCTAGCTTTGTAAAATGGCACTTCCCACGTTTTTAAACTGCTCGGTTATCTATCTGTCTCCCACTAGATGATACACACCTTTAGGAAAGGGACTGTGGTTCGCTTGTGTAGTTTATCCTTAATGCCTAGTACAGGGCCTGTGACACAGAATACACACAAGTCAACACTATAAGTAATAAAGAAGCAAATAATTGAATGACATAAGGAAGGGAGAGAGACAAAAGGCACGGGAAGACTATTCCCAGGAAAACTGACCCCTTGCAAGCTGTTATCAGAATGCCAAGTTCTTTAATGCCAAATAGCCATTCATTCCTCCAAATATAGAGGAAGAGGAAAGATAATAATACATTAAAAATATGACAGTTTTCTGTGAACTTGGAACTTTGTTCCCAGATTCCGTTTTTCGTTCACAGTATTATAATGGTCTCTTCCCAAAAAAGTGCTCTGACATTTCCAAAAAATAGTAGAGCTTGGGCAAAATGAAAATAGCTTAAAAATTTTTTTTGTAGGGCTTTCGATCATAATGACCTGCCTTTTGTCATAAAACAGTTCTATTGGCTCAAGTTTTTCTTACAGAGAGCGCCACCTAAGCATGGAAAATGTGTCCAAAGCTCTCACATCTTCAAGGTATTTTTATACCTTTATATAATGAATACCGTGAAAGAAGTCATCCTACAGACTTGCCTCTTGCAATTTCTCACTGCTGAGATTCTGAGACACATTCTTAACACAACCAACCCCAACACAATCAACACACAGCAGCAGAAACTCCAGGAACCATGTGGTTCCTCGGGTACAGACAAAATGACTATTACTGCTGCTGATGTGGTTGACATCTGCTGGAAAGCTAAATTCCTGAAGCTGCTTTCAGACCTAAGAGGGACTTTTTGTGGTGGAAAACCTAGATATTACAGTATTTAAAATTCTAGCTGCTTTTCCTACCCAGCTTACCCTATTCTCCAAAATGGCCGGCACTTTTGCCATTTGACTTGTGGTGGCAAGTTTAGCCTATTTTCAAGTGTCGACAGTACACATGCCCAAAAAAAAAAAAAAAAAAAAAAAAGGTGCATGCTTAAAGGTAACTCCCAAAACGAAATTTATGAAATCACCAAAACCGATCTTCTCCCAGATGATTACACATGCATTCTGTATTCTGTATTAAGTCTTGACTGTGACAGGAATGCCTGAAGAGTCTGGATGCCACGAGGACTGTTTTCCAAACAGCCTCCCAGAGAGACGTTACTTTGATGAACTTTCCACAGTGTAAAATCTGGTCTGTGGCCTTGCAGGCTCAGAAACCTGATCTATCAGCAAAGCCGGAGCCAATTCACACGTCAGAGGTGGACTTACAACTCGAAGAACAGAAAACACTACCAAAGAGTGGTATCAAGATGCAAATATATTAATTTACAACAAGAAGCGTCAATGTCAGACGGCCTAACACACTCCTGGGGGCAAGCCAGCTCATTCTCTTCCTGGGGACAGAGCCACAGGAAGAGAAAATCATAATCAGAAGGGTACTTGGTGATGAAAAAGCGGAACAAAAGGAAGACGGAAATAAATCAGATGTAAGGCTAGAATACAGATTCTAGTCTTATTGCCCCGATGTTTCACACTAGGGGCAGGTGACCCCGCAGACACCAAGCAGCAGCGAAGGGTCCAGCCCCAGCAGCGGTCCTGGGTGGGCACTGTGGGCTCGCCTGCGCCTGCGCAGCTCATCGGTCCCGCTGCTGACTGACACGCTTTTCCTCTAGGTGTGTCCAGGGAGACAAGCAGCCCCCTGAAGTAACATCTGCTGTCTGCTAATGCCATTTAAAGGTATCATCAAATTCATTCCTTTCTTCTTTTCATTTCATTTTTTTAAAGATTTTATTTGAGAGAGAGAAGGAGAGAGCATGCGCAGTGGGGGAGGGGCAGGGGAGAAACAGACTCCCCGCTGAGCAGGGAGCCCCACGCAGGCAGGCTCGACCCCAGGATCATGAGCTGAGCCAAGGGCGGATGCTTAACCAGCCAGGCTCCTCTCTTCTTTTTATATATTTGTATATCATTCTTTCTTTTCTATCCACACCACCACCAGGAAAATCTAGCTCCTCATCTCCCCGCCGCAGGAGCCTAACTTCGTTATCTACTTCAAGCCTGTCCCACTGCCCCGCTCCCAAGATCACTACGATACGCACATATACTTTAAGGTTTTGTACATGTCTTTTGCCATTTGCCCACTTTCATTCACACTAAAATCTCTCAGTGAGTCCTGCTGCCTTCAAAGTTGTGTTCGAATTGCTTAACCTGCCATTCAAATTCTTTCATATCTGTGCCCAATTTATTATCATTTTTGTGCTGCATGAAACTTCGCTCCAGTCAAATCTACCATTTCTTAATATTCTGTGAGCACTCCTAACCCATGTCTCTGCTCATTCCCGAGGTCAACTCAAGATTCGCCTTATCAATTAGAATCAACTACCTTCAGGTGGAAAAAATACATTTGCCTTTTCATATCTTGTTTTTTCAGTGCCTAGATACCAGGGGTGCTCAAAAAACAGGTGCTTAGAACTGGCCCTGTCCACTTGTAGGTAATACTACTGAACTTTCTTCAGAGCCCAAGATAGAATGTGAAAATTGTTACTCTGAACAGAGGAGAGTTGCTGCCTCTTGAAGTGTCCTTGGGGGCATTAGTAGTTAATGGCTTCTTTTTGGCTCTTGGAGCGATTTCATAAAATCTACGTACCCCCCACGTCTTCATTTGCTGTCTGTACTGTTTGATACTACAGCTGTAAACACCTTTCAGCTCCTGCTAGCCTCACTGTTAGTCTCCAAGTATAGTGCTAGCTTTAAAAATAGACTAGTGCGCTGATATTTTAGAGATTGTAATCAGGACATTTAACAGCAAGAATGAAAAAGGAAGCGGGTACAGAGAAACGTTGTAATAAATTGGTCCCTTCGTTGTGATGGTGGCGTTGATAAAAGTCTTCAGTTTAAAAGACGAAGAGGCAGATTTGTAAGCTTTATTGGCATCTCAAGGAGATCAAGCAGGAAATAATCTTAAAACTATTTTAGTTGCCATTTAGCTTCCAGCATCCTTGTGTAATCATACCTTGGTCTCAAGCCTGACTAGAAAGTACTTGAAGAAAAAAACAAAATAAAAACCCCTTCCCTCCGTTACTCAAATACAATAAGTTGATTTGCACTAGGATCTAGTAAGAGAGTTTCTTTTACTTCATATCACAGTACTATGGCACGGGGAGGACATCCAGAATGTTGTCAACAAGGTCCTCTGTGGTTATGAGAGACATGAAAATACACACATCATCTCCTATTTCGTGGGATTTGGCAACTCCACATCAAAAATGTTGGGGAACCATCTGGCTAAGTCTTGAAAGTAGGAATGAGAAGCCTAATTCAAAGTGGAGTGAAGGTGATAATCTTTCCTAGGAAGGAGGAAATTGCTAGATTAAACAAAGATAATTAAGCCTGATTGGTTAATTATAAAAATATAAACAAAATAAAAATAGTTTAATTGTAGTAAATAAAAGAGAGAGCTATGTCAAAATGAAGAATTTAATAATTTCCTAGGCAAAGAAAAATGAACTCTTAAAGGTAGGAGATCAAGAAAGAGTTTGTAAAAAAAAAAAAAAAAAGAAAAGAAAGAAAAAGTTTGTAAGGTACCTGATTGTCCTCTGAATATTACAATAAAATTGGAGACTAATTATGCTTGCTCTGAATAAAAATTATAATAATGTATTCTATTGTTTAGTCTATAGATTAATACAAGATATGAGAAATAAGAATTTCGTTAAATAGATATAATATTAAAACAACACAAAATAATTTTTAAAAACCTTATTTCCCAATTTATATTCCTAGGAAAAGTGTTTTTCCATTAGTGAGTGTTGATTTCTTTCTTTCCTTTTTGGGACATCCTAGAGTTCTAATATATCTTCACACAAACTCCTGAAACTAAACGGGAACATAGGAGCCATTTCATATATTCCTGTGTCTTCCAGTGTAAGAACAATGAGATCAGGTTAAACAGAGGACAATTGCTTCCTGTTATTTATAAATATGTACCAAAAGCAGCTTCCATAGCTTTCTGTAAAACACTTGCCACTCCACAAAACATGTAGATTTTTAGCCAGTATTTCATGTTTTTATGTATGGCAATTCTCATAATAGGTAGACAAGAAATTTGACTATGAAGTAATGAGCTATAGGCTGCCTATGAGAGTAAATCTCATCATCTTATGATCATATGCTCGATTTCAAATGAGATCTAGAAATATGGGGGGATTTTTTTGTTTTACAATCTAGTTTCCTATGTTTGCTGCTTTTGAAACAAAATAATTCATTTAAGAACATAGTGAGTGACACATTTAAATGTATACCCTTTCAGAAGCAGGGCTGTCAGCTGAAGGATTACATATTTCCTCTTTCCTGCAGCACTCCTCTTCTTGTGAGAGTTGTTCGTACTGGCATTTAGATTTTCCTTGCTTTGAAAGAGTACGTAAATTCCTCACTTTGCATAAGAACACTCTTCCTGGGGGTGGGGGTGGGCTTACTGTCCACCTTAGGTACCATAAAAGATTATCTACCTTCATTCAGCTTTCCATGTACCTACAGAGTAACCTAGATTCTAAAATGAATTATTCCACAAACGAAGAAGGTAGAAGAATCGATTTTAAGAAGGCAAGTTCTCCATTCTAAATGCTCTTTAAAAAAAAAAAATCATGTTCTCTGATAGTCTATTTTGAGTCTGAAATGTTAAGTTACTTTAGAGGCATTTGGGCTCTAAAATGTGCAGAGTTGCCTGCTGACATTCAAACCAGCAATTAATCAAAAGGCTGTAAGAAATTAAATGTCACCTTGAAGGTCACCATAACAATTGTTTTTATTGTACAGAGCCTCAGTGCAATAGAATGTGAATGGTTTTATAACCTTTAAAGTCTATGGTTAAAATGATGGTTTCTCATTTGGTCTCATACTTCGATTTCGTCTAAAAAACATCAACAGATGCACCTGGCTACCCACATAAAATTTGTTAATTGATGTTCCTACCATCTTATAGCCAACTTTTTACAAGCTGAGCAAAGCCTTGACAATTTCATCCAAGAGAACACATGTCATAAATCTCAGTATTTGACATGCCGTGTTTTATTTTATAATCTTGGCCAAACAAAAGTTGCAAAAAAACATATGAAAGCTTCAGATCTTCTGTTGTTAATAACAATTGTTTTACCTATGATTAAAGAACCGATTTAAAATTCATAAAAGTCCGGGTACGTGTTAAAGGACAGTTAAAGTACAATCAGTAATGGAAGCCTCTAAAATTATAGGAGGGCCAACGCAATGTTTAAAGATTTAAAATGTTTTTTAGTAGAAAAATACATTTTTCTCCATGGGAGGTTTCCACTCATCTATTTTGCAACGACACCTTGATTTTATTAACCCAGACCTTTACACAGCAAGATGATTTTCTTTTTTATGAAGCCATGAAATTAACGTATGTTTTCCTAAGGGGACGTTCGGCGCTTATTCGCTTGGAAGCAGCCCGTAGAGAAAACATGCGACGTTTTCTTGGATTGTGGCTGGAGCAATAGTTAAGCGCCACGTGAACACAGAGCACATTACCGTAAACATACCTTGTCCTTGGGTTACTCCATAAAATTCAGCTGCTATCCTTGCTGCTTCCTTGCGATTGCCTTTCACGATGTAGAAGTGACTGAGGATGGCAAGGCTGATTTTCACAAAAAGCTTGAAACAGAAGAGTGAAAGGATCGTGAAGTAGACATTGGATAACTGTTGAGCAAATGGCCGGCTTTCTTCTAACACCGACATTGCTGCACCAGCGTGTGCGGGGGCTCTCCGCTCCCAGCCAAGTCTCAAATGTGCCTGGCTCCTGTTCGGGATGCTCCTGAACAGCTGGTCCTGAGGGAGGAAAATGTCAGCTGGTAATGATGCCCCGAGCTCAAAATATTTATACCGTCCATAAAAGCTCTCCGCAAACGGCTATTGGTCTGACGATGTTCCCGGGAAGCGATTGCAACACGTGCTGGACTCGCCAAGGCTCCTGACTTTCCATTCTCAATATAAAATGACATCCCCCGCCTCTCTGCTCCGAATTTCAAAACCCAGACATTGAGATTCATATACGGATGATTTCCTTTCTCGGCATCTAATTATCACGAACGCTTTGAAGATTGTGCATGGGGTTCCAATTGTTAATGTCAACGATTTCCACAATATCGGGTAAAATTCAGTCCATCACTTCAAGCCTTTAAAGTGGCGTATTTGTAGACCATGAGCTAAAACAGCAAATAGTCCATGACTGGATGATGTTAATGACTAACTCATCAATTAGCCAATTATGTTGCTTTTGCTGTTGTCAGAAAAAAAATTTTTTTCTTATAAATGGATAGACTGGAAAGCCACAGAATAATAATTTTAGACTGTTCATTCATCTTGTGAACACTTTTTAGGCACCCACCGACTGTCAGATATTTTCCTGGATGCTGGCGAGACAGAGAAGAATGTAATGTCCCCGCCACAAAGAACCATAGTCTAGAGGAGGAAACAGCAGATAAATACAAGTGAGGACAGGATGCCATGGGAGCACAAAGAGGAAGGGCCTAATCCTCATTGGGAAGAGTCAGAAAAGACTTCCAGGAGGAGGTGGCATATTCAGAGAACTATCAAATAAGCATGAGTGTTTTATATAGTCTGTCCAAAACCAAGCAAAACAATATCCTTTTTAGGCTTGTAGTCTTTAACCCTAATTTGGTTTAATTTGTGAATGAATGTCCATAAGGGCAAGTGTCTATAAGGGCATCCTTAAGCAAGCAGTCTATTTATATAGATTTAGGCAAACTATATTTTTATTTTTTTATTGAAATTCAATTAGCCAACATATAGTGCATCCTTAGTTTCAGATGTAGTGTTCAGTAATTCATCAGTCACGTATAACACCCAGTACTCATCACATCGTGTGCCTTCCTTAATGTCTGTCATCCAATTACCCCATCCCCCACCCACCTCCCCTCCAGCAATCCTCAGTTTGTTTCCTATAGTTAAGAGCCTCTCACGATTTTTCTCCTTCTCTGATGACTTCCCATTCAGTTTTCCCTCCCTTACCCTATGATCCTCTGTGCTGTTTCTTAAATTCCACATATGAGTGAAACCATATGATAATTGTCTTTCTCTGATTGACTTATTTCATTAAGCATAATACCCTCCAGTTCCATCCACATCGATGTAAATCGTAAGATTTCATCCTTTCTAATGGCTGAGTAATATTCCATTGTGTGTGTGTGTGTGTGTGTGTGTGTGTGTGTGTGTATACCTCATCTTCTTTATCCATTCATTTGTTGATGGACATCTCAGCTCTTTCCACAGTTTGGCTATTGAGGATATTGCTGCTATGACAATGGGATGCGGCTACCTACATTTGTGTCTTTGGGGTAAATACCTAGTAGTGTAATTGCTGGGTTGTAGGATAGCTCTGGTTTTAACTTCTTGAGGAAACTCCATACTGTTTTCCAGAGTGGCTGTACCAGCTTAGGCAAACTATATTTTTAAAAGAGAAATAAAGCAAATCGTTAAGAAGAATAATTTATAATGACAATATTTTGGCATTTAAGTCAAAAATAACATGTCAAGATTTAAAAAATGGCATATTATACAAGGAGTTTATTCATATGGTTTTGCGACCAGGTTTGGAGTCTGTACATTGTGTATTGCTTCTCAATCCTTCCGAGAAGCTCCAAAATAATAAATATTAACAAAGACTTCAGAAAATAGAAGTGGCTCAATGTGATAAAGCAGCATATCGATGATTGGACATACTTGTGTCGCGTGCTTATCTGTCTTGGCATACGCTTCTCATGCTGTTTTTCTTACCTGATTGGAGTGATTTACATGAAACATTCCTAAGACAAAGGAGACATTGCTATAAAAATAAATGTGTCCAATGAAGCAGGCTGCTTCTTTCTCCAGTGACTGAGTGGCTCCCAGAAAAATAAACTAGTTCACTATATTAGAAAGAAATTCCCGAGCTCTCTATGAAAATGGCCAGTGGCATGGTTTTCACAGGCACAGAACTAGACCTGTGAGTGGCCATTACTTGGATCAGATGTATGCACTTTGGGAATCAATGACAATGAACTTCGTGGTATCGAAGAGAAAGGAACGAGCCGTTCCTCTCTCTCACCAGTAGTGAGACTGTGTCAGTGAAGCAATGACATGACGATCCCCTTCCAGTCAGTCTTCCTCTGGCACGGGCACTCAGGCGTGACCTCACACTGGCGAGGCCCGCCCGCAGACAGCTGGGCCATCACAATGCTCTGAGTCACTGCTCTGACTTCCACTGCAGTGCTTTACAATCAGAAGTCAAACCCGCCTAAGTGTACGTCTAAGGTTTCACTCCCTCCTCTTTACCAGTAAGTGCTATTATAAATAATTACCTCCACATCAGCTAAGCAGGGGCCTGGATACTTTCGGGTTGAGGAATACATTTATTTCAATAAGGCTGGTATCATGGGGGAACTGAGTTTAAAGTCCTGTGGTTCTACTAGGAGAAAAATCATGCCTGCCCAATATTTAGGATTTGATGTCAAGATGCCAGGTTTCATTTTAAGGAGTTCCTTGATCTCTACCTCTATTTTCTGTGTTGGTATATACTCTCCTTTGGCGACCTTTACCATCTCTAATCACCAATAAAAATTAAGGCTAAATAGAATAACTCATAGTCAGTGAAGTCATCAAATAGAAACTAAATGTGGTATTTTTCACATTATAGACCCTCGTAAATAACACCAAGAATAACTTCATTAATATTTAAAAGACACATGAAAAGTATCGTGAGCCTATTTTCCAGGCATTGGCGTTTTCTTAAAAAATAAAACATCGATGAGTAACTTAAGTGATTTATTGAGATGAATATTTTCATTATTGACCACGTTGAGATGATGCGGTGGGGGCATTTGGGGGATTAGCCAGTATATCCCAACTGTCTTAATCTTGTT
This sequence comes from Ursus americanus, assembly GCF_024610735.1. Taxonomy (NCBI): domain Eukaryota; kingdom Metazoa; phylum Chordata; class Mammalia; order Carnivora; family Ursidae; genus Ursus; species Ursus americanus. Next base: position 32,313,609 of record NC_142153.1, read on the forward strand.
GGTTTCAATCAATCGATCAATCAAACCAAAATTGAGCTCAGCGATTGTGCTTCTAGAATGGATGATACGAGAGACATTAAAAACACAGGGAGAAATGATTTATTGAGAGTCCGGTATATGCTACATATTTTATATAAATCTTCTCGTTCACTCTCTCATTCCCTCTCAGCATGACTATTATTGTTATTTACATTTTAAAGATCAAGCACACTGGCTTCAGAGAGCTTTAGTGTCCTACACACGTTCCTTATGAGGACTAGCACTGTTTGAACATAGACCCGACTCCAAAATATATGCTCAAGTCACCGCTCATGTTTTCTGTTTTTAAGCCTTTCCAGTCTGAATGAGCAAATGTGATTTCTGTATACAGACACTGAGACAAAGTCACACAGATTCACACGCACAGTGAAGGGATCAGTCTGAGACTATTTTATCAGGAGCCTGAATTAGTAGCTGAACAGGTGAGGCAGGGCACACGTGCTCGGATGATTAACCGAGACAGAATCTTGTGTGAGCTCAACAAATGGGAATAAAGGAAAGTGGGAGTGTGTCATGACTGGGCTAACACTCGGGGATTATTCACAGCAAAGAGTTGGCGACAAGCTCCCATAAAAACAACAGAGAAGCAACAGAGAGACGAGCTTAGGAGAAGGGTAGTGGAGAGTGAGTACATCAGAAACAGTGAGTGTTCAAAACAGGGTCAGATAACTGAGTAGGAGCGAAAAGAATGAGGATTTGGAGAAAGGATAATTAAGTCTAGCCAGAACGGATCAGGGTGACTTTCAACTCAGTATTTTAATAAGGTAATGGGCTGGGAATGGGGACGTCAGTGTTAAGGCATAATCCTTAAAGCAACTTCCACAGGAAACAAGGCTCCTTGACTTTCTCTTGTTGTCAACTTTCTAGGCACAGGCCCCGCTCCTCTCCACCATGTGGGTGTCAAAGGAGAGTCTTCTCCATGGCTAGCCCCCGGGCCGCCTAACCTGTCTCCCGTCCAGTCTCCTGCTCCACCGCCTTTAGCATCCTAGGGAATGACATGAATTGGGTTTTTTTTTTTTTTTTTTGGCCTGTTTCATAGACTAGATTTCGTGTCGTGCAGATGTTGAATATGATAATGACTTTCACACGTGGCCAGATTACCCTTTAAATTCTCATAGAACAATCTCATTTCCAGAGATTATGGGGTAAATTCTTTTGACTTAGCTACAGTACTGATGCAAGTTATTAGATTGAAAATGTCAATGGAACATAAAAAGAAAAAGCCTCTTTCTAGTGCTTTCCGGTTGATAAACTTTAGCATAAATATTTTTCTGTAGAGGAAATACAGTCATCTCATTGAAATGATCATTTCCTTTAAAAAAGAAATCTGATCCCTTATTTTCTGGTAGAAATCTCAAGGCTTAAATGGGCTTTTTTATTCCTAAGATTCCAAAAAACAGAACCACAGGAATAATTTCAAACAGCAAGTTTGTAAATGGTCAGCATAATGGCAGGTATCTTCCCATCCCCAGAACAGGGTTTTTGAGGAGGATTTGTACCCCATAAATGCAAACTGAGAAAAGTCCCCTGTTCATAAGTCTGATGGTCAGTGATGGCTGATAAACACGTAAGGGGAAAAGTATGCAAGTTGTTACTGGTGACGTAATAGCTCACTGCTGTGCTTAAAACACCATTGAAAATATAACCTTTTCTCATTTTGTGATACCTCCTAGTAAACATAAAGACAAATGAAGCTCTTTGATGTTGAGAGTGCACTGGAGTCTTACATGTTCAGAACACATAAGAATTTGAAATAAACACGTAAAGGTTTACACTTTTTGTTGAAATCCTTAACGGGAATTGATAACTGAATTGAGCTTTATCTCCAATATGGTAGATTCTGTAGATTCGGTTTCATTGGTTTTTCTTCACTCACCCAAAAGCTGTACTCGGGGAAATAGAGAGCTCACAAAGGTGAACCAAAGCACACTGGCATGACTTCTTATGGAGACCTAGACGTTGTGATGTCATGTTTCTGTCACAGACAATTACTGTATTCACAGCAGCACTATGGATACTGATGCCTCCGGTTCCTACTGGAGATCTTCAATTATTGATGAAGGATAAGTTCTCATAGACATCATAATCATCGTAATGACGATTATTTATACTGTTAGTTGGAAATAGTTTGGTTGAGACCTATTACATTCTGTTTGATTGTACTACGTGGGAGTAAATGCTGGCTTTCGGCCTCTAGCCATACTTCCAGTCTAATGGAACCCAAGAGTAATTTCTTCTAGCTAACGTTATGGTAACCCACAAAAAAACCGCACATGTTATTCATCAAGTTATCATTGACTTAGATTTCACTGGGCTCTTTGGGGAAAATCGGAACAGCCTCTATCCTAAAAAGAGTCACGTTCAATGTCGTCAATGGTGGTCACCTCTCCCTAGAGGCTGCCTGAGGTGGAAGAGATTCTGTGATGTGTGTGTGGCCCGTAAGTTGGTTTCTCTACATATCTGAGGGTTTGAAAAGGAAATGCTATCTTTAAATTCACATACGCTTATTGATATCTACTATGGGCCAAGCACTGTTCTAGATATTTTATCTATTCCAATGGAGGTTTTTTGTTGTTGTTTTTTGTTTGTTTGTTTCTTTTCTTTTCTTTTCCTTTTTTTTTTTTTGTAAACCCGGCATTTCTTTAGAGGATCAGTCCATGCACTTGATATCCTGGCTCTAGAAAAGAACACTTGACCAAACTCAGCCAACAAAAGGTATTCCTGGGACTTCTGCTGGAATTTTGGGCGAGATGCTCTGACTCAGCAGGAGAAGTCAAGATAGCAAGCTCTAAGCCTGAAGATGCTAGGAGCTATCCTGGTCGGGAAGGAAACGGCCCACGTAGGAATTAAACCAGTGCAAAGAAAGGTAGTATTACGGCACCTTCATTTGAATAGATACTGGATCCAGCTGCACCAGAGGCCGCTGACTCTGACGGTATTACGGAATAATAAATTTGTTGTTGTTAATTAAACCAATATGCATTGAGGTTTCTCTCACTTTTAGAGAAAAAGTCCTGACACAATTATATTTTCTGGAGTCATTATAAGAATAATGAGAGGGGTGCCTGGGTGGTTCAGTGGGCTAAGCGTCCGACTCTTGGTTTCGGCTCAGGTCATGATCTCTGGGTGGTGGGATCGAGCCCCAAGTCTGGCTTCCTGCTCAGTGGGGAGTCTGTTTTTTTTTTTTCTCTCTCTCAAATAAATAAATAAATAAATCTTTTTTAAAAAATTAAGAATAATGAGGTGTAGTTATCATTATCCCTCTTGTGCAGCAAATGAAGACCCAAAACTTACGCTAGGTAATTTGCACGAGATGATAGCTCTTGAAGTGCAGGCGCTGCGATTCCCACAGCAGTTCCTGCTACAGTTCTGCTCACGTCATTGTTCACAGGTTAGAGCTGAAGCATTCATGTTGTCTCACTGACCTCCCACTCTATCCCACCCTGTGATGTATAGCACACATTCCTGCCATGTTGCCGGTATAAATAGTCTTTGGCTAAATACTTGTGTATTTCACGGAGTTAAAGCTAACAGGGCCCACTCACATCTTTGGTATTAAGATTTTGTTCTAACCATCTCATTCTAACCAGCTATTTTCAAGACAGTTAAAAAGAAGCCTTTCCCTGTGGCATCGTTCTGAAGGTCCAAAGGGCGGGACCACATTACAGGTGAAATGATGTACCAGTGTTGTTTCAAGCACTTCTAGCATGCCGATTTCACCAGCTTTTTAATATATACACTTGTGGAAATTAATAATTATCATTTCTTCAAAGACATAAAACATATCGATTTCCCTGGGATGTGGCCAATTGGCTAATAAAGTTGGAGTCTGTGAATCATCTGTTTAGGATCCTGAGATTACAGTTTCTTTGACAACATAGGTACTGCCTTATAGGATCTCTTTTCAAATCTGTTTTTTGCCTGCAATTATGAATTCCATTATAAAAGCATCTGCCTCACGTGTTGTGGGGTTTAAATGCGATAATGCATAGCACTTCATGCTGCGTGAGAAGAGTTCAGCAGATACTATCTGTATTATAATGATTTCTATTATTTTATTTAAATTATTTAAATTAGAATTTATTGCATCAGAGGCACTAAAATTTCGTCGTATGCTTGTTTAACTAAATGTCCAACGTCTAGTAGGACTATACTCTCTGCCAACAACAGATGTGTACTCATACAAAAGAAATCTATCAGACTCCCACCAGTGTTAGAAAATGTGCCCATTTCTACAACCGGTATTCAAAAACAATGTTAGAAACAAAATAAATGATACAGTTTTGTATCAAGATATGAAGGACAGCTATAACTTCCTAGGAAATTGATTCATCACAAATATTTTGTAATACTTCATATATTTTCCCAGGTCCATGACAAAGGTGCTCTGCAGTTTTGGATACACAGGAGGAAAGCAGGTACTTCGAGGCTTAGAAATAAAGCTGATCTCACATTGGGATCCATGGTTCCTGGCTTAAGAAACTAAGGTACTGGAAATGTAAAAATCTTCCCTGAAGAGGTAATGGATGGCAATGATAGTAAGAATGGTAATGGCAAAATGTATTTTGTTATATATGACTATGACCCTAGACTGGCCCATGAACCAACTGAAGTTGTACAAGAAGGGGAACGAAGACAGAGGAAGCTGTATGGCCAGCGGAGAGCCTGGACATTTAGTCCGACGAGCATCTAGCTGCGACATTATGTGTATCCCAGGAGAGACTGGGTAAGGCAGTGAAGAGTGCTTCGGTGAGCTCTTTAGAAGACCCAGTTGTTCTAGTTATGAACTGTCAAATTTGGGCAAGTTCCGTAACCCTCTGCGCCTGGTCTCTTATCTGTAAAACAGGGTAATAGGTCTATCATGGACTTGTACATGTGTAGGAGAATTTTCATTTCCCTTCAAAGGCAACACCTCAACTTATGAGCCTCTGATTTCACTGCCCTTTCTAAAATAGTAAAAACGAGCTCACCCTCCAGTAATAAGTAAACTGCAGCTCACCACTGCTTAACGTCTGAAACTTCTGCCTCTGCTTTGCAAGTCAAGAAAAGACTCTTTCGTTCAACATCTACCTCTTGGGTGCGTCCAGGCTCTGCTGGGCGCTGGAAAACAATGCTGAACAAGGGAGATGAGGTCCTTGCTCTCACACGTTAAACCCAGCATCAGCTGACTCAGTCCAGGCTTGGAACAGATGAATTATCTGGTTTTTAACAATAGATTTTCTCGAGATTATGCAACTTGTTTTGCTCTTTTCTTTGTCTGGTGCCCAGAATGTAAGATCATCAAAAAGTCAGGAGAAGCCTTCATTTGACCACCAACTTCAGCACTCGTTCAGTGTTTTTTATTCCTTCCTTGTCTTTGTCACCATTCTCAAGCCTCAGTTTTTTCCTAACAAGTCATTTGGGCTTCGTTTTCCATAGGAACTGCCTCCAGAGCTTGGCCTGGTGAAGCTCTCTATCTAGTGTGCTTTGGTGAGCTCCCCCACCTGGCCCTAGACTGTAATGTCACCAAAGGCGGTAGTGGGCTCTGTAAACATGTTACAAAGATAAAGATGAATATGGCTAACACTGAGGTCCACGAAACCAAGGTAAGATTTTTCTTCGCACATATCTAGCACTCACTCAAAATAAGGGAGCACAAAAAGATGGATTAATATGAATGAAAACCAGCACAGACAACAAATGACAGACCCATAGGTATTTGGAGAGTGAAGTTTTCCAGAAACGTACTATGTGTCAAGTATTATATTAAGCTGATAAGAGACGGAAGCCAAACTTCAAATTCTCAGCAAGAAACTGGAATCTTTTAAAAGGATATCACATATTTAAGAGCAAAATATAAAAAAATAGATGTCTTGGAACTAAAACAACACAATACCTGAAATTAATAACTCAATGGATGGGTGTACCAGGAGATTAGATAAAACCAAGAGAAAGTTTGTACATCTCAAGATAAATCAGAACAAACCATCCAGGATGACAGAAGCAGAAGAAAGAACAAGAGGAATAGAAATAGAAAATCTAACATATATTTAATCAAGGTGTGAGAGAGGAAAGAGAGAATGGTCAGAAGTAAAATTTGAAAGATAACGGCTGAGAATATCCCCAAACTAATAAAAGATATCAATCCACAAAATCGAGAAGCTCATTGACTCTCAAGCAGTCTAATTAAAAAAAAAAAAAAAAAAAAAACCCTCCCCATCAAGAACTATGAAGGATGTAAGATAGTATTCTACTTGCAATGTGGTAGGTTAGCCTGCCATAGTTTCTTGGCTGCTGACAGAACACATGAGCTTTCTGGGTCAAAGATTTTCTTTCCAGTCAGAGGACTTTATCATTCATGGCACAGAAAGTAGCAAGAATCTAGTGTTTGCATCAATTCCTCTTGCCTCCAAGGCCTTCAGGGCCAACATGGAGGGGCTCGGGAATATGCCCCACTTGAAGTGTATTTGTGTCACAGCTGAGGAACTCCAAGCTTTAGGAGTCCAAATCTTTTGTAATGGACAGTAAGCCAGCCTGAACTTTGCCCTGGAGGGAGACCATTAACATTTTACAAACCTGCTCTCTGCTCCAAAGAAAGACATTGATCTCTATTTCCCAAGGCTATGTACTCTACAAACATCCTTGAGAGGATAGCCTAGGGGAAAAAAGCAGCAAGTGCCTCTACTTAGAAGAGCACAGATTCAAGAGACCCTGGAGAATTGCGTGCCAACATCTTCACCCTTCGTTTCTGTACCATCTTGGCTTTGGCTGATTTTCCCATGAGTAACTCACTCTGTCAGCCACTGTGACAAATCTGAAGACTCAACGGAAGCTTTGACAGAGGCTGGGACCAAATCCATCCAATTTGTCTCATACAATGTGAAAATAAGACTACTATTTACAAGACTCCGAGTAGCAGGATGAGGAAAATCTTGCAGTAGTGATGTCAACCATTCCCTCCAGACTCCTGGGCCCAACCAGCTGACCAAGTTCCATATGCCATTAGTGTCTGCCTTCTTGTGCCAAGGTAGTTTTATCGATCGCTAAAATGAGGGACAAATTTTGAACCATCTTTTCTCAATGCAATGCTCTTATTGTAGGGATAATTACCCTCAGGATATGCATAAATAATGAGTCGCCTATTTCTCTCAGGAGCAACTCCAAGTGATCAAGGGCAGCGCCATTTTGGAGAGATCTCTGCAGTCATCTTGTTACCCAAAACTGGGTTTGCCTCTTGGTGGGTGTCAGATCAAAAGATACAACCACACCAAAGAATAGGAAAAGGAAGGGTTTTACCTGCAATAAGTAAAGGAATACTCTGGGAATATTTCCCAAAGCAGTGTTTCCCTAAACAAAGAAACTAGGGAAATTTTAGGCTAAGAATGCATGCATATTCATGAAGGGGCTTGCATAATGGGGATTCAGCGTGGAATTGGGGCAAAAATCATCTTACGGTGCCAGAGTCCAGGTCTTAGTTGATCCAAGTCAGGAGGATCAGCAAGTGTTGGTATCATCGATTCTCTGGCTCCAGTTGGTCTGGTGTTTGAGTGCTCAAAGGGTTAGTTTAAATCCTGCAAAGAAAACTCAACAATGGAATGTGCATCAGGTCAATCATTACTTTTCAAACAGCAGTGGGAGTTTTACCACTGATTCATTGTTCTGGTATGATTAAGGTATCTCCTGGCCTTAATGTGGCTGTTTGTTTTCACTTTCTTTTGTTCCCTTAAAATCATTGACTACTGAAGTCTATTCCTCTGCATTTCAACATATCCCAGGAAGTTCTGCAAGAAATGTGCTCGCTCTGGGCAAGTAGTGCTGGTCAGGCATACATCACAAGGCAGCTAAGGCCTGAAATGAGTTTTTTTCAGTGGTGAAAGCTATGTCTCATCTTCCTTTTTCTTATTCTGCTTACAACCCGAGGACTACATAATCTACTGGTGGTGTTTTTTAAATCACACCTTAAGTGCAACCCACTCTGGTTTTAGGATGGAGGTAAGTTAATATCTGGCTTCTACACAAAAGGTACCACCCCAAGGATGCTCACGGTGCCCTGAGAAAGAAAGCATTGTTTACAATTGTTGGGACTTTCCAAGTGATCCCTGTACTACTTGGGGACAGGGGGACACAGGTAGATGATGCCGTAAAACATGGCCTCCCAATGGCTGGCAAATCCTAGGGCTCCAGTATAGTTTGCTAATTAAATCTAGTTCCCTCCCCCGCTTTTTTTTAAGGAGACTGCCTAAGGATAGTCAGTGAAACCTGTCCAGTTGGTCCATACCACAACTGCTAGCTTTCAACTGCCCCAGGGAAAACTGAGTGATGGCTCCGGGAGTGGAGGTACAGCAAGCATTGGAGGTGTGACAGGGAGGTCCACGAGCTGAGGCCATCCCCTACTGTTTCCAGTAGATTCCCCAGTATGGTTACAGGGATGGTGATCAAATTATGCTTAGAACCATGTGGCTGGAGGCACCACGTCCAGCCACCTATTAAGCTGAGAGTGCCTTCAGCAGTTTGGGAAAGCTACAGGCCATTTTTATTTGTGAGAAACGCTCTGGAGGCAGATCTGGAGGGCAAAGATCATCATCGTCCCTCCCTTCCCATACCTCCCAGGGTCTAAGGGGTTCCCTGTCCATGTGCCCCGATTATGGATCCCCCTCCAGGGCCACACAATGGTCTGGCTCCACTCCAGTAACTGAAATTTCACCTTGTATTCAGTGCTCCTCTACTCACCCTCAGACTTTTTATCCAAAAGGGTCAGATGCAACAGGGATGAGGGAATTTCTAGAAGGCATGGGACCTGTTCCATCTCCAAGTTTAGCCTCTGTAGTGGGGATGTGGCAAGCAGATTCCCCAACCGGTCATTATTATCTTCATGATCTAGGATCATGCCAGCCCAACAAATGAAATGTCTCCAGGTGGCTCAACTAGGATTGTTTGAATATCCAACGCCTGCCTTTCGCTGGGCTGCCACCAGACAGGAGTACTAACCAGGCTCGTTGCTATTAGGGGGAAAGGAAGATGCATTACGCCTGGGACTGATCAGAGCAGAATCCCAAACTCTCAAACTGTGTCTCTTTTATTCTGATTATTAGCCGGGAAGCAGATGGGGGAGGGGGCTCCTGTCCTGGAGACAGCCACATTCAGATCAATCTGCCTTATCCAGGTGTGTGGATCAGGACGAAGCGTGAGAGGTAAGATCAGAATTTCCTGTTTAGTTTATTTTTGACGAAGCCTTTCTAACAGGGTCAGATGCCGGTGGATGGTAGGGACCACAGAAGCTTCATCAAATACTTTGTCCGTCTATTGCGTAGTTTTTGTGAGAAAAAGCACACCATTGAGAGACCGACTGAAAATGATCCAGAAAGCCAAACACATGGCACAGATTAGTTTGAGAGCCATGGTGTTTGGTTGATTAGACTGGAGGAACAGAAAGGAACATAGACAGGGGCACCTGGGTGGCGCAGCAGTTAAGCGTCTGCCTTTGGCTCAGGGTGTGATCCCGGCGTTATGGGATCGAGCCCCACATCAGGTTCCTCCACTATGAGCCTGCTTCTTCCTCTCCCACTCCCCCTGCTTGTGTTCCCTCTCTCGCTGGCTGTCTCTACCTCTGTCGAATAAATAAAATCTTAAAAAAAAAAAAAAAAGAAAGGAACATAAACAGAAGGGAGTTATCAGCAGTGAGGCACCACTGGTAACCCCAGGAGAGGGTCAAAGTCCCCAAATAGTCAGTGTGCGGGGGCGCAGGGCATGCAGACTCCCCGACTGGGGGACAGATGAGTCAGCCTCAGACAGGAGTCACAAGTCTGATGCAGTGTTAGCTCTGCAAAAAAACCAGAATCTTTCTCTTTTGCCCAGTCTGTTATGTCTGTGTGTTGCCATGGTCGGTGCTGGATGGATCCAGGCAACAATGCTTGGAAACCGGGCATGTAGATTCAGTCAGCAGCTTGAGTAGGTCTCATCAGAATGAGCCCTTACCACAGGCATCTGCATGAGTGACCCAGACGGTTCATTTAGTAGCACGATTTGATTTCATTGTCCGTGGCCTGGAAGAAGAGCATCAAATTCGCCAATATGCGGTTTTCCCAGTGGCAGACCAAACAGCTAGGCTATTGACAATAGCCCAAAAATCCACAAAAAATCAAATAAGGCTCATCAAGGGGAGTATTGGCCAGAACTACAAGTGTGGGATTGAATTCCCCCACTGAGTGGAGAGACCACATCCGTGTTCGTGTCTGCGTTGTGGGCACTGACATTGAACAGCTACAGCGGCCCAATGGACACCATCTGGTTCCCACTGAGCCAAACCGTCAGTTTAGTTCAGGCCTTTAGTTCGTTATGAAACAGACTGCAGCTGTCCACACGTATGACTCTCACAGACATAATACTGACGTGATGATCCCCTCCACCCCCCCAAAAAGGACTGTATAATTTCACTTATAGAAAGATCATAGAAAGGCAAAACTGACCATTGTTTTTAGGGATACAGACCTAGGTGGTAAGAGTATAATGAAGAATAGCTAGGCAGGGTTTACCAGGCTGGGAGTTCTCTTTGGGAGCAGGATGGGCACATGGAACAGGGGCGATGTCCTATTCCTTGAATCTGGGTTACCACTTTATAATCATTGGTTAAGATAGACATTTGTTTTGTGCAATTTTCAAGATGCTTTTGAATTTTATAAGTTTTAAAAAGGGAATAAATTCCTTAGTATGTTGACGTAAAGGACTTGGAGTCCAAAATTACACTCATTTGCTCTTGTGACTTACCAGTTCGAAGTAAAAAAAAAAAAAAAAAACTCAAGCTAAATTAAGATCCAAACATGATTTTCTCCTAATTTCTCCTTCTGCTCAGCCTAGTCGGAGGAGTTGTCAGGAGCTGGGTACAGCCAGAGTTCCTACAACATCCCCACCCCAGATCCTCACTTGGAATACTTTCAGGGCATCAAAAGTCCTTTCAGCTCAATGCCAAATCTCTGACATTTCTAACGTATCAAAAAGTTCAAAGAGACAGTAGGGCCTGTCAGATCATCAGCAGTTCTAGCCCCACACCCAACAAATGCAGAAAACAAACAAATTCCCTGCTCCTGGCAATTTTCCCAGGAAAAATAACATTTCTAGAACCCAGTATTACTATTGCCAAAAGCCATGGCAGAAACTCAATTGTATTTGAGCACAGGAGAGTAGACCAAAAAAAACCCCAAAACCAAACCAAAACAAAAACAGGTTTTATCTTCACCAGATTGCCTATCAAAAGATGCCAATTGAAGACCATCCACAACTGTGAACGTCAAGAGAAGAGATTTTTCAGCAAGAGCTTAATTAGGCTACTATGAACTTACAAACTTATGGAAGGAAGAGCCCACCCATATACTATCTCCTCTCTCAGAAGGGGATATTTGTGACACTGAAGTCTTTCTGCAAAGGCTCGAAATTTGCAATGGAGACCGTTCCAGTCACCAGGTCCTTTGGGGATTTTCTTCCCGTATAGTAAAACATGGTACTGTCCATTTCCCCACGAGCCTCACATTTCTGGCAATTAGGGTGCTATGTGTGAGCCCTCTATGGTAATTGGGGCTCGGCGCTATCTTGTAAGCTGATATTTTCAGTCTTGTGCCTCGGAGGCTGCTGCCACTGTCTTTTCTTATAGGGTGGCTACCATTTAAGAAACGTGTATCTCAGAGAAAGTGTTAATCAAATTCTCTACATGTGTTCCAAACTGGAAAATCACCCTCAGTAAACTCCTAAACTGAAGCCTGCTTGTGGGATTTTGAAAGCCTGTTCCCTGAGAGGCCTAGGGAGGTCTATCTACATTTCTCCAGCTACTTGGGGCGCTCGGGTGGCTCAGTTTATTAAGTGTCTGACTCTTGGTTTCTGCTCTGGTCGTGATCTCATGGGTCCTGATATCGAATCCCATGTCCGGTTCTGGGCTCAGCGGAGAGTCTGTTGAGATTCTGTCTCTCCCTCTCGCTCTGCCCCCATTCACACACTCTCTCTCTCTCTAAAATAAATAAATACATCTTTTTAAAAAAATTGCTTCAGATACTCTCTTCCTCCACTTTGATTTCTACCATGTTACTTTGAAGTTTATCTGTCGATTCTTTGAATATTTTTACCTTTGATTCCATGGAGAAGCCACACGAGTTCCAGGCTACTGTTCTGTAGTCCAGGTTGCACTTAAATGTAGAATTTGGGACATCCTTGGAGACAGGGGAACCCTCTTACACTGTTGGTGGGAATGCAAGCTGGTGCAGCCACTCTGGAAGACAGTATGGAGGTTCCTCAAAAAGTCAAAAGTGGAAGTACCCTACGACCGAGCAATTGCACCTCTAGGAATTTACCCAAAGGATAAAAAATATAGATTTAAAGGGATGTTTTATAACAGCATTATCTACAATAGCAAATTATGGAAAGGATCCAAATGTCCATCATCTGATGAATGGATAAGAAGATGTGGTACACACACACACACACACACACACACACACACACACACACACACTGGAATATTACTCAGCCATAAAAAAGAATGCCATCTTGCCATTCACAATGATGTGGATGGAGCTACAGAGTGTTATGCTAAGTGAAATAAGTCAATTAGGGAAAGACAAATACCATATGATTTCACTCATATGTGGAATTTAAGAAATAAACGAACAGCGGGGGGATAAAAGAGAAGAAAACCAAGAAACGGGCACCTGGGTGGCTCAGTCAGTTAAATATCTGCCTTTTGGCTCATCTCATGATCCCAGAGTCCTGGGATCGAGCCCCACATCGGGCTCCTTGTTCAGTGAGAAGTCTGTTTCTCCCTCTCCCTCTGCTGCTCCCCCGGCTTGTGCTCTCACTGTCTCTCAAATAAATAAAATCTTAAAAAGAAAAAAAAGAAAACCAAGAAACAGACTCTTAAGTGTAGAGAACAAACTAATGGTCATTAGAGGGGAGGTGGGATGGGTGAAGGACGTGATGGGTTGAAGGAAGGCACTTGTGATGAGCACCGGGCGTTGCATGTAAGTGCTGAGTCACTACATTCTACACCCTAAACAAATATTACACTGTATGTTAACTAATGGAATTTAAATAAAAACTTGAAAAAGAAAAAAATTAGGGACATCCCACTTTAAATTCTAGAACATTACTAGTGTTTTGTGGGAGCAAAGTTACTCTGCATTCTAAAAGCAATTGATATATTCTGCCTTCTGTGGTCTAAAAGGTCTGTATACAGTAAGGTGTATTTCTCTCTAATGAATCCTCCTTGCAGTGCTTGTCACACTAGCATCCCCTGAGGCCCCACACTCTACAGACGTACCTCCAGGGCAAGCTGCAGCAACCTCTTCCCTGCGATTGTACCTTTGCTGCTGTCCCCATGCCTTTGCTTCCGAAAGATGCTGTCCAAGTGCTGTTTGCTTAGAGCCTTGCACGCTTGCAATTCTCCCTTTATTAGGAACAGCCTCTCATCCATGAATGGAATAGAGAGGCCATAAGCTGCATGCACCCAGCAGGATAACATCTCCAAGCCAATTTAACTTAGGCCAGAGCAGTAAAAGCTGACTACACCACTGTGGATGTCTGACCAGTTTAATAAAGGCTTCTCTGGTCCATCAAGCCCGGCTGCATTATGCCCTGTGTGCCCTAGGCACTTCTTTGCCTTCAGGGACCCCTTATAAAATAGAAAAAATATCTTAAAATATCAAAAATTGTATTTTATGACTGCATTGGTAGAAAGACAAATACAAGGTGGATTATATCTATTTATTTTGTTCAGATTTTAAAAGAAGTGAAAACATTTTCAGGGGCCCCTACAAGTATCCTGGCTTTAGGCATTATGCCTACTGTGTCTACTGGGTAAATTGGTCCTGACAACAGGTGAACCCTCCGCACATGAAAACTGAAACCCTAAGCCCAGACTTCGATGACTCCTTGTTAGGTTTTATTCCTTATAACTTATTTCTCTGTTATTCTGGCCAATGCAACCAATGATGAAGTCCTGAGGGGGTCCAATAATGAACACCTTTATCCCTCCCAAGGGAAGAAGACAAATAGCAGTGAAGATGGGGTCAAAATATCACTGCTATTATCAATAAAGCCTAGGTTGGAGAATCCATTGACTCTTATACTTACTACAAGAACTGGGAACCATTTATCTGCCCAGTTGCTGGCAATTCTGGACTGAAGCAGACTGCTCTGTGAAGCAGGGGAGAGCTTGCTCCTGGAGGAACAGCAGAGAATGCCTCCTTCTGTTTAGAAGCTAGTTCCTAAGAGGTAGAACATAGAACGGAGGTGAGCATGTCTAGATTCTTTTCCCCACACTTGACAATCAGATTAGTCACTCAGTGCAGGGACGGGAAAGAGGGGGAAGTCAACAAAGCATTGCGGGGAGAGATCACTTGAGTCCCTACACCTAGGAAAAAGCATCAGAAGTATTCCCCTCCAAAGAGTCAATCACATGTTAAGAATATTTAGGAGTTCTCACAGGACTGGCAGAATAGGAGAGAAATTATGCTCGGTTTTTTTGTTTGTTTTTACTTTTTAAGCATATTCTACAAGCAGAAAAATGAAGGACTGAAGCAAAAGCTTTATGTGTTGCAATAAGCCAGTAATAGTTCTTAAAATGGTTATGCCTAAGTCCTCTGAAATAAAGGTAGTTAAAAATACTTGAGGCATTTTGTTTTTCAATAATCACTGGGAATACAGTGATGAACACGGCAGTTCTTTGCCCTCATGGAACCTATGTTCTTGTATCTTAAAACAAAAGGCATTCATTAGGCTCAAACACTAAAAAAAAATTATGCCCAAATTTTGATCCATAGTTTTCTGAGACTAAACAAAAATAAAGGTTAATTGAAGAAAGTCGAGAAGTTAAGAGTAGCCTTTGAGTTCCTGAGACCTCCACGATTAATTAAAAAATGATATTGATTGGTGATGAGTCACAAAGACTATTGTCAGTTGCTGACCCATTTTTCTCTTCCACATCTGCGTGTAGATAGAAAAGTACATCCTTATAAATCGACAGCAGAGAATTACCATAATCAGGTCACTGTCAAACAGGGAGCGACTTTATTCAATAGTTTAATTGTACTGAGCACAAATTAATTAATTAAATACCCCATAACATTCCATTTTAGAAACTGTCTTATATATAAAGTCTCGAGGCTTTTTCCTTCCTTAGTTTTATCTCATGATAATCCACTTTATCAATTAATGTCCAGCTGGGCCAAGATGCATTTCGTTTTAGTGGAGTGTTGATTTGTTTCATCGATACATGTCTGGCAAAGTTTGCTAATCAGATTTATGTTATAGGCCTTGTACAATTGTGTGAGGTGACCTTGTAAGGTTATTATTTAAATTTCCTTCAACCGGGTATGCTTTCCAATAACCACACACCTATGTATCAAGCTCTGTTTTTAATCATTTCTTTCTTCTTTCTCAATCTCACCCTTGAACAATTCATTAGTAGGGATAGCTCCATCATTAATTTAGTTATTGTTATTATAATTAATGGCAACAAGATCGTGTATTTCTAGTAAGACAGACACTGTAATAATTCTTATACTAGTAATAATTACTTTAAAGTTGCTTTGATACATTATTAGTATTAATTATTGCTACGATGTCCCTGAAATACACGTCCTACAATTGTCAGTACACATGTAAACACACACATAAATGGAATTGGTGGATGATAACTTGGAAAAGATTCTTGCTGCAAATTCCTTAAACTCAACTGAGGCATATAAAGAAATAATGTCACAAACTGTATTTTCTGGCAACCCAAATGCTAAAAATCATTGTTACAATCCAGCTTTGAGACAAAATTAGGCATTCTTGGAGTAATTTTGCAAATACATTATAAAAACAGGTTTTGTTTTCCCCGTTGGAATGATTCTCAGCTATCAATGGATTTTCTCAAGTTCCTTACTTATGTCCATAAATAAATGGATTATACCCCAGTGATGGGTTATACCAGGTAGGCTCACTTTTGGCCACATGATGGCTTCTCATTAAATATTTTATGTGATGCGCCCAGAGATGTCCTTCATAATGTGACCTTCCAGAGATAAAAATGTAATTTCATCACAAAAGGCAAAACTGCTGCAAACATATTAGATTCCACAGATGTTTTCTTGTGGACATTGTCTCCTTACCCTGTAAGACCAAAGCTAAGTTGGAATCCTTGCTGCCCTGGGCCATCCCCCTTCGGACTGCCCTGAATATGTGACTTGCTTTGATCAGTGATATGTGAGCACATGTAGGTCACTTCCAGGAAGAAGCCTGTGGTGTCTGTGCACAATTTATCACGTTCCTTCTTTCTTGCTTTAGCAAATAATGGAAGCAAGAATGTAAGCCTTGTGCAGCCTGGGACCTTGAATGAAGACAGTACAGAATGGAGCCTCCCACGTCCCCAGCAGGGACAAATGAAGGGAGCAGTAAAAATCTTTTGCATTTTTAAGTCACTGAAGTTTTAAAATTGTTACCACAGCATTTAGCCTGTCTGACTGAGACACAGTCAATTAGATCAGTCTGAGGTAGGCAATTATGAAACTTCCCTAATGAGAAAACGTGTTGAAGATTCACATTCATTCATTGATTCGGTAAAAAGGTATTAAGTGCCTGCTATCGGCCAGCACTAGGTTACATATTAGCAAGACCAGTGTGAGCAAAACAGTGTTCGATTTTGTCATGGAGCTTATTATATTCTTGTGGAGAAGCCAAATAATAATAATTTAAAAGACAAAGACTGTGATGAGAGTAACGTGGGAAATAAACGCAGCTTTGTGACGAAACGTAACCGTGATGACCCACAATTAGGAACGTGAGGGGACACCTTTTGGAGAAAGTGATAGAAGCGGAGAGCTGAAGAACGAGAGAGCTGGCCACGTGGAGAGCATTCCAGGCACAGGAGAGAAGGATTTTGGCTCCCCGGGACCTGTGCCGGGATGAGAGGACACTGACGCGCTCGCTGGGGACAGTCAGCGGTGATGGGCTGCCCAGATCCCCCTTCAGGACGGATGCATCTCCACTCCGGCTGCCCACGCCTGCTGACCGCCCTCCGCTGTTAGTCCTCCCGAGAACTGCCCATGAACCTCCCGACTCAACCTCCCTCAGGCGAGGCTCTGGCTCAGAGACTTCTTGAGGACCCCAAACTGCGGCATCGCAGCAAAGTACATGGGATTTTATTCTCAATTCAACGAAAAGCGTTAACCTGAAAGGTAAAACGGCCGGTCGTTTTACCAGCAAAAGATGGGTTAGCCCGGGACAAACAAGCTGCGGTTAAACCGTAGGCAAGTCGGAGGAACCAAATAGGGGCATGCCTTTTTAAGATGAAGGCCGGTAAATCGGGAAGGCTGTTAGGAACTAAAAGTCCACTGTAGTAAGCAGGGAGTTCGAGATGTAGTGGCTTCTCCCTGGCGGAGCTGTTGCCAGGTCAGGGATTTGAAGACAGCATCTCTCCCTTCTGCTGAAGGAGCGGACTGGTATCCACCAGCAAGGTCAAGTCAGTGTGAGGTTAAGTGCATCTATTCCTGTTGGGTCTGCGATGGACACGCAGTGACAGGGCGTGGGAGCGCCCCCTGCCGAGGCCGGGAGGTTTCCCAACTCTGACTGTCACGCAAGCGATTGGAAGGCTTTAATAAAAGCAAAGGAGGATAATTTAAGCTGGTGTGTATAGAATCAGAAAGGGCGAGAGTACAATCGGAGGGCAGTGAGGAAACTATTATAGTCCAGGCGAGATGGGGATGGCCCGAACGAGGGTAATGGAGGTAAAAATTGAGAGAAGTGCATGAACAACACATACATTGAGGGGTACAATTGAGAGAACTTAGTGATTAATTGGATAATGAGAGAAAGGAAGGCATTGAAGAATAACACCCAAACTATGGTGCAACAAAAGTTTGGATGTATAGTACCAGAAAATTGGGGCACCAGAATTCAACACTGCTTTGTGAAGCACGGATACAACTGTGTTAAAAAAAAAAAAAAAGTACTGAGAAACGACTCCAGTGCTAAACATCTTGTGAGATATTTGGGCTTCATTTTAGAAAATTATCCCCATAGAAACACATAATCAGTGTACATTTAAAAACATGGTCACAGATTATAATTTCCCTATTCTAGTTTTGTATATCACGTGGTATTTGCTTAATAAATTGGCAATTAGTTGCCATCTAGCACTTTGAAACTAAGCTGAGCTTAAATACTGTAAAGAGAATTACCATAAAGTGAGAAAACATGGCTCATGTTCATTGTAGTGTATCGGGATAGGTTCAGAAGTCCATAATGACTTGATTCCAGGAAAAAAAGACTTGTACTGATAAGTCTAATGACACAAAATGACATTCTTAAATAGAAATTATATGAGGCCAGCATTTGTGAATGACTAGAATAAAAGAAAGTGAAAATTAAATAGCACAGAAAGAACTGTTAAGGGAGCAGCTAGCTACCTTACCTGACCTCAGACCTATGCTGCTTCTATGGTGATCTAGACTGTACCGTTGCCATCAATGACCACCCAAACTACCCTAACTACACTGTGATTCCAGAAGCGGCTTTACTCACCCTCAATCTCAGGGATGCCCACGCCTGCAAGTATGGAGGTCAGTTCCCTGTTTTCTCTTGTCGTCAGTCAAATCAGAGGTTCATCAAGCTCTATCTGATTGGTGAAATCGAAGTCACACATCGGTACCCTGGCAACACACAGTGCTGGGAAGTGTAGTTTCTTGGATCCTGCACTGGGGAGGCAGAATGCACAGTTTGGACAACTATCTCCATATGGAGAGAACACTGACAAAGATTTGGGTAGACATGAATGACAGATGTCCGCCATAATTAACAACAAAATCTTCACTCAAGATTAAGCTCTATTGATTCCATCATCAATGTACTCAGTTTTTCACTGAATAGTAAGCACCGACCACTACAGTAAAAAAAAAAAAAAAAAAAAAAAAAGCAACCAAAGAATTGTGGATGCTCGATTTAGAGTGTTCCCTATGAAAAATGATTATTTGAGAATCTGCACTAATATCTTCAGTAATGGGTCAGCTGTTAACCTGCCTTTTGGCAAAGTCACATGTTAGAAAGTTATTTTCTCTCAATAAAAGTATAATTGATCTTTCGAACTCACTAGAGTGGGTCTCTGCTCAAGAGATTTATTTATGGTGTGTCAGATCTAAACATGACTGATAGTCTAATGAAATGCTTCTTTTCTAATTCCACTGGTCTTCAAATAATTTACTTCTAGACCGATCAGGCACAGTGAGGAATTTTTGCATGGGACATGTTTTGTCACCACCCTCAGCAGGAAAGCTCGGTATGCTGGTGCTATTAGAATCTTCTACTTTCTTTGCTTTTAGAGTCCTCTGTGCATAGAATTTGCAGAAGTAGACTGACTGGCAGCAGTCATTCTAGTATCTTCCAAAGCAGCTTTTGGGAAAAGATCTACTACATACAATTTCTGGTAGGAGGCTCTATGTGAATCCTCTCCATAAAAATGGGGAATTTGCCTGCTATTGTCAGCTTTCTAACAGGTTTTCTTCTTTGTTACCAGACATTATTGTTTTAGTTAGTAATAAAACAGATAATGAACAAGTCTTCATTAAAGCAAGTCTTCTATAGAGACAAAATCCCTCTGGCAAAACAACAATCAGATATTAAAAAAACACAACGGAAATATCAAACCAGTGTTTCATGGCCTATAAAACAGACTACTACTCTTTAACATAGTCAGCTTAACCAAAAACTTATCATGTTTTGTTTTGACCAGTCTAATAAGGTACAGTTATATTTAAGAAAAATAATTCTGTTAGCTTATATTTATATAGAGAGATATATTGCATTTGGATTTTTATGATGTATTATATATTAATATATATTATATGTATTATAATTATGCTAGATATATATACATATAGAAAATAGTTTCCAAATAATTTAAAAACACATTATCTTATTTAATTTTCATAACGCATTGACGATACAAAAGCATTATGTGGGCTGAATGTAGACTACAAATAAAAATGACAATTTAGCTATTCTTATACTACATTATCTAAAAAGTTCTTCTTCAATCATTTGCTATCATTAAATATTTTGATTTTACTTAGGCAACTATGACAGGCACTAAGAGGTATTTCTCATTTTGAGATCTATACTAAATATAGCTCTACTGAAAATAGTAGTGGTTAGTCCACATCTGAAAATGCATTATGAGAGTGAGCAGGAAAATGCCTCATAAAATGGTAAACATTTGAAGCAACCAAAAACTATCTTAAAAGACTGATAATGGCATACAACAAATTAGAGAATAAGCAGCTATCCCCACTACCTCTTACTCATTCCAGAGTATTTCTTTGGATCCTAAATAATTATTCCATACAGATATTCTATAATATTACATTGATGAACATACTCTGATCATGCCTATTTTCAGTGTGTCACATAATTTGTAGAGAAGTTTAGTGCATTTGTCCAGCTCTAGGTGTAAACTCAGCAATTTTAGTGTTTAAGGCAGTGGGTTGGTTTTCATGAAAGACTATATCTATAAACTACAATTATGGAAAGGACTCAAATTATTTTCCATAAAATTCTTAGAAAATTCAAGAAAATCAGGAGTTATGACTAAATATGATGGGGTATCACCTAAGTACTCACATTGGTGTTCCTGAGCTTTCGCTGTTAACAAAACTAGGACCCTTGCAACAAGTCTGACTTGAGGGAGAAGTCTGTAGGATATCATCCTCAGAGCTTTGATTCCATGGGGTCCGGAAATCTATGTTTAAACCATTATATTGGGGGATTCTTTCGTAACCAATTGGTGAAGCAACATTTGGGAACCATTGTTCTAGAATTTCTTGGCTCTGATACTGTACATTGGAAGGCACAAGATTATTTGGAGCGAATCTGTACAAGCAGTTACTATTTAAAACCCAGAGATGATGAAGAAGGTGAATATAGTTTAAAATTAAATAGGAAGATTGTATATATCATAATTGTGTCCGTTGTGTCAAAGTCACAAAGTTAGGCCTCTTTTCTTTTCTGAATCTATAGATCAGGCCAATAATCATGAGTGTTATCACTGCTTGTGCTGGATCATTTTTTCAAATAATACTTACTATGACTTGTGTCAAAGATATTGTTTTCTTCTCAATTAATTTTGTATATAATATTGCCCTCCTCTGCCTTGGTCACAATAAAGCAATTAACTCATATTCTAAGTTTCTGTTTTCTTATAGACATTATAAACTGCAATGTCAAATTTTACATACGAGAATCATTGATTTGGATGAAGAATGACTCATTAAAGTCCATTTGGTACATGATTGTCCCAATAGCTGAGAGTTGGATGTAAGATCCAGTTGAAGAGGAGGGTAGGGATAAAATAAAAAAGTTTAGTCCTAAGAAAAAGGAACCCCAAATAATAACCATAGCAGATAACATTTATTGAGCACTAGAATATACACTTAGGATACATAGAAATCTCTCTATTTTTCTATATCCTAAAATATATTGAAATATTGGATATAAAACTTTATTCCAAGTGCTTTTCATGCAGTATCTCATTTGTTACACACACTACCCCATTATGAACTGAATTGTGTCTCCCCCCAAATTCGTATGTTGAGGCCCTAACCCCCAATGGACTTACTTGAAGATACGGCCGACAGGGAGGTAATAAAGATTAAGGGACATCATAAGGGGGAAGCCTTAGTCTGGTAGGAATGGTGTTCTTACAAGGAGAGGAAGAGACATTCTCTCTCTCTCTCTCTCTCAATCTCTCTTCGCACGCAGGGAAAGGCAGTGGGAGGACACAGCAAGATGACAGCCATCTACATGCCAGGAAGAGGGGCCTTGACCGCACATTGGACTTCAAGGCTTCAGCACTGTGAGAAAACAGATTTCTGCTGCTTGAGTCACCTAGTCTGTACCCATATCACACTTTGTGATAGCTGCTCTAGCGGACTAATACAGCCCCTATTAGGCAATAGTATTAATAACTCCATTTTACAAGTAAATATGGATCTAGGAAAGAAGCCCAGGAAATGTACAGTAACCTGCCTAAGGTAAAAAAGCCGACAGAAGAATTTTCAGCAGGCTGGCTGGCTGTAAGATCAGTCAAAGTCAGTTAGAAAAGATTTGAAAGTAAGTACCATAAGCAGGAATATTTATTTATTATTATTTTTAAATTGAAGTGTAATTGACATTCAATATGCTATTAGTTTCAGGTGTGCATCATAGTGATTAGACATTTTTATACATTACAAAATGGTCCCCATGATAAATCTAGTTACCATCTGTCGCCACACAAAATTATTACAACATTATTGACTAGATTCCCTATGCTGTGCATTACATCCCCATGACTTACTTATAAATGCAAGTTTATGCCTCTCAATCCCCTTCACCTCTTTTGCCCCCCTCCCCCACCTCTCCCACTCTCCGGTAACCAGCACTTTCCTGTATCTATGAGTCTGTTTCTGCTTTGTTTTGTTTGCTCTTCAGTATGTTTTTTAGATTCCACATACAAGTGAAATCTTACAGTATTTGTCTTTTTTTGTCTGACTTTTGTAACTTAGCATAATACCCTCTAGTTCATCCTTGTCACAAATGACAAGATTTCATTTTTTTATGGCTGAGTAATATTCTGTTGTTATATATATGTATGTATGGCTACCATATCTTCTTTATGATTTTATCTACTTGAATGTATTGAGGTTGCTTCCATCTCTTGGCTACTGTAAATAATGCTGAAATAAACATTGGAATGCCTACTCTGAATTGGTGTTTTTCTTTTCTTTGGATAAATACCCAGAACTTGAATTGCTAGATTGTATGGTAGTTCTATTTTGAGAAGCAAGAATACTTAAACCATACAAGTATAGTTTACAACAACACAGCGAGATTCCTTATATAATAATTGTACTGCTGGATTAGAAATCTAGCTTGAGAGAAGCAATCTTGTAGGGACTGTCATGTGGTTCAGAAGAGGCAGGAATGGCCTTTTATCAGTTCTTTGAGGCTAGATAACCTTGGCAACTAACTCAGGAAGAATTTTCTAGCTTGACCTAGGGGAACAAACAAGGGAGTAGCTAGAAGATAAAATTTGAAATAACTGTAAAAGCCTGATGTCTTCACTAAGACAAAATGACGATGAAGATTGCATCCCATTGTATTTAGAATAAAGCCCAAATTCCTTAAAATGGGCTGTATTTATAGCATACTCTTAGAATTTATTATCTAAATCAGGACATTTTTGAAAGTTAAAGGAAATACATTACAATTTTTCTAGTTAAACCAGGACAGTCCTAGGCAAGCATGGATACAGCTTTGCAACTCCTGCCCTGTCTTATGTTATTTTCCCCCTTCATTTAGCATACTGACTTTCTTTCAGTGCTGTGACCACATCCACATCCAAGCTAATTCTTGGTCAGAGACTCAACACATACTTTCATTCTGTCTTACTAAACCCTTCCCTCTTCTCCTGGTTAACCAATCATCTTCAGTAGTGGTCACTGTTGGCCAGTCATTCAGCAACCTTCCCCCTTTCCTCCTTCCTAACTGCTCCTTGATTTCATTCATCCCTTCTTCGTGCAACCTCTGCACCTCAGGAAGTCTTAACCACATCCTTAGTTCAGGGAAGAGCAGTGACCAGAATAAGTCAATCAGCGTATGGCATTCTTCGGTCCAGCCAATGACTTAGGGAGAGTGTATTTTCTGGGGGCTGCAGGTAGCAGAACACGCCTCCAGCTCGTGGCTGCAGAGGCTCGACCATCATATTCACATTCAAGCCGCAGGAAGGAAGAAGGGACAAGGAAAGGCACACTCCCTCCCTGTGAGAATATATCCCAGAAATTACACAAATTACCTTCATTTACATTCCATCGCTAAAACCTGTTCACAAGGCCATATGTAGCTATAAGGAAACGCGAGAAATGTAATCTTCATTCCTGGTGGCTAAGAGCCCTGCTAAAAATTGAGGATGAGGGATGTTGGTGAAGGGGCGCCTGGGTGGCACAGCGGTTAAGTGTCTGCCTTCGGCTCAGGGCGTGATCCCGGCGTTCTGGGATCGAGCCCCACATCAGGCTCCTACACTGGGAGCCTGCTTCTTCCTCTCCCACTCCCCCTGCTTGTGTTCCCTCTCTCGCTGGCTGTCTCTCTCTCTGTCAATTAAATAAATAAACCTTTAAAAAGAGAAAAAAAAAGGGATGTTGGTGGAAAACTAGCAGGTTTTCTACCAAGGTGGCTTCATTAGCCCAAAGGGAAGAACTTCGTCTAGAAGCTTATTTCTCTCATGCTGGATGTGAATAAAATGCAAGTAATCCCAGTGAAGTGTGAGAAAAATAAGTTTCTATTGTTTGAAACATGACATAAAAAGACCCAGGCTTAAAAGGAAACAGATACTTTGGACAGCAGAGCAGAAAGGAGAACCCAAGCTCCTGATGACCCAGATGGGCCACTGAAACCATCCACCATGAAGCTCTACCTCACATGCCCTCTAGGGCACAGGAGAGACGACCTTACTGCATCAGCCACTTTGGTTCTCGTCTTTTTCTTGTAGTTGAAAGCATCTTGCAAGAATTCCCTACATGCCTTCCTAAGCCCTCAATCTCTTTTACGGTCTCTCTCAGCAACGGCTTCTTTGCCTTCACAGCCCTACAATTTTGAATCATATATTTATTGTTGAAAGTCTATCTCCTCCGCTAGGCTGTAAGCCCTGAGCTTTGGGACTAGAATTCTTTTGTTCATTATTGCATACCTAGAAATGAAATGAAAAGGTTAACAATGCTAGACACACAGTAGGCCTGTAAATAAATGTACCATGAAGAGGACGCTAGTAAGCCTCACTTGTTCAAAGAGACCACCTTTTCCGCCCAGAGAGATCACTTCTAAGGGTAGAGTTAGAGCCACCATAAAGTGCTGCGGGAGGACGGTGTTGGGGGATCACCCTTTCCTTTCTTCTTAGGTTTTTGTCATAAGCTATTTAGTATTTCTGCTACATCCGACATCTGCTTTAGAGCTTTGGCACGACCTTAGATTTGAATACCGAGCCACTTAGGGCTCCAGCCTGGTCTGGAGAGGAGCGATGGCAGATCTGAGAGCGGCAGCTTCCCGGGCTGTGCGGTGGCTTTTGCTCGGGCGTCACGCGAGCCCTCAGTGCCTAAATGGGACCAGAGGGGTTCTATCCGTCTCTGCTGTCACATTGCAATGGAAGCGGCGCCTTTCCAGGTGCTGGAGAGCTGGATGTCGTATCTGCAGATGGCAGTGCTATTCATATCTAGCTTTTAGATACATGGCTTTCCTGCGGAGGGCGTGAATCAGGATGAGTGCTCTATTTTCTACTCTTCCTCCCTCCCCCAAACTTTCTGTCATTCTTCTACTTCAGGTAATAGCTAATAAATTAAACAATTAATAGGTTTCTATTTACAGGTGATCTCTGAAGTAGTTTACAGCCCACCCTGAAATGTTGGTCTAACATCTTCTTTCTGTCTCATACACTCACGTCTTCGTAACACCTGTGGCATCCGTTGTTGATCAATGTTAACTCAGTGCTCTGTTCTATCTAAATGTGATTATTACATAAAAGCTTGGGGAGAAAGTATAACCATGACACTGAAAGAAAGTATTCTTTACTTTCAAAATGTATGTTTAGATAAAACTAACTTTTAGCAGTGCCAATACGAATAGCTATCCTTTTTTGAGTGCCTGTGTGATTCTGGCGTTACGATAGGTAGATTATATAATGCAAGAGGCCAAATGTGTTTAATCGATGGGAAAAGATGTACTACAGGCTGCTCCACGTTCTACAGAATGAGTGGTTGGAATAATTTAATAATAGGAAATTATTTGAACTTGAAAATTTTCAAAATTATCTTGCATTAAGATAGTACTTGCCATATGATTATAGAGTAACTTAAATATTATATTCACAAATAAATTGAAAAGTTTCAAACATTTGATAAAGGCCACAGAATAACTGAGTTAAGAACAACTCATTCTTTATTTGTGTGAGTATTTTTTAGTAATTTTTTAGTAATTTTAATTTTTAGTAATTTTTTAGTAAATATCCTTCTATAAAAAGGTTTTGAGATTTGATTCATTGACCTCATATAATCATGGATATTTTGTTTTAAAACAGAAAATCAAAATAGGCATTTAATATCATGACACCCTCCCGCTCCCCATATCTTCTCCCTATGGTCCTCTGTTTCCAAGTGTCTTATGGCAATAACAGATGGCCCTCCCACCTCCCTTCCTGTAACCTACAGGTTCAATTCTGCAGCTGTTTAGTCAATCCTGAGCATGGTAAGAAAGATTATCAACAGTATCAATACCCCGTGCTCTGGAGTGCAGCATAGTTAATCAAAGATCCCCAACTGGAATCTGGGACCCAGCTGTGGCAGCTTTGCTCCTTAAGCCTCCTTAGTGACTTTCTGAGCCATGTTGACCCTCAAATTATAATATTCCCTTCCCATTCTCATCCGCATCTTAGATGGGATTGAAAATCTGCCATTGTCTCTAAGTTCAGCCTGATTATCCAATTTAGTACCTCGGAGTCTTACCTTGAATACCCATGAGCATTCTATAGTCTGCATGGACACACCTGTTTAATTAGCACTTACCTGCCCAACTCCTGAGTACGATCTCTATTACAAGTTCCCCAACATGGGGTTCTTCTCTTACAATCAGAAAATCAAGCCTAATGAGTGCATGTAATATGTCAAGATTATGTGACTAGAAAACCCAACTTGAGAGAAAAGATTAACCAAGAATTATCTCTGAAAGAATTAAAGTCAATGGTCAAGGTATATTCCCAGATATCCATCATCCATATGTTTTATTCCAGCAACTCTCCCCAAACTTTTAAGTAACTTTTAAAAGATGTTACACACAATAATTCTTACTTTAAAACCATCGATTTTAGACTTATAATTCTAGAAGAATTCTAAGTTTAAGCTCTCGAACCAAAGGGAAATAAAAGTGTTACATACGTCCCTCTCTGGATTCACCTCTATATCCAAAGGCTTAATGAAGGCAGAAAGTGAAGAAACATAATTTATAGATTGGCTAAAGGTTTGCTTTTTTAAATCTTGTTTGGGAGAAGAAGGAAGATACGATGTAGTCAATGCTTTCTTCTAGGGGTCTTTGTGTCAAGAATCACTTGGTGTCAGGAATCACTTGGGATCTTTCCCAGTAAAGTTGTCAGAAAAATTATCAACTGTTAACTATGGGAACTTAGAGTGAAACATGTCTTAGACAAATGAGCAACGCATGCAGAAAGGCACCTTAAGAGCTCACGTGCAACTCACATCTCGTATGCTGATTGTTTTTTGCATCGCCACTGTCCTGGGAGCACCACTGGGGCAATGCGTCTTGATTGCCTATGTGGTAAAATCAGGGTACATGGCAAGATCATTTTCTCGGCATCTGTTAACAGATCTCAGGCCAGGTCACAAGTCCTTTGCTTCCCCATTTGCTCTAGAAGACCCTACACTTATGACTAACTCTTGCAAAATGACACATGATTAAACCACAGAAGCAGAATTTCTGCTTCAAGAATTTCAGTTTTAGTCGGATATTCACATCACTTGAATGATACTTCTTACTTCCTTCCAATAAAAGGATTCACAGAAGTGTAATAGTGCAAAAAATTTAAACATATTCCAGTATCCAGGAGTTAAAATCTAGTACATTCTCTTGAAACATTTTTTCCCCCTTCGGAATAGACCTTTCAAAGTAAGGATATGAAGAATTCAGATATTTTCTTTTCCTTTTTTGCAAGTTACTAAGATGGAATAATAGAGTCACATATGGGTTTTTAACTTTTCAGGTATTCTCAGTAGTTAAAAAAATTCTCAGAAAAAAAAAGTAATATCTGGTATTACTCAGAGTTTTTTAACCTTCCCTATTATATATTGATTTTAAGTTCTGTTCAGCTTACGTATATAAATAAGGAGCACGAAAGTAGTAATAAATCCACGCAAAGAATATACTTGACTGAGATAACAGACTTTGCCTGATTTGTTCCCCCCATGAGGTCAGATGAGTGGATGAAGACAGTGAACAGCTGAATGAGTAAGAATAAGTAGTGAAAACATCTTCTCATCCTGTGCAGTGGACGTGTGTAAAAGCAGGAAACTGTGAAGAGCAATATTAAGTAGGTAATGCAAGGTCAAGAACCAAAAGAAATGTGTCCACATGAGTTAGCAGCACAAATAGGACCTGCCACAGGCCTTGGGAACAGAGGGGAGAAGAGAATCTGAAGACAAGGCAGAATAAATGCAAAGCATGATAGGTCAAAATGTGTAAACAGTACAGCATCCTGAACAAAACACTGGGCCCATTCATAAGACTTAGGATAAAAAAAAATTCCTACTCCTACTACTCCCTCCCTTACAGAATAGAAGTTTTCTTAGATTTTGGTAGAAATCTATAAGGACATTTTTATATTAAAATTTATGAAATGGGAGATGGTCTTTGTGTTGGGGTTCCCCAAGACCCCCTCAGGTTTGGTGATTTGTTATATAAGGACTCACAGGACTTAGTATAGAGTCATACCCACAACCAAGGTTTATTGCAGTAAAAGGATTACAGGGTGATATCAGTAAAGGGAATACATGCACGGGAAGAAGGCTGGAGGAAACCAGGCAGAAGCTTCAAAGACTCCTCTCCCAGTGGAGTCACAGAGGATGTGCTTAATTCCTAGGAAACATTAGACTCAGTGCCAAGGGTTTTCACTTGGGAAGGGTCATGTAGTCCCCCTCTGCCATTCCAAACTTCCAGAAGGAAAGCAGGTGTTTGGCATAAACCACATTGTTTCAATAAACAGTTTAGGTGTAGTTAGTCACTTTTATCATTTAGGAAAAGTTTTATATCAGTGTAGGGAACTGTTTACCAGCCAAATTCCTAGGGGCTCGGGGGAGACGGTGGCTGTGAACATGGTGCTGTCTCGGGTGAACTTGCTGTTTGCCTTCTGGCTGAGCCTGATGGTGGAGCTCACCTTCGGCTGCTTCATTACCACTGTCTTCAAAGACAGGATGCCAGCCAATCTTGCAAGCAGGTACTTCTAAGGATAGAAGTCTCAGACCTGTTATAGTAACCCTTCTACATAGTTCCCTTATTTTTCCCTTTTATTTCCATTCCAGATACAGCTGGCTCTGTTTGCCAATGGGTATCTAGAAACTTTCCTATAATAAGGATTACTCAAATGAGTTAAGGAAGGTAATAAACCTCACCAGGCATGGTCTGAATTTTCAGATCTTACTTATCCTAGAGCTTCAGTGGTCTGAATGTATTATAACAGGGTAATTCCCCAAAGCCAACCTCAAGGTTGATTGCTCAGCTGGGACTAGCATGCCTGGGACGTACATGGGTTCTCCAGTGACCAGATGTTTATCATGGCATGTACAAGATATGGTTTCAACAGTGCATTTCTGAGTGAATCGGAGGAGGCCAGAAAGAGCAAAGGTGATTAGGTTCTCAACCAAGAAAATGCCAAAAACTTCGCTAGCAGCCTTTCACTTTCCTGGGAAGCATAACATCTAGGTGATGTGAGCAAAGAAGTTGGACATTAACTGCCTAAACTATTCAAAGAATCCCAGCAAATGTGGATGTCTTTGATTTGTCTATGGAACATGGAAGGGCCCCTTGATCTGGTAGAGATCCTCAGGAACCAGTGGTCTCTGGTATAATTTCTGATATCCCCTCAAGGATGCTCAATAACTAGTCCGGCATGTCATGAGGAGCCGGTGGCAGTCATCAGATGAGCTAACTTGTCATGCAGGCAAATAGTCAAGTGCACACAGAACCAAAGACAGTGGACTGAATGGCCAGATTCAAAAAGCAAGCCTGAGACAGGAGGGCCTGGGAATGAAGAACCAGAGTGCAAACCCAAGACACAGGGCCATTATGTATTGATGACTCGCTTATTTAAATTTTTTCTACACTGTGAAAATGTAGAAATTAAAAACTTTCTACAGTTGCTACATTCTACGTAGCAATTCCACAGTAATTATCTCCCTTGATCCTAAGAACCCAGTGAAGCCATCCTTTTAGTTATTGGAAATACCCCATTAAATGCAAAGATTTAAAATTGGTAACATCAATTTTAAAATAAGTTCGGGGCGCCTCGGTGGCGCAGTCCTTAAGCATCTGCCTTCGGCTCAGGGCATGATCCCGGCATTCTGGGATCAAGCCCCACATCAGGCTCCTCTGCTGGGAGCCTGCTTCTTCCTCTCCCACTCCCCCTGCTTGTGTTCCCTCTCTCACCGGCTGTCTCTCTCTCTGTCAAATAAATAAATAAATAAAATCTGTAAAAAAAATTAAAAAAATAAAATAGGTTCAGTCTGCAGTTGGAAAGCAAAACATTACTAGGAACTGGACTAAGGTTGGACGTGGAAAGTAAAGGCAAACGGCTTTTGGAGAACTGGAAGGCCTCTCTTTTTCCCTGTCCCATACTCTCCAAAAAATTGTTCTTTGACCAGATTTGACAAAGAGCAAGAGTTTTGTGAAGTGCTGCTTCCAAATGCGATGCCTCAGAATACATTCCAAACTACCTTGCCTTGCTGCTGGGTTTAAGTGCAAATTAATGAAATATTAGCACGCAAGAAGCCTCAGGGCTGACCACCAGACCCAAGGACCAAGAAACAAGGGTGGGCAAGCCTAGGGGCCTGTTGGAGAGGAAGCGAAGGCAGGGGGCGGGTCTTCCGTGGAGAAACCCCGCCCCTCCTTCTCGTCCCTGATTGGTGGCGGCGATAGGCCGTGAGGGTGGGTGTGTCCCGGGAGGCGGGTGCGCGCGCGCCCGCCCGCGTCGGAGGACCGGAAAGGAGGCGGGGCCGCGGCTGCGCGCGCTCCCGGAACGCGCGCGGTGCAAGCGGCGCGGATCGCAGGGAGCCGGTCCGCGGCCGGAACGGGGTCCCCGGTGTGCGTGCGGAACGGGGCTCGGGGAGGACGGTCGCGATGAACACGGTGCTGTCGCGGGCGAACTCCTTGTTCGCCTTCTCGCTGAGCGTGATGGCGGCGCTCACCTTCGGCTGCTTCATCACCACCGCCTTCAAAGACAGGAGCGTCCCGGTGCGACTGCACGTCTCGCGGATCATGCTGTGAGTGCGGCCGAGGCCCGGCCGGCGGGGCGGGGCGCTGGGACCGGGCCGGGGTGGGCGCCGAGGCCGGGCAGCCGCGCCGGGGGCAGCGGGCAGGGCGTCCGCGCCACCCCGGGGGCACCGCTCCTGAGCGGCCGTCGCCCCCAAGGGCGGACGCCCCGGTGGACGTCGCGGGCTTCTCGGCTTCCCCTCGAACTCCCACCCCTCCACGGCGGGTTCCCGGGCTTGCCTTAAATTTTAATTTTGAGTGTTACTCAGGCCAGTGCCTCTGCTTCCTTCCTGTTCCTCACTTCCCCCGCCCACGCCTGGCCAATGAGGGAGCAACACAACAGCAGAGCCGCGCCGCCGCCCGCCCGCCCGCCCGGTCCGCCGCGGGCTAGCCCGGCTCCGGGGCCGGCCCCGCGGCTCGGCTGTGCCATTTATAACCGGACTTGGCCCTGTTTGACGTGCCCTCTGCAGTTCTTGTCCTTCCTCGTTTGGTGGGCGGCACATACTCGCAGCTGCTTTGAAGTTGGCAAGAGAGGTTAGGATGCGCTGAGAGCATTCAACATCCTAGCTCTCTGAATCGCATCGGGTATTTTTTAACAGCCGCTTGAAGAAATCTGCGAAAATGCCCAAAATGGGATTTCAGAATGACGTTGTCATTTCGTTAATGCCTGTTTTATTTTTCCTTGATAATTTTTGTTCGTTAACACTTTTTTTTTTTTTTTTGGATACATAGCTTTTTTTCTCGGTTCTCACATTCTCTCTATTCCATCTTGCATCAAGTTCACTCTCATTCGTCAACGTTAGTTTTCTTGATTTCTTTGTCGGAGTCGCCGACAAGCCAGCCATCGAATAGCCACCTCTGTTGTGAAGTGCTTCTTCCAAATGCCCCCCATTCCTTTTTTTTTTTTTTTCCCCTCTATTGCTGCTTGCTAGATACTGTTTTTTAGATTCAAATAGACACAGGCACTGTTAGCTGTTATTAATCTTGAGCAAGTTTCTTACCGTCCTGGGTCTTAATTTCCTTTTGTCTAGAATGGAAATAATACCCAACTCGTAGGCTTGTTGTGAGGATTATTTGAGATAATTATGAAAAATATATTGTTGGACCTGACCCAGACACACAGTAAGCGCTCAATAAATAGCACTGCTTATCATCTTATCTTAGTTTTCCCTCACGGCCTGTAGTCGTCTGTAACCTCCTACACCTGCTACCAAATTGCTTTACAGCAAGTGTTCACACTCCCTTTGAGCAGTTTTTACACTCCCCGCCTCCCATTTTGCTAGGGATTCTCTTATAAGGTATTCGCATATATGCATACAGACCTATGCATATGCTATATGCATAGATACACACCTAATTTTATATTGGATTAAATATTTAAATTAAATTAAATATTGGATTAAAATTTTTATCCTCTCTTCACACAAGTTTCTCTGATTTTTACTTCTTTGCGGGATTGCCCTTCCACCTGTGCCTCCATCTAGATCCTGTGTTTCACTTTAAGGAACTATGTGAATTGTGTGTGCTGTTATGTTTGAAGGATGGTAAAACTTTTATCTTTATTTTTAGAAAAAATGTAGAAGACTTCACTGGACCTAGAGAAAGAAGTGATCTGGGCTTCATTACATTTGATATAACTGCTGATATCCTTTAAGAAAATATTTTATTGCTTTCTCTGTAGTGATATAATGATATACACATTGTTTAGTGATTTTGGGTGGGGGTCTGACTATCCCTTGAATCAACCAAACTTCAGAAGTTTCTATATCTAGGTTGCCATTAGTAAAGTAGTCTCAATATCTCCTCATTCACACCTTGAGAAAATTTATTTCTGGATTCTTTGGTTATTATTTTGTGAACCGACTTTAAATTTTTCACAGAAACGTTAAATAAATTGGAAGCTTTAAGAGAGTTTGAATCTATATTTCAGAAAAAATAAAATCAGGTCATTTGGATTATAGAAAGAAAAATGTTACCAGTGCTCAGCCTTCCTAGATGGAATATTTCATGTACAATCCCAAGTAATATATCCATATATTGTAATAGCAGAGAGAAACATATGTCAAAAAAGTGAATCGGCATCTATTAAGGTTTAGAATGTCGTTATCAAAACAATTATTGGTGAACCACATTAGAATTTTGCCATCATAGTTTTTTTTTTTATAAGTGCTTTTATAATAAGAGAGAAATCTTAACATTTAAAAGAGTTACTTTAAAATGAGGATGGTTTAATCTTTTTTATCTTGCGTTTCCACCATTTGATAACTATCCATTTTGGCCAATTTAATCTTTTAGGGTCTTAGATTAATATCTTGGCAGTGTTGTTCCCTGCCACCTCCAGTATGATCACATCTGCCTTTTGAAGACCTCAGGATTAAAATTGGGTATGGTGATTGCACTGTCCGAACTTCTGTAAAGCAACTGTCAGAACAGTTGAAGCAGATAACCGACTCGGGGAGTTTACCTGATACGGCTCTTTACTGCCATGAAATTACTTTAACTTAATTTTTTAGAAATAAAGTGTTGGGTTTAGAAGTAGACTAGAAATTAGTTCTCTAGGCACTTTTTTTTTTTTTTTTTAGGAAATAGAGTTTAACTGTCAGAAGAGTCCTATGGGAAACTTGGTGTGTCTGCTTTTAAACCTTCAGTGTCGTTTTAAAACAATCTAGTATGAGTTAGTTTGGATCTCTTATGAAAGTAGTAACTTTATCTGGAGAATTACAGTGAAATTTCCTGACATCTCAACTACTGTATTTATATATTCTCAGTCTCATCATTTGCAGTCGGATTTTCTTAATGCTGCTGCTGGAACTTGAAATTGGACCTGTTTTTATAAAGAGCTATCCTAGACTTCTCAGTTCTACGATAGTGATTCTTAGCAGATACACATATCTAAAAGCAGAATATAATGAAAGTTGCTATCAGTATGTGTAAATGTGTGTAATAAAGTGACTTAGCCATTTACATGTTATACTTAATAAAATCCAAACCCTAACTCAGTTCATTTTGCAGTGACACTGGTCTTGTAATTAATCCTTGTAAATTTTTTTTTTCACTCTGGTAAGCTGATGAGAACAAATTGATGTTCAGCTGCATATTCTTACAAAGTACATCGTGGCCAGACATTTTGATCTCTACTGGCATAGGTCCAAAAGCAACGTGAACAATTTATTATATTTGGTTTAATTACGTGAGCTGGTTCATGTTTGCCTATCCGTAAATTTAAACTGTGATGATTGGCTATACTTTAGAACTTCCATGGAATTGAATGTGCTTGAATGATTAAATCCTCTTTCTTTTAGACTTAGTTGATGTTACAGAAAGCTAAATTTTGTATTGCTCTGTTACTTTCTTATTAAATCGTGGTTAGAGGAGCAGGGGATGATGCTAATAATCTCATTGATACCTTTTTTTTTTTAAATGAGCTGGATTTTATAATATTA
The DNA here is from genome assembly GCF_024610735.1 of Ursus americanus. NCBI lineage: Eukaryota > Metazoa > Chordata > Mammalia > Carnivora > Ursidae > Ursus > Ursus americanus. The sequence goes on from NC_142153.1 coordinate 32,348,141, forward strand.
TTTGTCTTTTATATATTTTTATTAAATTAGTGTCTCAGTATGTTTCTGGGCCACCTCTCTTTTTGTTTTTCTATTTTAGTGTAGGTATTGCTGTGGATAATTAATAAGATTGGTTTAAAAGTTGTATGCTGCTTTATGATTTGTATATTCCTTAATTTGTTTACATCTAGAGAATATATTTGATTGGAATGTTAAGCAGTTGTTTCTTTATTTATCAGCAGAATATTCAACAAAAAATAATGTAAGTATATATATGTGTGTGTGTATGTATTTTAATAGATCTTTAAAATCTCATTCTTTATGAAAGGATATAAATCTTATATATTCAGAATATCCAACATGAGTTGTTTGGTAAAAATCACAAGCCTACAGAGAGGTGACTGCTAAGAAAACATCTCCTTTGGTTGGTAGCCTCTGTTTTTTTCTGTTTCTGTAGCGCTCTAGTATTGTCCCCAGAATGGGATGGATGTGCGGTAATCCGTAGGTATATAGGAAAATCATTAAGAGCTATTATTTCTTCTCTTACAGAGGTAGCAAGAGTTGCCAGTTTTTCAGTTCGTTGGCTTTTTACTTGATGTTAAGGTGGAGTGGCAGCTTCCAAGCTCCTGACATGTCATACTGGAAACGAGGAGTCTAGCTATATATGTTTAAAATAAAAGGGAAAGAAGTTAAACTTTATGAATACTTGCAATATGGACTGACATGAATACACTCAGTCCCATGGTCAGATGGTCACATGTCTCCAACACATGCAGATTCTCTGGGGGAAGAGGAGGAATTCTGCAGGGCACAAGGTTGACCATGCTGCATGCATTTATTCATTCAAGTTCGGCATTTTGTAAAGTTGTGCAGTGTAATTCAGTTCAGTGGGTGATGTTACCTAGTTTTAAATAAGTGAATCCTCACAAAATTGGAAACATGGCTTTAAAAGATTCCTGCAAAGACATTACACATTGAAAATAATGCAAATGGTTCAACCACATGTAAGCAACAGGAACTCGGCAGAGCTGATGTGCGTGTTCCTCTTTGGAGCTGCTGAGCCACATTAATGGATTAGAAAAAGAGAGAACCTTGGGGCGCCTGGGTGGCTCAGTCGTTAAGAGTCTGCCTTTGGCTCAGGGCGTGATCCCAGGGTCCTGGGATCGAGCCCCACATCAGGCTCCCGGCTCTGCTGGGAGCCTGCTTCTTCCTCTCTCACTCCTCCTGCTTGTGTTCCCTCTCTCACTGGCTGTCTCTCTCTCTCTGTCAAATAAATAAATAAAATCTGTAAAAAAAATAAAATAAAAAGAAAAGAAAAACTCGAACCTGGAAAGGTCTAATAAAAAGTTGGTTGAGAAAATTCAACATTGGTCAAAAATATTATTTGAAATGCAAATTTATATTCACTATCAGTGATGATATATCATCTGATGGTATTAGTAATGTGTACTACGCACATTTGTAAATAAAAATTGTGTTTTGGAGTGTGTGCTCAAAATAATTTGTGCTCAGAAATCTTTGGAGACCATTTCCAATGATTAGATCAGAAGGGTTGTTGTTGAATTATGAGGTACTAAGAAATGAGGATGTGGAGTTGCTGCGTGGGTGTAGGATTCCTTAAGCTAAAGTATTCTTTCCATAGCTTTGATTGGAGAAAAGACAGCAAGATATTTGAATCAAATCTGTGACCTGTGTTTACAACTCTCATTACCGATATATGTAATCAAAAACTGTAAAGAACGAACTTTTGAATCCTAAATATTTGTATTTTTCTTTTGATACAAGCTGTTTTGATCGTCTTACTAAGCCATATATCTACAATTAACATCTCCATCTATTGAGAAATAATTTCCTTTGCTTTGGAGTTGTATGGGATTCACCAATTTCAGGACTTAGAAGTAGTCTTTTGAATCATAAACTAGAGTTTATCAGAAGTTTTGTCATTAAAAGCTACTAAACTAAAAACTGCTAAACACTTAAAATTATTAATTTGTGATTGAAATTTATTGGTCCAGTCTGATTTAGAGCTTTTGTTGCAGATGAGAGTAAGGGCTGAGATATTTATACAGAATGTCGCTGAAACAGAAATCCCTTGAAAGTGTTAAGTGAATGATTGTGATAAATGAATTAAAATACGAAGGTAAAATCCAGGGAATTAAAATGTGCTTCTGTGTTGTTTTTACCTACGTCACCCTCATGTTTTTATCAGCATAGTCTGAAGGTAATTTGTAGTTAGAGATGAGTCCACTTCTGTGTTCTATTTGAACTGTATTCACTTTCAAGGGATGAAAAATTAATCCGCTTCATCTGTTGATTGGTTTGATTAATTAGCTGGAATTTTTAGTACTTCAGTTCATTTTACATTTATTTTCAGCATGCCTTTTGTGCCAAATATTTCGTTAGGTACTAGGATTATTGGGTTGAATAAGTTTTGATTCCTGCCCTTGAGAATCAACAAAATGTTAAAAAGAACATATAGAAAAAGCTTTTCTGAAGGTAAGAGTAATGACTATACACACATTCCAGTCTATAAGTCTCAACAAATTATCTAGATTACTATGTCACCTTGGCGACAGGGTTCTAAATTATATTCATAATTCTGGTTTACCCCAGTGTCACTAGTAAGTAAATACAACTTGTAACTTGACAGATCATTGCTTTAGTGAATGAATAAATGTACATAAAAAGTCATTTCACTTTGGCATATGTTAGATTATATGTTCTGCAGTCTTGATGTTTCTGTTCAGTGTTAGAGGCTTTCTGGTGAAGATTTGAACCTTCTTAGAAATAACGTCCACATTCCTGCTCAGTGAATGTAGTCACTACACGCTGAGCAATTGGCCTCACAGGCTAATAATAATGGATGATAGCTTAATAAGAACAGATTTCTTGGGATTAATAGTGGTCACAAATGTGTTTTCTCTGCATTTAATGCCCCTCATTTTCCAAACAGAACTTGTTTTTGATATGTCAAAATAGCGGATTAAAAGAATTGACTTCTAGAATGTTCTATAATAAAACAATGATGTGTTTATGATTAATGTAAAGGAAAAAATCTTTAGAAGGCTTCATTTCCTTGGTGATTCCTTGATAATTTAAAGATCTTGGAGATACATAAATATTCATGACCTCATCTGGCAGCAGAGACCTGTATCAACAGTGTGATGGAACAGGAATGGTTGTCTCAGTTTCCCTGACACTGTATAGAGTCCACAGTGCGCTGGGGTCTCAGATATTTTACAGGGAAAAGGGATTTAGGAGAATGCTTTCTTTCCTTCTGGGGATTCTAATCCCTTTTGTTTCTCCACGCGCCTCACTGTGGAGTGCACATGGGTCCAAAATCTTGGGGTAAGCTTTGAAGGCCCTAAGTAATACAGGTTCTTTAGCAAAAGTAGTGATTTCCTTTAGGGAAATAATCTTTTGTCCCAGAAAAGTTCAACTTCTTGTATCTATCCACGTGTTCTTATTTTGTATGCTTTAGGATTTTAGCAATTCCCTCAAAAGTTGTATTCATTAATGTAAATTAAACTATTTGCATAGCACTGCTTTTAATTTGAAGTGACAAAGATGCAATTTTTGATGAGTTGTCTAATTAATTTTCATTTTAATGTAGGCTCTGAACCAAGTTGTCCTTTGGGACAAGATTGTTCTGCGAGGTGATAATCCAAAGCTGCTGTTGAAAGATATGAAAACAAAATATTTTTTCTTTGACGATGGAAATGGCCTCAAGTGAGCAATTCTTTGTCATTCTTTACATGTAATTAAATGTGGGGGAGAGAATGATATAATGTAGTTTTTGTTTTAAAGAAAGTGATTAGAGGGGAAAAAGGAAAGTTAAGAGAGAAGAAATACAGATCTGAACTGGAAGATTGGGTAGAAACACTGCCATAGACATGGGTCTAAGATGAGCACTCAGTTCTCTTGCAAATAAGTGAAATGAGAAAGGCCCTTCGCTGTTGGCACTGTGACGTGCGCAGGGGGCCTGGGCTTGCCCACCTGGAGGTAGGACAGGACTGCCGTCGGCAAGAAGAGACTCTTAGAATGGGAGACGAAGTTGTCAGGGAGCCCATTGGGAAGAAGTAGTGCATCTGTCTGGATGCTGACGCTGAGCATTCCGGCTGTGCTTAACTTCTCTGAACCTCCATTTCCTTTTATGCACAGCGAAGGAATGAGAATAACTGAGGTTTGGGGTCATTTTAGCTCATAAGCTCTTTGAGTAAACCCTGGAAAGGAATTTAGGGGAGAACTGTTGTAACCAAACATCTGGTTGTGCGGATGAAAAATTGCCGGTCATGAGAGATGGGGATTTGTTGACAGTCCAGATAATGAGAGAATTCGATTTCAGATTCTTGCCTTCTGATATCTAGCTCAGATCTCTTCAGGTATTCTCTCTGTTTTACTCATTTAAGCTTTTTGGCCCATAGCTCTGATAATGTTTTTATTGAACTAAAAATGTTTCTGCTGACATCTAATAAACATGTTTATTCTGTCTTTTTATAGGGGAAACAGGAATGTCACTTTAACCCTATCTTGGAACGTTGTACCAAATGCTGGAATTCTACCTCTTGTGACAGGATCAGGTCACGTATCTGTCCCATTTCCAGATACATATGAAATAACGAAGAGTTATTAAATTATTCTGAATTTGAAACAACGTATTTTTATACTTAATGAATCATATCTCGTTCTTCTCTTCCCTTGCATCTTCATTTGGTTGTTACTTTTTGGGGGCTGGGGTGTAAGAACCAACATAAAAGGCATATTTGAAGGGAAAGGTTAATGTGCTACTTAAACTTAATTTTACAAACAAAACACACAAAAAGCCACCAGAGTGGAGTATTATAAAAATAAGACAACTACATAATAAAGATTTGTAAAACAATTTATGTTTGAGGTATTCCCTATATGTCCATGCTTCCTTATGGCATATACAGTGAGCATGAAGAGTTAAAACTTGTAGGTGCCTGTGGAGTTATAAGAACTGTGTTGTATTCCTTGCATTCATGCAAGTTCACATTAGATATGATTCAGAAATGGACATTCTCTTTTAGGGTATGTCTCATTACTGGACAAATTAAAATGGTTATTCATAAGACACTTGGTTTACAAAATAGCCAAAAGTGATGGAATTTTATTCCATTTGTCTTAGGAATGCCCCATTATGCTTGTTTTTCTTACAGGTGACTAGCAACTTTCTCCACTTAAAGACTAAATACCTCTTTATAAGCTGTAAATCATTCTAACTCATTTAAAAGTCTCTTAAGTCAACCAAATATGTGTGTCTCAGTGCTTTCTCTAAAAATGTTCCTTTGTATTATATCTTTGTGTGAATTTTTAGCATTGCCATTGAAAGTTGAAAATGTTTGCATGGTTTACCTTCTGAGTTACGTTTGTTCTTGTGAGCATGCCTAGTGCCACTGAGTGGTAATTATTTAAAATTTTCTGTAGGTCCACATTTTAGTAATTATTGGGGTAACAATAATAATAGTTGGTGCGCTTTTCCACTTACAAGCACTCTCCTGTATTTTACTATGTGTTATCCTCGATAATCTAATGAGGTAAGTAGTACAAATGTTAGCTCTTTGCAGATGAAGAAACTGAAACCCGGAAGTTTATTGAATTGCTTTGAGGTCACATAGCTAGCAAGGAAGGGAGTTGAAACTTCAGATTAATTCTCTAAGCTTATCCTTTCGCTCAGGTTACAGACTAATCAAAATTCACTTACAATTTTCATATATTTTATGTTACCCTGGACACACTTGAGCTGCGAACAACTTATGTAGAGATAATGTCTCATTTCGTTCTTTGCATCAGTTAATTTTACATATGTTAAAAGAATCCAGATGTATGTAGACATGATTTAAGAGATTAAATGCAGAGTAATACATGGTTGAATATATGATCATATTTAACATGATTTTTTTTCTACACTGAGTAACTAAGCATCTCAAGGAAGCAGCTACAAATCAATGACCCTTTAAAGCAAGACCAAACACTGTAGTTACACCATCAGCAGTAACCAAAAGGGCTAATGTTTTCTAAGAATAGGTTTAAGCTAACAGTTGTTGTATTTACCTCATAGGAAATACATCACCATTTAATTACGTTGGTTTTAACAGCTATTGTATGTGAGAGCATGTGTTCCTGTCCAAGGTCAGAGCTGTCGTATCGTGAATACCAGACTGGGTTTGGCTCCCAGCTTTTTCATTAAACAGTTCAGGGTCTCGGTTTCTTTATCTGTAAAATGACAGAGTTGAACTCATTAACTTAGTGGTTCTTCTATACCACAGAAGTCCATAAAATTTGTGGTATCTGTTCAGCAGAGAGATTGAAAAGAAAAGCACCTTAGTAACGTGAAGTTAGGAAGATGACCGAAAGACTTAACACATAACTATCCGTGCTGATTTGACTTTATTTCTGTTAGATTTTATACCCAGAACACTTAACTTCGTTTGCACAAATATAACACATGGAAACTTAGTCTCTGAGATGTCAAAGCTGAAAAATTGGTAACATTCATTCAGGGAGGCATGCACAAGAACCCAGCAGTTCTGACCAGGTGCGGGCGCTGGCTTAGTAATTCCTTATCCCTGGGTGAGCAGATCCGTCAGTCTGCTGGAGATGAATGTTGACATTTACTTGAGTTAAAGTTTACCTGACAAGCCCACCTGCTCTCTTGGAGTTGGGTGAGGAAGAGGAGTAAAAGGCCCAACTAGCACAATGGTTAAATAGTGTTTTGTTTTTGCTCAACTTCGGGAAACTGCTCAGGACGTGAATGCTCCAACGTGGGAATAAGGAATATCTGTCTCAGGAACTCATTTTCGGGTGCGCACAGCTTTGCTGATGGACCACGATTCAGCATGAAAACAGATGGCCTGTTCAGTTTGATAAGCATATCACCTACCTTTAGTGTCAGTGTTTTCAAGAAGGCTAGCAAAGTCTCCACACAAACCCAAGGCTTCAGACTTACAGAACCCTAAGTGTTACTAGAAACGTCTGAGCCCAGACATTCCCAGGATACCGGGAAAAGAGAACAATTGCAAGATACTTGTCTAAAAATACTTAAACAGTTAGAAATGAACTAATTTTAAATGTGCTCACACCCTCCTTTTCTCTAGCAAGTTAACCTAGACAAGCAGCTCTGTCAGTGTTTTTTATTTCCCCAATTGATGACGTTTGGTTTCTTTATGCAGAAATTCCCAAGGGTGTAATAAGAAAGCGGGTTATTTCAAATTTCTTTTTTTGGAATTGTTTTCCAGTTTTTTGGTGGGTCTGGCCAGCCTAGTAATAGCACTAAGACATGGGCTTCAAGGTTGTAATGAACATTTTTTTTCACTATTCTCTCTAAAGCTTAGTGATCTAAAGCTTTGGATCTTTGAGGTATAGGTTATTGGAGGTGCTATTTTATAATATTTTGAATTTGACACGAAATGGGTGTAGGGAGAAAAACCGTGAGCTGTGAACTTTGGTAGTAAACAACACCTATTCCTTTCAGAAGCTTTCCTTTTAGCAGAGAGCCTGTGTGCGTTCTGTGTGACTGCCAGTGGTTTAAAGAGTTCTGTTTCAAAAAGTTGCGCGTTTTGATGCAATTTGGGAAATTGTTTACTTCACAAATAACAGATTCATAAGAAAAAATTCATGAAAATACTGAAGAGATGTTTGAGGATTTTCTTAATTGCAATAAACAGCATTTTTTCTAATGAAAATGAATTTTGTTTACGAGTAACAGTGTGCATTTTAAAAGACTTTCAGATTTACGCTTTTTACGTGAAGCTGCTAAACTAAAAAAATGGATGAAACCAAGTCTAGTAAACTTAACTGTTTTTCTTTTTTTTCCTTTTTTTTTCTTCTTGTGGGGTGGGGGGAGGTGATTTACATCTCAAATATCTTCTCCAGACACTGTATGCTCCTATACTAGACTGTAAGCTCTTTGAGGGCAGTCTTGTCGGATTTATCTTTGTATCTTCCCCAGCGCCTAGCATAGTGCCCTGCACATCCTAGGCGCCCAATAAATACTGATGATGAATGAAGTCCTTGTCTTTATAATGTGGCCAAACCATGGGGGTTGCTTTGCAGTTAACACTCTTCTTCCTTTATGAGCCCTGCCATGTTCATTCTTTTTTCTTGAGCTGCTGGGGATGTTCGACCTGACTCTTACTTCCTCTGGAGCCCACGTAGACTGCTCAGTCGTGGCAAATGCTGCTTTTCTGTTCCTATGACCTGTGTTTTTGCAGTCCCAGCTTTTGATCATGAGAGCGCCAAGATCATGAGAAGAACTGTAGAGTGTTTTACTTTAACACAAGAAAACCACAGCCTCGACCTGACTTAACACCGCAAGGTGCATGTAGCTCATGAAGAGGTGAACACAGACACAGCTGCCTCCATCTGAAAGTGCAGTGCGGAGCCTCCAGCATTTGGGGCGGATGGGCTGGCGTGGCCCACGGCTCTCACATCTGGCCCAAGGGGCTGCACCGAATCTCTTCAGTGTTGTGGACGTTTCACTTTTCGTTTTTATATCAGAAGAGATAGGAGTTTCTAGCAAGATCTAGAACGTTTACCAGGGAACACAAGACAACCAAAACAGAAATACTCCTTCGAGGGCAGGGAATCAGCTGGGTTTAGAGGGTACTTTTTTTTTTTTTTTTTTTTTTAACCTAAGTGTCTGTTATCTGGGATGATAAAAGAGGTCAGCTAGATTTTGCTTTTGCTTTTGTTTCCTCCAAACCTGGGCAACGCTGTGTCGGAATGTTAATCCTTACACATTTTCCCTCGTACTCTTTTTATTTTCCTACTCTCCAGGTGATAGGTTAAAGCAAGAATTCGGGGCTCAGTAAACAGTTGCCGGATTAATGAGTTATTCCTGCAGAAAGAAAATTGATCACTTCAGTAGGTGTGCCCTATTCTATCTGAAGAGACCTCAAGCTTCAAGTAGCTTCTCAGCTGGACCTTTCCTTCCCACCTGAGGAAAGCAAAGAGGCATTTCTCTTCCGGAGCATGTGTGGTTGATACACACCCACCGGTGCACGTGTTGAGTGTAGTTGGAAACAGGCACCGGGGAGTAGAAAAGTAAAGCTCCTGTTCAGCGCTGGCTACCTGAGACAAAAAGGCTGCTGCTTTTTTTTTTTTTTTTTTAAGATTTGGCAGAGAGACAGCAAGAGAGGGAACACAAGCAGGGGGAGTGGGAGAGAGAGAAGCAGGCTCCCAGCAGAGCAGGATGTGGGGCTCGATCCCAGGACCCTGGGATCAGGCCCTGGGCCAAAGGCAGACGCTTAAGGACTGAGCCACCCAGGCGCCCCAAGCCTGTATTCCTTCTAAGGCCACCACTTCCCTGCCTTCAGCCCACTCCCTTGTAGGCTCCGAAGGGCTGTAACTACCTGGGAAAGGAGGTGAGTACAAAGGGCCAGAAGGAATCTGATGGCTGTGAGTGTGGAGGAAGTGGATTCTGAGATGCTCTAAAGGATCCCAAACTACCTCATTTGAGCTTAGAGGGAACTAGATCCCATTAGAAGAGGCCCCCAAGTTGTGTGATTTGAGAAGTTTAGGGCTTGTCCCATTGCTGCAGCCTCCCCTGCTGCTTCTAAGACTCCCCTAACTGTGAGGGCACCTGGGTGGCTCAGTCGGTGAAGCGTCTGCCTTTAGCTCGGGCCATGATCCCGGGGTCTTGGGATGGAAACCCGCATTGGGCTGTCTGCTCCCTATTCCCCTGCCCCTTCCCCCTCTGTGTGCTCCTCTCTCTACGTAAATTAATGCATACACACATACATACGTAAATACATACATAAAATCTTAAAAAAAAAAAGGACTCCCTAACTGTTGTTCTGTGTATGCAGAGACAAGCAGGGACTATAATACTGAGTGGGAATCCTGTTCACCTGCTCTTAAAAGTTTACAAATGTTATTATGTTGGGAGAGGCTGATTGCTACCTGATCGTTGCCCTCAACATTTGAGAGCTCAAGTACTCTGTATTAATTAAAATGACACTAACTGTTGTAATAACCACCAAAATTTGAGTAGCTCAAGAAAATAAGAGTTTGCTTCTTGTCCTTGCAAGGAGCCAAGATGGTGTTCAGGCAGCTTTCCACGTGGTGTGACTGAAGGATCCAGGTGCGTCCCACCCTAGGACGGCCATCCCGGGGCTCACAGCCCCCCGCCTGGTTGATCAGGGTTAGGGAAAGTGGAGAAATCTTACCTGATTAGCTTGGCCCAGAAGTGTCGCATAACCACTGTCAGATTCCAGGGGTGAGAACCAATGGCAGGACCATGCATAGATCAAGGGGCTTTGGGGAAAGACAATGTTCCCTTGGGCGGTCACTTCTCAGAAAGAACTATGAGATGGGCGCGGAGCATAAGTCTTTCTTGCATAGTCAGTCATCTGTCACATTTTGCTTATGATCCCCAGCATCCCCTGACCAGCAGCCTGCTTGATACCAACCAGGGAATAACCCAGTGATTCTGTTGCACATTTTACATATATTTTTGTCTATGTTATCTATAGTGTCTGGGCATTCAGGGTTTTCTGAAGGTGAGCATATTAGGTTTTAAGAGTTAGGTTTTAAAACAACTTAACAGGCATTAGAGTTACCGGACGAACCTAATCTTTCTATCTAGTATTTCCTCCTTAGAGTAATTTTTATTTCTTAAGTTTCAGTGAAGGGGTACCCAGGTTATATTGATTTTCTTTTTTTTCCTGGTTGCTGCTGTTTGTATCACTCAATGCAGTTCAGATATGCAAAAGATCTCCCAGTGAATGCTGCTCAAAGCTCTTGCCCAACTTTGATCTAGTGTCGTCCCTGCCATTTGGACTGGGAAGAGACACCTGGGAGTCAGACTACTGAGTACAGGTAATTTTAAACAGTTGAGACCCTCCAAGCTGCTGGGACGCCATAGCTTCCATATAAGGAGCATAAGAAGAATTTGGTTCACTGAAAGCACACCACCATCTCTCTCTCTCTCTCTCTCTCTCTCACACACACACACACACACACACACACACACACACACACACAGCTCAGCCACCACTGACTACCTTGCTGATCCTCCGACTTGCCAAGCAGGTTCCTGTTGTGAACGCACTTCTTTATTCCTCTCCCCGGATTATTTCCTCAGATCCTCCCCAATCTCTTTATCTTTCTCATACATAACCTCATCGGCTGCCTGCCTACCTTCTTGAAAATCATGCTCCTGTCATTCTTTGTCCTTTTCCTTTGCAGCATTATTATTGATAGCGCTTGCTGCCAGGAGATGTGTGTATACATATATATATGCAAATGTATGTATACATCAGTTTCATGATAGGGAGAGCTATGTTTATTTTGTTTTATCCATATGGGACATTTAATACATATTTATTGAATGAATTAATGAAAAGCAAGAAAATGAGTATGATGGTATAGTTGCTTAGACAGTATTTCAGTAATATCACTTGATAATGCTTAATATTAAATAATGGTAAATAGAATAGGGGTCGGGAGTAATTTACACTTGAAATGAGGCAAAGGACAATCAAATTCTTATAAGTTTGTATCTTTGCCTGTCTTACATTTTTAGTTGGAGAAAAGGAATGCAGAAAAGTGCACGAGATACTTGTATGTAGTTCACTGAATAATCACACAGCGTGCGCCATAACCACTCCCCCGAGCCTCCCCCCCCACCTCTTCTGGATCACAACTCCTCCCTCTCCGCTGCCTTCACTTTTGTGTCCTTCTCTTGCTTTACTTGAAAGTTTTAGCATCTGTGTTACATCATATTAGTTTTGTTGTCATTACGAACAATAGCAACATCTCACTGCCTTACAAAAACAAACCTGTATTTCTTGTATTGATGAGGTTTTATGGTTTGGCTTAGGATAAACTCCTCATGTCTCTTCGTTCCAAAATCCAAATTGAAAAGGACTGTTCCCTTTGAAACGGCAAAGAGCAGGAGAACAGGAAGAAATTCTTGATGCCTCTCGGAGCCTCTGGTTGACTGAGACAAGCTTCATGTTTACTCATTAATTGGCTCAAGCATGTCACATGGCAAAGCCTTTGACCTGAACTCAAAAGGGTGGAAATGTAAATTCAGTAAGGAAATAGTGCAAGTCCCATGCATGTCATAATCCTCTTGTGGGGAAGGGGCAAGGAAATCTTGCGAGTAATGACATAATTTATGACACATCCCTAAGCAGTATAATTTAGTTTTGCTTTGTTATGAACATAAGTGAATCTTAACCGTAGGAATTTTTTGTGTCTCGCTGCTTTGGCTCAGCAGTAAATTTGAGAGATTTTTTTTTTTTAAAAGATTTTATTTATTTATGTGACCGAGAGACAGCCAGCGAAAGAGGGAACACAAGCAGGGGGAGTGGGAGAGGAAGAAGCAGGCTCCTAGCGGAGGAGCCCGATGTGGGACTCGATCCTCGTTCGCCGGGATCACGCTCTGAGCCGAAGGCAGACGCTTTAACGACTGCGCTACCCAGGCGCCCGGCTACCCAGGCGCCCCTGAGAGATTTATTAATATTTTTGTGGGAAATGATAGTTTATGCATTTTTGTTGTGTAGTAATAATTGTAATATAGTGATGCATAACAATCCATAGTCTGCAAATTTTCTTCATCTGTTCTATTGATGGACAGTCGCTGTGAGTATTCTTACACAGGTAGCCTGGTGGATGGGTCGGTGTTTCTCCAGGAAAGAGATCTTCAAACATTTTTGCTTGCATAGCATATAGAAGATTTGTGGGGGAAAAACAAGAATCACAAATATTGTTAGACATCTACAATTTTTCATCTTGTCAAAATAGTAGAAAAGATGTAATTTTTGGCATATTGTAAACCTTGACATCTTAAAGTACAAGCTGTTGGATTACTTTAAGAAATGTGTCTAAATGTATCGGATGGAATAGAAATACCATAATGATTGATAGTCACAGCCATTTATTTAGCCAACAAATCCTTCCTTAATGTTAAAAACTTTATCATTCTTTTTTCTTCTTAAAATCATATTTACATTCTTTTTTCCCCAATAAAATTTAGCCTAACGGGTATTAGTACAGATAGTTCTATTTTCAAAAGTCTTTTATTGGTAACTCTACCCCTCTTCTTTGCAGTCAAAATATGTACATACAGTTTTACAGAAGACCTCAGCTTCTGCAGGGCCACGTAACAGAACGACTTATCAGCTTTGAAGTCAGAAGCATCTGGGTTTGGATTCTGGTTCGGTCACTTTCCAGCGACGTGACCTTGGGTAAGTGGTACTCACTTTCCGAACAGAGTGACTTTGCCCACGGGGCATGTCTGATAATGACTGAGTTGTATGTGCCTGGCATTAGTACGCGTGCTTGCACAGATTGAACTCCCCGTTAAGTGAGCTCACAACAGCTCTATGAGGCAGATGCTATTATCATTCCCATTTTAAGGACAAGAACACCGAGATCAACTTGCCCCAGGTCATGAGGGTACTTAGAGGTAAAGCCAATATCCGGACCCTGGCGCCTGCACCAGAGAGGGAATGCTCCTCCATAAGGGGGCGCTGTCTCCTCAGAAACATGGGGATGATCGCGACTTTCCTTCGAAATTGCTGAGAGAAGTAAGTATGGGCGGGAAAAGGACCTTCTAGCATTCTCGGCATATAGCAGGTTTTTATTATTTCTATGAAGTGTCGGGCATGTGGGGGAGTTGAGGGAACAGAGTTAAACAGTTCACAGACTTTAAAGTGCAAAGTCTCAGCAAAGACACATTTTTTCCCCTCTTACATATAATTATGGAACAAATTAGGTAGTTATTTCACTTGATGCAAAGTGGTGAGTCCACTCCAGTGTTTTTCTAGTAAAAATTGAAAAAGATCAATTTCTTAGCTCAATCAGATAGATTAGTTTATCAATGATCATGAAAAGTGTGGGGAAATCTGCTCTCATTTTAACCAGGTGAAATAAAAAGCACCAGAAAAAAAAAAAATGAAGAAATAAAACTTTGGCTGGAAGTTGGTGTGCAAGACAAAATGCACCAGCCAATGAAGGAGATGATTTTCTTCTGGCCATTGTGGTTGGGGGAACGTTCGTTTCTGCAGAAGAATGTCTTAAAGAAAAGAAGGCTTGGGGTTTTAGAGAGGTGAACAGGGTAATCACGAGCAAGGGTGGAAGCCTTCAGTTCTTGGAATGTGTGGGGAGGTGATTCCTTGAAGTGTAGCTGCTTCTCAGAACTTCAAAGGTAGTGAGATTTCTTAACCACTGCTTCCTTCTGGGAGCAGTTCAGAGAAAGTTCAACACTGTGCTTGGTATTTGGAGAGCGAAGAAAACTGCAGAATCGTCCGACAGCACCACGGGTCCTTATCCGGGAAGTGACAGTGGTCAGGGTAACGTGTTAGAAACCTAATCAGGAGACTAAGAGATGAGGATCCTGACGCTCAGCTTGGTCACGTGATTTATAACGTCCAACTTAAAATCGATAGTTCACAAACCACCAGCTCTTTACGCTTGATTATCTCACAGCAATAAAGTCAGTTAAGCCAGTATGTACTGAATATCTTTTGCATCAAGTCGTAAATATTTATTTTTATTTAAGTCAGTGCATCACATTATTTCCCTCCACTGGTCATTTGTCTACTTAAAATCCTCGATAACCTTTGTGATAATGAAATACACCTACAACACTGTTAACAGGTCCTAAAATCTTCCTGAGTGCTCATCTCTACTAATTAGAAAATCAGTAGTGGGACACTTGGGTGGCTCAGTGGGTTAAGCGACCAACTCTTGATTTCCGCTCAGGTCATGCTCTCAGGGTGGTGGGATTCAGCCCTGTGATGGGCTGAGCACTGGGCGTGTAGCCTGCTTAAGATTCTTTCTCCTCCTCTGCCCCTCCCCTGTTTAAAGAAATAAAAAAGAAAATCAGTAGTCTTCTCTTATCCAGGGTTTGTTACCTGCCAGGCAACCTTGTTCCTGAAGCAGAAGCTCCTCCCTCTCACGCAGTGTCAGAACGTCAGTAGCGGCCTGTGGCTACATCATAATACTAACGTCATAACACTGACGTCATAACGCTGACATCATAATGCTGAGGTCACAATGCTGACCTCACTCCCCTCCATCTTCTTGGGTAGGTGTTTTATCTCACAAGAGGGGTGAGGACAGTAAAATAAGACATTGTGAGAGTGGGAGAGAGAGAAAGAGCACATTCACATTTGTTACGGTAAAGTTGTAATTTTTCTGTTTTATTATAAGTTATCATTGTTAGTCTCTTACTGTGCCTAATTGATAAACTACCCTTCATCCTTCATATATATCGGGAAAAACAGAGTATATACGGGGTTCAGTGCTAGCACAAAGAGGTCCCATGTATGGTACCTTTGCCCGGTTTTGCCTCCTCGTAACATCTTACATAGCTGTCAGTAGAAGAAATCCAGGCCCAACAAGCTTTACAAAGTTTAATAGAAAAAGAGAGAAATGTATCCAGTGTATTGCTGTTTCAATTAACTAGTGAGATGGCATGGGAAAATAATTTTCTATATAAATGAAATATTTTTTATTCAATGTAACCTGTAAAGTCACTGGATAGGGAAGTAATTTTCACCAATAGAGTTTTCCAAGTTTCTTGATTTTAAAATTTATTTCTTTACGGTAAAATGTTTAGTACCAAATTATTTTACAAAGAGCCTTCAGGGCGTGTGCTCTGTGCAGATTCTACACCTCGATGCCCTGGAATTTCATTTCACCCTCACGAAGTGGACATTCTTCATCCTGCACAGCTGTATTCTTTGAAAAACTTTGGAGAAATCCAATCATTGTAATGGTTTTTTCCGCAAACGCGTGTCTATTGCGGATTCCTGGAGCTTTGGCGCCCTCTGGTGATGCAGTTGGGAAAACAAGTAACAGTTCACCATTTCCTGCTGCGTCACCATTTACAACACTGAGGAGCGTAAAGAAAAATTACCCGTGAGAACGTGCACTTGTTAGTTCATTTACTCTTACCTCACATAAAAATTGCTAAAATGAGAGTGTCGAGGCAAGAGAAAGCAATATCTAATCTCATAAGCTGAGAGGAGCCTCAGGAACCAGTGATAGAGAAAAAAATTGCAGATCTTGGAGAGATACTAAGAAATAAATCTGTTTTATCACATGTGTGTCAGTAGTGCCAATAAATCCCCTCTCATGGAAACGAGGCGAGTAAATTTTAAAACATGATTGAGGGGCGCCTGGGTGGCTCCGACGGTGAAGCATCTGACTCTTGGTTTCCGCTCAGGTTGTGATCTGAGGGTGATGAGATTGAGCCCCAAGTCTGGGTCTGCGCTGAGCGTGGAGGTGGAGCCCGCTTAAGAGTCTCTCTCTTCCTCTCCCTCCGCGCCTCCTCCGTTCTAAAAAAATAATAAAGAAAAAAATGTCATTGAAAATTAGATTAGAAACAAACCCACTTAGGGCATAGAGAAAGAGGTCTTTTCTGGGCAATCTGAACTACAAACTGTCAACAGTAGATAGTATGTAAGCATTTTACTTTCATCCTTTTTACGTTCTTAGGTTTTAGAGAGATCTCTTAAATAGCATAAAGACGGTTTTTAAAAATGCAATCTGAAGATCTCTTTTTCTTGGTGGGTATACGAATGTCAATTTAATTAGACTTACTTTCTTCTTTGTCCTTTATGTATGATCTATGCTTATTTTCTGTGCTTATTTTTCCTCTTATTTTATTTTGAATTGATTGAGGCTTTTTTTTTCATTTAATTTTAAATTCGTTGATTTTCAAAAAATCAGGTAAACCATGAAATATTACCATACATATGTAACAATTTTCTAATGACTCTTAAGTTAATACTTAGGAATGTAAAGTCTAAAAAATGTGAGCTCGGCGAGAGCTGGGGGTTTGGTCTCTGTCCACTGCTGTATTCCCAGCAGCTGGAAGAGTTGCAGGCATGCACCGGTCAATGAACACCAGCCATGTTCACCTGCTTGTGGCCTGCATGCTGTTGCTGTCCATCATTATCTATTTATTTTTTAAATTTAATAACATAAATGTGCTATCACCCTCATCATCAGTACAAACAGCTTTGTTTAGATTGACTGATATATTTACCAGTTTCTTGACCAACCATTACTTTGTACTTTGTTTATCTTCCTGAAGTCCGTCTGTTCGATGTTCCTTTGATGAAGGACTGATGTTGGTAATACTTGCTCTTAGTTTTTATTTATCAAAAAATATGTTGTTTTGTCTGCGTTGTTAAAAAGGTGTCGCTGGATGATTGATTCCAGATTGACCGTTATTTTCTCCCAGCACTGTGAAGATACTTGCTCTAGGCTGAATTCTTCTGTTGAAATCCTAATGCACGTGATGGTGTTTGGTGAGTAGGTCACGAGGACAGAATCCCCTGAATGAGATTCGCACTCCCTGCCCCCCGCTGCCCTGTGAGGATACACAGAAAAGCCAGTTACCTGGCAGGGGGCCCAGATCTCAGACTTCCAGCCTCCAGAGCTCTGAGAAATGCATCTCGGTTATCCAGTCGGTGGTGTTTTCTTGCAGTGGCCCTAACAGACTCAGCTGGATTATTTCTCTTCTTTCTGCCTTGCCTTTTTGCTTCTGAGAATATACCTGTTGGTCTAATCATTTTATCTTATTCTTCATTTTCTTTGTGGCTTCTTGTAAAATCTTTTCTTTCCTGTGATAGAAACTATATTTTCTGTGTCTGTGGGTTCATTTCTTTTATGGATTCTGGAAGACTCCCACTAATTGTCGTACTAAGTACTGCCTTTTTCCTCCCCCCTCCCCACCCCACGGAATTCTGGTGGACTTATGTTACACCACACCCTGTCTTCTAGGGCTCTTCAGCTTTTCATTCATGTTTTGTTCTCTTTGTTCTCTCCTGGTTTAGTCTGGATATTTTCTTCAGATCTGTATCCAGGTCACCAATTCTCTCTTAACCTGTGGCGAATCTGCTATTTAACCCACCTATGGGATTATTGTTATTTTATTTCTTAAAGTTCTAGTTTGTTCTTTTATAATTTCTGTGACCCTTTTATTGTATTTTTTAAAAATGACTTTATTTATTTGTTTTGAGAGAGAGAGAGAACATGAGTGGAGGGAGGGGCAGAGGGAGAAAATGAGCCTCAAGTAGATCCCATGCTGAGCAGGGAGCTCCGACCCCAGGCTCGATACCAGGACCCTGGGATCCTGACCTGAGCCGAAGGCAGACACTCAACTGACTGAGCCACCCAGGCACCTGTGGAACTAGCTTAAATTTTCTTAAGGGCTAGGAATTTGTTTTACTTTGTCTAGGACCTAGTTGTACTGCCACAGGAAGGCCTCTTCGGGGACCTGCTTCAAATAAAGATGTGTAGGAGAAAAAATTTGCAGGAACGAAAAAAGAGCCCTTAGCAACTTATATGGAGCTGTTGATCTGGTAAATGAATCTTTGTCTCTTTTTCTTTTCCCCAATACACAGAGAACACCAGAAGCTTGCTTTTACACTAAACTACATTTTACTATCTTGCCTTTGGGCATCAGTGTTCCTCCCCCCTCCCCGACTATAATTTAGTCACTAGGGAATCTGCTTATATCACCACTTTATAAGATGGATAATACTGATTTAGTACTTTGGTGACGTTATGTTGACAGAATTTTGTGATAGCCTATTTATATACGTGCATATGCTGGGGTGGAAGCTTTTTCCTATAGATTTCTGGGACCTGCCCCTATGGTGAGGTGTCCAGGGATTCAGAAAACTGGGTCATGATAATATATCTGCCCGCACCCTTTCTTCTTGGACATCTTTGGTTTAGGAGACAGCGTATACCATATTTAGGTCCTGCTCCAAACCAAATACTCAATAAACCAATAACTCAAAGGCTGATCACTTTGTGGCCCAGAATCAAAGAAGACCCTTCAGTTTGCTTAGTTGACTCTGCATGCACTTCTGCCCATGTTCTGGTGGGTCTGGTGGTGCTGGGAGAGTCTGCATCTGACTGGGATGCTGTGGGAATCAGGGTGGGGGCCCCCAGGGTTTGGGAGCAAAACTGTGCTCTCTTCAGGAAGTAAATATTCTTTTGAGAATAATTCTTGGCTTACTATCAGGTTTTGAAATACCAGGTAACTAGGAGATTTGAGAGACAGATCATAAAATAAGTTTTTTTCTGATCCTTGAAGTCTCAAAATCATTACAGTTCCCCAACATTAAACCGAAGGGATTGTATGGGGATCTGAAAAGCCCTGAATGAGCTAATAAGCTCATTGCCATCCATCCTTTTCTCAATCCATGTCTGTGACCTTATATTGAGTTATCTGAGGGGGAAAAAATGAACTTAGTTTATAGATGGCGCTACGTGACCTTCTGGCATGAGTCAGGAGTGATAAGCTTTTTGTGTGATAGTACTTGGCCTTCGGGAGGGTGGAGGAGGAAATCTCAGTGACCCGATATTTAAGCAGCCTATCTCATGATATGCTTGGATGGAGTGCAAGAGGTATGGATATACACCAATTCTTGGGGACTTGCTTATGGTTTGGATGGTCGATCAGCACCTGGAAGAAGTAAAATTGGAAAATAGAAGACAAGTAAGCTTGGGGAAGACTATATGGTGAGACATCCAAGAATGTACAGAGAATGTGGACACATTAGTGACTCGAGTAAATGCTCACTGAAGGGCTCTCACTGAAGACGTAGCTCTTCATGAACCAGTGTAAAGGATGACTTGTCTTATAGATGTTAGTTCCGTCTTTACCTTCTCCAGTTCTTGTTCAGTGGGTTCAGGACAAAGTGGCCATTGTTGGCAAGGATGCTGGTTTTTCATGGGTTCAACCACAAAGATCGCTTGTGCTTGCCAAGTGAGAGGTGGCTACTACCACTGTTTTTTGCTCAGAGTGCCAGTAGTATTGATCAATGCATGGCCCCCAATGGCATGCTATCCCAAGGAGGATGGGAGGCAATCTTGACACCTCAGTGTTACTTAGTTGTACTGGACCACTTCCACTATGAAGAAGGCAGGGATTTGCCATCACTCGAGTGGAAACTTATTTTGAATACAGCTTTGCGTTTTGATACCAACTGAATTTTCTGAATGCCTAACTCACAGTATGAGTATCATTTACGACACCATTTATGAATGAGGACATTGTTTTAGGGCAAAAGAAGTAAGGCTGAGTTTTGCGGAATAAAATATGTCTCTTGAGAATAGTTGGTCCTTTATAATGGTGAAATGGCTTTAGGAGGACTAATTTATACAGCCACCTGACATAGAACATTTGCAAGTTGGTCGTACTTTCTGGTAGGATACAATACATACTCAGAACCAGCGTTCAGTCCTGGTTTTCATGGCCATAATCAGGGTCTAGGAATGAAGAGGGAACTGTGAGTGATCTTTCATATTTACACTCATGACCCACTGGTACTTCTTGTCCTTCTCATCTCTGTTCTCATGACTTAGGCTGTCCTACTTTCCAGGGGACAAGTGCTCCCCCCCCTGCAGAAACCCCCTACCCGCCTGCCCCACTGGCCAAACTAACCAAGATGGTTCTGTTGAACCAAAAGTTGAAAGAGCACCCGGGCCCTTTTGGGATCCTCCATGACTGGACACACGTGCTAGGAGGCCGCTACTCTTCTGACTGAGAATATTTATCTTAATTATCAAGCAGAAATATGGTTGCAGATCCCCGATGAAGCAAGGCAGGAATGTGAGGTCAGAGAGGTTAAATATCCACTGACCCTGGGTCCTTTGTTCGATCATCATGTCAGAAAATGACAGGCACATTCAACATACACAGGTTCCTCAGGAAAGGTGGTAATTCCACGGTGCACAGAGACAGGGCAACACCTTACTTGCTCTCAGCGTATGTATTTCTGTTTCCCAGTTAAGTGAATTTAGGAGTTGCCCTAGTTATTTCACATTTAACTCTTTGTTTCCATGAGGTTTGTCTGGATTATGCTAAAATACAAAGTATCCCCAATAACAATACGTATTTATTTTTTACTGATAATCTAAGGGCGTCCAAGAGAGTGGAAGGGACTTTCAGTTTTGTAATCCGAGTAGGAGAATTGTTTGTAACCTATTCCTGGAAGACAGTACAAAGTTCTCAGTCCAACTAACTTTCGGGTCTGAAACTGAAACTCCCATCCATCTCTATTCTCTTCAATCTTGACCACGGTTGTTTTCAGGGATAAGGAACAAGTCTGTCTGTTCCTGTCGGGGCTGTTCTTTCTGGTGCCAATTTATCAAGAAGCCACTTATTTATCTTCACTAATTTGGCCCTACCACTTCCCAGAATTGGCTTAGAAGAGAATTTGAGAACTACACTGCATAGGAAGGGACTTCTTTTTAATACAGTGGCAGGGCTGCGGCCATAGGGAAGTGAGGGCAGCATGAGCCAGGTGTCCTGGATGATTCAGAAAGCAGCATTGATAGCAATTGCAACAAAGAGAACGGTGGTTGTAACACTGGGCTCAGTTTTCTGTCAGTGCACAGATTAAACCAGATACAGGGATTTGTGCAAGGCTGCTGTGGATAAACACACAATGGCAGAAATAGAGAATATAAGAAACCCTAAATTAAGAACAATTACTAATGAATGAATGGGTGAAATATATACATATATTTCACACATATATATACACACATATATACATACATATATAGTATATATACTATACTAGCATATAATTTATATATAAATTATCTTATATAATTAATATATTAATATAATAAAATTATATTATATAATAACATATATATTATAATATAATAACGATAATAATATAATATATAATTACATTATATATAATAATATAATCTATATAATAATTATATATGATAATAAATATATAATATATAATATATAATAATAAATATATATAATATAAATATAATATAATAATTATAATATAATAATACATATTATATATAATATGTAATGTATAATTAATATTACTATATAATTTGTATATATAGTATTTGTACACACACACACACACACACACACACAAAATTTAACCCCTTGCAATAACATTTATCAATATCTTGAATGATGAGAGATTGAGTGTTAAGAATAAGCTCACAGATTTTTATGTTTTTATAACATTCAGTTCGTTCAGTATATTTCATGAGTGCGTTTAAGTTTTTCTTAAGCCAGTAACATTTTTGGTCCAAAAAAAAAATACTTATTGCATGGATATTCCCTCCAGTCTTTGACCACTGGGTTAGTTATTGCTGGTCGCTGGGAGGAAGAGCAAAAGAAAAGCAGCGTTTTTGGTTGATTTCCACTAGATGGCACTATTTGAGTTCAAGATTCAACGTGCGGTATATTTTCATGCAGGAGTTGGGCTAATTATAGAAGACATTGATACTGTGTTACTTTTCTCTTCTACATTAATATCAAAAACAATGTCCGGACCACTGTTATCCATTTTGAAAGTAAAATAATCACAATTTTTAGCCCCTGGAAATTTGAAAACGTTACTTCTTAAGAGCTGATATGATATTTTCATTATATGTGGTATTTTTATTGTAATTTATAGAAATGACCTTTTTATCATAAAACACAGTTTTTTGGTCATCTTTACATGTGTTGTAAGTTTGGATCATAGCTATTTTCCTTTGTGGGTGAAACAAACATTTTCAAACCACTTGAAAGACTAGGGGCTCCATTTTCCAATTTTTTTTTTTCACAAGGCGAGAAAACCTCTTGAGTGGCTATGTTTGTATGTAAAAACAGACTACCTCTGAGTACTTAGTTTCACTTCAATTGTCAAAAGACATTATAACAAAAACAAAATTCTGAACAATAAATAGCACTTCTTTCAGTTGCGGAATGGGAGTGTGATATCTACTGATTCTCTGAGTGTGTTATTCCAGAATAGTGAGGAGCCTGGCAACTCTGCCTGTTTTTCTTTGCTGTGAGGATGCAGCTGGAAGAAATCTTAGGAATTACCTAATCCATCTCAATCATTGTACAAGCCAAGCAACCGAAGGTCCAGAGCCCATTTTAAAGCATCCTTGGGAAAGGAAGGAAGGACGGGCTCTCTTGACTCCTTCCTGAGTACAATCCGACTGGGCTGCAGCTCTTTACAGAACGCTTGCTTGTAGACAGTGTCCAAATGCAGAACCAGATTATGAGCAAAGAATCAGGGTCTCCAGTCAGTGTTTACGGACAATTCCTATTTAGTAAAAGTCGCACAGTTAAAAAGTGGCATGAAATGGTCCCGGTGCTGGAATATACAGACCTGCCATGTCCCTGGAATCAGTTTGTCCAGTGAGAAGTGCAGATCTTCTGGTCAAGTGGAATCGGAGAGCTCATTACAGCTCCTTCACTTACAACCTGTGTAACCTTGGACAAGCCACTGTAACCCTCTGACTCAGCTTCTCCATAAGAGAAGTTAAATGTAAATACCTACTTCTGGGAAGTGTCATGCAGCTGAAATGAAATGACACGGTAGGCTTTCAATAGCCATCCCCTTACTTCATTAAGAAATTGTTTTTAAAATGGAAAACAAGTTTGGGGCACCTGGGTGACTCAGTCGGTTAAGTGTCTGCCTTCGGCTCAGGTCATGATCCCAGCGTCCTGGGATCAAGCCCCGCATCAGGCTCCCTGCTCAGCGGGGAACCTGCTTCTTCCTCTCCCTCTGCTGCTCTCCCTGCCTGTGTTCTCTCTCTATCTGACAAATAGATAAAAATTTTAAAAATAAAATGAAATGAAATAAAATAAAATAAAATGGAAAATAAGTTTAAAAGCCCAATTTAAGCAATGGATGAACAAAGTCTGATGTCAGGGATCTGTCCAGTGAGGAACTAAGTTGTGTTTTGACTGTTCTAATGATTGATTCTGATTAATTTCCTAGTCCTAGATTTGCAAAGCTCATTTGATTGATTGCACAGACTAGATAGAGTCAAGCTGATGGGAACCCATAGATAACAGAAATCAAGAATAAGATATAGAAAGTTGCAGGTAACAGAAACACAGTATTTATAGAGGGGTCTGGGTCTGAAACACCTTAATTGGACCTACTATCACGTAACATCACAGAAACACACGTTGTCTCCCTCCCCTTACACAGCAGTACCCTTTTTTTCCTGAGGATTTATATCAACCTCGTTTTGTTCCAGATTGTAGACATCGATGGATTCCAGAATGGTTAAGTGTGAGCATTTATATACTTGATTTTTTTTTTCTTTTCATTTCTCCTGTCATCCAGCAGATGTCAGTCATTCTCTTTAGTTCAGCTTCACTTCGCGTCAGCTGCCCAGGACCAGCTGAAGAGAAATCACCTTTAGTTATGTCAAAGTGACGTGTTTGTTGAACTGTAACAATAATAATCCTCCCCATTAGCCTACCAGAAACTGGAGGCATTTTGTACTCAAGCAATGATGAATTTTTATTTTCTCACTTAATTAAAAAAAAAAAATCTCCATCTCAGTTTCCAAAATGTATAGCTGGGCAATAAATGAGAAAACAGGGAAGGCAGGTAGGGAATTTAAATTTGTGGTGAAATAATTTGTATGTACATGAGAGAAGGCAAATCACTCCTTGGTGTCGATGTGGGGTTATGATTTCATTCCATAGTTTAGAATAAAAAAAGGTCGTACAGTTTGTGGTGTATATTGTGTGTCTAACAAGGCACTTTTAAATCATTCCTGCAACAGTAGCAGTCATTACATCCAGCCATTGCTACTGGCATCGTGCTTGTTAGTTAAGGGCAGATTTTATAAAATCAGAGTAAAACAAGCTTAATTTATACGAGGTAAGTTTTCTCCCATTTCTAAAAGTGAGGGATTGCCTCCTTAACGGAAAATATATTACATGCAAAAGTTCATGTATCCTTAGGTATTTCTCAAACTTGTGTTTTAAATCCACTTTCTCCTTTTAATAGGGATTAGCGATTTATCCTCAAAGAGTATGTGCATTAAAGGAGTAATATTGCCCGTCTGTCTTTCTCAACAAATCCTGAATTTATTACAGGAAGCTGATAATCTCTCTGCAAGCCTGTGTTTGACTCTTGTGCTTCAAATTGGTTCATTGCAACAGTTGGACGGACTGCTATATTTCAATACAGGCATTTATGCTCGTATCTGGTGGCTCTTCCGGATGGAGGGGCGCTGAGCTTCCCAGGGGATCCTAGTGTAACCTGCTTCTGCCCCTCACCTAGATCCTCGCTGTCTACAGGCCCTTTGGAACCAGGAAAACAAAATTCACCCAGTTTCTCTTCGTTTTACTTCTTGAGGATTCCTTGGCTGCTATTGTCATTTATAGAGCTTTTATTTTTTTTATTTTTTTATTTTTGTTAAAGATTTTATTTATTTATTTGACAGAGATAGAGACAGCCAGCGAGAGAGGGAACACAAGCAGGGGGAGTGGGAGAGGAAGAAGCAGGCTCATAGCAGAGGAGCCTGATGTGGGGCTCGATCCCACAACGCCGGGATCACACCCTGAGCCGAAGGCAGACGCTTAACCGCTGTGCCACCCAGGCGCCCCCATTTATAGAGCTTTTAAATACAAAAGCCAGTTTTCAGGGATGTATATTAAACCGTAGTTATTCATCAGGAAACAGTCAATGACAAAAAAGATGCCCAACTCATCCAATTAGGAAAAAAGAAACAAAGTTTGATACCAAACAACTATTTAACAGCTTGATGAACCATAGTACGGTTTAATAGTTTGATAGGAAAATGTGCTGCTATTGTATTTTGAAAATCTTACATGCAAAGAGTTTCACAACAGAACAAAAAGTCTTTTCCTCAAGGTCTCCAGTAGGACGTAAACGTGACACTATCGATGCACACATCAGAATTCACAAGGTCGAGGAAGAGGACACCACTCTTGTCCCTCTTTTATTCACACTTGGTCCACTTTACGATCCAGTGAGTACTGAGTTAACTAACTGGCCATGTGGGGAAGGGAGCAGCCCATGACACAGGAAGTGCAAGGACGGAGCAGAGGAGGGAGAGGTGCGCGCTCCCTGGGAGGCTGAAGAATGATCAACGAGTTTTCTGGCAATAGCTCCGCACCACAATTCCCATAAAAAGCCACAACGGTGACCACGGTATCAATGCACCCTGATTTTTGCATGCATTTGCATTATTCAATGCCAGAGATGGGTAAGTGGCGGTCAATAAATCCTCCTCTTCCCATTTTCCCACATCCCTACTTTGGAATAGATGTCAGGGATCCCCTCATTGTCATAGTTGTATGAGACGTCAGGTCCCCATGGTTTATTTTTTTTCAGTACCGTTTCTGAAATGCAGTAATTGAGAGAGCTCTTGACTTTTCAATTTGCATTACAAATGCTAGTGATGCGAAAATTTGGTTCAAATTCGTCCACACCAGGAAATAAGGGTTTTTAGTGTAGTGTCTATAAATTCGAAATTTATATTTCATTTGAAATACTGCTATCATTGTTTAAAGAATTTAAAACGAATTTTCATATTTTAATAAGCCTTCTCTAAATGTTTTGCAAGCATAGTTTACATTTCTGGTGACTGAGAATGTAGGAAATTTGCTTAAAACAAGAATGGCAATCAGAACTAGGGTCTCTTCTAGGTTGAACATTTTTTTAATTCCCTCTGCCACCTGTCAAGAGCTGAGCTGCCAGGTGTTAGAGCAGTCAATTAACACAACAAGCCAAAACGAAAGTATCAGGCAAGACTTTAATCACTTTCTGAGGGAGTAGAATCAACAGGAAAACTTCCCCTGCAGCACAGCACTGGGCGAGGATGAGATGTAGCATCACAGACAGGAGGGGGCGCTGTCTCCTCACCAAGGAAGCCCTGAACAAAAGACTCCCGCCATTTTGTGGCCCGGAAAAGGAGGGAGAGGGAGAGCACCTGGAGGAGGCAGGGATAAGTGTGGAAAGGGGCTGACTCCTGGGTCAGGGTGGAAAGAAGTGTCTTCAGGCACCCCCTCCCCCAGAGGTGCCCGAAGAAGGTTTCCGTGGGAAGGGCTTGGATAAAGAGGCCTCTGAAGGGAAGGGCTTGGGTTAAAAACGCAGATACATAGAAAAGCAAGGCTGGCCAGGGGAGTAGAGTCCTTGACAGCAACTCCCTCGCAAGACTGCAGTGCACTGGCTGTACCCCCGGCCCTCTGTGGGGAGGACAGCCTCCCCCGGGGGAGGCCAGCCAGGTAGAGCCTTTGTAAGCTACTGTGGTCAGGCCTGGAAGATTGTACATAGGGTTTTGGCCAGAAGCTGGACCCCTCGCCACCCTCCTATTTCACTGACCTCTACTTCTGGGATTATTGAACTGCTTTTATCCATGCTCCCCGCCTGCTTAAAGATTTTTATTCTTAATATAACCCATCACACCATGGATTGCCAGATGGCTTGTTGCTAAATGGCTGGTTGTACTCCATTATTCCTCTGCTCTGTGATCTAGTCTATACTGTCGTGTGTATACTGCACAGACCACTCGGGTTGGCCTCCAAGGTGCTGTTGGGCTGCAGTTTCTTTAGGCAACCCCGTAGGCTACTCCTCTCCAGGAAGCCTGCTCATTCATCCTGGGCTGGGACAGTCTAATGTTTTGTGCGGGACTGCCCCTCTCGGCTCTGGTCTATCAGGCTTAGAACAGCTTTGCCTGCCGACTTGGCCAGGTGACATACTCCATTTCCTTCAATGCCCAGCTGAGGACATCTCCACGGACTCAGTGCCTTGCCCCAAGCTCACGCTTTTTGTTGTTGCTCCAAAAAGTCTTTGGTCCCTCTTCACTTCTCTTTTATCACCACGGTGCTAAAATATAAGTAGTTGACAGTTTTCAATTTTCCTCTAGGTGTTTATTTTTTTATATAAGATTTTATTTGTTTATTTGAGAGAGAGAGAAAAAGCTTGAGTGGAGGGAGGGGCAGAGGGAGAGGGACGAGCGCACTCGCTGAGCAGGGAGCCAGACATGGGTCTCTACCCCAGGACTCCAAGCTGACGACCTGAGCCGAAGTCACGCGCTCAACCGACTGAGCCATCCAGGCGCCCCTAATGTTACATTATAGCCCCATTTAAATGTCAGGTGTTGTATCCCCATCTTTGGCATTATATTCGGGGGTCTCTCAGGTGGCAATGACAGTGCTTGGGATTCCCATTTTCATCACTGAATTTAATTTTCACTGGTCTGCCAGTCATGGGATCTTTATTGCGACCATCTACGTGATAAAACTGCATCTCAAGACGTTCACATAGCTTTGTCATGAGCGAAAGACTGGGAAACTGATGGTAAGGAGGTCTTTCTTGCTCCATCCTTGGTGTTCTCTTGTCCAAGCTGCTGCCTCTATACTGGAAATCCAGTAGTGGCAATAAGTGAATGAGATGTAATGCTGATTTATGGTTATACATACTCTGTCCTAAGAAAAAGCATCATTGATAAAGTTGTTGATTTTAAGGTTTTATTATCTAAAAATGGATACTTAAGGAGATGTTGTTAACATGGATGACAGTGAGACAGAGAGGCATTGTCTTGCCCTTGGACTCCCAAGTCTTGAAGCTTTGCCGTGCTGTGCCCTTTTGTTTGAGTTGCTGAAACCTGTGGGCCTGGGTTTCCTTGTTTGTCATATGAGAAGGTCAGATTACTGATCACTGAAGTCCATTCTAGGGGTAAGATTCCATACTCTTCTCTATTGCTGCACTCTGGGGTTGTTTTAAAGGAGTCCACAGGCCTCTCTCTCCAGGATCACCTCTGTGTATGTACCTCCCATCCTGGTGTGGTCCTTCTGTGAGAGAGATTTTGATCTGATGAGTAGAGTATGACATTTTTCCCCCTCTTTTCCATCATATGGCTTGAAGTATGCCATCTTTGCCCCTGAATTTCTCTTAAAAGGTGCCATGGAAGTTTTGGTATCTCTACTTAAAGGGTTAACCTAAACATTTCTGTGTTTGGTGATCAATCTCAAAGTCATAGGTGTCATACTTTGTCGAGTCAAATAAAAAAGTTACATGGGGCTCCCCATCTCTTCAAGTTCTGAACATATATTTTTTAAAGATTTTATTTATTTGAGAGAGAAAGAGAAAGAGAGAGAGAGAAAATGAGCAAGGGTAGGGAGAGGGCAGAGGGAGAGGAAAAAACAGACTCTCCGCTGACTGGTGAACCTGACATGGGGACTCGATCCCAGGACCCCGAGATCATGACCTGAGCCGAAGGCAGATGCTTAACTGACTGAGCCACTCAGGTGCCCTGAACATATTTTTCAACGTATCAATGCTATCATTGCCATTTCTTATTTAAAATACATTAAAACATTATCTTCGTAGCAGATACACAAAAAGACTCAAGGACATACATTCAGTAGTAGTAGAAATAAGAAAAAAAATCTATACACCTCTTTTTCTAGCTCTATCAGAAGGGGAAAAGTAATGGGAATTTGCTAATTATTTCATTACATGAATAATATAATTCTTCACTTGAACACGAATTGTGCATGAATTTAAAATATGTGCTACTGGGAAGTCACAGCAAAATGAGTGAATTTATCTTAGTATATTTCTCAATCTATGTTCAGTACATGTTTTAAAACATTGATTTTTCTCCTTACTGATTTTTCTTCTTGAGAAAAGGAAATGATGCAGGATGAGATGGTGAGAAAAGTTAAGGAAACAATAGTAATGAGTCATGATGGGAGTCTGGGTTTCGCAGATTCCCATGTTTAGCAAAAGTGCTTGTAGAGGGAGATGAGAGGGGAAAAAAAAATCCCAGCTGTTTTTAAAAATATTATAGTAGCCAAGAAGAAAGTTCAGATTTTAAAAAGCAAAATGAGCGTCCACGTCATTACATACTGCCCCGTTTCCTTGAATTATGGCCGTGTGAAATTGATTTCTGGGCAGATTGGTTTCACTGGCAGTTTCCTTCCCTACAAGGCTCCACAGTTCCTTTTCCCTTTTTTAAAAGAGCAAAAATGCCCCTCAGATTTATTAGAATTCGTAATGTCCATCCTTATAATACAAACCAAACTGATATGGCATTTGCTTTGCTGAACAGAGGTAGGCTTTGGAGATCTCCCACTTTCCTTTTTAGCTTGCTCACTACTGATAAGAGAGGCTGCCAGCCTTTAAAACAGTGTAGCCCACGTCTACACTGGCAATTTCCTCGTCGGTGTGGAAACGGAGCTGCACCCTCTGTTGACTAGCGTGCCCCCCCATGAATCTCTGAAATCGCAACCTGGCTAACAAGCATTTCTACTGTTGCTAAGGTCAAAATCTCCCTGGGCTGCCAAGTGGAAACAGGTTTCCTGCTTGGGAACCTGCACCTTGACAAGTAGATCTCTTCTCTCCGTGGCTAGCCTTCTCTCCTTCCTACGTACGAATCTCATTAGGAAGAAGCATAGCACCGGAGACATTTATTGTCTGATAAATATGGTAGCTGTCATATGAAAAAGTAAAGTTTTTAAAAATTATCTTTCTCATGTTAATCATCTTGCAGTGATTACAGAGACTCATGAGCAAAGCTGCCTGTCTACATGGATTAAGCCCACCATCAAGAAGGCTGCAGGTTTACCCAGACATTTTCCTATTGCTGTGTCACGGCTTTCCCTCTGCCTTACTAAGCTCCTTAATTCTTTTAAGCAAAAGAGATAAACGACTCTAGGTTTAGCTGTGACTTATTTATTTATTTATTATTATTATTAATTATTATTCTTTCTATCTCTATTATTTCTCTTCCCCTAACATGAGCAGGCTTTGGGGTAAAAGTATACTGGTAGGCCCACATAATGTTTGGCTGGGTGTCTAGAAATTATACACCAAGCTAATGGTATGTTAAATAAAATATGTTCTATGCTCCCATCTTAATAAAGTTACCTTCATTATGAGTTGGACGTGCAGGTTTGAATTTAAACTTCTTGGACCACTCCAAGTTCTGGTATGGAAAGCAATGGCAGATGTTGGAGCTGGCCTCTGGCTTATGACTTGTCCTTTTCTCCTGCTCAGCTCTGTCCCCCACCAGGAGAAGCCTGATATGCTCAGATGTGGACACTTCAGCCCAGATACATTTCTAAACTCCATCTATACCTTCCCCATCTAATGAAAAGATGGCGCTGATCATGTCCAGGGCATCACTGGCAGTCCTAACTGGGTTACCATTGACCCTACTATGTAATTAAGAACCGATTACAACCACTTCCTGAGGTAGGTAGTGTTATTAAGTGCACTTTACAGAGGAAGAAACTGAAGCACGGAGACGTTGCAGAGCTAGCAGATGATGGAGTCAGAATGGCCACCCATGGGGTTTAACACTAGCCTCTAATTTTAATAAAGACTCTGTTCTTCCTTCTAGGGAAAAGTGCATTTCCTGACCCATAGTAAGAGCTCAGTATGTCGTATGAGAATTATTGTTATTGATTAAACTTAAGCAAAGGGGAGGCAGGAAAGATTTTACATCAGAAGTAATGGGTAACTGAAACTTCACGGAGGCATGGGAAGACCAAGCCATTTCAGACAGAGGACACAAAATGGAAAGGGCCAGAAGAAGGAACAGAGAGTATTGAGAGACCGATGGGACCCGAGTGGATGTTGGAAAGTAAATGGGGTCTGAACTCAATGAAGGGCCATTTTTACCAGACTAAGGAATTTGGTCTTTATTGTGTAAGAGATGGAGGAGGGGTCATTTGACAAACTTTAAACAGGGAAATGATGTAATCAGGTGACTTGCTGACTAAGATGATCATCTGTCATTATTAATAGGAGATCATTTTAATGAATTACAACTCATGTATAGGGGACCCATTTAACTTTAAAAGTTGAAGGTAGTGGCTGCAGTCTACAAGGCAACCATCCACTAGCAGGAAAACAAAAAGATTTCTGGCAATATGGAAGCTACATGTCCTCTGAACAGTGAAGCGGTGGCTATAAAGGATGTGTCCCATGTTTTTGCTGTCTGAGGCTGATTCCTTGATGCATGGCTTCTTTTTATTGAAGCCCCCAAATTCAGATGGTATCCTAGGGATGCACTTCAATATTTATGTCTGTTTGGATTTTTATCTCTTCCTATATTGAAATATATTAAATTCCATATAATTCTTCTAGTGGACTTGCTCTAAGTGTGCAAGAATGCAATTCTTGATATAACATCTTCCTCAAATACTTCCGAGGGTACTATCAGTGCCAGTTGGTATGCTCAGTCTTGTGGAGGGAAAACAAGACATAAATATAAAAGGCTGTAAGTTAAATAACCATTTCACGTCATTATGCAATTTTTATAATTCAAATGGGTCCTGCGTATTCTCTTTTCTCCTTAGCTCAGACTCTTTCTTGTTGTAATAATCCTGAAAAATAATTTCCCGGTCTTTCAAAGTATCTATTACTTGCCCCATCTCCCATATCTAATGTAAAGCTAAGTTGTTTATTTAACAATTAGGTGTGGATTCAGTGGATTAGTATAATGGTGTAAGGCTGTTCCAAGTGTTTCCCTTAGGGTATGTATCACAACAGGAAGATTTTGGCAGACTTGGAGTAGTGCTACTACTTTTAAAGTCCATGTTTTGATTTTTAGAAAACTGTAGTTCAGAAATCTTGGTATAGCATAGAAAGACTTTGTAAAAAAATTTCTACATGTTGGATTTCTCTCTGAAATGGATCTATTGAAAGTCCAAATTTGTGTGCTTTAAATATTAAAATAAGTAACTCCAATATGTATGTACACTATGCATTTACATGTGTGGCTGTGGCAGTGGAAAAATTGTTTTATCAATTCTGGCTGACTTGCCCTGTTAAAAACTTGGATTGAACTTCCTTATGAGGTCCATTATTCTTTGGTGGAATTAATTTTATTGACGAATTATTGTAGCATTGTGAACAAACAGTTAGAGTATATTTTTGTACTTCATGTTCAGAGTAGAGGCAACAAAGGCCCTGTTGCAACCATCCTAACATCTGTGCTGTATTCGACTTTACCGTTTTCTTTCCACTAGACAGACTTGTAAGTTTCTTCTTGTCAGTGCTATCACTATGACCCCAATCTGGTTGTTGTATGAGATAACTTCTTAATAATCCCCTTAGTAATCATATCCTCTTACTTTTTCAGCAAGACCACTTTTGCAGGGTCCCATTTTCAGGCCCACTTTACTGTTATGGGAATGGGACTTAATTAGAACTGAAGGAAGACTTCACCGGTTTAGAGCTGAGGAATTTTCAGTGGCTGTTAAATCGAATGCAGTTGGTCATGTTGATGGCTTCTTTCTGCTATGTTGGGTTAATGATATCACTTCTACTGTTACTATTATTTATTGAGAATTTGTAATGTTCCAAGTTCCATGAGAAAAAGGAGGCTTAGAGTGATTCAATGTCACGGTCAAGGTCATCCAACTCCTAAACGACAAAATCAATGTGAACATATGACCGTAGAGCAATTGTGTCTAACAATGAAGTTAAAATCTCGTCTTTGTGATCTGATATAGTTTTGCTTGTGCCTCTGTCATTTCTTTGAGCTAACCTTTATAAAGCCCCTTCTCTATGCCAAGTAGGTAACACACACTTTATAATATATTAACTCATTAAACCACAGAACAATTTGTCATCTAGATACAATTTTTTATATGATGAAGTGGAGACACAGGGAGGTTAATGAACTTGGCTGATGTCCATTTCATCACCATGAAAGATGTTCATCTCCTGTACCACCTCTGTTGTTTATATGCCCCTTTGAAGACAAACTGACTAGTCATGACTCAAGACCTAATTTCACATTATTTCCACAGGGCAAAATTAAGCTAGCTGAATCTTCACCTCTGAACATTGTAACGTTATGTAAAATCCAAAGATCAAATGCAGATGGCAGTAAGCATACATAAAAGGCAATGCATGACTTACAGGGAGTCACTTCTTAATTTTTTTTTTCAAGATTTTATTTATTTATTTGACAGAGATAGAGACAGCCAGCGAGAGAGGGAACACAAGCAGGGGGAGTGGGAGAGGAAGAAGCAGGCTCATAGCGGAGGAGCCTGATGTGGGGCTTGATCCCACAACGCCGGGATCACGCCCTGAGCCGAAGGCAGACGCTTAACCGCTGTGCCACCCAGGCGCCCCGTCACTTCTTAATTTTGATTATTTAATCAAAGAAGAAAAAATGATGTTTTAATCAAAACCATGCTGAAAACTGTTATTGCTAAGGCTTTGAAAGTTAGATTATATTTTGTTTTAAGGTGTTTGTGAAATTCAGCAGTCTTGAGGTTTTGTAATCCTCAAATCGGCTTTAATTAATTTATCAAATCCTTTAAGCAGAATTTGTTTCAGTGTTTTTGTGCACCTACCAAAAACAGAGCCTTATTAATTTTCTGTAATCTTTAAATTAGATTTGCTCATATGACTTAATACTGTGTATGAATGATCTAATTTATAGTACCCCCAACCAAAAGGGGAAACTTAAATCCTTTATTTTAATTTCTAGTGTGATTGGTCCCCACCACCCTCCTCTCCCCAAAAATGATGCCATAAATTTATATGAATAATATAAGATATAACCTACAAATATGTCAAGATTAAGATTTAATTGTTCTATTTCACCTAAGCACATATCCAATAAGCAGTGGTAAAAGCTAACACTTTTGCTTTAAAATGGAGTCCACTTAGAGTAGTTTTATTTAATATCCCAGATTAATTCACCCAACCATTCACCAATCCTTGGGGGTAAGTTTCTTATCATGCCTTAAAAATCCCTCTGATGTTAGTTCTTTGATTATTCTGATCAGTTCTTTTCTTCAGTAAAAGAATGGAGAATGCCAGACTATATTTACAGTCAAATATATTACATTACCCCTAAAAAATTATTTAAAAAGTTAAGTAGAAAAACAAGTAAAAAGGCACCATCGATTTATTTTAACCTTTCCTCCTGATATCTTAGACACCCTTATCAAAATTTAGTTAGAACGAAGTATTTGAAAATCTATACCTACAGGCAAATAATACTTTTCTTGAGTTGGTTGTAATTAAAAAATAGGTATTGTTTGCCAAGTGAAGAAGAAAGATGTTTCATTCAGATAAATAATATGAAGTGTTGATTTGATCATGTCAGAAGATCATGGCTCATTCAAAAGTTGTTTGTGTATAGATCTGAAATAATGGGTTATGGCTTCTAGACTGAATACAGAATAGAGTGAAGACTAGAGATTGATCCCTTGAGAGAACAAGAAAGCATCCTGGAGCTGAGGTTCAAGAGTTGATTTGGTAGGAACAAGAATTAGGAAGGGGAGATTATTTTTAAAGGGTGTAATATCAGAATATGCCATTGTCAATGGAGATACTTCTGAAGGTGACATGGCTTGCCTACATTCCTGATAGAGAGGATGTCAGGAATGTAGGTTTTGTGAGATTGATTCCCATAGGTGTGGGAATCATGAAGACGGGTTGTAGGAAGGGAAAACCATAAATCAGGAGTCCTCTCCCACAAGAAACTTACTGCATCTCCAATGGAGGGTTATTGATCTTATGTGCTGAAACAAGAGTCTGAAAATGGCACACAGTGTAAGGAAAAGTGCTGAGACTTCAGAGCATGTGGGTACATTTGCAACTTGTATCCAAGAGAGTTTGAAAATGAAAGTAGAGTCAACAAGGGAAAGTTAAGTTCCAGAAAAATCAACTGGAGAAAAGCGTGTCCTTTAATGAACAAAAGCTTAAAAATGAGATGATTTGCCTTCACGGTCAGTATAATAGAATTAAGGAGAGCAGAGTGGAAATGGCTAAAAGGAGGTGGCCAGGTAGAGGCGGCTCAGGGAAGAGCTGAACTGGCTTCTGATGAGAGCATAGTTCTTAACTTTGGTTGGGGAGTGACTCGAGATCTAGGAATAAGAAAAAAGGAAGAGTTGAGACATCAACTGGAGGAGTGTTGTCGCCATCGGGAAGGGGCTGCGTATGGAATCAAGCCACACATAATTGCAGGTGAGGGAAATCTTACTGGACAAACCCAGAGCACTTTAGCCTTTCTTGACATGAGGTCTTATGCCAATAAAAACATAATATTAAAGAGATACTATATGCCTGATATTAGGCTAAGCTCTTTAAATTCACCGTTCTTCCCAAGAAATATTATCCACATTAATCAGATGAGGAATCTGGTTAATAAAATTTAAATGACTTACTCAAGAAGACAAGTTGTAAGGGCTAGAATTTGTAGATGGGTTGGTTTCACTCCAGAGTTCAAACTCGATGTCACTGTATATGCTACACCGCTAAGAGAGTTTTTATTGGGATAAATGTCATGCCACACAGCAACTTTTCACCCTTTATTAGATTTTTATTGCTTATTGCCTACAACTCCAAATCATTAGTGTCATATAATGCCCTTTAGGATGAGGACTTAGCTACTTGGGAAGACTCGCCTTCCCCAGTGCTCTCTTTCCATCTGCACATCAGCTTTACACCTTATGATCTCCTCTTCCCTGGAATATTGCTCTCCTTACTTCTTGTGCCTTTCTCAGTCATTTCTTCTCCCACTAAATAGTCAGTGAATTTCTTCAAGACTCAGTTCAAGTTCCCATTTTCTCTGATACCTCTCTGAAGACATCTTATCTTCTGCTTCTGCTATTTATATTCATTCACTGACCAACAAATACTTAATCAGACTCCTACGGACAGTATAACTGTAAATGAGACAATATCTTTGACCACGTAGATCTTACATTCAGTGAATTGGGAATGAAAGACACCATAGTGCCACCTGTATAGAAATAACCACTGAAAATATTTTCATGTTTTCCATCCTCCTATCCATCCATCTTTGCAGCAAACATAGATTTCAGGACTATATAAGAAAATGGCTGAATTATTACCATGGGCCTGTTAAGAAATAAATTCATCACCTTAAGTGTTTTCAATAGTAAATTAAAAAGTACAAAAATAAATGAACTAAGCATCCAATAAAACATTACAAAGCAAAAACAATAAATCTAAGGAAGGCAAGAGAAAGAAAACATTAAAAATATATATAAATGAAAAAATTGGGAAGGTTTTTCAAAACAGAAATCATAAATCAATCCAAGATCAAGGTCTTTCAAAAAGCAAATGAAGAATATGTACTATGGTGACTCACATAATAATAATTAAAAAAATGTGAATAACACATTCTTCAAGAAGTAAATAAGGGCTATGTAATAAAGAAGCAGAGGGAAAGAACCAGAAATGAAAGCAAATTTTAAAATAAGGTGACATAAAGTTGGATATAACACATTTGAGAATCTTGATTCAACAGATAATTTTGGAGCAAAAATATAAATTATAAACATTGATTCAAGACAAAAAAATGTGAGTAAAAGGACAGCTATGAAAGAAATTGGAAATTTAGGGAAAAAAGGCCCCCAGAATGGCTCTATGTCTAGTGTTTAAGTGAAATTCTTTCCCAATCTAAGGAAGAAATAATTCCCACAGTATGCTAAGTAATATTTATTTTAAAAGTATATTCTTTTCATGCCACTTTCCCTGATCCTATATTATTTAAAACTCTTTAGTTGGAGTCTGTTATTTAAATATTACACAGGTTCCTGGTTTTATTGAATTGTGTATGTGTGTAGCCCATAACAGTTCTAAATTGGGGATTTTACTATATTTCCTTGGTGCTTTATGATATAGTAATATTTTTATAACACTCATGAACGTGCCTGCCCCTACCAATAAAAGCTTTCTATTGGAAAAACAAATAGAGCTACTCTTCTTTTTCCCTCCTGTGGCCCCCCAGTCGTCTTTGCCCTCTTCCACGCTACAGATCCTTCGACGTTAATGCCATCAATCTCTATCATCCTCTATCTTCCTGCCCTCCAGATGCCGCCTTGTGTTGTAAACAGACCTGTCTTTTAGAGAGATTGAGAAGGCAAAGAATCATCCACATTTACTTACTGATTTGCCATTTCTCGTGATTCTCATTCCTTTCTCCAACATCTAGTTTCCAGCTTCTGTCTGGGATCAGCTTCCCTCCACCTGAAAATCATCTTTTAGCATCTTTTGTCCTGCAGTTGGGCCGGTAACACATTTGATCAACTTTTGTTATCTCTGAATGCTTTATTTTTCACCCTGGCTTTGAAGATATTATTGCGTGATGCAGACCTTGGGGCTGGCAGTTCTGAGTTTTCAATATGGTGATGATGTTGTACTGTCTTCTGTCCACCATTGCTTCTGATGAGAAGTCAGCCATAATTTAGATTGTTCCCCTGTTCTGCAATGTATCTCAGCTCCAAAGCCCACCTTTGGGTTTTTTTGAGGTTTTTATTTACCTTTTGCTTATAGCCACTTGATGGTAGTATGCATAGATGTGGTCGTCTTTGTATTTATCCTGCTTGGGTTTTACTGAAATTCTCGGATTAATATGTCAAAAATGTTTTGACTATTATTTTCTCAAATAATTTTTTCTTCTTCATTCTCATTTTCCCCTCCATCCCCTCTCTGGGTTTTCAAATGCACATGTGTTAGACAGTTTGAGATTGTCCCATGGGTCACTGAAGCTATTTCATTTTTCTTGATTTTTTTTGTCTTTCAGATTTGATGAATTTTATTTATATGTCTTCCAGTTCACTGACCTTAATTTCTGTCATCACCAGTCTCTTATAAAGCCCAATCAGAAAAATTTTCTTTTCAGTTATTGTACTTCTTTAGTTCTAGAATTTCAACTTATCTTATGTATATACACACACACGCAGAGTTTCCATTTCTCTCCCAAGATTACCTATTCATTCATTAAAACCGTATTTTACTTTGTCTTTGAACATATTTATAAAAGCTGTCTTTGAAGTCTGTCTGATAAATACAACATCTGGACTATCTCAGGATTGGTTTCTATTGTTTCCTAGATTTCCTGGCGGTAAGTCATATTTCCATTTTTTCTTTCTGGCAGTTTTTGATCGTATGACGATAAGTTGTAGAGATTGAGTTTTGTTATTTATCATTAAAGTGTTGATTTTTGTTCGACGAGGCAGTTCAGTTACTGACTGATCCCCTTAAGCTTTTTAAGGCTTGGTTTTATGCTTTTTAGGGGCAGATGTGTGTGGTATCTTACCCCCCCCCCCCCGTTGGCATCACCCAGGCTACGTCACCCCCTGGATCTTGTGGATGTTTGGTTTTAGGCCTGTTACAACAGATCTAGAGTAGGTCTTACTCTTGAGCATGGATCTTACCCCTGAGAAGCATGGATTTTGTGGGTTTTCAGGCTGAAGGCCTGTGGTGTTAGCAAGGCCTCTCCACTCCGGCTGGCCAGACCTGCAACATCCCCGGCCCTGCTCAGCCTCTGTTATCTCTGTCCCACACTCCGCCCTTACGTATCACCAGCAGTGACAAGTCACGCACAGGCTTGCTTTGTGTACATGCAGCCCAGCCCTTGGGCAAAGACTTTCAGAGGCCCCCTCTCCCATCCCCAGACGTCCGCAGAGTTCCCCTGTGCCACGCCCTCCTCTCCCGCACTCTTCCCTGCAAACTCCCACTGGTTTGGCATCCCCAAACCCCAATGTGTGGGAGCACTATACTCTTCTTGTTCTCCAGTGTCTGCATTAATGTCGGGAGAGTATTCCCGGCAGAGAGCAGGGGCAATTGTGGCTTATGTCCCAGATTCCCTTTCTCTCAGAAATTGCGGTCTTGCACGCCTCCTGTCCCATGACTAAAAACATGTGCATGTTTCTTACGGCAGGAGGCTAGTCTGGTATCCGTTACTCCATCACAGCCGGAAGTAGAACATCTCCGACATTGCCTTTTATAACTTTATAAATCTTTTAAAAAATAAACATTATTTGAAATAGCTTTATAAGTCTCTTATAACTTTATAGTATTTTGTGTATTTAGATCTGGTTCACTGTTTTTCTCCACAAACTTCTCCTGCCGTCATTCTCGGTATCTTCCAAGTCCGTATGTATTATCCATCCTATTCTTCTTATTACCTTGACCTCGTTGGTTGGAATGATCTTTTTCTCCATGCCACTCACGTCCATGCTTCTGTCCTAGACATCGTCAGCACCACCTCCAAACTCTGAATTGTAGACATCCTACCACCTGTCTATTGACCTCCACCCTTCCTGCTCATTTATCCTGATACCCCAAGCTAGCTAGCTACTCTTCCACGCTAGAGTGGTCCCCAGCACTTTGTTCCAAGTACTGCTTTACTGTATCCCACTTCCAGAATGTCATCACCCTGCTCCTTGCATGTTTAGGTCCATGGTTCGGCACTCACCTCACTTCTGTCTGTCTGTCATCCTCTCCATGGTTCTTGCTGCCAAACTATCTGGTTAGAGACCTGTCTGTCCTGCTCCTGCACTGAAGCCACTTCATCTCCGACACCTTCCTTTCTTACTTTGTTTCAGCCACACTGACCTCCACATTGTTCCTTGAACACACCAGACTCTTCTGGCCTTATGGTCTTTACGCGGGCTCCATCCTCTTCCAGGATTGCTCTTCCCCAGCTGCCCATGTGGCTTTTTGACCTTCAAGTCTCTGCTCTTCTAAGTGAAGCCTACATTGCTCACCCTACTTATGGTTCTATCTATGACCTCCATCCCTAAATCCCTCTGCCACTCCTACCCTGTCTTCTTTTTCTTCTTTGCACTTATAAACTTCTTATATACTCTGCACTTTTCTTATTTATTTAGCTTATTGTCTCTCTCTTCCCACTGCAATGAAAGGTCAGGGAGCTCAAAGATTATCATCTATTTTGTTCACCGCCGTATTTCCAGGACTTCGAATGGCACCTGGAACATAGAAGACAATTATCAGTAGTTTTTGTTAAGTGAATGGATGCTGAAAAAAATTACATATCTGCACTGCCATGTCTTAATTTAAATATAATGAACAAAAATTTCAAATGGGCGCTAAACAATATCATTATACTTACCTACAAAATTGATTTTCCCATCCTCTGAGATGATTATTTCACAACTCTTTCCTCTTGCATTCAATTACTTCTGCCCTCTTTCCAAAATTTTAACTAATGACCTAACTTCATGGTTATCTAAAAAATAAATGTAATTAAAAATACCTCGCCTTCCCATTACCAAATCCACCAGCATACATGTATCTCTTCCTTTGTGCTCTGCCTTCTTTCTTATACATTTGGTACTTATGTTGACTCCTCCATTCATGCTCTGCATCTGTCTTAGTACACATGGACTTTGCTGCTAAATTCATTCCCTTTTTGCATTACAGCACTGATTTCTCTGTCTCTCACAATCATTTCTGTTTACATGCGAACATTCTTTAAGATCACTCCTGCAAAAAACCCAGTACCCTCCCAAAAGTCCTTCTCCAACTCTTTGTGTTTTCAGTTAAATGCTTTGAAAGAGTTATTTATATTTGTTGTCTCTACTTTTCCACATATCTTTTTAGTATCACCTTGACCCAACTCCATTGGTCAATTGTCTTTACCATTCGGGTGAAATGGTTTATATTAAAATCACCAGTGACTGCAATCTTAAAATAGATTTAACTTGATTTTCATCTTGGCAGCCTTCTGAGAAGCATCTGGCACAATTGTTCTCTCTTTCCTGCTTGAAATTTTTCTGTTCTTTAGGATCCCATGACATCACTTTCTCCTGTTTTTCTTTTAGTTCGTATAGTACTCCTTGGATTCCTTTGTTGGCTTCTCCTCTTCTGTTGGATTTCTAAATGTTAGTGTGTCCTAGCGTTGTGTTCTTGACTTTCTTCTGTTCTTTATGTACTCTTATGAATGATGTTGCAGTGAATATTCTTAGACACGTCTTTTGGTTGTAAGTTTGCATAGTATGTAATATATCTTCCAAAAATAATTGATAAACATGTTATATTGCACAGCATTAAATACTGACTTCCATGACATAAACTATACATTTTTATTCAAGATGATGTTAATCCTATAAAGTTGCATCCTTTCTGGCAAATTAACTATTGATACACCTAATTATATACTATTTATTTTGTCTATAATTTTTCATTTAGCTACAATAGGCGTAGGCAAACTTTTTCTCTAAAGGGTCAAATAGTACATATTTTAGGCTTATAGGACATTCCGCTCTCTGTTACAAATATTCAGCCCTGCTCTCGTAGCACACAAGCAGTCGTAAGTGAACGTGGTAGTATTCCATTTAAACTTTAATTTCAAAAACAGGTTGTAGGTTGGAGTTAGCCTTCAGAGTACAGTTTGCCAAACCCTGGTCTACAGGATTAAAATGATAAATTTTATCTACTGTCTTACTGAAATCCAGATATAGTATGTCTACAGAACCCCCTTGATCAACTTCAGAATCTACTGATCTGAAAAATCAGAAGTGATGGATTTGACACATCTCTCTATAGCGCAGCCTTGTTAAGTAAGTTGTGGTTATCACGGTTTCCTTTTTAAAGTAGTCATATTTTATCCTCTATCGCTGATTTTGTGAATGACCAAGACGAATATCAAGCTTCCTGATACATAATTTGTAGACATTAACACCTCCTTCACCCTTCACTTTTGGGTCATTGAAACTATATATTTTATTTTTCCTTGCCATTGTCCTGGATTACACAGAGAACACTAGTTGTACCTTGAATATATTAGGGTCTAATTCATTTGAATGAGAAGACTTGATCATTTATAACATCTAAATTGTATAGTATCATCTGTTTCAGATTTCAATTACTTTTCTTCTAACCTCTTTTTCAGCTTTTTTGAAATAAAATTAACAAATTAAAAACTCTGTATATTTAAGGTGTACAACGTGATGTTTTGATAGATAAATTGTGAAATGATTACCACGATGAAGGTAATTAACACCTCCATCATTTCACTTTTCACATAATTACCTTTTTTTTTTTTTTTTGGTCATGAGAACACTTAAGATCTACTCCTTTAGCAAATTTCAAGTAGATAGTGTAGTGTTATTAACTACAGTCGTCAGGCTGTACATTTGATTTCCAGAACTTTTCCATCACACATAATAGAAACTTTGTACACTTCAACCAACATCTCCACATATCCCCCATCCTCCAGCCCTTTTTAGTATCATTAATTTTTCTATTGTTTTCTAGTCTCTATTTTATTTATTTATTTCTGCGCTAATCTTTATTATTTCCTTCCTTCTGCTTTTGGTTTTAGTTTCCTTTTTCTAATTCCTTGTCGTGGTCAAAGTTGAACCAACATCCAATAAAGTTTATGGATGACTTTTGTTTTTATTTCTTTTGATCTAGAACATTCCTCCCACACCTTTAAATTCCTTTATAACATTGGTTTTGGGAGATACCAGGATATTTTTGGTCAAATATCCTAAATTGGTAATGTACAGAATTGGGTCTTTTAACCCTCGCATCTCCTGATAATTGGAAATTAGCTCTAAAACCTTATTTATGTACAGATTAGGCATTTTTGACATATATTGAACCCCAAAACACTAAATATATAATATCAGGATAGCCCACAATGCAAAGATTGGCCCTTTTGTTAAGGTTATGTAAGTAATCTTTGGGTAACACACTTCGAAAATATCTTGTTCCCCAATATCCCTCAACCAAATGGTTTTAGCAGGCATTGCTTGAATAAATTATTGATCATTTTTACTAATTTTTTTTTCTCCGCAGTTTGAATGTCATTATAAAGGAGAGAGAACAACCAAATAAAAATAAAAATCTGAGAGGTGTTTTTATTTCTTTCCATTATCCATTAATGTTCAAACAACTATCTCTAGTAGGGTCTACCCCTTTCTTGTTTGTGTTTTCCTTAGCATTTCAGAGTATAAGCCCTCCGCTATCTTGAGGTTTTCACCTTCTTGATTTGTCCAAGCCAGACTCTTACATGACTTGTAAGATGGCTTTGTCCTCGTCATGTGCTCGATCTTCCTGCTGTTATATGCATCTATTACAACCTTAATGTACTGAGAACAGCTTGTGGAACTCACGTATTTTTTTCATTTGCCCGTCAGTTTTCTACCTCATTGGGATAATTAGCTATGCTTAGACAATTACATTTTTAGAGCTTTCAAACTCTCCTAGTCCATCTTTCTTAAGAAAGAATCAGAACATAGAATCAAATCCTTTGCTTTGTATGTGAGGTCTGCCTCGAAGAATTATACAAAGGAAGCTCTCTCCATTCCTCTGAAATGAGTTACCTAGTTTTGTCTCATGGTAATTTTTCCGTTGTTAATGTGTTTCTCCCTGTCGATTAGAATTAATTCTGATGTGACAGTCTCTCTCCATGCTGCTTCTGACTTCAGATCAATGAAAATATCAGCAAGGTCAAACCTTGATAGGTGTCCTCCTTTGAGCTAATGAGTCATTGCCAACTTTCTGAATGGATGAAGTTTCCCATAACTGCTATACATTAATTCTGTTCAGCTTCACTGTCCGCGTCTCCCCTCATTTAGCTTTACCCAAATGTGCTCTAGTAATTTTCTTTCTCCTGTAAGTTTATCACTTTCTAACGGGTAAATAATTATTGACAGACTCTATCTTCTCATTCAAAACATCTTTTAAAAAATACTCCGTATTCTTAAAGCCATGCGATATTTTTTAAATTGAATATTTAGTTCCTATAAGGGTATGTCAGAATAGTGAGAAGATATTCTTTTATATTGCTGATGAGATTTTGCTAAAGCTATGATCTTATTGGAGAACAATTTGGATATCTATCAATATATCTATCTGTAGAGACAGAGAGAGAGACAGAAGAAGAGAGAGATAGAGAGAGACAGAGATAGACAGAAGGAGAGATAGAGACAGATATGGAGACACAAAAAGAGAGAGACAGAAGGAGAGACAGAGGGAGACAGAGAAGGCAGAGATGAGAGCACTCATTAAAATGGTTCATATACTTCACTCCCAGAATTTATTTAAAGAATATTATGAGAGAGGGAGACACAGACTTGTGTAAAAGTATTTCTCTCTTTGGTGTCATTTATAATTATGAAACTATAACTTTAACACTCAGTGAGTATGCCATTGCAGCATGTCCAGATTACGGTGTAGTATATTAAAAATTATATTCTTCCAAGTTACTTTGTCTTGACAAAATAATTCACGGTATAATGGTAAGTAAAGAGAGGGATGTGAAAGACATTCGATGCCATCT
This sequence comes from Ursus americanus, assembly GCF_024610735.1. NCBI lineage: Eukaryota > Metazoa > Chordata > Mammalia > Carnivora > Ursidae > Ursus > Ursus americanus. The sequence continues at coordinate 32,392,985 of NC_142153.1, forward strand.
CAGTGCTAATTGTAACTAGGTTCCCTATCCTGTGAGCTAGGAAGCACAGGAGGAACTTTTTTTAAACCTCTGTTCATTAAGGCATAGATCATAGTTTTTGGTAAATGGCTCATTTGTCATTTTTCATCCACATTTCACCCTGTCTCTGTTTAGGGTTTTAGAAATGAGGGCCTATAGAACTGAAAAGATACCCAGACCCACTTTTTTTTTCTAAAGAGGACAAGGGAGGTGACAGGAGAATCAGATCCTCTTCTGACTTCACTGCATGTCCTTCGTGATGACGAGGCATGCACCGTGGTTCTTCCCTGAGAAAGGCCTCCGAGTCAGAGTAGATAATCTCTTGGACCAACTTCAGAGTACAAAACTGGCGTATAACTAGACGCAGTCTATTTTTCTGAGTTTACTCTAGATTTACTCCCTCTGTCGTAGCTGCCAGGAGGTGTCCACAGGATTCCACGTGTGCGAATGTGCCACTGACAGGACTGAAGAAGAACCCCACAGAGTTATGCCTGTTTTCAACCTCGTCTTCAGGCCCTCACACAGCAGGACAGCCAGAGGATTGCGCAGGTCCCCTTTTGCCCTTGGTGTCATCCCCTGTCTGTGCACCTCAGCACCACCGTTTGGTTAACAGGAGAGCAACGGACGCTCATTGCCTTGCTCTGCAACCAACTACTTCTCCATCTTCAGTTACCCACTTCCATGGTCATACTCTAGAATTTGTTACCACCACCATCTCTGTCACCTCCATAACCTTAACTTCAATTGTCTCTTCCTCCAAAAACTACATCTTATTTTCCCCATTCATTTCCCCAAAATGTCTAAGATGCCAATAACTTGCTGACTTCCCAGGGAACTCCAATCCATTGACCTTGCTACCTCCATAGTGCTATCCCAGGAAACCGTCACTCTTCCTTAAATCTTACTCTGAATGTTCTGCCCTGATACCTAAGTTGCTGACCAAGGCTGGACAAAAACACACAATTGCAAGAACTTAAAAAATATAGTAATGACCGCTGATCTCCGGTGGACTCAAGCGTTGCCAGGAAACATACTGAATTTCCCCAACTCTTTTGTTCTCTCTTGGTATTAGGCCATTATTCCACAACTTCCTCCCAAACTCTCAAACCTCTTTCTCAGTTATCCTCAATTGATGGTCGTGCTATGTATTTTCCTGAGGAAGCAAGCAGACAGAAGAGATCTTCCACACGTTCTTACCACCGTATCACCAACGTTCCCCCATGTGTACCATATTCTCCTCCTCCTTATTACAGTGATTGTACTGTCTGTCCTTCTGACTAAGGCAGTCCTTCTTATGCCCTGTACTCCAACCCGCTCTCTGCTCTAGCATCACTGTCTTGAAATATCTCCCCTTCGCTACTGCATTAATAATTTTTCCTATACAACCGTATCATAGTAGCTCCCACTTTAAAGAACCTGCCTTGATGCCACAATCTCTTTACCTATTACTCTAATTCTCTGTTCCCGTTGCAGCAAATCTCCTCCAAAGTGTTAACTATACTTAGGGTCTCCACTTCCTTTATTCCTCTTCTCTCTTGAACTAACTCCAGTCAGGTTCTTGCTTCTCTACTGGATTCGAACAGCTTGCATTAGGGTTATCAGAGGTGCTTGCACTGCCAACCCCATGGTCAGTTTTTTAGCTCTCATTGTATGCAAACTTCAAGTGGTATTGGATATGATGCATGTCCTTCTTAAAATATTTCCTTCACCAGGCTTCCAGAACAGTTTTCTCTCTTCCTGCTGCCTCGCCGACTGCTTCTCTTTAGGCTCTTTCGCTCTTCTCCTCGCCTTCTCATCTGTGCACCCACAGGAGTTAACTCCCGTAACTTTTCTCTACTGACACTTACTTCCTGGGTGGATTCATCGTTCAAGGACTTCTGCTGAACTCAGATCTCACGTATCCAACTGCCTATTTGACATTTCCATCTGGATATGTAACAGGCTGCCCAAATTTAGCATGTCCAAAATCGAGTTCTTGATCTGCATGCTCCCCACCTCCACCAATGGGATTCACTCACACTCTCCCATCTTGTGTGGAAGGTATCTTCATCTTCCGGTTTCTCAGGCCAAAATGCTCAGGTATTCCTGGCTCCCCTCAGTTCCCACAACCAAACTATCCATAGATTATTTCAGCTCTTTCTTTGACATATGACTAGAACAATCTGACCACCATGAATATAACTTCCACTCTGATGACCCTTTCCCAATTCACCATAAATCCTCACTTGGACTTTTACAACTATTTCTTGTCATCCCTGTAACTGACCCTGCCTCTTTATAGTGTATACTTCACACACTACAAGAATAATCCTTTCAAAGCATAAGTCAGATGATGATATTATTCTGCAAGGAAGATTTCAAAGATCGTCATCGAGCAGAGCAAACCCTGTCTGAACTAATCTCCTCTCACTTGCGCCTTTGCACTCTTGCAGCAGTCATGTGGGCCTTTTTGCTGTGCCATGACCTGGTAAGCATACGATCCCTCAGGTCTTTATATGTGCTCTTCTCTCTGCCCAGCACCCTCTCCATTGGTTCTTTCCTCTTTATCCTACTTTGGTTTTCCCCATAGTCCTTACTGGCATCTGGAAAATCATGTTTCCCTTGTTTCCTCCAACAAAAAATAGGCTTCATGAAGGAAGAAATTGTGTTTTGTTCATTGTTGCATTCCAAAGATCTAGAATGGTATTTCACTAACAAGTTGACTGACTAACTAGTCATTCAAAATAATTTGAGTGAATGTACATAATTCACAAAAAATTTAATTATCTACAATCTAGATCAGAGAATTAAGATACTATAAGCTTATTTTCCTTCAATTTATTCTACATTCTCACCCCAAGTAATTATAAACACTTTCTTCATACATTTCTTTTATTCTCAGGATCTGGTGGCTAAACCAAGGCCCACAGAATATTTGTAGCTTTCTGAAGGTCAAGGAATTGGTCAGGCATGGAGGAAAGACCTAAAATAAAGATTTCCTTCATTCAACCCAGTACAAAATTCTTAAAGATTTGATATTTCTGTTTAGTGATGATACCATCTTTACATAAAGAAGATAGCCCATTATGTTGGCAGGCAAATTGAAAATAAGCTTTGCATTTATGAGGGTGTAAAATTAAATGTAATACTTTACCTTGAAATGTAAGTGTCAGCTACCAGTGTCTCAATTTTACAAGATATGTAGGAGAGACACAGATGTTCTATTACTATTTCAGTTAATTTCCCCTTTCTTTCTTGAGACATCATTAGCTTCTTGTCAGAATTATAGCCTGTACCTTGGGAAAGATAAGACAAGGATACTAATTTCAACCGAAAGCTTTTCAGTTAGTTTCCCAAGGTGATAAAATTTTTGAAAACATGAGTGTTAAATAACTCAAAGAGTTGTTTTTAAGGATGATTTTCTCAAAGTATTAGAAATGTGATGAAAATTTGATATGGCCTGATGGTTTAGGTTCAAGAGGAGAGTTTGTTAGCGCCGGCTGTTATGTGACCTTAGGGACATTTCTGAAACAACCAATCTCCTTCCCTGAAAAGTTGGTAAAACTGTACCACCCCACAGGAAACTTTGAGGATACAAGAGGATAAAGCACACATGCATTTCGCGAACTGCAGAACATCATTACAAATCTTATTAATAATAGCCACCCCAATATCAACTATGGGGTGATAATCTTACTACAATCCCTAGATGTTAAAATGGAAAGGGACTTTTCAACCCTCTCGTACAGATGAGGAAGCTGAGGCCCAACGAGGTAATCTCACTCAGTAGCAGAGTGGAGAGCTCAAACCCAGAGGTTTGGTTTATGCAAAGTTCTCTGCACTGCCCCAGGCTTGCAGCTTGCTTCTGTATAGTCTGTTCGCTAAGAATAGTTTTTATATTTTTCAATTGTAGGAAAAAATTTAAAATAATATTTCATCATATGTGAGAGTTGTTTGAAATTCAAATTTTGGTGCCCACAAGCAAAATGTATCGGGACACCTCTATGCTTGTTGGTTATGTCTCATCTATGAGCGCATTTGGGTGACAACGGCAGAGCTGAGCAGTTGTGACAGAGACCATATGGGCTCCAAAGCTAAAATACTTACTGTGTGTCCTTACGCAGAGGAAGCTGGTTCACCTCCACAGTACGTCGTTCAGCCTTCGTGTTGGTATCTGCTGATCACTCACCATCACTCCGCTGTTAACTAGTAACTTTAAAAATAAGAGGATGACACATGCTCTTACGTCTTACACTAATCTTTTGAAATGAATGCTGATAATAAAATCTATTTCAGACCAAAGCCTCAGTAGATTAAACTGTTTTGTCAGAATGAAAACTAAAACCAAATCCTTAACCTAAGTGTTCATTTATATAGTTCTTTTATTTCTTCCCCATTTGCTTTCTTACTTTTTTGACTGTATGTACACACACACACACACACACACACACACATGCACACACATAGACACACACGCAGCAGCCATACCTCATTTTCAGCTATAATATATCTAGCAAACAAAACAAAGAAAGAAACCGAAGAAAACACCCCAAAATGTTTTAATTTCAAAGGAACAGAAAGGGGAGACTTCAGATTTTGAGGTGGAATTTCTAGGGAATATTTGTTTCTGCTATAATTTTAAGAAATGAATCAATATAATGTCTTACAAATTAAGTGTGATACTCTAAAATTAATTTAAAAATTCTTTCCTTCTACAGTTTCTATGGTATTTTGCATGGAGCTATGTTAAATAGCTGTGTAACTGATTCTGCTCATTGAAATTATTAATAGTGTAGGGATGGGAACTACAGTATTTGGTTTTCTTTCACGACAGAGGTTGTCTTCAGTCTTTGTCAATCTATTACTTCCGACTTCATATCAGTGCCTAGGTTATAACATTGGGGTGATCCAGACAAAGTTTATTTGTGGAAACCTATATCCTTAAATTTCTTAAACAATGTGCTAGAATAAGGGGGTATATAGCACTAACAAATACTACATTTACTCTCTCATTACTTATTAGTAGAATTCAATTTTAACTGGTATTTTTAGGGAATTGGTAAACAATCTTTGAAACCTTTCACAGTTTTGAGATTTAAAAATTTAAAATTTAAAATTGCCAAGCATTGCCCCAAAGCAGCCAGTTCTAATACCTGTAAGCCTACCATGTTGTTAGTGCTTGAAAGGGCCACCTCGGACAGCATTCCTAGGGCAAAACAAAAGGGCTGCAAGTCTTGAAACTGCAGATCAGCTCTAGAAACGAGGAAATGTATGTTGACGATGTATTTATGTATGTGCAAATATTAAGTGCAGTCAAAGAATCTGTTTATCTGGTTAAATTTCCATTTATGGTACAATATATCAGCTATTCTCAGTTAATGAGGGCTGCCATTGTGGCCATAATGCTGTTAGATAAGTTGGTAAAAAGGAAAAAAAGTTATTAAGACTTATTTTACTAAGACTTCTTTAACAGGGCTCCAGATTATGGTTAGTTTGCTTGTCTGTTTTTCTGGAAATGGCCCTCACGTCATCTTACGTTAATTAATGTTTGTTTTGAAACTAACAACATTAGACAACCAATTTGTTTTGGTTAACTCCTATTTTTCAGATCTGGTCTCTTTTTTCTCGTATTATTTATCAGAGATATACATCATAATATCTAAGAGTAAATTAAAAAAGTACGTGTTTAACTAAACTTTACTTCATTTTGAAGTTATTTCCTTGGTTTAGCAATAAAACGAGCTTGGTAAAGACTGACTTGTAATAAACAGAACAGTTTTATTTGTTTTTTGCTAAAAATAAACCAGATTAAATCAAATATGCAGAGGAATTATGTACTAGATGGCAAATAATTTACTCGATTGGGTACTTGGATAGAAATCGATTTAGGTAGAAATAACACCAGATCTTTTCTGGCATATGTAAATGTTTATAAGGATTTTCTAGCAATTTAAATGTTCTGTGATTACTGGCAACCTTGAAGAGGACGTAGTTAAACATATTTTACTCTGAAGACTGTAAACACGCTATAAAGGATTGGCCCCATGAGACCTTAGCATTTTTTCTTAGAAATAATTTTTTTAGGCAAAGGTGACTTTCCAAAAACTTTAAAGTGATTGACTTATACTGAAATTTAAGCCAAAAAATTAAAATGTAAAATTTAGCTGTTCCTCCATTTTGGATTTTAAGAACTGATTCTGGGTTTTAAGAGCTGGTTCTTTAAGATCTGAAGCCCTACTGGTGTTTTCCACCCATCGGTGAAGGGTGTGTTGTTCAGTTATGACATTAGAGGTTGCCTTCTGTTTCTTCCAGAAGAAATTTTCTCTGGGACCCCATGAATAGTCATTAGCCATTTTTCTGTTAGCCTGAAAAATAAGAGATTGAAAATAATCTCCAAGGGTAAATGACAGGCCAATTGACAACATTTCTGTTGACAGCCACTTCCTCAGGAAATTTAAAAAATTCTTTACAAGAGATCCTGTGCTTTTTCTGCTGTGGAGTAAGATCCCAGAGAAAGACTCTGAGCGCTCTGTTAGTAATGCTAGTGACATGACCAGGACCGAGTGTCCAATTACCACAGTTAATAAGTATTTGTTGATTTAAGTATCCTTTGAGTTTATTGAAAATTGTAGATAAAGTAATATTCAAAGTAAACTCTGGGTTTCAAGTTTTAATATGTTCCTGGAATGATCCTTTGAGGCTTTTAGGTATTGAATTAAATATTTAAGTACTGATAAAAACGAACTGCTCATTCTCCTGGAATATGTCAATTTTTCCAAGGACAGCACTTTAACAGGTAGTGTGTAGTGTAGAAATTGACACCATTTAATTGAAGGTAGAACCAGGAAGGAGAATTGTCTAGGGCAAGAAAGTCTTTTAGAATTCAGATTTGGGGAAAAAAGTAATGAAAAGAAAATATGCTTTTTCTTTCTAAGGCATCTGTTTTTGAAGTCATTGAAGCTGAGTAAGATAATTCTATAATCTCTTAGAGGAGGCACAGAACTTCCCAAATTACATTTAATTTAGAATGGAGAATCAGGTATCAGTGCCATAGATTGGATCTTCTTTGGTAAAGATGGTAGACATGCAGTATTTATGTTCAAAAGAAACAGCAGAAGTTAAAATAACAAACCATTAAAAATAACTGTCTACTCAAAGTGAGGCTATGTGTCCCAGTGGAATAGAACCAAACCAAATACTGGAAGGTAGAAGCTCCTTATTTCAGTCCTGGTCTCATGAATCACCTTCTGGTGACTAATTGTTGGTTCTCTTTAATGATCAGTATTGAGGTTAGCTAGTGACCTCTTATCCCCCATTATTTTTTTTTCTCTCAACATCTGATTTATATATGATTTTTTAAAACTTTCAGCTAATTCTCAGGAGACAATTGCCAAGCTTATCCTACTTCCCATGTATAATCCCATAATTCCATTTTTGTTTTTTTCATTATATGTACATTGTTAAGGCATGTGCAATTTTATAATATTTTGCCCTTATTATTAGCTATGTTCTATAGTTATATATATTCAGGGCTCTCTATTTTTATGATATATCTTTTATAATTACTCACTGCTTATCTGATGCTTGTTTTCTACAGACTTCTGAGAGAGACCATATGACACAATAACCCCTGAGTTTTTGTCTATTTATAACCATTTTTATTTGGCATTTACATTAGAAGCTCAGTTAGCTGTATATAACATCCTAGGCTCATGGGTCTTTTTTTTTTTTTTTCCCTCAGAGTTTAAAATTTGTCTTGGGTCATGACGTGTTGATGTGAAACAGTCTGAGCTATTCTTTTTTTTTTTTTTTTAAGATTTTATTTTTTTATTTGACAGAGAGACAGCGAGAGAGGGAACACAAGCAGGGGAAGTGGGAGAGGAAGAAGCAGGCTCCCAGTGGAAGAGCCTGATGTGGGGCTCGATCCCAGATCGCTGGGATCACTCCCTGAGCCGAAGGCAGACGCTTAACGACTGTGCCACCCAGGCGCCCCAGTCTGAGCTATTCTAAATTTCTTTCTTTTACAAGTTATATGCTCTTTTTGTTTGGAATGTCCATAGAGTTTGCTCGGATGTCCAGCTGGTTGGCTTGGGTGTGTCTGGGTGTTGGCGATCACTAGTTGATCTGCCCAGGGCAACGTCCCCTTCCTTGTCTACTATGCTGTCTTGTTCTCCTTTCCATCCCCACTACGGTGTGTCTTCATGCCCTGTCTTCCACATTTACCCTTTTCCCACAAACCTCCTTCTATATCTTTCCTGATACTTTTGATTTTTTAAAAATGTTCCTCCTTTTTAACCTCTATTTTTCTTAGGATATTGTCTGCAATCTTTCTTTGTGTGTTCCTTCTACTTTCTTTATTAGTTTTTATTTCCAAATTGTTTCTTTTCCTGATCTCTCTTTTATACCTTAACTTTTACCTCCTAGGGTCTAGTTTTGCTGTTTTTCGAATTTTCTTTTTGTGACTTATACTGCTTATTCATAACTTCTGTCATTTTCTTAATGTCTTTTAGCTAATTTTGAGATACTGTTACAAATTATCTGGCGTGCTCCTCTGTTGGCATGCTTTTTGAGTAATTGTTTCTTACACGCTCTTTGAAAAGTGATCAGTCACAGCCCTTTCTGTTACTCAAGTTTCTTGCTTTTTTTTTTTAAGATATATTTATTTATTTGAGAGAGAGAGAGAGAGCAAGCGCCTGGGAGTGGGGGGAGGGACTGAGGGAGAGGGAGAGAGAGAACTTCAGGCAGACTCTGCACTGAGCACGGAACCCAGTGCGGGGCTCAGTTCCACAGCAATGAAATCATGACCTGAGCTGAAACCAAGAGTCAACTGTTCAACCAACTGAGCCACCCAGACGCCCAGCTCACGTTTCAATGAGATGGCTTTCCTGCATGTTTGCAAAGGGGTTCTAGGGTGAATGGCTGTGAGAGGAGCCCTGAAGCATTTTACCGTGGTGATTGGGAACTCCCTCCCTGCTGGGTCCCATGAGGTAAGAAACATAGTAGTTGCTTTTGCAGTTACCTCTAAAGAAAGCTTGCTGAGATCCACTTCCTAAGAAACTGTCCGTGGGAGTGTGTGGACCTTCTCTCTTCTGTACCTCCAGTGTTCCCGCCTGGTCGCTTTGGGCTCTGTTTCTAGTTTCCTCAGACTGGGTTCTGTCTTGGTGAAGGCGTAATTTTCTTGTGAGTTTCTAGTTACTGAGAACGTAGGCTGCCTGGAATCTTTGGGATTGCAGCCCTTCGGTGTGTCCCTGAGGTCTTTCTACATTCTCCACAATTTGGGAGTCTGTGCAAATTTCTACTGTTTCCACTGCTTGTCCTCAGACAAACTTGTCTTCAGACAAATGCTTGCTGACAGTTCTACTCGGATTGTGGTTTTCCTTTTTGAGAGATGAATATTTTAAAGCGATTTCTGAAATCTGGCTCATAGGGTCATCAGAACTCTCTTTTCTTTTTTCTGCTCCTGCACAGCTCCTGATCCCTATATGTGATCATATATATATATATATATCATGATATATATATCATATATATACCTCGTACGATGTGATATATATCTCACACAGGCCTGGGATCTGGTCCCGCCTACTCAAACTCTGGGGGATTTGGGGGCATCTCACCCCCTAGTTTTATTGAGGACACTGTCCCCTTGAAAACTATTTTTTTCTCTATTTCATTTTTTCTTTCTGTATGGGAATTTAATATACTCAAAAACTATGCCACTGTCACAGCTTTATTGATTTATTATCCTTTGAATATGACTCTAGACCAAGAAACCGATTTCTCATGAACTCTTTTTCTGATTCATTTCTTTCCAGCCAAAGTTAAGTGTGTCCAGTTTGACTACTCTTCACAAGCACCGGCAAACCCTCAAAACACTCTGCCTATCTGCTCATCTGCTTAGTGGACTTGCTTTCCTTATAGTCTGTCAGGTTCTCATCACATTCCATCCTGATATGGCTCCCATGGACTAGGGAATAGCTCTCTCTGTAGCACCTGTCTACCAGCTTCATTTTCAGGAATACAAACGCCAACGACACAAAAGGAAAGTTGGAATGCCTTTGTGAGTCAGAGTGGTACAAAAATGTGGTTGTGTTTTCCTCAGAAGGATATGAAAAATCCCAATTGTATAGTCTCACTCACTCATTTGGCATCTGGGCAGGTGCAATTAAGATTCGAGGTAATGTAATGGGAGGCAGCCTGGAGAAGTTCCGGGACATCATATTTTCTTCTAGCCTAATGACATCTCAACTCTGTAATTGACAAACGAGTTTCAAAGGAGTACTACGTGAGTTTGCTTTTGATTTTTTTTTAACAGTAAAAAACAATTACCTACTTCTAATTTGAAATCGAAAATATCAGTGGCCAACAAGATAAAAAAACTGAGAAAATCTTTAAGCAACTGAAAGAAAGATAATGAGAATATTTATATACTCTTAACATAAACAAAAAGAAAAGGAAATAGAAATTCTGATAGGTTAGACTTTTTGACTTGTGTGTCTCAAAATTAAATAACCTAGTTATCTGCAAGTGATAAAGAAATTTAGATATCATTAGAATACCTTCATTATACTCATTATAAAACTATCCAAAAATGCTCGTCTGGCATATGGTGGACACACAGCAATGAAACACAGTAGCTTGAGGAGAGTGACTTCCCAAGCAAGAAAATACAGAATCAAGATGCCCAGAGTTCAGGAGCACACAAATGTCAAATCCCAAACTGAGCTTGCTTGAAAAGTTTCCAGCAGCACTCAGTCGTTTATTCATTGCAAAGAAAATATAGCCTTAGGGGCGCCTGGGTGGCTCAGTCGTTAAGCGTCTGCCTTAGGCTCAGGGCATGATCCCAGCGTTGTGGGATCGAGCCCCACATCAGGCTCCTCCTCTATGAGCCTGCTTCTTCCTCTCCCACTCCCCCTGCTTGTGTTCCCTCTCTTGCTGGCTGTCTCTGTCAAATAAATATATAAAATCTTAAAAAAAAAAAAAGAAAATATAGCCTTTTTAATGGAAACCGCTTTTACCTTAAAATATTAGGGTCATATTTCATACTTTGTGTTCTTTTGCTAGTTGTGGAAATGATGATAATTAAGTAACAGAGCATTTTATGCACATTGGAAAACATGCCGTGATCCCATCAGTTTGATGTATTATGCTTTAACAAACCTTAATAATGGAACATTTCCAGTTTATTTCCTGAGATATAGCAGACTTTTTTGGCAAGTGTGGAAACCTGTTCAAGCATCTGTTAGGGAGTGCAGGGGAATATGGTTGTGTCTAAAAGGTTTCCTTGACCTCACACGAATTTCTGTGATGGGAGCTAGTTTTCTGCACTTTAGTTCATGTCTCTTTAGTTTTTATGATAAAATAGCAAGAACAGAGTATCCAAAATCAGTGACTGTTTTTGGTTTGGAAGTTAGGTAATGATTATTGGACAGAGTGGGAAACTGTGTAGTTTGTTATAGCTTGATTTAACAATATTTTAAGTGGTGTTAATTTTTTTTAAGGACAGTATGAAGTGCAGAGAACAGTAATTCCTTCTGTCTGATGAAAAATTTATGAAGATGTACAGCTAACCATGTCGTTCCTATTTGATATTTTTTCAGTGTAGTAACAAATTAATGGTACTTTAAAATTTTCTCCATTGCTGATCCTCTAAAAACTAGGACTTTGTATTCTGGTTTGCCCACATTTGCTAAAACCAGGTGGGTCACTACTTTTGTGAGACTATATTATATGAATAAAACCAACTTGCTACAAATAGTGAGCTGGAAGGGTGCCTGGGTGGCTCAGACGGTTAAGCATCTGCCTTCGGCTCAGGTCATGATCTCTGTGTCCTGGGATCGAGCCCCATGTCGGACTCCCCGCAGGGAGTCTGCTTCTCCCAGTCCCTCTGCCGCTCCCCCTGCTCATGCTCTCTCTCTCTGTATCCCTCTGTCTCAAATGAATAAATAAAATTTTTTTTAAAAACTGTGAGCTGGTGTCAAATTATTTCTGAACGAGTATTATATTAAAATCACAAATGACAATCTTTTAACAAAAAATTTGATCAATTTAGAAAAACTAAAGGTGACTAATTTTAAAATGATTGAGTCTGTGCAGGCCAGCCTATACCATGTCTTGAGATGGTATTTAATTATTATTTTAACTTGTGCTTTTAAATTATACTTCCATTACAGGCTGCTGAGGTGCACTTAAGGAATAGTTTTCATTTTAATCAAAAAAATGTCACATATATCCATGACGAAGCTGTGCGAAATAAAACAATAAATTTAAGTTATGAAGTTAATGTCATACAGAATATTTTTCTTTGTTCTTAGAAGTTTGATGTCAACTGTATTATTTAAACAAACACCAGTTTATTTGAAGAGAATCTCAGGAAGAAAGTCTTAGGTGCTATCAAAGAGAAGGCTCTTGCTTCAAAGACAATGCAATTATGAAAGCAGTTAGGAAAGAATCTGCCTCATATGATATATGTATGGACTAAAGTGAAGGAGAAGAGATATAAAAGGTCTGAGATGTCGGTTTTGTAAAACCCACAATAACTGAACATCGACATACATGCCGGCTTGTGTGTGTGTGTGAAGAGAGAGATCATAATGCCAAGGAAGGACTGAAGATGGAATATTGTACACTCATTGAACATAGTTCTTAAACAGCTTTGTTGATGTGCAATCTATTTCCTGTAAACTAATTTATCTACAGGGCTGTGCATCCCTCACAATACCGTTACACTTCCATCATCACATCCAAGTCTCCCAGTGCCCATGAAATACACTTGTTATAAACCGCGTCTCTGAATCCTCACTCCCACATCCAGCCCCAGGCTGGTGCTGGTTTGGCTTTCTATCTCTATACATTTGTCTTTTCTAGACTCTTCAGATAAATGGAATCATATGATATGTAGGCTTTTGTGTCTGGCTTCTTGCGATACAATGGTTTTGAGGTCCTTCCTTCTTGTACCGTGTTCCAGTAGTATGTTTCTTTCCGTCCTTGCATGGTTTTCTGTTGTATGGATGCACCACCTTTGTTCATCCATTCACTAGGTGCTTGTACATTTGGAAAGTTCCCAGTTTTTTCACTATTATGTATAACGCTCTGATCGACATTCACATGTAAGTCCACGTGGACGTATGCTAGCACTTTTCGGATACAGTCGTGGAATTTCTGAGTTATGTGACATAGGTTTACCATTTTGAGCAACTGCCAAGTTACTTCTCAAAGTGGCTGCAGCATTTCACATTTGCACCGGCAATGTGTGAGGGTTCCAAATTCTCTACATCCTTGCCAACACTTGTTATTATCCGTCTTTTTTTCCATCCTAGTGGGTGTGTAGTGATATCTCATTTTTTTAAAAAGATTTTATTTATTTATTTGACAGAGAGAGAGTGTACACAAGCAGGGGGAGCAGCAGGCAGAGGGAGAGAAAGAAGCAGGCTCCCCACTGAAAGGGAGCCCAACTCAGGGCTTGATCCCAGGACTCTGGGATCACGACCTGAGCCAAAGGCAGACGCTTAACCATCTGAGCCACCCAGGTGCCCCAACATCTTGTTTTAATTTGCATTTCTCCCAAAGACTAATGTTGCTGAGCATTTTTTTTTCATGTGCTTATTGGTCATTTATATATGTTATTTGGTAAAATACTTATTTAAATCTTTACCCATTTTCAACTTTTCTGGTCTTATCATTGAGCTGTATTTTTATATATTTTATAAATGAGTTCTTTCTCAGATATATAATTTACAAATATTTTTTCCCTAATCCGAGGCTTGCCTGTCTTAATAGTGACAGTATTGACACTACTTTGAGTATCTTTTAAGAGTTTTGATACAGCCCAATTTAGCAAGTTCCAGAATTTTGCAAGCAAAAATGCTTCTGATTGTTGTATGCTTTTGGTTTCCAGAGTACGTGAATGTTTAATTTTGTTGGTTTTGCCTAGCTTTATTGTTGCTTTGTGAAGAAAGGATTTGCTTCTCTCCTTACATGGCCATCACTCCACATCTACTTTTAGTATGTGAGAAGAAAAAACAAAACTAATAGCCTTTGAGTTTGGAAAGGGAGAGGGGATATGATGGGGAGGGGGGTTAGCCTGTAGCATCTTCCTTCCTCAAGTTTTTCAAAGGCTGTATGTGCATAGTATGTGTGTGGGTGTGTATATTACTAAAGAATAGTATAATTTTGTCGCAGGCTATTTATTGCTTTATTAAAATGAAATACCTGATGCTCTAACAGATTGTACAATAGATTGTACAACAATAGAATTCCATTCTCACTTGGGTTCTCTAACACAAACCAAAAAAACCATGGTCTGGATTAAAAATCTGAGGTGGTCCTATATAGCTTTGTTGGTCTTCTATCAGATATGTTTTTTACCCCTCCCATATCATACAATTCATATACTTCACAGTATCATTTACAAGAGATATATACATACAGACAAACCATACACAGATGAATCTTTGTTATTTTCTGAATTAGCATTCTGGTCTCAATTTCAACATGGGTCATGGGTGTGTGTGGTGGGGAGGGTTTCCCCACACTACCAGGGAATTCTCCACAACACCAGCTGGATGTCCTACCATTTAACTCAATTCTGTTTCTGTCTACGCAGACGTAATGACAAATTCTACAGGTTAGGGGTCAGCCCCGCAAGTCTGCCTGCCTCCTACCCTGACTTCCTAAGCAAATCACAAGTCTAGGTTGTTGCCTGTATTCTGACCACCTGGCCTCAAATCAGAGGTTCCCACGACCTGCTCCTTGGGTTCGATGAACTTGTTAGAGTGGCTCATAGAACTCAGAGAAACATTTTATGTACTATATCGCTGGTTTTTTATAAAAGGATATAGCTCAGGAACAGCCAGAAGAAATGCATAGGGCAAAGTATGTGGGAAGGGTGAGGAGTTTACATGCTCTTTGAGTGGGCCACCCTCCCTGACTCTCCATGTGTTCAGTGACCTGGAAGCTCTTGGAACCTTGCCCTTTTGAGTTTTTATGGACGCTTCCTTAACTAAGCATGACTGATTAAATATTCCTTGCTGACTGAACTCAGCCTCAAGTTCCTCTCCCTTTCCTAGAGGAGCTGAGGGTGGGGCTGAAAGTTCCAACCCTCTGATCAGTAGGTTAGTTCCCCTGGCAACCAGCCCCCATCCTAATGCGCTTTCCCTAATCACGTCATTAATACAACAAGATGCCTTTATCATCTCCACATCAGCACTTCAAAGGGTTTCCGGAGTTCTGTGTCAGTGAGGACATATATTTTTTATTATAAATCACAACATCATGCTTCTTTTTGTTCTTGCCTTTTAAAAATGTAATTATCTTTTTTAAAAAAGATTTTATTTCGTTGAGAGAGAGCTAGAGAGAAAGACAGCAGGAACAGGGGCAGAGGGAGAAGGAAAAGCAGACTCTCTGCTGAGCTGGAAGCCCAGGCTCCATCCCAGGACCCTGGGATCATGGCCTGAGCTGAAGGCAGATGCTTAACCGACTGAGCCACCCAATGCCCCTAAAATTTACATATCTTTTACAAAAGTTTATTCTTAAATGTACAACAGGATCCAAGACAGCATTCCAGCTATAGGTGGCGACAGGTGTTAAGGGCAAGAATCTAGATGTTCACACAGGAATGGAATTATGGATCACCACTGTCCCAGGCACAAGGAACATCTTACTTTTTGTCAGGTTCCTTAATTCCTTCAGTGGCCAGGACGTCCTGCCCCTGAGACTTTGCTTTTAGTTCCTCTAGTTTCTTCTATTCCTCTTTCTATTTCTGCTTGAAAGCCTTATCTTCATCATTCATCTCTTTGGCCTACTCCTTGGGCTGTTTCAGGGACTTTTCTCCGCCACCTTTGCGGCCAGACCCAGTATCACACTTATGACATATTTGTGTGCTTGAGTATATAACTGGTAGACGCTGGCAAAGATGAATGTGATCCTTCATCTCATTCGGGGACGTATGTCCCTTACACAATATGTTGCTGTCCTTCCTTCTGCCAAGAAGTGAAGTCTGTTTTCCTGCCCCTTGGATCTGTGCTGACCTTGGGCCTTTGTCTGATCAGAAGAATGAAGCAGACATCTTGTGTCACTTTCAAGCTTAGGCTACAGGAGAACTCGTAACTTCTGTTTCTGACTTCCTAGCATCCCGAGAAGAAGCATATGAAGAAACCTAGGGTAGTGGAGTGATAGGCCCAGCTCACAGACACCATCAACCACCACATATGTACGTAGGCCATCTTAGACCCAGGTGAGCAGCCAGATCACAGTGGCTCCCTTGTTGAGATCAGCAGAAAAACTTCCAGCTGAAAGAAGTTACATGAGTGGTCAACAGGCACATGAAACGATGTTTGACATCACCAATCATCAGGGAAATACAAATCAAAACCATAATAAGGTATCACTTCACACCTGTGAGGACAGCTACTCTCAAAAGGACAAAAGGTAATGGTATTGGTGGGGATGTGGAGAAGAGGGAGCCCTTGTGCACTGTTGGTGGAAATGTAAATTGTTTCAGCCACTATGGAAAACAATATGGAGGTTCCTCAAAAAATTTAAACTAGAACTATCATAGATGGTCCAGCAATCCCACTTCTGGACATCTATCTGAAGCAAGCGGAAACACTGTGTCAAAGAGATATCTGCACCCCCATATTCATTGCAGCATTATTTACAACAGCCAAGGCATAGAACCTAAGTGTCCACTGATGGATGAATGGATAAAGAAAATGTGGTGTATATACACAATGGAATGTTAGTCAACCATAAAAAAGAAGGAACTCCTGCCATTTGCGACAACTTGGATGGACCTTGAAAGCATTATGCTAAGTAAGTCAGACAGAGAAAAAAAATACTTCGTGACCTCACTTATAAATGGGATTTAAAACAAAAACACAAAACCCACAAGAAACAAAATCAAGCTCATGTAAAAAGATCAGATTTGTGGTTCCTAGATGGGGTGGCTCGGGGGAGGCAGAATGGGATGAAGGTGGTCATAAGGTACAAACTTCCAGCTACAAGGCAAATAGGCCTTAGGGATGTAAAAGACAGCAGGATGGTTATGGGTAACACTGCTGTTTGGTACGTAAGAAAATTAAAGTGTAAATCCTGGGGCGCCTGGGTGGCACAGCGGTTAAGCGTCTGCCTTCGGCTCAGGGTGTGATCCCGGTGTTATGGGATCGCGCCCCACATCAGGCTTTTCCGCTATGAGCCTGCTTCTTCCTCTCCCACTCCCCCTGCTTGTGTTCCCTCTCTCGCTGGCTGTCTCTACCTCTGTCGAATAAATAAATAAAAAACTTAAAAAAAAAAAATAAATAAAAGTGTAAATCCTAAGAGTTCTTATTACAAGGAATAATTTTTCTTGCAGTAATTATTTCATGATATATAGTCATATTGTTATACTATGCACCTTAAACCTGCACAGTGCTGTATGTCAATTATATTTCAATAAAACTGGAAAAAAACTTTGCCATCTGCGTCAGCCCGAATTCCTGACCACATAATTCTGGGGAAATAAAATGATTGTTGCTTTAGGCCACTTACTTGTGGTGGTTTGTTATGTAATAATTGATTATTGAGACAATATTTTTTTTTACATTTTCTCTATAAACAGTTATGCCTGAACGGAATATCTTAAAACAGGAACTATGATTTTTAGTCTCCTTCAAAATTTTTTGGACCTATCTGATATCAGAAAGTGTAGACTTTCTGCTAGATATTTTATTTAGCTATAACTTGTATACTTTTTTTTGGTATAAGTATGTATCTTTTGTATAGATCTTTTAAATTTGTGCTTATCAAGTTTGATGTTACATCAAAGTTTATGTAATTGGTATTATTTTTAGGGATTGTGTGTGACTTTTAAAGCTGTTGGCTGTAAATGTATCAGATTCATGTCTCAAGTAAAAATCTTTCAAGTGGCACTGCTCTTGGTGCTTGCAGTATCTCTTTGAGATAAGCATGATGTTTTGAAAGAAGGGGAAAACATTTTCATTATGGTTTCTTTAATCAACAGGAGTCAACTATTTGCCTTTTATTACCACTTGCAAAGAAACTGATTCTTAATTTCCCATTTCTGAAATGCCCTAGGGTAATAGAGTCCTAATGACGTAAGCGAAAACGGAACACCTTCTCATGCTTGCTCAAACATTAAGGCACACAGGAGTGATTACCAAAGGTATCTGCTTTCATAGACACCAAGTGCTAAATCTGTTAGTATTTCCTGCTATTCTTCTGAATTTTGAATACTGTTCATATAAATTGAAAAGGCCAACGTATAGAGACATTTATGTGATTTTCTTCCTGTTAAAAATATAGACTTGTTAAGGTAATGGAATAACAGATTTTCGTAAAATTATGTGTACAGTTAAAATCTACAATTTCTTTTACACTGAATACAGTTATTTTTGTTATAATCAAGTAAAAGTATTTCCATTTAACTGTTATGATAACATCGGATTTGTATCTTGTCTGGGGAAATCTGCACATTTCATTCATCCGAAATTACATTATTTACCTTAGTGCTTGACTGTATAGCCACTTGGATTCTAGGATCTCAACGCCTGCACGTACGAGCTTGAGAAGACTTTGACAATTGATTTGCAGGACACATTTTAAAGCATGTAGCCTAACCAGTAGTACTTTTGTACTTGAAGTAGCGAGGGTCTGAAAAGGTCATCCAATGGAAAATGTGTGAATTAAATATTTCTGATATTCATTCCCACTTGGGAACAGCTACAGGGAAGGATTTGTTTGGTTATAACTATACACCATCTTAGCATCTTCCGTACCGGAGTAAATTTTTAGTCTTGACAGATGATAGGATAGAATCATTGTCTTTGTAGAGAAGACAAATATTAGATACTTAGGGAAGGAGGGGCAGGAGCATTCAAGCTCAAACTTTCTTCGTGATATTCCTACCAGATGGACTTTAGAAATTTACAGAGTTTCAGTCTAAAGCTGAGGTATAGTCTTGCTTTTCCTTCTCAAAGATTTGATGGTTATTTTTTGCTAGGCAGACAATTTAACTGAAAGCGTTGGCTATCCCTTTATTTTAGTCCCAATAAGCATGCTTTTTAAAAAAAGATTTGTTTATTTTAGACAGAGAGAGAGAGAGAGAGAGTGGGGGGGAGGGGCAGAGAGAGAGAGAGGGAGAAAGAGAGAATCTCAAGCAGACTCCTGCTGAGCTCGATCCTGGGACCTGAGATCATGACCCCAGTGGAAATTGAGTCGCCTGCACAACTGACTGAGTCACTCAGGCGCCCCAGCACACTTTGGTTTTTTAAAATAAACGTCTATTCTTTTGGCGATCCCTTTAAAGTCAATCTAATTCCTCCTTTTCAAAGGTTTTTTGTGTTCAGGCTATAGAAGTGCCTTGACTGACCTGCTGCTCTGAGGTAAGGGAGCTGGGGAATTGAAGGAAATTTGTGAAAGGGGATAGAAAATTTCCTCTTCTTTTACCCTGAGCCTGGCCCTCAAAGTGTGTTCCACAGATCAGGGGCTCCCGCATCATTTGGGAGCTTGCTGCCTCCAAGACCTACTGAATTAAAATCTGCGTGATGACCAGAATCCCCATGCGGTTTTCATACTCAAAGTTGCCATGCTCTGCCCCAGCAGAAAGCGTTAGGTAAAATCTGCCAGGCATCCCTCTCCCATGGCCCTCAGAAAGATCTCTCTCTTTCCAGGTTTACCTCTCAGGAGCTCTGGCAGTTTGTTTCCACTAGGTGTGGCTTTGGGGAAAGAATTTAATTTCCTGGGTTTCTATTTGCTATCTGTACAGTGATGGTCTAATGTTTTGTGACATCTCTCTTGTGGCTTAGCTAGCCTGCTGTGTGGACTCCGATCTGTCGACAGTGAGCCCAGATCATGATTTAGGAAGAGAAAATCTCTTCCACCCCTTGCACAGACACTCACTTCACCGGCACATACTTACCCTAGCCTAATTCACACCAACTAAATGAATTTGTTTCAACTTAAGTTAGCATAAGCTAGATTCCTATGAATATAGTTGCCACTTTAAAATACATTCTGAGGTAAAAGTAACCAATTTTTCCAAAGGAAAAAAAAAATGTAATGGACTGTTGTTCTTTCCAGTTAGAATACATCATGCCTTCAATTAATTACCTTCTAGTATGTCACTTGGTATCATGATATACTATAAGCTGTATTTACTGTATTTAAACTCTGTTTAGAGGTTAAACTGTAGAGAGTTTAAACTGTATTTAAACTCTCAAAGGAGAATATTAAAAATATAAAATAGACTTTGATTTACAATTTAGGAAGCTCTTCACCTGCATGATTTCACAAAATACAAGGAATTTATGCAACTTCCAATTTAAAAATGTCATGCGTGGTAAACTGGCAGTTATTGTTAATTTTGTAGATTTCTTTGAAGTCCTTAGTGTAAAGCATCGCAGAGACAGTTTACTGTCACGTAGCAGGCTATAGATACAGCTGTGTCGTTCATGATCGTTACTGTATTTTGGTGTTGTAACGGCTTAGGTTAAGGAAATTGCTATTATTTCCCCAGAATTCTTTCTCCCTCCGTATATTAAGTTCAGTGTGTCCCGCCTGCGTTGACATAAGGTACAGACAGTGAGGCACCAATTTCCTAGGCTTGACAATACTTCAGACTGATATTTTTACTTGATATCTCACTTTCAATATATAGGAGACATTGTGGGCTTTGGCGTGTGATAGCCAGATTAACTCTCAACATCTAAAATGATTTTAAGTAGCTTGGTGGCAAAAGGTGATAAAGGATTGAAGATAAACATTGTTAAAACAGTTAAACGGCATCCCGGAATTATGTGAAAGGCATTTAGATACTAAAAAGTGTCATGTATTTCAGAATAAAATAAGGGAAAGCAGAACTCTATTTTTCATGATGTATGCTTTTATTTGATTGTGAGACACGGCAGTATTTTTTTTAGAACTCCTGAGTGCACTTTTTTTTTTTTTAAATCTCCCAACACATGTTGGTGGTTAAAAAACCACCACAGGCAAAAGCTTAGTTGGTCATTATTAAACATCATTTTTAATGAATAACTTTTTAGTAATCAAAAAACAACTGAAATAGGGGCGCCTGGGTGGCACAGCAGTTAAGCGTCTGCCTTCAGCTCAGGGCGTGATCCTGGCGTTATGGGATCGAGCCCCACATCAGGCTCCTCCGCTATGGGCCTGCTTCTTCCTCTCCCACTCCCCCTGCTGTGTTCCCTCTCTCGCCGGCTGTCTCTATCTCTGTTGAATAAATAAATAATCTTTTAAAAAAAACTGAAATAAAAATACTTTCTCTCTAATACTATGTCCTATTTGATGAGGTATAACTAAAAACCTTCCTAGCTTTCTTTTTTTTTCTTTTTAATAAATATTTATTGTGAAGCTCTTATGTGCCAGATGCTGTGTCAAACTTAAAGACAAAGACAAATAAAACATAGTTCTTGCCATTGTGGATCCTAGAGTTCAAGAAGATGGAGGAAAAAACCCGAGGAACTATAAATTTGTTGTTTTGTGGAAGATGGAGTTGACTTAATGAGAATATTGAATTCATTTATAAGAAGTCAAAAGCATAGCGATTAATATGGAATGATCATGATACCACGTGAAAGAAATAACAAATGTGCAAGTTTTCAGGGATATAAAGGGGGAGAACCAGACAGACTTGATTCCTGTTTTTTGCTTTTTTGTTTTTAAAGATTTTATTTATTTATTTGACAGAGAGAGAGGCAGCGAGAGAGGGAACACAAGCAGGGGGAGTGGGAGAGGGAGAAGCAGGCTTCCCACTGAATGGGGAGCCCGATGTGGGGCTCGATCCCAGAACGCTGGGAAGGCAGACGCTTAACGACTGAGCCACCCAGGTGCCCCTTGATTCCTGTTCTTATGGATATAATATTCTAGTACTGGAGTCAGTTTAAAATTAAAAAAAAAAAAGGAAAGATCAACACAGTAACTTAGAATTAGCAATAAGAATGAATGCCACCAACAAGGGGCCATGATATTGGGGTAAAATATAGATATAAAAAATAGAAAGAGTCACTAAAGATCTGATTTTAATCACTGAGGATGTAAAGGATGAAAGTGAGCCAGCTGTTGGAAGCAGGTGGGCATGCTAAAGGCATTCTAGAAGATGGAAAAGTTAGTTGGATGATTCTCTGGAACTTTAGGTTATTCTATCAGTAGTAGGCTTAGTATTTAAGATTCTCAAAAATATATAGTTTTAGAGGTAAGTCATGAGAAATCAAATCAACCAACCATATCAGTCCCATTTCATTATTTTCTGTAGACATATCTGAAAAGAGGCAGAAGCCTAGATCACATTCTCTTTACCTGAACTTATAAGCCTTAGTTACAAGGAATAACCCCTTGAACATTTTGCTAACTTTTTTTGCTATATGCATAAATTATCTTAAACATGTTTAGGTAAATTTAGGCTACTTTCCTTTACTTTAAGATCCAAGTTTGACCAGTCACTAGGGAAAAAAGAATTTCACTAAATAATTCATAAGACAAAACAATGCAGAGCATCAATGTGTCTGAATATTTGTTAGTACTTTGCTTTCATTTATCTGCTGAGTTTTGTACTCTGTATAGTTTTCAGTGGTTGCTCCAGGGATTACACATACTCTACTTTTCACAATCCCCTTAGAATTTTAGCACTTGAGCGTAGAAATCTTACCTCCTTTATACTGCAGTGGTCCAGTGTGTTACATCTACGTACATCGAACACACAACCGAATACATACTTTTTGCTTTCGACCATCATACGTATTTTAAAGAACTTAAAATGAGTCTATGACATTTAGGCAGACATTTACCATTTCAGTGGCTTTCATTTTTCATTCCTGAAGTTCCAAGTTCCCTCCGGTACCATTTCCCTTCTGTCTGAAGGACATCTCTTGGAGCAGTTAGCTTCCTTCATCTGAGGGTATGTCTTATTTGCTTCCCCTCTAAAAGATGATATTTTGGGCTACTTTTGGGACTCCATGCTGAGACTTCTTTTTGTTCAGCATATAAAAAATGTTATTCCACCCCCTGTGTGCCTCTCTGGTTATTGCCCCTAAATGTGGCCGGTAAGATGTAAGCAGAAATGTTTGGATAGGTCTTCCCGACCATTCATAACTTGCGAGAAAATGACTCAGTGGCATGAAGGGCGCCATTTCTTACTTGGGCTTCTTCTCATTCCTGCTTGGAACTCCTATGTGATGGCTGTAGCTCCAGCAGAAAGTCTGGGACTTTGGGGATAGGAGAGGTGACACAGAAGGAGCCAGGACCATGGATGATTTTGCTAAGTGCTGCATGAGCTCTGGGAAGCTTACCTCTGGACTACTTTCACATGAGACCACAAACTGTAGTGGTATCTGTTATTATCCGCTGAACTGAATTTCTAATGTGTGTAGGGGTCACATCCCTTCCTCGTCTTATTCCCTGGAGGCATCTCTGTTACATACCAAACATTCTGTATATGTATACTACTTAAATGGATTACATTCTTTATATATATTTCAAAATCCCTTAGTGTAGGTGGCAGGGTAGAAAAAACATAAAAAAAGCTCTAATTCTATGATATGTGTAACTTGTAGGAACTCAAAAAAGCTTCTAACTTGTGTATCTTTTGATATCTTTTGATATATTAGGATATCCCTAATCCCAAGATGGTGGACTCTGATGATTCAAGGATCACTTTTCACACCTCGTTTTTCCCAGAACCTAGCACTGTGCTTACACATGATGCTAGTAATGACGGACATCCACAGGACCTGGCTCCTTCCTGAGACCACATTTACTAGACCCTCTGTCTTTGTGTCTAGGAGTCCAGTGTTAACCACCAAGGCAAGAGTGTACCAGAGGATATTAAGACATAAGACATTTGTTGATTAGATTATTCATACTTGCATAAATTTAATCCTTTAAAAGTGCTTTAGATACCAAAATGTATGATCTTTTTCTTCACATCTAAAAAGGTAATTATGTTGGAGATTTGAGGATCTAAAAGTCCGAAGGAATGGTGGAAAGATCAATAGGACCAGTGAGTAGTGTTGAGACTACTAAAAATAAGCAAAGAGTGAGGATGGAGAAAACAACATTACCAAAAAACCTTGTTCTTATGAAATTGCCTTTAATTACTATAATAACTCACTATGAATGTGTTCTGTTCTAATAATAGTAAGGACTTGGAGATTTCTCTAAATTGTATCCATATTTCTAGAGGTGTCAAATGCCCTTCTAGTAAGTCTCACTTTCTGCTTTTTTGATCAGTCAGCTTCCTGTCACACAGATTTGCTCTTCTCCTGTCTCACTGAATGGCACCATGCTCTGCATGGGAGCCCAGGAAACACCATGAAGAACTATCCTCGAATTGTCCTCTGCCTTTAGTCCGATGTACAGAGAACCTGCAATTCTGTCAGTGACGTGCATCTTTCTCTTAAATTGGCCCATTCTTAATATCTCCCTCTATCACTACCTTACTTTAGTCGAACTATTTTCACTCTCCTAGCTATTTCCTAATTGGTCCCTTGGTCAAGACAAATCATTCCTTATGCGGCTTCTAGAATTATCCTTCCAAACGCAGATGTGGCTGTTCTTCTTTCCTACTTAAATTCTTTCAATGAACTCATTGTCTTGAAGACAAAATTCATCCAAGGCTCTTGATCCTGTGGCTTTCTCATTTCTACTCCCTACTTTCATCACCTCCTCCCCAACACACACACACACACACACACACACACACACACACACACACACACAGAGTTCTTCCTTAAATCATATCAGATTACTTTCAAACCTGTGCTCCCTTTTAACCTTAGGCTTTCTCTTACCCTGTCTCTTTCCCATGGAATGCCCCACTCCTTGTTCCTACTTACCCATCCCTTTTCATAGAAGTGAAATTGAGAGACATTTCTTTTATTTGAATTATTCATTTACTCTTAAATTTACACCCTCCCCTCCATGGCTCACCTCATCCACATGTGGTAAGACTGTCTGAGGTTGGACTCTGACTTGTTCACTATTATATCCACAGCACTTAGCAGGAGGCCTGTTTGATGAATGATTAGTGTCTATTAGAAACTTCTTATTGCAGATGGGTTTAGAATTCCCTTAATACACATAATCCTGTGAAAACCAAGCCAAGGGTGTGTTTGGAGCGTGGGGACTGGAGAGGTAAAGGCTACGAGTTTTCACTGGAGCAAGTGTCCTGAGTTTTATGCAGTCTGCTCTGTGTCAGGATTACGTGAGGACCTGGCATGGCACCATTGCCTAGCTCCTGGATTGTTCTTGTTATTTTAGCTAACAGCAGTGCTTACGTTTGAAGTTCTTTCTCTTGTTGCATTTTCATTCATACTTCATAAAACTCAGAAAACAGCAAAAGGCAGTACTCATTTCTGCTGAGAAAAAAAAAAGAGGAAACTAGTGAATCCTCTACTAAGCAATTTCACATGTTTCTGCTGTAACCTTAATAGCATGATTTTAACTTCTTGGCACTGGGCGAGGTCAACATTGGTGTATTTTGTACTAACACATACCGGAAAATCGGATCCAGAGGTAAAGTGGGGTTTCCTTTGCTCAGACGTTGTCTAGCCAAGATAGACAACCCATGACCAGCAGCACTCCGGTGAGAACGCTAGTGAAATGGGCACCTAGGTGGAAATGTGTCCTCCCATGTTCTATGGCACCAAAAGCTTCCTTTCTTTATGTTCCCTTTTGTCTTTCCTATTTATTCTTACGTAATTTAAATGGCAAAATGGGCTAATTTATTTTATTTAGAATATTTATAAGTCTAGAAACTACTACTTAAAACTAGTATTTCTTGCATGATAAAACTTTTTTAAAAATTATATTCGATTGTGAGGAAATATGGGTGCATTTAAAGCTTCTAGCATCTAAAAACATGCTTCATAGCCAGTTTTAAGAAAGTCATGGCAGGGGCGCCTGGGTGGCACAGCGGTTAAGCGTCTGCCTTCGGCTCAGGGCGTGATCCCGGCGTTCTGGGATCGAGCCCCACATCAGGCTCCTCCGCTAGGAGCCTGCTTCTTCCTCTCGCACTCCCCCTGCTTGTGTTCCCTCTCTCGCTGGCTGTCTATCTCTGTCAAATAAATAAATAAAATCTTTAAAAAAAAAAAAAAAAAAGAAAGTCATGGCAACTGGTTTTTTTATACGTAAGATTCTCCAGGAGTCTTCCAAGTTAATCTCACTGGTATTATCATAGCTTGAGGTGTAACAAAAAAGCATGTTCAAAATGAATTACTAATTAGCACCATTAGGAACTTCGAGGCAAATTAGTGGGTAATATTGCACTGGTATGATGGTAATCGCGTTCAGATCATTCAGTATGGACTAATTCCTAATCAAGACAAGGATATATCTGAAGGAAAATGGTACACAAGGTTGAAAGTTACAGAATTTACAGCAAATAATTTTTTTAAGAAGTATGTATTTATTTATTTATTTGAGAGAGAGAGAGCGCGGAGGGGAGGGGCAGAAGGAGAGAGAGAATCTCAAGCCAACTCCCCTCTGAGCTCAGAGCCTGCTTCCGGGGTCTCCTTTCAGGACCGTGAAATCATGACCTGAGCCAAAACCAAGAGTCAGTCGTTTACCCGACTGAGCCACCGAGGTGTCCCCCCATAGCAAATAATTTTTAATTGAAATCCAAATGGTAGTAACATTATTTTGAAAGGGATTTATCTGGCTAAGCCTCCATAATTTAGTATTATTTTCCTTCTGCATATTATCCAACAGGTTTCAGTCCCTGCGGTACGTAACCTGGGCAGAAGTCTCTCCAGAACCAGCTCCCTCATGGTCTTCCTGGCGTTTCCTGTCTGAGTCAGAATGGAAATACCCCCAACAGACTCTATTTCAGGGGGGTTAGCCCTTTGCTTCCACAACTAGGGAATCAGGAGATAAAAGAAATGAGAGAAGGGCAGCCAAAGCATGATTTTGGTTTTTCAGAACCTCTTGTTTCACTTAAGCTGAAAGATTTATAGGTTATGGTCGCCTACCAGTCTATTTAGATCCTTTCTTTGCCGACTAACAATGCATCACGGACTGTGATTCATTACTAAGCGCTTGAGTCAAGGTTTGGAAGATTTGGATAGAGGCCCATCTGGAGCTGCTTTAGCAGAACAAAGCATCCTGAGGAGGTGAGCTATAAACTCCTGAAGAGGCGAAGACTGCCCCGTAGGCTTCTGGGACGAAGACCTGGAGGACGGGACTGGGTTTGAACAGTAACTTGTAAGCCTCCGGGGCGGGGATTGGGGGGTGAGACATTTTGCCCCTCGCCAGCAAGGTGTTTCAGACGTTTTCTTTTTCACCTCTTCTTGCTTTCTTTTTTCTTTCTTTTTTTTAGCAGTGGCCCTGTAAGCCTGCAGTCTTAAGCAGAACCTCAGTTTCAACAAATATTTGTTTATTCTGTCAGTCAACAAATATTTATGGAGTGCCAACTAAGTGCTGGGCACTCTCCAGGGGTCTGGGGCCCGACACACACAGGATGGATCAGAAGAGAGAGGATGTGCAGGAGACCAAGCGGAGGAGGAGGTGTCTGTCTTCTTGGGTTACCCCTGAGCCTGGCAGGGGTGCAGAACATTCTCCGCTGAATCGAAGTTTTGCTGGAGCACAGTTTGCAAATCACAGAGAACCTCCCTTATCTTTCTAATAACCTATGTTCCAGAAACAGGAGGTGCACATTCGTGAGCAATTTCGGTGGCCATCACAAATGCATCAGAACTGCCACGGTCAGGCTCTTGGTGTACGGAATCGTCTTACCAGAAGTGACATTGAATTGCTTTCCAGGTGAAACAAACAAACAAATTGAGATCTTTGCCTTTCTTGGTCTCAATTTTTCTTCCTGGGGTTGAGGTTCATTTTTCTCTCACTAGAGAGCGTGTTGATGGCCCAAAATCCACCTTTATTTTGTACAGGCATCAAGGGAACTCTTAATCATTTGTTCCAATTTTAATTAATAAGCAATGGTCCTATGTCGAGGAGACATTGCACAAACGATTTGATAATCTGAGCAAGTTAGGGTAGAACTGAAGTGTATTCTAATTTCCCATGGAGACATAGAAAAAAGAGACAATGCCAGAAGAGAGGGGAAGAAAAAAGCAGTTGCCATTCAGCATTTTACAAGGAATAGTTACATTTGACAGTTAAAATATATACCCACTTACCCTTACTGCCAGTCAAAGATAATTTCCTCTGGTTCCTTCTGTTTGAATCCACCAAATAACATACCAGGTGTTTTTCTTTTTCTCTTAAGAAAAAAAGGTAGTCTCTGAAATTATATGAAGTTCAAATGATTTAAGTCCTGGTTAGAAAATCTAGCTTGAAATCTAATGGTTATCGTCACCTTGTTATTTCAATAGTATTTCATTTCCCACACCTGCCTGCTAGAGCTGTTTCAATCACGGATAACAGTGGGGGAGAAAAATGATAAAGGTTCTGTGTGCAGAAAAGGTCTCAGTAGTTATGAGCCAAGTTGGAAAGGGGAACAACTGTTAGTACGGGGCTGAGCCTGGTGGGGAGTCTGGAGCTCTGCCCCGACAATACAAACTGCAACTTTATTTTCGATGTGGTTTTAAAAAGACTTGATCTTTCTTTTTTTTTTTTTTTTAAAGATTTTATTTATTTATTTGACAGAGAAAGACAGCCAGCAAGAGAGGGAACACAAGCAGGGGGAATGGGAGAGGAAGAAGCAGGCTCATAGCGGAGGAGCCTGATGTGGGGCTCGATCCCAGAATGCCGGGATCACGCCCTGAGCCGAAGGCAGACGCTTAACCGCTGTGCCACCCAGGCGCCCCTAAAAAGACTTGATCTTTCTAATATTACACTCTGAAAGCCTACTTAATAGATACTCTATTTCTGGAGAGCTTTGTAGCCAGAATTATGGAAAATTCTTGTGGTTGTTGTCATGTTTTTTGATGAAAGAGCAAAGCACAGAATAAACGTGGCTGATTTGCATGAAGCTTAAATACTCACTGACAGTGATTTCTGACTAGAATCTTCTTCATGCCATAGGAGAAGCGAAGCATTATTTCTAGAAGCTGGAAGGTGGCTCAGGGATTTAAGGCATTATTTGGGGCTTTGCCAACATGCTTGGTATGAACCTGGGAAAGTCAGTGCAGAGTTTTGGTGAATGAGGCAGTCAGAGCTGCACATTATAGTTGAAGCAGGTGTTGGCTTGTGTGATATGATGTGAGAAGCGTAGGAGCCCTTCATAGTTAAATGCCACATTTCTGGTGTCTGTCACATTATGGTTATTCCTCTGAGATCGGATCTTTCATGCTCTTTTGAAAATGAGAATAGGTTATCTGGGAGGCACATTAGTCACTGCTACCTTTATAATAAACAGTTCATCAGATAAACCAGCAGAAAGTAAGATCCTGAATGAACGGTCCTTCGCAGGAGTCAGGCTGGGTTGGGAGAACAGGATGATGGGCTGAGGATGCAGAGGAAGGTGGGAAGACACAGAAATAGTGATGTGGGCCCCAGGAGAGGGCGGGTGGAGGATGGGAGGATGGATTCAGCTCTGATTCTGTTCCTGCTTCCAGTGAGGTAATAAGCGTCAAAATCATCTTGCCATCTGGGTGTCTCTGTCTTATGAAAACTCCCTGGAGGTTAGGCACATCCTGTTCCCTTGCTTCTCCTTCAAAGCCTCACTTTTCTCCACTGTTAAGCACCAAGAACATGGGTGTGCCGTGTCTCTTCCAGCATTCCTTTACCCCAGCCTAACTCTTCGCACTTCATTTGGCGGAAAAAAGATAACTTTCTACCCTCTACTTGGTTCCATGGCCACCGCTGCATCTCTAAAGGCTCACGAATGATCTCTGCTGAGCCGTGGGCTTTCAATTTTAGATCCCCTCCTTTGGAAGCATAGAAGGTGGAGGCTTTGGAAGTTAATTCTTTCAACTTTCCTTTGCTACACTTTTCAGATAGTAG
This sequence comes from Ursus americanus, assembly GCF_024610735.1. NCBI lineage: Eukaryota > Metazoa > Chordata > Mammalia > Carnivora > Ursidae > Ursus > Ursus americanus. The sequence goes on from NC_142153.1 coordinate 32,422,892, forward strand.
CCTAGAAGGGTAGAGAGATTTATGCCTCCGAACCAATCGCCCTTCCTCAGCAACCTCACCCAAAGTAGATGGTGACCTTGGCTATAAATCTCACCGTCTTCTTTGCTACGTACGTGTGTTCATGAACATGCTTCAGTTCATCCGAAATAAATCGTCATGTGTTTTCGAATGGCTATGACAAGGATGTCTGCTAGATAAGTGTTCTTTTGGGTCAAGTCCCTGCCTATCGTGAGCTTACCGTCGTCTACCCAGAAGGACCAGGGAGAGCTAGCAGAGTCACGGAAATGTATCACCTACAGACAGCAGTTCCGTGCCGACTGGTCTATGATGAGTTAGTGAGTGGAGAATATGCGAGCTCTGCAATGCCAGCTTTCCTAAGTCTTCACAGCCATGATTGCAATTGTCAGGAAAGTAGTTTTCTGGGTATTATTTGTTCAACATCTTGTCTTCACCTTATTTTCTTTCATTTGCCCTTTCACCTCCCCTTGGTGCAAGGTCCTTACTTGATTTTGTTTACTTGTGTTTGCCGGTGGGGCAGGGAGGGAGCCTCATGGACCCAGGAAGTCAGAGATGGGAACAATTGCTGTCCATTGTGGCCATCAGACAGGAATTTCCAGGGGTGCTTCCGCTCCAGAGGAGGGAAAGTCCACAGATTGCTGTGGATTAGTCACGGCATCCTAAATCTCTGTCTATACCACAAGATTGTAATGACATATTTCTGTATCTGGGAATCCCCGAACTGCTGTTAGCGTCAGCAAGCAGCGGATGCCTCACATCTGGTGTGGCTTTGGACAGACTGCCAACATAATCTGGCTTGACCTGTTCCTATGTGTGGCCCAGATCAAATTCACTGCGGGAACGTATCCGTTTCCATGGCTTTGGCACCATGGGGGGGCAGCCTGGATTCTTAGGCAGCCCCAAACCCCAGTTGGTATTGTTGTTAACATTTTAGAAGGAGCTCCACAGCACCATTGCTCTGAAACTCCTTGCTGTCTTCAATGTCGTTCTTCTCTGTCCATCCTTGTTCCCAACTCTCCTCGGATGCCAAGGAACAGAAGAAAGCAAACTGCAACCAAGCTTTCTGTGGGGTTCAGAGCTCTCTGTGCAATGTAGTGTGAATAGAAAGAAAGCTTTGAACCATAAACACGTTTTTTAACCTTCTCTGCTGCTCCTGGTGAAGAAAAGCAGGCAGCTGGTGGAACATTACTGCGCTGTTTTCCATTAACTCTCCTTGTTCCCCTCAGTGAAAAGAGAATGAGTCATCTCCACCCAACTGGGCTGGGACTGGAGCGCATTAAGATGCACAAATAGCCTAGCCTTTGAGCCTTTCTTTTCTTACTTTTTTTCAGACAGCTTCAGTCCAAATAAGGTTCTTACTCCTCCTGAGATAATTCCTAACATTTCTAAATGGGTTTCAAATTCCCCACCGATTCCACTATCAGTAACGAGCATCACATTTCACAAATGGGCCAGTTGCTTGTGCAGAAGCACATTTTGTAACTGTATTTGGTTTCCTTTGAAATATTTTTAGAAACTATGGAAAAGGAATGGTGTATTTAGAAATCGGGGGTAAACACACGTACAATTACGATGTGAATATGGGGGATTACGAACAATTGGAGTATAAACACCACCCCGGCATCATTCTGAGGGCATTGCACCGCCCCTGCTTCCCTGCCTTGAGACGTTATGCATTTGCTCCACTCAGGTGATTCTGAGCTCCATTTAAAAAATCACTTGTAGAGTCTTTTGACTGTTTTCTGTGGCGATAGATGTTTGTACTTTGAAGACAGACTTTAATTGCGGAACTGCCCGTAACACAGGACTAGCCCGATGAATGAGCTGGATGATTACGGCAGTTGATACCAATTTAGCTCAGAAGATAAAGGGAAATGCACAAGATTTACTCCGTATGGCTTTTTACACTGCAGCATCTGTTGGCTAATACTGTAACCTTATTAAATGTCTGTTTTAAGAGGCTGACTCTAGATGGGTATGTTTTTTCTCTTCTCACACAGGTTCTATGTATTGTGGTTTCCTTTATGCTCAGTTTGCATGGAGCTGCATCCTTAAATCATGGAGCTGAAGCTTTCTGGAAATCTGGTGCTCTCCAACCAAGTATTGAATCTATCAAATTAAGAGAATTAAATCGTGCTTTTGCTTTGCAGAAACTGAAGGCGAAATAGCTCCTATATTAGTAAAAAAAAAATTGGAAGTGCTTTTGGAAATGTTAAGTTATCTGTAGGTGTGCAAACTAGAGTCTGAGTTCAAGCCCAGCTAGTACCTGATGTTTTTTTGGTTGCTTCTAGAACATGGGTTCAATTAAAGTTGCCTGACAGTGAAAAATCAACATATCCCAAATATTCAGGCAGAGCTTTCCTCCTTAGGGCCAAAGAATTGCTCTGCTTCTTGGCTTGGGCCATTGCTTTGTTTTCACTTTTTCCCCCCCAAGTTCACACTTAAGGCACATTTTAATGCTTATGTGAGCACCACCTATTTCCTGTTATTGTGTTTCTTATTATAGGCTGCCCTCCTTGCAACTCAGGACATTTTCACCATCTCCCGGTCCTTTTAGTTGAGATGAATTTGCCAGAGGCAGGGAAAGACTGAATGGACTCTGTTCATAGCTGAAAGAGAGCCACACCATAATCTATTAAAATAAAGAATGAATGTCCAGTGTGTTCACCACTTGTATTGTGGTTTTATGGCTGTTGTTTGAACTGCAAGCCAGAATGGAACTCTTTTTAATTTCAAAAGCTTTTTTTCCCCCTCCAAGTCTTTTTTTCTCTTCTTTAAAAATCTAACTTTGGACCTTAATGTGTCGACAGATCTCTTTTACATTATTTTTGGCTGAAGCCAGAAACAAATTGTGTTGAAAAATATTATGAGAACACCTCTCCTTCTAAGATTTCTAGCCCAGTGTGGTCAACTCCAGAGGTTTGGATGATTCAGATAAGCCTTAGAAAAACATCCACTGTTTTAGATTATCTGCTTAACCAAATCCCAATGCTGAACTGCGGGAGGGTTTCTTATCTAGACTGAACTACCTGTATGTTATGGGACTGAGCTGAAAAAGTAGCCCGATGAGCTACTACTTATATATAAAGGGAATCTAAACCCCATGGTTTTGCTTTTCATAGCACAGCTGAGGAAAAGTCACATTCAGGTACATTCCTAAGGTCAATATGCAAGATGCCTGTGTCTGACATGGTTAAAATAAGAAATATAGGACTGAATTAACACGATTATCCCATAATGAAAAACCAAAAAATCATTACCTTATCAAAATGTAGTCACTTAGAGATTGTTTAAAAAATATGGGGCGCCTGGGTGGCACAGCGGTTAAGCATCTGCCTTCGGCTCAGGGCATGATCCTGGCGTTATGGGATCGAGCCCCACATCAGGCTCCTCTGCTATGAGCCTGCTTCTTCCTCTCCCACTCCCCCTGCTGTGTTCCCTCTCTCTCTGGCTGTCTCTATCTCTGTCAAGTAAATAAATAAAATCTTTAAAAAAAAAATATATATATATATATATTTAAGTGGAATGGATCTTCAGTTTGAAGGAACAAGCTAATTTCCGAAATTTCTCTGTGTGTGAACGATGGTGGCATTCATTCAATAAATACTTTCTGAGAATCTGCTCTGTGTTGGGTGCTGTCCCAGACATGGAAGATCGCAGGGCAAAACGACAATATCGCTGCCCTCAGAGAATTCTGTCTACCGGAGACAGCCTAGTAAACACACACGGCCACTGTGAATGGGCTTGAACGCCAGCACGGTTATGCGGAGGGCTCCGTGGGAACAGACTGGGACATCCAACGTTGCAGGTGACACCTTTACACAGTGGTGGCAAGATGTGCCCTAAATCCTGACGGCAAAGTATGAATTTCCTCCACGGTGGTAGCGTCAAAGATGTGGGAGCAATGACTTTTAGGCACTACGTCACATGTCACACAAGAAGTTGGAAAACCGGATGTTCTCATTTTGTGTATCTTAACTTTACCTTGTACCTACATTATACCGTATGCTATGCTAAACACTATAAACCTTCAGGGCCTTCGTTTTCCATGTGCAAAATTGGGACAATGATAGGCTTCTCCGAAGATTGAATGTATTAATACACGTAAAACACTTAGAACAGTACCCAGAATATGGTAATCTACCATATGTTAACTATCATTAGCTATTATTTTCCTGTTTATCCATTCTTACCGATTATGCCACATATCAAATTGCAGGATAGTTGATCATTCACTTATTCACAAATATTTATTAAGCATGTGCCATGCACCAGGCATTGGGGATCCAAAAGTGAAAAAGTAAGTACATGCTTCATGGAGCTTAAAATTCCAGTAAGTCATCAAACAAGCAAACAAATGACACAAATTTTGAGATGAATCTGCACTGAAAGAGCAGGACGGTATTGAGGGGTGGGTGGGAGGAGGCCTTTCCCATTGTCCTTGTAGAAGCCCTCTTGGAAGACGTGATGACTTGAGTGTAAAAATGGAGCCGATATTAGAGGACCTGAGGCAGCAATACACTTGGCATGTTCCAGAAATAGACACAAGGCCACTGGATTTGGAACAAGGATCATGAAAGGAAGAGAAACAGGAGATGAGGCCAGAGAAACAGGCAGGGCAGATCATGTCGGGCCAGGGAAGGGATGGTTAGAAGCTCTGATTTCTCTCCCAGCGTAATGGGAAGTCTCTTCAGAATAAGGCACAGTCTTTTAGAGCTCCTCTTTCACCAAACTCTACCAGCAGAGACTCTGCTAAGCAAGGCTCTCCTGAACTGCTGGTGGGTCCTTCATGCTCTTCCATTTCCCCCAAAGGACAAAGCTACCCTGTTATCCAGAGACCATGGAAGACCGCATCCTTACTCTTCTTTCTAAACCTGGTCTGCCTTTGATAATGTCATTGTACTTTTTCATATCATTTGACAATATTGTATCATTTGAGTGTATTTCTTCCCATTTATCTCTAATATCATAGCCCTTTTATAAAAGATTTTATTTATTTGACAGAGAGAGACAGTGAGAGAGGGAACACAAGCAGGGGGAGTGGGAGAGGGGAAAGAAGGCTCCCCGCGGAGCAGGGAGCATGACTCAGGGCTCGATCCTGGGACCCTGGGATCATGACCTGAGCAGAAGGCAGATGCTTAACCGACCGAGCCACCCAGGCGCCCCAAAATCACAGCCTTTTTCAACAACAGTATGTACAAAAACTCATCCTATGTCCCAGGCACTGAATGAGGCTCTGTGGTTGCAGGGGTGAAAAAAAACAGTTCTCACACTTAAGAAGCTCATGGGCAAAAGAGTAACACAAACATACGATGAGACACCCTCCATTGGTGAGGTCATGGTTGGTGAGTGTGCGACTGGGACAAACATGGGGACAGTGCTGGGAGAGCTCATGCGAGAACCACGCTCCCCAGGGCATTGATCCAGGCCTTCTAAAGGAAGGGGTAGGTGTGAGTTAACAGATAAAGAGAGAAAGTGGAAAGGTAGGGGAGGTTTTCCAGGCAGGGCAAGCAATCCTGACAAAGAATGCGAAGGCCGGAGAACACTGTTTTCCTGAGAAGGAAAGAAATCCATTGTGACTTGAGATGGAGCCAAGATCCCTAATTTAACTCACATTCTTCTGTCACTTCTCCTACTTCAACACCCTCTTGTTCTTCCCTTCTTCGGGATCCACACTCTATAACTGGCCGTGACTGCCATTATGGTCAGCCTGGACTTCAGGAGCGGTGTGGCTTTTGAGAGGATATTGCCTGTGAATATTGGTCTTCCCATATTTAAAACAGGGATACAAATTCATATGTCATGGTGACTTTGTGAGAATTAAATCCACAACTCATAGGTGGATTTATAATTAATCCTAGCTCTTGGGGATGGAGCTGGCTAGCACAGCAACTGGCATTTAGAAAGTGATCAGCAAATGTTAGTCTATTTCATTTCTCAGTTGTTTTTAAGAGAATGCATTGGTTGCTCAAATGCTTCAAAACACTAATAATTGCTTCCCACCATATTACTAAGGAGCTTCTCATTCTTTGTATGTTTTCCTTAAGTTCTCGGTTCTATGTTACCACTCTTGTACGCATCTTTTCTATCCTCCCAACTAAAATCTGTATGTTGACTCCTTTTTAAAAGCAACTACCTTTTTTTCGGGTTTACAAAGTCTTATTCACCTTATTCACAGAGCCTTTCTCTTCCTTCAGTGTCCTTTATAGGTAGTTTGCTATGATATATGATGGGAAAGGGAATCGTGAATTCTCCCAGAATATCATTTCCTCAAATCTGATGCTTCATGGATCAACCGTGAAAGATCTTTTGTTTCTAAAAAATGAGATTGAGATATATATATAATTTTTTTTACTTCATTATCTATTTTTAGTGAATAATATAATACCCCTAGAGATACTTTTCCTATTCCCATTCATTTTTCTCATCAAATCTTTAAGGAAACAAAAAAGATGAGGTCCCATGGGACCCAAATTTACTGAATACATACCTATGGAGTGATAGTCATGTTCACACCCTGTATGAAGCTTTGTGGTTGAGGGCTTGGTGTTGAATTTCCTGGTTTTCCCGGAAGTTTGAGACAGGTGAGGTACAAGCTGTAAGTTAGGACCATTTGAGGTTCTGTTGACTTGGAAAATAGCTGAGACAACCTAGGTGGCTTGTAGATCATAGATTCAAGCTAAGGTATCAATACATTTAATAACACATCCCAAGCAACTTCTTCCATGCTCATTACCTCATTTCCCCAGCTGTTTTCTTCTACCCTATTTGGCATAAGGATTTTGAAAGACATAATTTCATTCCAGATCTTAAAGGATAACTGCTGGCAATAAGTCTCTCATTATAGAACTCTCTCGTCTCTTGGAATAGATGGTCCTTGTTTAGCGTTTTAATTGCAAATGTCAATGGAAGATATTTGAAATGGATATAAACGCCACATGGTCCTTTTCTCTACTGCACTCTTAGAAGATGAGCCCATATGTACACAAGAGGAGAAAACTAAAATCCTGCCAATAGCACCAGTGAACAGCGGTTAGCAGTAGCACACATTATATCTTACCCCTCCTTTGGTTCTTTGGGATCTCATGTTTCATTTTTACCTCATTTTATGATTCTGGTTTGGATTGAAGTCACATATGAAATGAACCATCTCCAACATCTACATCGGGAAGTAACTCTACCTCAAGATAAAGGTCATTGATTGGGCAACAGGCTTGCACTGCTTATTCTGGCTTCTCTTTGCTGTCCTAGAAACTATTTGGAAGAGCTACCAGTGATTTATCCTGTGTAAGCATGAAATGTTGAAATAGAAGCTATTGCATGTTGATTAGCACTTCCCCTGATGAAGTATACAAGTGTCATGTAAAACAAAGTGGGCACTGCTCATGATGGATTGAGCATCTAGGGTATTCCTGAGCCAGGACCACAATGCTTTGGCTCCACTTGCTTTTGGGAACATCTGATTGATTGCTTCATACCACTTGCCAATTATTGCTCTAAAGAACAGTCTCCTGAAGTAGAACGTATATCGTTCATGCATTTCTAGTGCTGAAATTTATCCGAACTGTATCATGTCTAAGATTTTACCCATTGAATTTATTTGGAAGACTCACAGGTTATTTAATGGGAGATTATGTTTGAAGACATGTTAGTATAACATGTGGAAATCTAAATTATTCATCATCTTTAAAAATAATCGTTTAAATACACCATTTGAAACGCATATATATATATTTATAAAAAGTCTATTTTTCAGATTGAGAATAAGTAAATTATAAAAAAATATCTGCTGATAGCAATACTGATTTCAATATTACCCAATGAAAAGCTTTAAAACAGAGCAGTTTATGTAGGTATCAAAAACCTTATTAAAATTATCTGTATATCTTAAATGGTAATATTTTCAATTTTCCATATTTTAAAGGGAAAAATGGATAAGTGGACACACAGTGGCTGCATATTAGATATAGAAGATATTAGAAATCAATAATTTCAGTCTATTCTAATTGGTGAAGGTTTGTTCCACTTGCTGTATCTTCCTTAAATTTCAAAGGAATGAGCTCAGAACATCTGTAAAAAATGAAAAGGATCAATAGAAACAAAATTAAATAATGAGAGACTAATCTAACTTCTTCTAGTGTCTAACCAACCTAGGGTTATTTTTTAAATAGCATCATGAAATTAGATATAACATTTAAAAAAATCAGATAAGTATTAAGGTTCTGTATTTTGTCATCAAATTCATATAAAAGTAAAATATGATTATATAAATTGCTGAAATGAAGAGTGTAAATATTTCAGTACTCAGAGTACTCGGAATATGTTTGTGAACATGGACTCTGAAAAAATACATTCATCTGTATCTATATCCATTCACTGGTGAAATACATTTTTCATGTGAAAGAAACTGGAGGAATACATAGATATTCAACCAATGGCTTCTGTAAAGGGCATTCCAGAAAAACCCAAAAGTTGTTTAAGCTCTGGTCTTTAGTTTCAAGTTATTTTAAAAATGAATGATTTTTTTCTTAGAAATTTTTATTTTTATCATAGAAATTTTAAATGATACATGTGAAGAAGAAAACATTACTAATATGTTTCACCACTTTTAACCTTATAGTCTATATTTTCAGTCTTTCTAGATATATGTATCTATCTTTGGATGTTCTTTGTTAATAGCTTAAAGTTTACTTCTCAGGGAGCTCTTTATTGTCCAATTAGGTCTGACCCATTATTATAGTGTCCTGATAATACACCACGTTCTGTAACTTTTTTTATTTATGTACTTTTTAACTTTGTCTCACACTGTAAATAAAAACTCCAAAAGAGCTGAAACTATGTCTTTTCTATTCATTAGTTTATTCCTAATATCTTGCACAGGAGTGCACAAAAATACATGTTCAGTTATGTCTTCCATTTGAATTATCAAAATATGTTCACTGTAAATAAAAAAGAAAACAAACCACTGGAAAAAATTGAACACACTTAGATTGATGTTTGATTGATAGTGCATTCCAATTCTAGAGTCGGGCATCTTCATACTGCTGCATCTTTCCATGCATAAACATGATCTGTCTTTTTATTTACTCAGTGCATTTTTTTGGCCCCATAAGGTTAATTTTCTTCACTTCAAGTTCTACACACTGTTACGGAAGTACTTCATGTCTCTTCTTGCTACTTTTATTAGGATTATTTCCTATTAATCTTTTAAACAAGTTTTCTAAAAATTAGCATCAAATTATTTATTTCTATATAATTTTGTTGTGGACCACTAATCTCCAGTCCATTCTGAAAGTTTTTAACTCTGTTGGTTTTTTTTGTTTTTTTTTTTAAGAAATTGCGGTTGTTGTATTAAATTATTTTTCCATTCCTGGAATGCATTCTCCTCTCTTGTTATTATGATTAAAAAAGATTTTACCACATTCTATTGGCTGACATTTAAATTATGCTCTTTGTGCCTGTTTTCTTAAGGCAAAGTGTTCTGGAGTTCCGTCTGCGGGTTGCCGTGAGCACAGTGCTGGCCTGGAGCAATGCGAGGAGGGAGGTAAGGTGCTCTGACAAGGTTGGGGGCAGGAAGGAACCTCGTTGGCTGGTTTCAGCCTAGAAAACTCATTGGGGCATTCACAGTTGTGCTGGATAGTAAGGAATGGAAAAGAAGTTGGAAATACAGATTATCTGAATCAGCGGATTGCCATCATTTTCACTTTTAAAACGTCAGTTGATGAAGTCCCAAAAGTTCAGTTTTGCTTTTGTTTTCCTTGCCTTTAGAGACATGTCTTGAAAGAGGTTGCTCTAGGATTTTGATGGATTCCTGTCTCACATCGAGGTCTTTCATCCATTTGGAGTTTATCTTTGTGTAGGGTGTAAGAGTGGTCCAGTTTCATTCTTCTGCATGTGGCTGTCCAGTTTTCCCAGCACCAGTTATTGAAGAGACTGTCTTTTGTCCATTGGATATTCCTTCCTGGTTTGTTGAAGATTAGTTGTTGGTGGGAAGATAAGCTGGTACAGCCCCTCTGGAAAACAGTACAGAGGTTCCTCAAGACGTTAAAAATAAAGCTACCCTATGACCCAGCAATTACACTACTAGGTATTTATCATAAAGATACAGACGTAGTGAAGAGAAGGGCCGTATGCACCCCAATGTTCATAGCAGCATTGTCCACGATAGCCAAACTGTGGAAGGAGCTGAGATGCCCTTCAACAGATGAATGGATAAAGAAGATGTGGTTCATATATACAATGGAATATTACTCAGCCATCAGAAAGGATGAATACCCACCATTTGCACTGACATGGATGGAACTGGAGGGGATTATGCTAAGTGAAATAAGTCAAGCAGAGAAAGACAATTATATGGTTTCACTCATATGTGGAACATAAGGAATAGCACAGAGGACCACAGGGGAAGGGAGGGAAAACTGAATGGGAAGAAATCAGAGGGGGAGACAAATCATGAGCGACTCTGGACTTCAGGAACCAAACTGAGGGTTTCAGAAGGAAGGGGGGTGGGGGATGAGGCAGCCGGGTGATGGGTATTAAGGACGGCATGTGTAGTGATGAGCACTGGGTGTTACATGCAAATAATCATTGAGCACTACATCAAAAACTAATGATGTACTATGTGCTGACTAATTGAACATAATAATAAAAAATAATTTAAAAAATGAAGAGAAAGTTGGTAAAAATAAATAAATAAATGAAATGTCAGCTGTACCCTGCTGACCCTTTCTGTTCCTCTTGTGTGTTCAGTTAAATGCTATCATACACGGTGCATTTGGGTATTGCTTGGGGAAGTAAAGAGAAAAGATTGTGTTCCTGCTTTGGGTCAATACCATGGAGAAGATAGTCGAGAAGACAAGATGTGAGTGTGATCCAGAATTCAGCTGGGATAGAAAGCTGGAAGAAGGTGACAACCTCCCCCACTCCTCCAGCACAGCAGGAAGGACGAGCTCTCTCCCCACAGATGTTGTTCCTTTCCCGGCTGCTTAGTTCACTCTTCCCTGAGTGTTGCACACTTACATTTCTTGAAATTTTAGCTCCCAGTCACCTGACAACCTCTTTAAAAAATTCTCCCTTGCTGCCTTTTGATCTTAATTGATTAAAAACTGACTTTCCCATTTATTTTAGCCTAAACCAATCTCATTTAGTTTATCCTAAATCCAATTTATGAAAACTTCTCCATCAATAGAGTCATAGACTCATGTTAATAAAAGCACGCAAAGAGGATCCTAGAACATCGAAGAATTTCGTCTGAAAGCGATTCATGCCTTTGCTTACCCATTTATTAGCTTTGAGCTTTGGGGCAAGTTATGCAACCTCTCCGGGCCTCAGTTTACTTCTTTGTAAAAGGATCCTAACTGCATTGTAGGTACAGGTGTGCGCGAGGTTCAAGGGAGATGAAGTAGCGAAGCCGGTGGCACGATGCGTGGCACAGAAGCTGCTCGAGAAAAGTTAGTTCACGTCACTCTATCGGGACTCAGTCTAGCTGCTGGTTTAAAAAAATCAATAGGAAATAAAATGGGCCTGACTGAAATTCAGAGTTATAAAGCCAAATATTTCATTAAGAGAAACCTGTAGACAGAGAATAGAATTATATCTAGAACATAAACTCTAAGATTCAGGTTCAAATTATTTATGGGTAATTACATTTAAAAACCCCATGTCAAATGTTCCACTCAAATGTATCATATATATATTCTTGTACTCTGAAATGCAAATTGGGCATTTCTGAGAAGTTTTGTTGCTCTTAATTTTTTTCAAGGAGTTGAGCCGCACTGGCAACAACTCAAATTGTCGCCTCCGGTACCTGCCCTCAGCTGTGCGGCGATCACCAGAACCCTGCACTCGAGGCTACTCTTCTTTTCTTCACCCGTGCGATCTCAGGTTGTAAACTGGCTTCTTTCCTCATAAGACTTCAAAATCGGCAAAGCATTTTAAAGTCTCTATTTTTAACTTAAAAATTTTTTTCATGAGTATCAGTCGCTATGAAATTGCATATTTGATTTATATTTTATCGTATTACTGATGGAAATTTTCAGCTCTGCTGTTGACTGCTGACGTGTTGCCATCAACCAATGCTAAGATTTTTCTTATAGTTATCTCTAAAATCACAGATTCGGCCAATAATGTGGTTATATTCGTTTAATAAATTAACGACATTAGGGGTCAATATTAATATTGCAGCCAGATACCAATCTGTTTTGTTCTGATAAATGACATGCAAGATCTAAGAAAAGAGAAATTTTGTCACTTTCATTGGAGCAAATAGATTTAAGAACTTAAGATAACTAAAATGCTCCTTTACTAAAGGTGAAGACAATCAGAAATTTCCAGAAGTAAAATTAATAGCTATTTACCCAAGGCTTATAATAATCTAAATCAATATATTTCTATACTTAATTTGTAACTTTCTGACCAGGGATTTATGCTTTTCAATTTTTATTTTGCTTGAAATCTTTTTGGCACCCAAGAAGTTTGATACATAGAAAAATAAACTAAGACTTTTTAAAAGATACACAGCGATTTCTAGACTCTGGGTTTCCTGAGATGAAAGACCCTGCTTAATTCTCTTTTAAGACCAATTTCCCCCCTTCATTTCTGTTCCCTAATTGCATATATTAAAAAAAAATCAGGCCCAAGAAAAAACGTGTGTCCACTAACTCCATCTATAACAACAATTCTTATAAATGAAATGATCTTTCCCAAAAGTCTGTTGTTCATTCTTGTCTTTATTCAGTGGCATTTAATATTTTTAAGGCCTGGGACTTTTGCCCTTTCTCTGGCCACTGTTCATTTTCAAAGGTTTAAGACTGAGGTTTCCCAGAAAACTGAATACAAAGGCTCTTCTATTATTTCCTGATCAAAGTATCATCTCATAGTTAACGACCATTGAGTTTCAAGCACAAATAGAGGAAAAAGGCATAGATCTGATATTATCATTATTATCTGAAAGGAAGTAGAAGCCAGCTTTACAACAGGCACAAAAGCGAGACAATCGAACTACATTTCTCTGTGCTGCCTACTGCCTGCTCACTTTTGGAAATGTACCTGATACTCTTTATTTTGCTATGAGGATTTTTTTCTCCTATGAGTTTTTTTCCTCATTAATTGTCCTTCCTTTTCATTGCATGGATTCAACTCCCCAGCTGCTTCCCCCTTCCTCCTTGGTGTCCTTCTGTGCCCCACAGTAATGAACTTGGATAATGTATAAATAGCAACAAAGAAAAAAAGACATAAAATGTAATCTTTTATATCCATCCAGCTCCACATTTTATCCACATGACATATTCCCATGTGTGATTCACATTATTTTTACCCAATTTTGCTGCTTTAGGATAAATTTATCAGGCTGTTTAACAAAGAATATTACAATATAGGAGGCACCTGCACAAATGTGGGCGGATATTCCTGCATTTCTCAGTTGATCAGTGTTCTGATTCATTTAAGGTGCTACAATTTTAATTCACATGAAATATTTCTAAAGTAAGAAGTTCCAAAATGTTGATTTTGATTTGGTGTTTCTGCCCAATTTAACGGGAAAAAAAAGAAGAGGACAGAATAGTAAATCCTACTAAAATCATCAGCAGTGGGGAGGACAGTAGGATCCCATTTTCATTTGTGCTGTCATGTTGATGGATTAGCTTACATTATACATGGGTTACGTGCCAAATGGTGTCTTTTGATTCTGAGTCCAAGGAAAACAGCGGGAATCTTGAGCGCTAAAAGTCCTGAAAGAGTTGTTATTTCTGGCCCTTTGATAGAAATAAAGGGAGACTCATAGCTAAAGAACATCAAAGTGTCAAAATCAACTTCACATGTCGTTTACCCATCTGACAAGGCACGATGTGAGGAGTTAGAGCCAGCTGTGATTCAATGGACTTTGACGAAGTCTCTCTGTGTCACATTACCTAAAAGGCTTCTTCTCTGTGTCTCAGGTACGGGGACGTCTGTGTGGTCAGGTCTAAGGTCAGCCTCACAGTCTCAGACACCTTCAGGTACCACGCGGAAAGAGGCACAGGTTCCCGAGCATCCCAGGAAGTACACAAAGCGGCTGAGTGGACAGACGGAGGGGTTGGCATGCAGGCTGGGGAGCATGCTGGAACAGGGACCTCACGACTGCATGCCACGTAGGGATGTCAACATCAGCAAAGAGACAAGACGGGGCCAGCACTCAAAGCCAGAGGGACAGCTCTGTAGAAGCCAGTGAACGCGTGGCGAGCATAAGACAGTCTCCTCCCCTTTGATGCTGGGGCAAATTTTTAACTTAAAAATGTTTTTCATGAGTATCAGTCGCTATGAAATTGCATATTTGATTTATATTTTATCGTATTACTGATGGAAATTTTCAGCTCTGCTGTTGACTGCTGACGTGTTGCCATCAACCAATGCTAAGATTTTTCTTATAGTTATCTCTAAAATCACAGATTCGGCCAATAATGTGGTTATATTCATTTAATAAATTAACGACATTAGGGGTCAATATTGATATCGCAGCCAGATACCAATCTGTTTTGTTCTGATAAATGACATGCAAGATCTAAGAAAAGAGAAATTTTGTCACTTTCATTGGAGCAAATAGATTTAAGAACTTAAGATAACTAAAATGCTCCTTTACTAAAGGTGAAGACAATCAGAAATTTCCAGAAGTAAAATTAATAGCTATTTACCCACAGGCTTATAATAATCTAAATCAATATATTTCTATACTTAATTTGTAACTTTCTGACCAGGGATTTATGCTTTTCAATTTTTATTTTGCTTGAAATCTTTTTGGCACCCAAGAAGTTTGATACACAGAAAAGTAAAAGACTTTTTAAAAGATACACAGCGATTTCTAGACTCTGGGTTTCCTGAGATGAAAGACCCTGCTTAATTCTCTTTTAAGACCAATTTCCCCCGTTCATTTCTGTTCCCTAATTGCATATATTAAAAAAAAAATCAGGCCACCTCAGGGACCCAGATGCATAAGCCACCTCAGGGACCCAGATCACACCCTGGTAGAAGAGAATTAGTCATGCTGGAGAGGGAAGCTTCTGGAACTGACTGAGTAGATACCCTGGAGAGATCTACCCCAGTTGACAGAATTACCTTGACTATATGAGAGTAAGGTATTTCACTACCAAGCAGCTTTGGGGTCTCAGGAGGTAAGTGTAATCACAGAGAAATAAACATCTTTGTGCCCTTGGGTGTGTGGCAGTGTAAAATGTCAATATTTCCCAATGTGTTAGAGGCAGAAGGCAGATTTTCCACGTCACAGTAGATGATAGAAATGATTCCCTTTTATCACTCTAAGTATCTACCAGTTCCTGAGTTTAGAATGACACATGGCTTTTTGTTCTTTGATTTTTCTTTTAATTTTTAGAAAGTATAGAATTTACAACACACACCCTTTTAGGTTTGTTTTCCATTCCATTGTCATTTCGCTAGATTTGAACCAAAGCAAAATAAAGTTAGGTACCAAATAAATATATTAACTTTACATATTTGAATATATTCTCCCATGGTGTAATTTTAACGTTACTTAGTGATATTGATATGAAGGTCAGATTTACTGAGAGGTAACACTCAGTCTTTGAAGCATCACCCAAATGTGTAAGTAAGGTCTTTGTCCACTAATGAGTGTTCTTTCATGTTACTGGTTTTGTAAAGCCTTGCACTGTGAATGGACTGTCAATCAACTCACAGCTGCACCAAGGCCGTCAGATGGCCGTATCCATGGCAACATGCCAAAAATGGTGACACAAATTAATCCATCTGTGTGGAATTCTCAGTGAGAGTCCACTTTCATCTTTCGAGACTACTGTTAGGAAGTCCGATGGTAATGTAAAATACTGAGCAAAAGCAAAATAGTGATGGAGAAGCCACAGGATCTTCTCCCTGTAAACAGTGGGACTTCTTTTCTTTTTTATCTGCTAGAGAGGACAGAGAACAGTTGGGGATTTGATATTGCCAACACAATGTTCTTTTAATAAAAGTTATATTAATTGAATGCTCACATGTATGCTCCTTTTCACCTTCTCTCACAAATGCCATCTAATTAGCCTTGAAAATAAGTACAGTGATTTGCACAGTGGTATAAAATTAAAAAGTAATCTTTTATATTGCTGTTTTATTGCTAATACTATTCGTGTAACAGACAGCATAAGAGATATCTCCAGCATCAGATTTGGAACTGTTAGCTTACTCTGTTGTAGAAATAACCATAATAAGAAAGCCAAGTCTTTATTTTTTAGAAAAGCTAAAAAAAAATCACTTAGTGTCTTCTTTGTCTTGTCTGAAGCTTGTATTAGTGCCCCATCTAGACAAGTCTGCTCTTCAATTACCTTATCTTAAAAAACATTATTTTGCCGGTGTTAGGATAAATTTATAGAAAGCCAAATTACAAATCATATTGTCAAAATTATTTAATGAATTATTAAAGCAAGGTAACTTTTCACAAACTGAACATAGATGGCAGATAATGCCTTTTAATTCAAAATTTACATTACTCAAGATATTCAAATAAAAGCAAATAGTGATGTACTTGATGTTTTCTTGTTACTCCTAGCTTGGGAGCCTGCATTGTATTTTCATATACAAAAATAAAAGGACTTATTTTCTATCATGCAGTTCTTAGCTTTTTCAAGTCATGCAACTCTGTGAGAATTGATAAGCTTTCTCTATATAGTCTGGCTTTCACGAAAAAATTATAAGGCATGATAAAAGGCAAGAAAAAACCACAGTCTGAAGAAGCAAAAGAATCATTGGATCCAGATGCAGATAGAACACAGGTGTTGGCATTATTGGGCAAAAAATTATACAGAACTATAGTTAAAGGATTTAATGGAAAAAATATACAACATGCAAGAACAGCTAGGTAATGTAAGAAGAGATGGCAACACTAAGAATCAAAAGGAAATGCCAGAAATAAAAACACTGTAACAAGATCGAAGAATGTCTTTCATAGGTTCATCAGTACGCTGGACACAGCTGAGGAAAGAATCAGTGAGATTGATAGACAATAGGTCAATAGAAATTTTAGGATTGTTTCTACTAGTTTTGTGAAAAATGCTGTTGGTATTTTGATAGGGATTGCATTAAATGTGTAGATTGCTTTGGGTAGTATAGACGTTTTAACAATATTTGTTTTTCTGATCCATAAACATGGAATATTTTTCTATTTGTATGGAACCACAGAAGACTCTGAATAGACAAAACAACCTTGAAATAGAAAAGCAAAGCTGAAGGCATCACAATTCCAGACTTCAGCTTATATTACAAAGCTGTAGTGTTCAAAACAGTATGGTATTGGCACAAAAATAGACACAGAATGGAACAGAACAGAAAAATCCAGAAATAAACCCACAACTATACAGCCAATTAATCTTTGGCAAAGCAGGAAAGAATAGCCAATTGGAAAAAAGCAGTCTCTTCAACAAATGGTGTTGGGAAAATTGGACAGCAATGTGCAAAAGAATGAAACTCAACTTCTTTCACCATGCACAAAAGTAAACTCGAAATGGATGAAAGACCTAAATGTGAGACATGAAACTGTTAAAATCTTAGAGGAAGACACAGGCAGTAACCTCTCTGACACCAGTCATAGCAACTTCTTATTAGATATGTCTCCTGAGGCAAGGGAAAGAAAAGCAAAAATAATCTATTGGGACTTCATCAACATAAAAAGCTTCTGCACAGTGAGGGAAACAATCCACAAAACTAAAAGGCAGCCTACTGAATGGGAGAAGATATTTGTAAATGACATATCTGATAAAGTTAGTAACCAAAATACATAAAGAACTTACAAAACACAACATCCAAAAAATGAATAACCCAACTGAAAAAATGGGAAGAAGACAAGGATAGCTGTTTTTCCAGAGAAGACATGCAGATGGCCAACAGACACATGAAAAGATGCTCAACAACACTCGGCATCAGGGAAATACAGACCAAAACTGCAATGAGATATAACCTCACACCTGTCAGAATGACTAAAATTAACAACACAAGAGGGGCACCTGGGTGATTCTGTTGGTTAAGTGTCTGACTCTTGATTTTGGCTCAGGTCATGATCCTGGGGTTCTGGGATTGAGCCTGCATTAGGCTCTGTGCTCAGCAGGGAGTCTGTTCGAGGATTTTCTCTCTCCCTCTCCCTCTGTCCCTAACCCTGCTCATGTGCATGCTCTCTCTCTCTCTCAAATAAGCAAATAAATCTTTTGAAAAATAAAAAAAAAACAAAATAAAATTAATAACACAAGAAACAATAGGTGCTGGCAAGGATGTGGAGAAAGGGGAACCCTCTTATGCTGTTGATGGGAATGCAACCATTATATATAATGGAATACTACTCAGCTATCAAAATAATGAAGTCTTGCCATTTGCAACCACATGGATGAGGCTAGAGAGTATTGTGCTAAGTGAAATAAGTCAGTCAGAGAAAGATAAATACCATATGATTTCGCTTATATGTGGGATTTAAGAAAAAAATGATCACAGGGGGAAAAAAAAGAGAGAGAGAGAGAGAGGCAAATCAAGAAACAGACTCTTCACTATAGAGAGCAAACTGATGGTTACCAGAGGGGAGGTGGGTAGAGGGATGTGTGAAATAGGCGATGAGGATTAAGGAGTGCACTTGTGATGAGCACCATTGTATTGTAAGGAAGGAAGTGTTGAATCACTAAATTGTACACCTGAGGCCCATATTACACTGTTAGCTAACTGGACTTTAAATAAAAACTTAAAAAAATAATGAAAAATTTTGAAAAAAGAAGATAGATTAATAGAAACATTCCAAATTGAAACGCAAAGGGACAAAATAATCTTTAAAAAATGAAACAGAACTCTGGGACAATTACAAAGGTATAATACATGTCTATTTGGAATACTGGAAAGTGATTGACCCGAACATCTATGAGGCTCGCGTCTCCCAAATACCAAATGAGATAAACACATTACAAGAAAGGAAAACTAAAGACAAACATTTCTTATGAACATAGATGTAAAACAAACAAAATACTAGCAAAGCAAATCAGCAACGCATCAAAGTAATTACATACCACAAATAAGTAGGATTTATTCCACCTGTGCAAAGCCAGTTCGGAATTCAAAATCAGTCATGTGATTTACCACATCAATAGGCTGAAGAAGAAAAAGTCTATGATAGTATCAATTGAAGCAGAAAAAGCATTTTAAAAATATCCAACACCATTCATTATAAAAATTTTCAGCAAACTAGGAATAGAGGGGAACTTCACCAACTTGATAAACGACATCTACAAAAAAAAAAAACTGCACTTACTTAAATAATGAGAAATTGGATTCTTTCCCTTAATCCTTAGAATAAGGCAATACTGGTAATCCTGGCTACTGCAATAATACAAGGAAAAGAGATTAAATATATACAGATTGGAAACAAAGAAATAAACTGTTTTTATTTACAGCTGGCACAATCATTTATGTAGAAATTCCCAAAGAATTGACAAAAAAAAAATCTCCTCAAACTAAGAAATAAGTACAGTAAGGTCACAGGATGCAAGATTAACATAGAGAAGTCGATTGCTTTCCTATATATCAACAGTGAACAGTTTTGGAATTTGAAATTAAAAACAACATGCTTTGCAATCACACCTCCCAAAATGAAATACTTAGATTTAAATCTGGCAAAGCATGTACAGTATGTATATATGGAAACCTACAAAACTCTGATGAAAAAAATTAAAGAAAATCTAAATAAATGGAAGGTTATCCTTAGTTTATGGATTGGGAGAATCAGACTGCTAAAATGTCAATACTTCTGAAATGGATGAAGAGATTTGATGCAATCCCAATCCCAATTCCAGCAAGCTCTTTGGCCAGTATAGTCAAACTTACTCTAAAGTTTATGTGGAAAGTCCAAAGACCTAGACTCACCAACACACTACTGAAGAAAACAGAACAAAGATGGAGGACTCACAAGACCCAATTTCGAGACTTACTGGAAAGCAGTAGAAAGCAAGACAGTGTAGTATTGGTAAAAGAACAGTTCAGTGAAACACAATCAAGTGATCTCCGACCAAGGGGACATAGCTTCATGGAGGAAGGACAGAACTTATAATGAAAAATTGCATATCCAACAACAAAAAAAAGAGCCTAGACACAGACCTCAATATTTTCCCCAAATTAACCGCAAACATATCACAGACCTAAATTTGAAAAGGAAGACTTTAACGCTTATATAAGAAGACCATAGGAATAAGTCTACCTGACCGTGCATCTTGTCATGGTGTTTAGATACAATGCCCAAAGCATGGTCCGTGAAAGAAAGTGGACTTCATTAAAACAAAAAACTTTTTGTCTGTGAGACAAACTGTTAAGAGAATGAGAAGATAAGCCAGAGCCTGGGAGAAAATATTTGCAAACCACACATCTGATAAAAGGGCTTGCATCCAAAATAGACAAAGAACTCTTAAAACTGAACAATAAGAAAACAAACCACCTGATCAGAAATGAGCAAATGATCTGAGAAGGCGTCTCACCAAAGAAAACAGATGAATGGAAATGAGGCATGTGAAAGGACGCTAAAAATTATTTTTCGTTGGAGAATTACAAATTAAAATAACAATGAGATGCTGCTGCGTACCTCTTTAATACGGCTGAAGTCCAAAGAACTGACTCTAGCAATTACTGACGAGGTGAGGAGCCATAGCGACACTTACCCATTGCTGGGAGGAATGCAAAGTGGTACAGCCACTCTGGAAGAAAGAGTTTGGCAGTTTTGTAGGAAGGTAAACATCATCTAACCGAAAGATCCAGCGATCATGCCCCGAGGTATTTGTCCAGCTGACAGGAAAACCCAAGCTCTCATGAAACTCTGCATGCAGATGCTTATAGCACTTAATTCATAATTGACAAAACCTGGAAACCAAGGTATACCTCAAAAAGTGGGTGGATAAACAGATTGTGGTACGCCCAAGTGATGACTGTTATCCATCAATAAAAAGAAATGAGCTAGGAAGCCATGAAAAGACATGAATAAACCTTAAATGCATATTGCTCAGTGAAAAAAGCCAGTCTGAAAAGGCTACGCAGGCTGTATAATTCTAGTTATATGATATTTTGGAAAAGGAAGAACCATAGAGATAGTGAAAAGATGAGTGGTGGTCACAGGTTCCTGGGAGAGTGGGTGAGGATTGAGTAGGTGAGGCATAGGGTTCCATTTTGGTTTGTTTCTAGGATGGTAACAATTCTGTAGGATACTTTAATTGTGGGTATAGGACACTATGCCTTTGGCAAAAGTCAGAACTTAACGGCACGGAGAGTGAACCTTAGAATAGGAAAATTTTCCAGAATCATTTTGGAAGTTGGGGAATCCCAGAGTAAAATGCAGAATGTGATGAGATAATCTAACTCTATTACGAATGTATTAAACAGTCTTACTGAAGAGATCCCCATCCCTTCAGTAAGAAAGGGCCTGACCTAAGGAACTTTGGAAATGAATGGAGTCTGTAAGACTAAAGGCAAAAGCAGCTGCATATACGCAAGTTAGTTGATAAAGTTGGTTCACGTGGTGCATGGGCCTTAACTATTCAGATACGGATACATGTATACACTGGAGATGAACAGTGAAGTAACTGGATGGAGAATTATACATGTTGTCATCACTGGGCCAAATAGTCATTAGTCTCACCTGGATTCCTGCATTGTTTTCTAACAAATTTCCTGAGCCACTTACACTTTCATAAACTCTAGGCATTCTTGATTTTATAGCCCATCTTCCTGATCCTTATCTAATTCGGCCATGTTGAAATACTCCCACGTGTCACATTAAAAACAATGTTTTGGCTTTGGTAATAGTTTTTAAACTTGCCTATGAAATGATTTTGGTGACAAAATTTTATTTAATATATAACCAGTTAAGATTTTTTTAAAAAATCATAATTATTGATTAGAAATCATCCTGTATATATGACTTCTTACAAGTGAAAAGAATCTAAGTTCCCAATTTAAGAAAAAATGAATGGCATATTTATGAATTTTCTATTTGAAAATAAACAATTTTAACAGACTAAACATTTGTTAATTTGTTGCAGTGGTATTCTTTCTCAATATCCTTATGAGCTTAGTACTATTTTTCAATCGAAAAAAAAACCAAACATCTACCTCTCTTAAGAGAGCACAGCTAAGTGTCAGAGCCAGAATTTGGAGAATTTCACTGTTAGTCATTACCCTCTTCTGAATGCCCTAGGAACATTTTCCTCCTGGTTTGTGGATAATTCTGTGAATTATCCTTGTGAACCTGTGTTTCTTAACTGGGTGATCCTGCCCAAGCATATTAAATGGGAGACCAGAGAATTCCGCCCATTTACAAAGCATTCCAGCTGTATGATATTGCACATAACCTTTAGATAGACAAGAGAAACAGCAGTGTTATTCATTAACGGTGTTTTTAGAGGGCATTTGAGAATAACTGTTCTTTCAATAAATAGTTTAAAATTTTTGAATCAGCATAAGCTGTGTACCAGACTTGTTATTTAAAAGTCAGTACCTTGCAAGTGTGACCCCTGATTACTGCCCTTCTCCCCTTCCTGTGATGGGCACACAGCGAGATCGTTCCGATGGTAAGATGCCTGAGTGTAAATCATTCATCGGTGCTGTTGCCACATTTGGCGAAACATATTTCTTACTTCTTTATTAGCAAATGCTTCGGGTTTCGAGTTACTTGATGTTTTGACTCTGGTCACGGTGGAGAATTTTACCCTGGGATGATTGCCAGCAACCATTCACTGACTAGTTCATGCAACATAGACACTATTTTTACTACTACTGGCCCACATCGTGATAATCTTTGGCTTTGAGGTCATGCATGGCCTTCTCCTTGCCTGTTATATTTATAACATGTTGGAGTCCACTTTCAAGAAAAAATGTTTATTAACAAGGCATCTGTCGTATTCCAGTAAGGCTGCTTTACGGCGAATTCCTGAGAGCTGCAGGTGACCGAAATGTGTTCATGCATGTAGGCCGTCAGTGAGAACTTAATAAAGCTCTTATTTATTTACTTACTTGTGTTTTACTTACTTATTTTTAGGATATTGTCAGATTTAAAGCAACAGTGATGAAGCTTTGCTAAATTGAGTAAATTCTGAAGGTTTAAAATCATTTCAATGTAAAGGTAGATGATATGTCTATGAAGCTTCCGATGATATGGACAGGAAGGAAAAATGCTATTATCTGTGGGGTCACATATAAACTTGTAGTTCTTACTAGATTTTATCCATTCTTCCATCCCTTACTGGTCTCATTGGTAAACAGATAAAAATCTCTATAAATCATGCCTTGAGAGAACTCAAACAGCTCAGCTATGAAAATCAGTAGAGACATCAGGCACTGATCTTGGATAGAGAGAGAACTCATGTCAGGTTATTTGCATTTAGGAAGTAAAATAAAATAGCACTTTTTAATTTTCATGAAGGGGGATCAGGAGCAACAATCTCGTGGCAGGAATATGTACAGAAATCAATCCTTTAAGTTGCATCAAGAATGATTTGGTAAAAACTGTGCATGTTAGAATATGTATTACTGTACATTTTGTTTGGGAAGTATTCTTAAAACTCACTGAATATGGTGGGTAAGAAGTCGCCTAATTCTTAATAGTACATCCAACCAACCTTTAGAAACTCGTAACGAGGATTTAGAGAAATTAGAACAAATAACCCTTACTAGATTGAAAATGTAATATAATGAAATAAATTTCACTCATCTGGAAACCATAGAATAGGAATTTTTCTAATTTCACTTCACTATGATTTCATTTTTTACATTTCTGCATTCACATGAGAAAGACATCAATGCATGTTAAGTTTAGTCAAGAAAGCAACTTTCATCATGTATCACAAGAAGAAAAGTGTAGATTAAATTTAGTTGCCTAGGTCTCCGAAACATAGTCTATTCTATGATGCCGTTCAACACATTGTATTTCAGTTGCTATTTTTGAGTGTCTACAATTTTAATTTGATATATTTGAGTAGCTAAGTCCTTTCTAAGCCAGAAAGGAAGTGATGGGTAGGATTCGTCCTTCTATTGCTTAGTGGCACAAATCGATGATGTCGGTTCCCTGTGCTATGTGCTACCAGACACTGGAAGAATTGCTGGCCACGTGAGCAGACATTGCTGAAAAATTCCATTATCAGAGGAAATCAGGAAAAGCATCACAGTAGATTTGTATTATGAGTAAGAGCTTTGAAAGATGAGCAAGAAATATAGAAATAGAAGGATTTTTTTTTTTTTAAAGGAATAGCCTAGAGGAAAAAAAAATCCGGATCTTAAAAGGTCCACTGTGCTCTCTGAAGAGACGGCGGGAGCTTTCCTGTGATGGGCGCGGAAAGCAGAAGAACATCATCTCAAGGCTAATTCCGGGCTCGGACCTGAGGGGGTAAGATGGAAACATCTTTTGGTTGGGCTGTTTTCACAGTTTTATACAGTGCTTTTTTGCCTTCAGAAACTGGCCACCCAACAACCCAGAGACAGCAGTGAAAAATATTTGTTGTATTTCTTTCCAATCTTTGTTCAGTGATTTTTTTTTCTTTTAAAACAGGGGGTACAAACTTAGATGCCAATGAGGAGGACACAGGTCATGAAAACTGAAGTAGGTTCAGGGGAAATACTTGGCCTCCCTGTCTGGTATAAGAAGAAAGAGCATGTGTGATGGGAGGCGACAGCCGCAGGGGCGGGGACAGTGCTGCAGGGGTGCCTGCCCCCCCCCCCCCCCCCCAGCGCCAGAGGCCACTGGCTGCTCAGCTCCGCGGCTCTTGCCCCGACATGCTCCAGGGTGGCCCTATCTCATTTTGCAGATGAAGCCAGAAGTCAGGATTTTTGTGTGCTATCTCCCCGTTTTGCAATGTTGGCAAAGTCTTCGCATGTTGAAAAACACTGTGCGCGCCAAGTTGACGGCGCAGCCAAGGAATCAGGGCCGAGGTGCTTGTCAGACTGCGGCCGGCCGGTTCCCGGTTGCTGGTTTATGTCGTGGAAACCACGCGCTGTCCTCGACGTCCTGCTTTTTCTCCATTAAGATTGAAGCGCAGTTGGACTGTTGGAAATTCAACATCACTTTTTTTAGTATGAAAATGTAAATACGCAGAAAATTAGAGTATGTCATACAGGTACATGTACATATCACTCATATTTAACATTTATTTAATGTTAATCCTTAATTTTGTTTACATTGGTCTTTTTAAAAATAATACTTCACTGGATAGGTGCAACCTCCTTTGTACCTCCTGTCCATTAAATTTTAAGCTCTCTTTGCCAGAATAACTTTTTGGAAGTTAATATTCTTCACCTTTTTATTTTAATACTGTTAATAATTTATATTCCTAAATAAGAATTATCATTTGAAGTTTCACAAATTCAAATAAAAGGTATTACACGCTACATCTACTTAATCATGTTGATTTGTAAAGATCAGTTTACTAATCTTCATAGCTAAATAGAGTAGCATTGTATAAATATGTGCGAGTTTATTGTCTCATTGATAAACATTTAATTTTTTCCCGGTGTTTCCCATGAAAATCATGCTGCATCGGGCATCTGTATAGAGGCTTCCTTGGACACATGCTTAAGGTTCTCTAGCAGGATTTCTCAGTTCTAGGGGGTGCATGTCTTCAACTTTACTGGATGCAAACTTTATAACTGTAGTTAAGAATATTAAAGGGGCACCTGGGTGCCTCACTGGGTTAAGCATCTGCCTTCAGCTCAGGTCATGATCCAGGGGTCCTGGGATCATGTCCCATGTCAGGCTCCACACTCAGACAGGAGTCTGCTTCTCCCTCTGGCTCTGTCCCCTCCACCACGCCCATACGCTCTCTCTCACTCTTTCTCAAATAAATAAATAAAATATTTAAGAAGAAAAAAAGAATATTAAACTTGACTTCTCAAAGTAGTTGTAAGAATTCACACTTGGCCTGTGAGTTGCTTTTTCTCTTTCTTTGCCAGGATATAGTGTCATCTAATTAAAAATTTTTAACAATTAGATCAGTGAAAAATAAGGTATGATTGTGTTTGAATTTCTCCCACAACTAGTGAATTTGAACATCTTTGAATATGTTTATTGGCCATTTGGGTTTCCTCTTCCATGACTTTCCTGTTTATATCCTTTGGCCATTTTTTTCTGTATTGATATTTTTAAATTAAATTCTAGGATTCTTCACAATTCTAGTTATCAATCTCTTGTCAGCCACACATACTGCAATTAAAAAAATTTTTTAGGGGCGCCTGGGTGGCTCAGGTGGTTAAGCATCTGACTCTTGATCACACCTCAGGTCTTGATCTCAGGGTCGTGAGTTCAGGCCCCACGTTGGGCTCCACACTGGGCATAGAGCCTACTGAAAAAAACAAGAAACTTTTCAGTTTTGCTTTTTTGTTCAGGCTATTGCATTTTATCTAATAAATCTTTTTCTGGAAGTCACGACAATGTGCTCCTACATTTTATTTAAAAGATTTAACATTCTGTCTTCCACACAGAAGTCTTTAATTTGCCTAGACTGCTACGCTCTGTGTGGTGTGCCGTAGGATTGTGATTCCTTTCTTATTAATAATCAGTAGTTGTTTCAGCTCTGTTTCCTGCCTAATCCCATTTTCCATCCTACCATTTCCTCCCTTTCTGGAATATTTATTGCATTTCTTTTCAATCCCCCTTCCATGCCAAGAAGCATAATAACTTGAAAGACAAGACAGTACCAAACATATGGGGTGCAAAGCTACCCAGTTCGGGGCATTCTCTAGTTTTAGCTCCTGCACCCTGGTATGCTGACAAGTAGTCACTAGTAAGGTACAGCAGTAAGAAATGAAAGAAAACTTTCCTGGAGCAATCCTCCAGTCATCATAGAGATGTAGCAGTTAGTTAGGACTTTAAGGTTTCAATATGTTAACTACACCGGAATGAAAATAAACTTTAAAAAAAGAAAATACATTAATCAAAAAAAAAAGAGTTTCAGGTTTAAGTCAATTAAACATTTGTTTCAGCTATTTGATCCTAGGTACTAAATCTAAAATTAATTATCCTTCCCACTGACAAAAGGGAAGAGAGTTTTCGCGGGTTTTTTCTATGCGGACAGCTCCATAAAACGTCAAGATCTGTGCTATGAAAAAAACTTAGGTAAAATATTTTTATTTATTACAATTACTGTATCCATTGCCTCTTCTCCAAGGCTACGTGGAAAAAGAAAAACTGTTGAGGTATATAGTTACTGCCTCACACGAGCTAAGACTGCCGTGTACAAAGCTACAGGTAAACCTAGAGGGCGGCCCTTTAAGACACAATTCCAAATGGATTTAAAATTAGTAAAGTGGCAAAAACACTATCTATCTTTAGAAAATTTTTTTGAAAAATATTTTATTTATTTGAGAGAGAGAGAGTGAGAGAGAGAGCTTAAGAGTGGGGTGAAGGGTAGACGGAGAAGCAGGTTCCCCGCTGAGCAGGGAGCCCGATGGATGCGGGACTCAAACCTGGGATTCCGGGATCATGACCTGAGCCGAAGGCAGATGCTTAACCGACTGAGCCACCCAGACACCCTATCTTCAAAACTCTTAACCTCAAGAATTCTCTCAATTTTGAAAGATTGCAGTGCAGTTTTCTTTCCTTCCCCAAACTCTAAAGACGCTGAGATTCCTTTTGCCATTTCGGGCGTTTCTCACTCGTTGACCCTCTGCTCCATCTGCATTTGGCCAATCGACACCTGATGACTGCCTTGTTCATCATCTCAGAGAAATGATGGATTTGGAGACTAGAGAAATGGTAGAAATAGAGACTATTGCCCCCTTCTTCCCAGTTTCTGAAGCCCATATAAAGCCCTCTGAAGTCCGCTCAACTGAAGTCAGAGTCTCCTTTTTCAATCAGCATAAAATTGATACATCCATTCTCTTCAGTGATTTGGATCATTTGATCAATAAAGTGAAAACCGTAAGTATTTTAATTAACACCTCCTCCAAGGAAGCTTGATTGTAGGTCTGCATGTTTCAAAAATTACATTAACAACTCTACTATCATCCACAAAATACAGCATCAAGATGCCCTTCCTCCTGTGTCTCTTTGCTTATTTTCCCCCTCCTAAAATGTCCTCACTTCCTCAGGCTAACAGCAAGGGGGATTTTTAAAGAAATGCTTTCCCACTTGAGGTCACTAAAATATTTT
Source organism: Ursus americanus (assembly GCF_024610735.1). NCBI lineage: Eukaryota > Metazoa > Chordata > Mammalia > Carnivora > Ursidae > Ursus > Ursus americanus. The sequence continues at coordinate 32,451,051 of NC_142153.1, forward strand.
GGCTTCCTAAGTTCTGCTCTGCTTCTCTAAGCTCAGAGCTTCACAGGGGTATAGACACTGTGGGAGAGCTTGCAATTTTTTGAGGGTTCCAAAAAAATTTTAGGAAACCGATGCAATTTTCCTGCAACCAAGACAACTGAAGACATAAATGGGAGGAACTCAGGGAGCGGGGTAGCCTGTGGTGTTGGCCCGTGGGCTTTCAACTTGGCACTTTAACTGGGCCCATTTTGGGCCGCGCAACTTTGTCCTGTAATCCTATGGAAGGCTCATTAGTACCTGTGCCCAGAGGGACGGTTTTAAATCTTAAGCCATATGAGATTTTGACCTTGGCAAGTGACTGCAGCTTATGACAGTTTTGTCCACAGGAAAGTTGCTGTTTTTATAGACGAGAGAGTGCAGAAATCAAACCTTCATGCAACAAAGGCTTAGGGAGGTTTCAGTTTTAAATTACTAGTGCCAAGCTTAGGTAAGCAATGCCAGATCAGCCGTGCCAAGCCCATTCTGCACGCAGGGTCAAGGAGGGAGCGGTGAAGAAGCAACGTTGGCTTTCAGTGGCTATACAGTGGCTCCCGAGGCAGGCCTCACTGTGAGGTCTGAAATAGGGTGAATGCATATGAGGGAGGAATCACCCCACACCAGGCTTCTCTGGTGGCAGCAGTAGCAGCAAGAGGCAGTACAAAGGGCCACCGTGGTATGGGTCTGAAGACTATCCGGGCAGGAGTGTAGATGCTGATACTTCGGGGTGTCAGGAACACCAGCCTTCGAAGGAAATAGAAATGAAGCCGGTTTTTAATGTAATGGATGGGAAAGAAAGGCACCTCGAGTAAGACTGGGGACCGCACTGTCTCTTTTGCAAATGTCTAAACATTCCATGATGGCAACGATACCTTCTTCCTCTGTGAGACGGAAGGCAGTAAGCATATGTTGATCTTAACCACTGAAATGGTAACGGTAGATGGTCAAAATTGGCCTCTTGCTCAGAGATTCCTTCCAATACACTAAAAAGTCCACAGATCATGGATTCTGGGTGGCGGACCTAGAATGACTGGCCTCCTGGGCAAGCTGGAGCTGAGATTTTCTCCAGATACCTTCCCTTATGCTGACCCCAGAGTGCTCTTGGCTAGAGTCCTTGCCTATAGTAAGTATATGGCCTCATTGATGAAACTTCCTGGGTTCTGGGAGTATGATTTTTTTCCCCTAGATAATTGTTTTTGAGTCTGAAGAGTATCTTATGTCCTAAATTTAATGGGTGTGAGGGGATAGCTATGATAATCTTATGGATAATCACGTGAGTCCAGAACCACTTTGGATTCTTTACAAGTGGGTCTCGGGAGAATCTTGAAACTGCACAACACCACAACTTCGGAGGCCCTGAAGAATGCCATTCGTTGTAGTCAGAGGCTTCCCAGGCCTTATTTACTGAGGAAATGCCAGTTTTTCTGAGAATCCTCTGGCTGAGACAGAGCAGAATAAAATGTTGGAAAAGATGATTTTAGGCTTTTTTTTTTTCCTGCTGTGTACTTCCTGTGTATCTTGAAAAGTAATTTTGTGCTTTGACTTAAATTTCTTCCTTAGAATTTGATAATTGGGAGAAAGTTTATATTCAAATTCCAGGCATATCCATGTTACTGTCATTTAATGATATTGCAGAAGCTGACCAACCTGTCCCAGTTGGCCTGGGATTATTCCAGTTTTAAAGCATAATGTCCCACATCTCAGAAATGCCTCTCTCCCAAGCAAACTGGGATCGTGGGCCACCTTTTCCAATAGACTTTTTGTACTTTGGGATGTGACATAGAAGAAAGTGTGGGCTTTGGCTTTGGGTATAGACTGGATATGAAGTAGATTTTTTTTTTAATATGTTCAGTTAGCCAACATATAGCACATCATTAGTTTTTGATGTAATGTTCAACACTTCATTGGTTGCATATAACGCCCAGTGCTCATCACAGCACATGCCCTCCTTAATGCCCATCACCCAGTTACCCCATCCCCCCTGTCTCCTCCCTTCTGTAACCCTCAGTTTGGTTTCTGGAGTCCAGAGTCTTTCATGGTTTGTCTCCCTCTCTGATTTCTTCCCATTCAATTTTCCCTCCCTTCCCCTGTGGTCCTCTGTACTATTCCTTATGTTCCACATATGAGTGAAACCATATAATTGTCTTTCTCTGATTGACTTATTTCACTTAGCAGAATCCCCTCCAGTTCCATCCATGTCGATGTAAATGGTAGATATTGATCTCTTCTGATGGCTGAGTAATATTCCATTGTATATATGGGCTACATCTTCTCTATCCATTCGTCTGTTGAAGGACATCTTGACTCCTTCCACAGTTTGGCTATTGTGGACAATGCTGCTATGAACATTGGGGTGCAGGTGCCCCTTCTTTTCACTACATCTGTATCTTTGGGATAAATACCTAGTACTGCAGTTGCTGGATTGTAGGGATGTGAAGTAGAAGCAGGTTTAATTGACATACAGCTCTGACCCGCTTGAGAGTTTTCTCTGGGCCAAATGTCGAGTTCCTCCCCGAGCCTCCTGGAGGACTTTCAGGAGAGCAGTAGCAGTGTCAAGAAGGCTACTCAATGCAGTATGTCCTGCTGGATGGCTGTCCCCATCCCATGAGGGAGGTGGTCCTGCTTCAGGGTGACCATAGGCTCAGTGGCAAAGCCCAAAGACTTAAGGGAACAAAAAGCTAGATGATATTGAAGAATGTTCCCTTCCACATTTTGTTGTTCTCTTTCACAAAGAAGAACTGTATTAGTGGTAAACTTCTAGGCTTTCTCCCTGCTCTCACTAACTTATCTCATGTGCAGCCCCGCCCCATTGCCCATGCTTCCTGCTCAGACCACAGCTGCTAGCTTAAAGCAAATGCTCTGGACCAGTGTTTCTCAAGAGTGTTCTGCTGATGGTGGCATCACCATTATCAGAGTTGGAGATAAATCTGCATTTGGGGACACCATCCCAAACTGCTGAATCAGAACATTTGGGGTTGGGGAATCTAATGCTTCCAGATGTTCTAAAGGTGGTTCTTATGCAGGCTAAGGTTTCAGGTGCTTCAAGTTTAGTATTAGGAAGGTCTCTTCTTAAATATATATATATTTACCTTTGTTATGGGATGCAGGCAAGTTACCAGAAACTGATTGTTTAGGTCTTGCTTTTACAATATTTGAGGTGGGATCAGGGCAGTGTTTAGTCTCAGGTGAATTATTTTCTACTACTGAGGCAAGACCCCTCTAAGTACTCTTACCTGAAGCCCCAGGAATTACTGTTTCCACTCTGGTTGGGTAGGAAGGGGCACTATTTCCAGCCCTGGGTGAGTCTGGGTATGGTTGCCTCTAATTCTGCAGGGTGGTTCTTTCCATGGATTCAGGTAGTTTCCTCACATGCATGAGCTGTTCAGAATGTCCTCCTGTCTGGTACTCAGCCCTGAAAACATGAGCTACCATGGCCTCCTGGACTCTGAGCTCTATCATCTCAGATCGCGAGGATGTTGGTTGGGCCCAAGACCCCTGCCTGCATGGTGGTCTAAAGACTGGCTCAGGGAGGTGAAGCAGGAAACCACAGTGCTCACCCATCCCCAGTGCTCAGGAGTCACTCCTTTTTGCCTGAAGTCTGATGTCTTGAAAAAATATTATTTCAGATACTTCGTCTTTTTTAATTGTGTGAGGCAGGAAGTCAAATCTGGTTTCTGTTACTCCTTCTTGACCTGAAGTGGAAGAAGTCTTACGCTATTTTAATGATAATGGCAATGTACTCTTTTTACAGAGAGATTTTTATTTGTATTTTTATTTTCCCACTGTAAATTTCAGATCACTTCATTATATTCCTCTTCAATATCCTTCAGGGATTTTTATTTGAACTGCACTGCACTTTTAGAATTGGAGAATGAATATCTGCAATGCTGTTATGAGCGCAATCAGGAAATATGTATGACACAACTCTAGGGAGCGATGTTCAGAGTGCGTTCTGTAGGAGTGGCCCCAGCTGGGGAAGGGCAATAAAATGGTACCACACACAAGACACTTCTCGTGTACCGTGACCTTTGGTGTGTTTAAAAAGAAATTTAACATTTTTTCCCCCAAAACTGTATGCAATCCTTTAAATTTAATTGATAGCTATTTTATAAGTTTTTTGTTCTTGGTGATATCTTCTTGTCTGGCTCATTATTGACAGTTGCGAATGCAAAGGAACATTTCTTGGTTTTCGTATAATAATCTTGCCTTTATCACTCTCACTTTTCTTTGTGACCACTCTGAAGGTGCAGGATATATCCTCACCCCAAACTGGGTTCAAATGTTGAGATTGAGGATACCACACACACACAGCAAGAAGGTATGAAACTGAGATCTCTAAGGAGAGTAGGGCAGGCCTCCCAAGCTTGAGAGCTGGGTAAGGAGCCTGGCCAGTGAGGGTTCCTGTGTGTGGGCGAGGGCTTACTTCCTTGGAATCTCCTGCCAGGAACCAAAAGAAAGAGAACCAGGGCCTTCTTATCGGCTTGCCCAGAGGTGGGGCACCCACGGAAGAGGTAGGGGTTAGGCTTAAATGTTGTCAGCAGTCACATTAAAACAATGGAGTCAGCCTCTTTATTATGCTTACTAAATATGAAAGTTTATCTGTTGAGAAACTCAGATGAATCTCATGGGATTTCTTTAGTAATGACTAGGTCATCTTGACGTTAGGACAATTTAATCTTTTATGCAAATCAAACTGTATTTCTACCTTTTTCCTAGTTCTCAACCATTTTCTGAGATTTCTAGTAATGTCTTGAGCAATAGCAGTGATAACTAGTATTTCTAACTGGATCTTAATGTTAAAGAAAAATAATTTTAAAATTTTTATTTGTGAGAGAGAGAGAGAGAAAGAATGTGAGCATGAGCAGGGAGAAGTCAGAGGAAGGAGAGAGAGAATCTCAAGCAGACTCCCTGCTGAGCAGGAGGTGAGTGAGGGGCTGATCTCACAACCCAGAGATCATGACAAGAGTTGGACACTTAACCAACTGAGCCGCCCAGGTGCCCCTGGAAAAATAACTTTTTATTTTTTTATTTTTTATTTATTATTATTTTTTAAAGATTTTATTTATTTATTTGACAGAGAGTGAGAGACAGCCAGCGAGAGAGGGAACACAAGCAGGGGGAGTGGGAGAGGAAGAAGCAGGCTCATAGCGGAGGAGCCTGATGTGGGGCTCGATCCCAGAACGCCGGGATCACGCCCTGAGCCGAAGGCAGATGCTTAACGACTGCGCCACCGAGGCGCCCCTTTGGAAAAATAACTTTTTAAAAAGATTTTATTTATTTATTTCACAGAGACAGAGAGCACAAGCAGGGGGAATGGCAGACAGAGGGAGAGGGAGAAGCAGACTCCCTGCTGAGCAGAAAGCCTGATGCAGGGCTCGATCCCAGGACCCTGAGATCATGACCTGAGCCGAAGGCAGACGCTTAACTGACTGAGCCACCCAGGTGCCCCATGGAAAAATAATTTTAACCATTTCCGTTAAATGTGGTGATATCTTGTAATTTATTTTGCAGATAGTCTACAAGAAGTAAAGAAAGTTCTTTTTCTATTATTGTTAGAATGTTTATCATAAATAGATGTTGAATTAAAATTCAAATATGCTTTTCTTTCAGTGATTTAGATGGTTAACGTAGTTGTGTTCACTTAGTCAATTATATGGGGAATTACATTGATACATTTTCTGCTAAAAAGTTACTTTGCTTTCCAGTAATAAATTCTAAGTGGATATATTCCAGTTAAAATGTCGTTTAAACTCATACCTAAGAATCTATTTAGGATTTTGAGTCCATATACGTAAGACATATTATGTACTTTGTCTGTAGGTGTATTGTCTGTACCTGGGTTGGTTATTATGCTCACACTAGTTTTATATATTGATATAGGAAAGTTCTTTTCCTCCATATTCTCTGTTTCTATAATTTAAGGATTATTTGTTCTTTGAAGTTAGAATTCACCAGCAAAAACTCTGGCCTTAGAGCTCTTCTGTGAGGGTGTGAAAATAGCCAGTGTTTTATTTTCATTTCAGTTTCCGTAATACTTCTTTTGATTCAGCTTTTTCTAGTTCTCTTTTTTTTTTCCCCTCAACATTTAAAAAAAAAATCTTTTCAGAAATACATTTATTTTATCTGGACTTATTCATTAATATAGAGTTATGCACAAGAACTTTTTATTATTTAAAAATGTGTCATTTATTCCATTCCATTTAAAATTTTTCTTCCCTTCTTCTGTTTTTCTCTCACCAAAGATTTATCTCAGCGTTTTGTTTTGTTTTGTTTAAGATCCAGCCTTGTGTTTTGCCCCTATTCTGTAGCTGTTCTCCATCTCATTCCTTTTTGCTTTCTCGGCTCCCCCCTTCTTCCCATCCCTCCCTTCTTTCGTGAACCCCAGGCGGCGGAGTTAAGTTAATCACGTTTCTGGGGCCGCTGCGTGTATGAGCATAGACGCACATAAATCTTTGCTCGACTACCTGTTGGAGCCAGGTTCTCCGGAAAACAGGGCCTGAGGAAAAGGCGTCTGCGCTAACATGTTACGAGAATATTCAACCTCACTGGGCAGGAGTGGGGAGACAGCAGGCTGAGCCAGGGCAGGGGGAAGAGCTGGTATGAGGCATCGCACAAGGTTGACTCTTTGATCTGTAGAGCATGTCATCTAAGAGGCTGTACAGATGAGTATTTCTCAGAACATTCTATGTGGGGAAGAAAGGGAAGAACTGATGCCAGCTCACATTTCCTACTGGCCAAAGCCGGCAGTGTTAAACCCTTGCTTGGGTTTGGGGGGCTCTAACGTGTTCGCGGGGCAGCTCCCAGGCTGGCGCTGAGGGTGTGCACCGTGGACATGGCAGGGGGGACATCATGCTGTCCTGCAGGGGTCGGTCAGTCTCACGTGGCTGAACTCTGCAGCAGCCGCAGGGGCAGAGCCAAGTGGCCCCAAACGGGTACAGCTAAGACCCGAAGTGACACTCAGGGCACTAAAGCTGACAGGACCCCTCTCTTTCTCATCTTTCTGTCCCGTCCTTTCTGTCCTCGTGAAGTCATTGTCTCTACCCCCTTCACAGCAGCGCGTCCGCTCTTGCAGCCCAGTGTACGTGTCGGAATGAAACCGTGTTGGCACATGAGCATGACCCTTAATGTACATCCAGGGCTAGAAGTCCATACCGACTTTGTCAAGGCTTTTACTTTCCATTCAGCACAATGTTTTCCAGGGTCGCTTAGTATACATCTAATTTTAAAACAAGCCAAGTCTAATATTCCTCCATTAACTATGATGCTTGTTGAAGTTTGTGGTTTATCGCAGTATCATTGACGGTTCTCCATGGCAGAACCTAGATTCCATTCTAGCTAATCAAAGCAGAAAAGGGTTCGGTAGGACATAGGATCTGCAGGAAAGTCAGACACCTGGGCTTGGGTACTGCATAATGGGACTGGATCCACAGTGGGAAATGTCTAACCTCACACAGCCCCGCTCTGGTGGAATAGTGCCCTTGTCGCTGCCTGCCACTCAGCGCCCAGGGTTCTTGAGAGCAAATGCATGGACGTGTGCCTCAGTTTCCCCAGAAACACCAGACCTCCCCCACCACAAGCCAATCTCTCTGCCTTGTTACTTCCAGGTCTCACATAACTACATCCGTTTGGCAGAAGTCAGGTCCTGCACAGAACTCTGCCAGCTGGAATAAAAGTACAGGAGATGCAGTTTTTAGCTTGCTGACCCCGGTAGTTCAAGAATTCTACCAGAGCCTATTTGATCGGGTGCAAAGTGAGTAAATTTAGTGTCTACCATAAGTTCAGAAGCATCAATCTAAGCAGAGTCTTTTCTGTTCCTAATTAGTTAAAGAACTTTTTAATGCCTTTAACTTATTTATGCCTATCGAGTTTTATCAAATGCTGTTCATGAGCCATGGCCTCCGAGTTTATTGTAGGACTTTGTGATTTGCTAAGTCTTCATGCAAGAAAGAATGAGTTCGAGAGCGCAGAAGCAGCGGCTGGATCATGACCCTATTTCACCTTCTCAATGGCTTCGCGAAGCATGTAGTGTCGGCCCCAGAGAGAGGGAAAGGACTAGACAATCCATTTCTGTAGGTACATTAAGTCACAAGGCAAGTTAATCAGAATGAAATAATTAAACAGTTTGCAGTGTTCTGTCGGAGTCATGTGGTTATCCTCCAATATGGTGAATTATAGAGAGGGCATTTCTAATGTTGAGGTATACTTCCATTCTGGGGGCAAGCTCTGTTTAATAATGATGCAGTGTGTGTGTGTGTGTGTGTGTGTGTGTGTGTGTGTGTGTGTTCTAACAGTCTTGTTTTCTTTTAAAATAATAGTTAACGTCTACCACTTTTTTCCATGTTTTTGTGAACCCTTCATAGACATCATTGTAAACAATTACATTTTGATTATTTCTACGTTTTGCTTCTATAAATAACACTTTAATGTATTTTTGTACCAAATAACATTTTAATGTATTTTTGTACCAAAAGTAAAACGATTGGACGCCAAACTGTTTTTGAAAGACTCATACCAAACTACTCCTACCAGCAGTGTGGCTGCACGCTTAATAGCACTGGGTATTTCATTTAAAATGTGAATTAAAATCCTTGCTAATTGTAAAGGCAATAATAGGAATCTAGTTGTTTGAATTTTCACTTTGATTATTGAGATTCGAACCTTTCTAAATGTTTGAAAGCCAGTATTATTTTTTCCTTCTTTTTTGAAAAAAAATATTATTAAAATCTCACCTACATAGAGAGAAGTGCTCAGAGTTCACATACATCTATATATAGAACACTATACCCAGTAACAGCAGAATACACATGCTTCTCAAATGCACATGAAACATTTTCCAAGATCAGTAATATGTTAGGCCATGAGACAGCCTCAGACAATTAGAGTATCATACTCAGGAAACGACATTTATCACTTATTCTTTAAAATTGACATATTTCTCCACTGCCCCTTTAGCATTTGTTTGTATCCTAGAAATGAGCTCATTTTTACTGCAAAGTTAGCTTCTATCTTATTTTAAAACCAAAATGTCAGTTTAACAACAATGTCACCTAGCTGAGAATACTAAAACTCTGTTTGCGTCTTTGGGACTAGTTTTATGAGCTGATTTCTCTTATGAGTAATCAGGAGCCATTTTAAAGGTTATTTCCTGTTTGACATACAGCTTTTCACTGAGTAGGACCAAATGTAATCTCCGAAATCTATATTATTTTAGTGTTCAGGAGCTACTTAGGCGAAGTCCTTGTCTTGCATCCTGAGTGTTTGAGAACGTCATCCAATTAAGAAGGCACACCTAAAACCAAGACACAATCAAGTGACTGATCTCCTCCCCGCCTTCACCATGACTAAGAGGGGATGTTTTCATCTTCACAATAAGAGGAAATCTCATTTCTTTGGAAGAGATTTCCGGTGTTATCTCTGCTCACGTTGCTTAGGGAGACATTAGAATAGCAATTTTGTTTGAAAAATAAGGATAAAAAAATAAGGATGAGTTGGTGTTATCAAAAAAATATTAAAAAAATATTTCTGGGTCCATGTTAAGAGCAGATTTATTTCAAATAGCCATGTAACCAGCAAAGCCTGAGAAGTTCTCAACAATGTGCCTATGGAGTGCTTATCAAGACCATTTCGAGTCTCATCTTCATGCCCTATTGCCCAGTTACAATTTGTGAATAATTACTTTCACTATCTGAGTTCGCTGACACGGTTTCCTTTCCTTTCCTTTCCTTTCCTTTCCTTTCCTTTCCTCTTTTCTTTTCTTTTTTCTTTTCTTTCTTTCTTTCTTTCTTTAAGATTTGAAGAAGTTTGATTACTTTTGTCTCTCTCAAGACTCAAAAGAAAACGTATGTTCAGACGCCGAGTGTTTTATAAGTAGGGTATTTTCTTGCAATGAACTGAATTAATAGGTTGAAGAAACTATAATAACAGAGAAGCAATTTCTCAGTTGGATGACTTTAATGTCAAAGTGGTAATACCTAACGGTTCCCTTTAAATAATATGTGTGATTTTTTTTTTCTCAGAATGGATCATAGACAGACATCCATTATTGACATATTCATATATAAAACAGAAATATTTTTGGCCTCTTTGGTCTTCGTGAAATTTGTCAAGTAGAGGAAGTTCTATTTATTGTTATAAAGAGGGTTATATCTTGGGGAGGGAATTTAAAACAGGAAGAGAGAAATGGTGTAGACAAGCAGAGATAAAGTCAACCCCAGAAAGAGTAATACAGTGAAAAAAAAGTAATTCAACATTTGAAATTAGTGATAGCTTATTCTGTGTATGAGGACCCAGAGAGAAATATATGGGAAGACAAGTAATCCCACTCTTAGTTAGATTAGATATAACAAGAAGACTTTTGTTTGTGTTATGGGAGTAACTTGATGGAAATAGTCACTTTCAATCAGTTGGGTTACCATTGTGGAAACTGACCACCTCTTGCTGTTATGCTTGATTAAAGAAGAAGATGGTCCCAGGTAAAAGGAGGTACTGTACTTTATTTCCTCCCTTTTATGTAAGTCTTTTCCCTTTCCCTTTCAGTTTCCTTATTCCATGAATATTACCAAAAAAGGGGGAAAATAAAAGGGTTTACCTTAGAAGAAAGAAAAAGGAAAAGTAGAACACCTTCATTTAAAAAAAAAAAGATTTTATTTATTTATTTGTCAGAGAGAGAGAGGGAGAACAAACAGGGGGAGTGGCAGGCAGGCTCCCCACTGAGCAAGGAGCCCAATGTGGGACTTGATCCCAGGACCCTGGGACTATGACCTGAGCCAAAGGCAGAGACTTAACTAGCTGAGCCACCCAGGCATCCCAAAACAACTTCTTTAAAAAGAATTTCTGATATTACTAAATTTCTACCTTCAAATTTTTCTATAAACTTTTTTGTTCTCTCATTATTTCTTTTGTAACTCCCATGTTCAAAGAGGCTAAAGAATTGAGGTCTCTTGGGTAGTTTCCTCGAAGAAACAGGGCTAGCAATGCCACATGTATTGGTGAAGTGATACCCGTGTCCCTCATAGCATTGTGTTTTTCTAGTTAGAAAGCCTGCCGAAAACAACACATCTTTCTGTCCTATTGGCAAGTGCTCAGAAGTTTATTTAATTTTTATTGGATAGGGAGTCATGGAGGTCAACATTTCATAAAGGCAACATAGGTTTAATGGGGAGTCCTGGAGTGGGAACATAAGAGTTCTGACCATGGTTCTCCTCCTGGGTATCCCCTAGGCGGGTGAATCCAGATGTCCACTATGAGCCTTCCCTCATTCCTCTGAATGCAGGTGGCCTCACAGGGCTTCAGTGGGATGAAATTTGATAATATATGTTTGAGCATGTGCTTGGAAAATTGGATGACCCCTTAAAAAGGTAAGGTGTTGAATTCAACAAAAATTCTGGTTATCTCATTTTTACTTCGGGATTTCTAAATTGTTCCTTCCTGTTCAGCATTTCCCTTGAAGACCTTCCAAGACCAATATTGCTATGAAGTTTAGAGGTTTACATGTATAAATCATTGTGTTTGTAAATCCTGTGGGACATAGATTTGATTTTTAAAAAAAGAAAAAAGCTGCCTGTGTAAGAGCAATGGCAAATTATAACTTCCCAGCAGACTGAGCTCTTTTTATCTTCCTTCTGGTTATTCAGCTGAAGGTAACTGCTGTGAATTCTTAGAAATAATAGTAAAAGGAATGAAAATTATTGTCATAATGATCATTTATTCAGTGCTTCTTCTGTGCCAGCTGTTTTCTATGTGCCTTGCGTGTGTTAATATCATTTCACTCCTACACGGTCCTGTGCAGTACTTACCATTCATGCCCCTGCTTCCTAGAATGTAAGGAGCTTCTCCATACGAATAAGTCCTTGATCCTGCCTCAAGATAACAAGCGTAAAACCAGGAAATTTTAGAAGCTGTAAGAGATTATTCATTGTTTTTTATTTCTTTCCCTTATTTATTGTTTTAATTTTCCAGGTATTCTCTTTCGCACGGGAGAGTTATACACCAACCCTTGATCCCCAGCAATGCACCTTACTTGTACAGGCATGATCCAACTCAAGCTGCTAAGGCACCTGGTATGGTTGTTATTTATACTTGTTAACAAGTACAGAATAATATTCGGTTACCTAATAGAGCTAGTTTAGCTAATTTCCCCTATAGGAATTAGTAACTGGTGAGTGTAGGAATTAAAAAAAAATGTAATCTTGATTCCTTTGCATGTGGCACCAGGACTTATTAATGAAAATACAACAATGCAACTAAAATAAGTGTAAAAAATATAATAAAATAAGGGTAGCTAGTATAAAGTAAAAGAAAATCAAATACCACGCACACTTTTAAAGCTTAAAAGGAAATCTATTTGTAACACTTTTTTTTTTCCTGAAAGCAGGAAATAACATTGAAATCTAAAAATATGTGAATCTAAACATACACGTTCCTTAAGATTATTGATGGTGCTAATCATTTTAAAGCTCGACATTTTACAAATGGACACACTGAAAGGACACACACGGGGCACCTGGGTGGCTCAGGGGGTTAAGGTGTCTGCCTTCAGCTCAGGTCATGATCTCAAAGTCCTGGGATTGAGCCCCGCATCAGGCACCGTGCTTAGTGGGGAGTCTGCTTCTCCCTTTCCCTCTGACCCTCGCCCCTGCTCATGCTCTCACTTGTGCTCTCTGTCTCTCAAATGAATAAATTAGAAATATTCAAAAAAAAGGACACATATTACTTTGAGGTAACTATATAAGAAATTTCAGGATCATTAGCTTTCACAAGTAAAAATTCAAAACGCAAGAGTAAACAATTTAAATAATTCTGTTTGTACCATGAGGTATCTCTACATAACATTCCATTTACATTCTTTTTGTTTAAGATTTATTTATTTATTTGAGCGGGGTGCGGGGGGGGGGGGTGTGAAGAGGGGCAGAGAGAGAATCTCAGGCAGATTCTCTGCTGAGCATAGAGCCCAAAGCAGGGCTCGATCTCACCAGCCTGAGACCATGACCTGAGCTGAAATCAAGAGTTGGATGCTTAACTAACTGAGCCACCCAGGCACCCCCCCATTGACATTCTTACATGTTTTGGTTCCTGAACTAAAAGAATTTTAAGTATTCCCCTTTAATTCACCTCAGTATACTGAAATCACCTTTGTAGTATTTTTTTCCCCTTTAAAGGTTTAAAATGGTTTCATTGTATGCCAGAGTAGGAAGGATAAAGTGCCCTTTTAATTTTTTATTTTGTTTGTTTTTCTGGGAATATTTTCTGGGATTGCTCACACATATTTATCATAAATTAAGCATTTGTAACATGAGAGATATGACCATTATGTACAATTATTCTTTTAGTCACTGAAGGAAATCTTGTTGATGGCATCAAAAATAGATAAACCACACTGTAATATAGTCCATAATTTTTATCAGTACTCAGAGGACCAGAAAATGAAGGAAATCAGTACAGTTGGGGCTTTAGGATATTATTAATGTTGAAAAGCAAGGTTCTTGTGTTTGATTGGAATGGATGTGACTCCGTATTTCTACTCCTTATTTACTCTAATAACATTGTATCATTTCTTTATCCCGCAGTCCTATTAGATTGTTGGGAGGACTCACAACTTGAGGTGGAAAGAAGGAATAAGGGCTTTCATCGCCATCTGTAGATAAGCCTGAGGTGGGGGATATATTATTCATCATATGAGAGCAGTTCTTCTGCAAGATATCAGACTCTTGTGTCTAAGATTTGGAATGAAGGGAATTGGTATAGCATATGTCACACCAAACAGAAATCAGCCTTTAAAAAACCTCACTGTGTAAGGCTTGCTGCTTTCCTAACTGGCTGTCTATTCTGGGCATTAGAAGTTTGATCACAACTCTTCTGGGGATCCAAACATCTATCCCTAAATATATTAACTCTTAAACTCAGCACCCTATAAAAACAGCAAGAAGTAGAGAGAGAGAATGTACTAGTTACAATCACATACCCTGTGGTGCCTGGGTGGCTGGGTTGGTTAAGTGTCCACTCTTGATTTCCACTCAGGTCATGATCTCAGGGTTGAGAGTGCAGCCTACTTAAGATTCTCTCTGTCCCTCTCTCTGTCCCCTACACCGCTTGTGCTCTTTCTCTCTCTCAAAACAAAAACAAAACAAAACAAACAAACAAAAACAAAACAAAATAAAAAAAAAACCCAGATACTCTGGAGCCAGATAGCCTATATTGAAACCCCAGATCTACATACCAGCCGTGGGATCTCAGGCACTTTGCTTATCATTCCTAGACTCCATTCTTCCCTTTGCAAATGGGGACAATCATAGCGCTTACCTCAGAGACTTACTTTAAGGAATATATATGTGTATATATATATATGTATATATATATATATAATTTTATATAATATTAAATAAATATATTGATATATAATGCTACTATAATAATATTACAGATTAAATATATACTAATTCATTTAACCCTTAAAATTACTTTGTGAGATAAGTATTATATATATCATAAATATGTTAGAACATAATAGATATTATAGATAGTAAAATATATATATATATATTAGGACGTAATATATATATTGGAATAGTCTGTGGTACATAGCATTATAACTATTTTTATGCCCTTGGGTTCAAATTGAAAACCTGAATTTTCCAATTTAATGAATCTCCATTCAGCTATATATTTCTTTGTCGTGTATGATACCTTTTCAATTCTCGAAAAGATTAGAATCTCCAAGCTTACTTTCACTTCTTTTCCTGAAAGAAATCATTTACAGGACAAAATTCTCTTCTTAACTATTCAAACTAACTTGCTGGAATATATTCTTGGCGGAAACAATGAGAGTCTTTTAGAAAAGTCACACGTTTTCAGTGTGTTTTATGAAAGGGGGTCACAGGATGGTTAAAATAACACAAGCTTCCATAATTTCTTTTCTACAATAATCTTTTTTTCCTTAAAATCTTAAAGATCTTATCTTTTTTTTTTTCAGATTTGTCCATCTCAAGACCACCATCACATGATTTTGCTGTGCCTATAACTTTACTCATACCTGTTGATATATACAAGTTTATTTTGGTAGAATGTTCTTGATTTCTGGATCTGCTGTGCTATTTCCTTGGCTTTCTTTGTTTGGGTTTTGATCTCTGGTCTCTTATAATTTTGGATGATAGAGCATCTTATTTTATGTTTTATAGTTTCCATACTCATAACTCACTTTTCCTCTTCTATTAAGATTTCCCCCAGATTGAAATAAATTCCTGTCCACTGAACCTCTATTCATGTGCACCATTACATTAATTAATGGTACAGCACCACACGTGGTACTTAACACATAAGCGTGTATAAAATGGAATCATGCATGTGTACGCTCTGTCTTTCCAATTAGATAATAAACATTTGAAGGTAGGAGCCATGCTTATAATTTCTTTGTATTCTCCTGTCATATCCAGGACTGGGCTCAGCACATCCAGGACTGGGCTTAGCCCAAAGCAGTTGTTGAGGAAATCCTCACTGAATTGAATTGAAATAATTTCTGTAGCAGAGCTCTGCAGAACTTGTCTTTCTCAGCATGTAAGTATAAATGAGAGCTTAAGTGACTGGGGAAGAAATTATCTTAATTTAAAAGCCAACTAAAAAAGTCAATAACTTTTTCATCTTGTGCGATACTTCTGAAGAAAAAATAGACTTGCCCATCCTCACAGGCTAAGTGGTCACACAAAAACACATTTGAACTAAACCATGCGATGTTCTCCTTAATATATTACATGTTTTAATAACTTTTAATAACTTTGCTTAATGTGCTTAATATATTACATGTTTAATAACTTTTAATAACTTTGCATAATATATTACATGAATGAAATCCAGTAATTTGAGTTTGGGAAATGGTTTAATGGGCTAGAAAGACATAAAATGGTGAGCTACTGCCCTCGATGACCGCTAAGCTCAGCGCATGAATATGGTTAGAAAAATATGTCATGTGCAAGCGTCAGTCTTTTTTCCTGACACATCCTTTTCCTAACAGAATTTGTGCAACAGTCTCCATTTCTGAAGGCATCACTTCAAGATCAAAGCCTGAGATGGAAACTGTCAGCTCAGACATTTGGTCTTCTAATACCCCCGTCTAACAGTTCACTGGCAATTATTCCAGGAAAATCCAGGCCTCTCCTCTGAGTGACATTATTTATGCTTAACTCAGCAAACTGATTTCGTGATAGCATAGTGCAAACATTTCACTGTCCGCCTGTATTTCCAATTGGTAGAAAGACTTTTTTTTTTTTCATTTTGTATGTGAAAAGGTCACTTGGAGTGTATAGAGACTTAGGTTCAACTATATAACTTGGTTGACATAACACTATATTTCTAGAAGCCAGATCCTTTTGATTAGTTAAGATCACACGAAATAAAAGGTGCTCCAATCAAATGAAACCCCTTTGAGTTTTCCTATTTGGTTTCCCAACTTAAGCACGTGAGAATTCTTCTACCCTACCTGTGTTTCTGTTTCCTAATTACTTGTATTTCCATTCCAGCTCTTTCTTTCCTTAGGAAAGACATCTTCTTCTTAATGGGGTTAAGTCAGGGGGCGCCTGGGTGGCGCAGTCGCTCCTCCACCATGAGCCTGCTTCTTCCTCTCCCACTCCCCCTGCTTGTGTTCTCTCTCTCACTGGCTGTCTCTATTAAAAAAAAAAGGGGGGGATTAAGTCAGATTTGGAGTGGGGCAATTGTAGCCAGTCCCATCATGGAAGGAGCACGTCACCTATGGGGGGTTTGGAGTGTTTTGTGTGCCTGGAGGAGGGAATATATGGAGAAATTTCGGTAGAAGAAACGGGGCAGATACGCCATGATGAGGGGGGCAGACTTCGTCTTGGAGGCAACTGGAAGCCAAAGAAGTAGAAATAACTTTGCATTAACTTTAAAATTATTTGCTAATACAGACATTGTGTAAAAGTACATT
The DNA here is from genome assembly GCF_024610735.1 of Ursus americanus. Classification (NCBI taxonomy): domain Eukaryota; kingdom Metazoa; phylum Chordata; class Mammalia; order Carnivora; family Ursidae; genus Ursus; species Ursus americanus. The sequence continues at coordinate 32,467,999 of NC_142153.1, forward strand.
CGGGCCATATGTGGATATTTTCAGTTGGTGTCTCATAAAACTGTGTAATATTTTAATTATTCTTCAGTCTGTATTTTTCCCTTTGCGTATTTTTGAAAAAACAAAGAGAGTAAGTCTTTTTCTCCTGTAATTTGTAGGTAAGGATTTTCAAAATAAGATATTTTGCCAGGGCGTGCCATAATATAGAAGAAACCACTTCCTAGCTAAATAACATAACCCCAAACTTTGGTCTTCCTAAAACCTAGCACAGAAAATTAGTGTAGAATGAAGCTTAATGACTAAACACCACAATACATTCTATCTCGCTCAGTGATTTGTTTTGTCAGGTGCTCTGGTAGGTAAATACCTTTCCTTCATCAGGCCTGCAAAACAAATGATAGGACTATTTCGCACCAGATTTGATCTCAAAATGAGATAATAGATCGTTGAATCAAAGCCGGAAAGTCAATCAGGCTAATGTCAATACCAGACCTAAAATAACTAAATCTCTCCATTGTATAGGAGCTCATATTTGGCTGAGGAATTGATTTTAATCTTTTTCATACTTTATTTGTATTATGCCTTTGATTAGGGCTACCTGGGCACTAATAAATGGCATCATTAAATAAGCAGCTAATTAAATAACTACCTAGATACCAATAAACAGCCGAACATAGAAACCAAAGATGTTGAACAGAATTAAATAAAGGTACAATTGAGCGTCATTGTTTCCAGTTTCCAGTTTCTTGCCAGTTACCTCTTTTATGTAAACAACTGAGATTATAATTCAGCCATTTTCAGATTGGGGAAAAATTAACCGAAATGTTGAATTGTCGACGTATTGGCAAAGCTATCAGACGTGACTGACATTTATACAGAATCTATCCTGAAACCGTGTCCTAGTTTCTTATTTAACTTGATGCCCTCACTTCTTGGAATCACTTGTAAATTTTCAATTGCATCTGCTGGGCTACTGGTTACTAACATATTACTAGGTTTCTAAGAACTGGGATGCATTGGTGAGTTAGTGTCTTCCTACAACTGTCTCCCCCCACCCTAAACTCCTCACTGGGAACGGCAGCGAGTGTATTTCTGACTGGTCTCCAGGCTAAATCCTTAGCTTTGTTTCTGCCTCAAGTGGATGCATATTTATCCTTCATTTACTCATTTACTTAGTAATTAGATTAATGCACAAATATATTGAAGTGGTAGTGGGAGAGGAGGGGTTACAGATAAATAACTCCATGTCCTCAAAGACTTTCTGATTTGTGGGAAGCCATTGATAGTGAAAAGGCAACATACGTGTGATGCTAAGGACCAGCGTCCAAACTCAGATCTTATGTCCGAACTCCGTTCGGCGGGGCATGGTTGTGGGTCTATGTCTCAGAAAAGTGGCACCCTAAGGTGTACTTTGACAGGACTTAATACTCAGTCCAGGGAGGGTGTGTGGGGGGGTAGAAATTATTGCTGATACTGCAGAAGAAAGAGAAATCAGATAACGAAAGAACTTTCATGCCCACCTGTGGGTTGAATCTTATGCTGGAAATTAGTTCAGAGATTGAGAAGTGTAGTCTAAAGGATTTTCCGTAACGGCATGATCAGGTTTAAGTTTCAGAATGATTTGAAAACCCGTTACATGAATATTAGTTGATTACTTCTAAGGTTAATTGATTGGTGAATTTGCCCACTTACTGACTGCTCTGACTGCGCCCTCATGCTGGAATTCTGGAAAGCTACATTGGCTCTCCTTGTCAAGGATGCCACTCTCCCAGCACCACCTCACGTGTTTCCAGGTCAATTCCAAGGACCTGAATGAACCCTAGAGAACTTTGATTCCAGCAGGTCTACGATCTACTGATTCTACCAGCTTTTCATCATCCCTCACTGTACTGATCTTCTCACTTTTCTCTTTGCTCGTTTAGGTTATATGATTACGCCATTCCCTCCCCTCAACTGAATTAATTCCACACCTGCTAAAATCCTCCTCTCTTTAGTATTTGCATCCAGGCTGTTAAAGAAAAACATTTAGCTCTGCTGGCTAGCCTCACTTTTATTGATGATCTTTAGTGCTGCCTGACAATTTTACTTTATTTCCTTTCTATTTTACTGAAAAAAAAAAAAAAACCAAAACAATCAGAAAGGAACCTCCACGGTCCCACCCTCATCCACCAACCTACTTGCTTCTGCAGCCACCTGCGCTCACTCCTATTTTGGTGGACAAGTTGTCTCCCCCTAAGGCCACTCCCTCCCTTGTGCACTGCATTGCATTGCTTTGTTCAAACTCCAAGTGATTGCTCCAGAAATTCCACCCCCACCCTCTCTGCATAATAGGATTTCCCTCTGCAGGATCATTTCTGTGAGCACCCAGATATCCCACACCATCCTCCATATTGAAAAGTAGTCCTTCATTGGTCTTGACTGCAACTCCAGCTATCTCTAAGTTCTGCTCCCTTTTATTGAAAGATTTTTATTGAAAGATTCCCCCCAAAAGTTGTCTGTATTTGTTTTTCCCTTTTCTTTCCTCCTTTTGTCTCTTTTTTGAAAGATTCCTCCCAAAAGTTGTCTGTATTTGTTTTTCCTTTTTCTTTCCTCCTTTTGTCTCTAGAACCCACTCCAATTACTATTTTTAATTGCCCTCCTAGGCCATTAAAACAACTCTTGTCAGTGACCTCTAGATTGTTAAATCCGTAGGTCAAATTTTGCATCTTTATCTACTCAAACCAGGCCTTTCACTTGGAAGAGTTGTTCACTCCTTTTGTCAAACAGTTAGTGGAAAGGTTGAGTGAAAATTAACTAAGGCATAGAGGTCTGAGGAGGTGAGGGAGTAGTTTTGTTTTAAATATGTTCATTAGGTAAAAATATCATAGTTATATAATATTTTATCATTTTCAAAGGTCACCTAGAGATGACAAGATGCATTCTTGACTAATCAAAGTCAAATTTGACTTGTGTTTTTACCCCTATTGTGGACAAGGTAAGGTGTCTTTGATTTCATTTAACTCTTTCCAAATTGCGTACTTTTGTTTTTTACTGTTTTTTAATGATATATACTTAAAACCTTATAACATAATACAATTACTGTTTTCTACCTTGGATTTGCTATGTAATATCCTTTGAATTACTCTGCATTCCTTACATTTCCTTGTTTGCAACTGTGGACTTTTTCTTTTGATTAAGTCCCTTCAGTATTTCTTTAGTGCACTTCTGCTGGTGGTAAATTGTTTTTATTTTTCTGGACGTGTCTTTCTTGCATGCTCATTCTTGAAGGACATCTTCACTGGCAAAATTACAGGCTGGGGTAATTTAATTTTAGCGCTACCTTTACCTCTAGCTTCCATTGTCTTCTAAGCGGGCAGCTTTTCCTTCAATTTTGCTCTTTTGAAGAAAAATTGCAATCTATTTTCTAGCTGCTTTTAATGTTTTATCTTTGTATTTGGTTTTGAAAAATGTTAGTATGATATTTCCATGTGTACATTTAAAAATATTTATCCCACCTGTGTATACTGCTTCAATTTATTTATTTATTTTAATCCAGTTAGGGCGTCTGGGTGGCTTACTTGGTGAAGCAACTGCCTTTGGCTTAGGTCATGATCCTGGAGTGCCAGGATCGAGTCCCTCATCAGGCTCCCTACTCAGCAGGGAGTCTGCTTCTCCCTCTGACCCTCGCAGCTCTCATGCTCATTCTCTCTCTTTCAAATAATATTAAAAAAAAAAAAAGAAAGAAACAAATTCTAGTTAGATAACATGGTGTAGTATTAGTTTCAGGTGCACAATATAGTGATTCAACACTTCCATACATCACCTGGTGCTCATCACAACAAGTGCCCTCCTTCATCCCCATCACCTGTTTCACCCCCCATATCCCCCCAACCTCCATTCCGGTGACCATCTGTTTGTTCTCCATAGTTAAGAGTCTGTTTCTTGGTTTGCCTCTCTCTCTTTTTTTTCTTTCTCCTTTCCCCCTTTTTGCTCATTTGTTTTGTTTCTTAAATTCCCTGTATGAGTGAAATCATATGGTATTTGTCTTTCTCTGACTGACTTGTTTCGCTTAGCGTATTAATCTCTAATTCCATCCATGTTGTTGCAAATGTCAAGATTTCATTCTTTTTTTTTTTTTTTTTTTTAGTAGCTGAGTAATACTCCATGCTGTGTATACACCACATCTGCTTTCTCCATTCATCAGTTGATGGGCACTTGGGCTGCTTCCACAGTGTGGCTGTTGTTGATGATGTTGCTATAAACATTGGGGGGGGGTGTTTCCCACATTAGTATTTTTGTATTTTGGGGGTAAATGCCTAGTAGTGCGAGACCTGGATTGTAGGGTAGTTCTATTTTTAACTTTTTAAGACCCTCCATATTGTTCTCCAGAATGGCTGTACCAGTTTGTATTCCCACCAACAATGCAAGAGGGTTCCCCCTTCTGCACAGCAAAGGAAACAATCAAGAAAACTAAAAGGCAACCTATGGAATGGGAGAAGAGATTTGCAAATGATATATCCAAAAAAGGGTCAGTATCAAAAATATATAAGGAACTTGTAACACTCAATGCCCAAAAAATAAATAATCCAGTTAAGAAGTGGGCAGGAGTGGGGCACATGAGTGGCTCCATTGGTCAAACATCTGACTCTTGATTTTGGTTCAGGTCATGACCTCAGGGTTGTGAGTGCCTGCTGAAGATTCTCTCTCATCCTCTCCCTCTGCCCCTTCCCCTCATCCCATTCATACACTCCCTCTCTCTCTCAAAAAAAAAAAAAAAAAAAAAAAAAAGAAGAAAGAAAGAAAGAGAAAGAAAAATAAAAGAAATGGACAGAAGACATGAATATACATTTCTCTAAAGAAGACATCCTGATGACCAACGGGCACAGGATAAGATGCTCAACATCTCTGATCATCAGGGAAACACAAATCAAAACTACAATGAGATATCGCCTCACACCTGTTAGAATTCAATTTATATTTATGTTTCGGTAGCTTTGGAATTCTTAGCCTTTTTACTTTCGAATTTTCTTCTGCCCCAAGTCTGTTCGTTAGACTTGCTCTCTGTATTCCCTGTGTCCGCCACCTTCTCTTCCATATTTCAACCTCATGTGTCTTTATAGTTCCAGGTTCTTTCTTCTGACCTGTTGTTCAGTTCACTAATTCTAGCTCTCACTGATCTGCTATTAAACCCACTTATTTGTTTCTTAGTTTTTCTGTTATTCGTCTTTTTTCAACTCTGCTTTATCTTCCTTTATATTTTCTACTCATCTGTCTTGTTTCGCAATCTTGTCTTTTATTTACTTTTAATTATGCAAGAAGCATAATTATTTTCAATTCATTGTCACAGCCTCTGTGGATCTGTTTCTACTGTAATTTAATCCTGCTGTTTAAAAAAACATTGTCTTCTCATGTGCTAAGCTATTTTTTATTGTGTGCCAAATATGGTATTAAAAATTATAGCAGTAAATTGAGAGCAGCCCTAGAAATTGAGAAGATTCCCTGTGGGAGTTCATCATAACTTAGCACAGAGCTCATCGGCACACTGAGCTACCTGGCTCCGAGGTAGAGGGCCTTGGGCTTCGGTTGGTGTTTTATGAGGCCTGTGAAGCTTCTGAGAGTATTCAACTTCCCAACCTCTCAGCCACCTTCTCTGGAATCGGTCATGCCCATGGTAAAATAGGTCATAGATTCTGATCTCATCATTTGGTGTTTTTTCTCTTCCCAGATCATAACTTAGTAATTAAAAAAAAATCAAATGTGCAGAATTAGAAAAGAAAAAGTATCTCTGCAGGTTAAACAATTTCTACTTTCTTTTTAGCTATCTAATGCATTTAAGAAGAATGTTTTTATCTTTGGTCTAGCTTTAGGTCGAGTTTCTCTCAATGGCAGGGTTGGCCTCATATCCACACTTTGTCTTACATTACTGGAGCTGGAAGTCCTTGTGCCTTTGGGACACTTTCCTCTGTTGGATTCCAGAGCAGCGCTTGCCCCTTTTAAAACCTCTTCCCAGGGGCGCCTGGGTAGCGCAGTCATTAAAGCGTCTGCCTTCGGCTCAGGGCATGATCCTGGCGTTGCGGGATCGAGTCCCACATCAGGCTCCTCCACTGGGAGCCTGCTTCTTCCTCTCCCACTCCCCTGCTTGTGTTCCCTCTCTCGCTGGCTGTCTCTCTGTCACATAAATAAATAAAATCTTTAAAAACAACAACAACAACAAAAAAAAAAAACCTCTTCCCTTCCTCACAGTTCTGTCTCCCCCCCTCAACTGCTTCTCCTTATCTTGCCAGCCAGCAAACCTAGCTCTTCCCTTGGTCCTCTCCTTTTCTATCTACAACACTCCTTAGCGGTGCTTGCGTCCAGGCTCACAGCTTCAAAGAGCTTTTACTTGCTGACAACTTGAAACTGTGTATATCCAGCTCAGTTGTCTCTCCTGACCCTCTGGTTTATGAACCAAGCCAACTATTCAGCATATTTATTTAGATGCCAAACAAACATTTCATACTTAAGATGCCCCCAGATGGGTTCTTTTTTTTTTAAATAATAATATTTTTTATTATATTATGTTAGTCACCATACAGTACATCTCTGGTTTTTGATGTAAAGTTCCATGATTCATTAGTTGCGTATAACACCCAGTGCTCCATGCAATATGTGCCCTCCTTACTATCCATCACTGGCCTATCCCATTCCCCCACCCCGCTCCCCTCTAAAGCCCTCAGTTTGTTTCCCAGAGTCCATAGTCTTTCATGGTTCACTCCCCCTTCTGTTTACCCCTCCTTCCGTCTTCCCTTTCTTCTCCTACCAATCTTCCTACTTCTTATGTTCCATAAATGAGTGAAACCATATGATAATTGTCTTTCTCTGCTTGACTTATTTCACTTAGCATAATCTCCTCCAGTCCCGTCGTCCATGTCATGCAAATGTTGGGTAATTGTTCTTTGTGATGGCTGAGTAATATTCCATTGTATATATGGACCACAACTTCTTAATCCAGTCATCTGTTGAAGGGCATCTCGGCTCCTTCCATGGTTTAGCTATTGTGGACAATGCTGCTATGAACATTGGGGTGCATATGGCCCTTCTCTTCACTACGTCTGTATCTTTGGGGTAAATACCCAGTAGGGCAATGGCTGGGTCATAGGGTAGCTCAATTTTTAACTTTTTAAGTGACAAATTCTCCACCCCAAACTACTCCCTTCTGCCCTCTTCCCCATCTGAGCAACAGGCAACTCCTTTAGTCGACAGAGCTAAAGAACCTGCTGTCATCTTTGACTCCTCATTTCCTCTTAGACTCTACATCCAAACCATCAGTCATTTTATTGGTATTACCTTCAAACTATACTCCAAATACTCGGGCCATTTCTTCAAACATCTTTTATAATACTCTGGATTGTTGTAACAAACCCCTATTTTCCTTGTTTTCATATTACACCACCCGTACTCCCCTAATTGGTTCCATACTCAGCAGTCAGAATGATCATTTAAACAGTTGATAATATAACTGGTAACTTCTTTTTAGTACTTATAGGCACTATTCTAAGTACTTTAAAATATGTTAACTTTTAAAACTTCACACAACCCTATCCAATAATAACATCACAACTCCTCACATAACAGATAAGGGAATTTAAGTACAGAGATTGAGTAATTTCCCAAGGTCATAAACTGAAAGGAGCAGAGCTGGGATTTGAACTTGACAATCACCTTCCCATCTCACAATAAATCAACATCACCACCCCGTCTCTATGGTTTAGATTGTCTGCCTCTGGCCCCTCTCCAGTCTTATCTCCTACCACTCCCTTCTCAGGTCAGTCATGTTCTTAAACAGGCTGAGCACGTTTCGGTCTCAGAGCCTGTGTATACTTGCTTTTCCTGTGCCTGGAATGCTCTTCTCTCGGATATCCAGGTGGATCGCATAGAATCACAGCCCCTTCCTAATTCCCAATCTCCCTTTATAGATTTATATTTCTCTCCACCTGACCTATTTCATATGTCCTCATGGATGGCAGAGGCAGACTGGGTGCTCATGACTATATCTCCTGACCTGCAACAGTACCTGGTACAAAGAAGCCATTCAAATATTTGTTGACTGCATGAACGAATGGGTAACTAATTAGCTACTTAATGATGGTTGCTTGTACAGCACAGAGCAGAAGATGTAGCACCTCTTTGCTGACAACGATCTGTGATAGAGTGAATAGGAGCAGGCCAGGTCAGAAGAAGCACTGGAATGAAGTAAGGCCTAACCCTGGCTTTGTCAGCAGTGAACGATGTCATCTTGGTTAATTGAATTCATTACCGTGGATCTCCATTTCCTTATCTTTAAAATGATGTATTGAAAGAAATGTTCACTTAGGAGCACAATATATTATAAAATAGGGCAGGATTTATTTGACTATGGATACCACTGGTAGAAGAATCAACTTAGTATGTAGCATTAAGTTAGAGGTAGTTTTGCACGCTGCACCCGCCAGGAGAACTTTGGCAGTACCTGTAATCACTTTTGGCTGTCACAACTAGGGGGAGAGCTAGGCGCTTAGTGAATAGAGGACAGGGATGCTGATAAACCTTCTACAATGCATGGGATAATCACCACTACCTCTAACAAAGAATTATCTAACTCAAGATGTCAAAAACGAAGCAGCAGAGAAACCCTGGTGTAGAGCAAACTGAGCTAGTTAGGTGTGGTGAAGGCAAGAAAGAAGAGCGCCGCTGAAACAGACAACTTGAAGGCGGGGGCCACCACTAGCAGATAGAAATATGTCTTAGTCACATACTGGAACAAAGATTCCTATCTTCAGGAACACTGATAACAGGAATATCAACACAGCAGGGGTGGGGGGTAGGCGGGTGGCATCATGTGTGAACTTGGAAGACAATGACCACAGATGGGTGAGAGCTTATCTGAGTGTACCTAAACTGGATCCCTAGGGCATTTAGTGATTACGCACATCCCGGTCCATTTGTTTCTAATTGCAGTAAAGACCATGCTCTGTTATATCACTAAGGTGAATATCATCAAGTTTTAGAGGAAATAAATTCACAAGATGCTCCATAAAAGTAATCTCTACTTTTTTGGCACCTAAGTCTACCAAGAATTGATGAGGCAAGCAGGAAACCTAATGAAAATAATACAAGGAAATCTCTTCATCAACACCCATCCCTTAATGTCTCAGCTATCAGGTCATTGTTTTTGCTTCCCTGGGTGAAATATGCATCTGCAGCCAACATCGGAAGCTCTGATTTTAAACAAGGCTAAGTGGTAATTTTTACATGACCTGAGTCAGTCAAGTGGTGCCAACCCTGCCTCAATTAAGATGCAGTGATTTTTAAGTGTGTTTATATTATAGCTTCTTTCTCAAGCGCAAGCACGCACACACACACACACACACACACACACACACACACACACACACTTAGAGACACCGGAACAGGGGCCTTCATTGTTTGTGATACAGCCATCTACTTTTTTTTCCCCCAAAGGAACATGCACGGAAAATTTGTATTGGTTTAAATATCTTTGCTTTATTGGCAAGCATAGAAATGGAATTAATTTGATGTTTTGCGATGGCTTCCCTTCCCCTTTCTCTTGGGTAAAAATGATCATTTTATAACATCATAATAGTCTTATTTTATCTACTAAGGAGTTAAAGATGAGATTGACTTTTTACTCTTTCCTCTAAAATATCCTGGTGAAGAAGTTTATAGAACCCAAGATCAAGGATGAACCTCAGGGACATAAGTACCATCAGGGTGTACTTACTGAGGCAAGCAGAGTTGCGTGATAGGCGTGTAAAGGTGAGGATGGGGGATAGGGCAGGGACAGGAAATCCTCTTCATCAAACATATGTTGCTTTCCTCATGATTAACGTAACAGAGTTACACACATTGTCCTGGCTCCAACACTCAGAGGACCAGAAACTGAACCCACCCTTCCATGAGGTTCAAAGTGAAATGATCATCAAGGAAACTTGTAATGTCCTGTCTAGGGAACGTGGCCAGATAATGAGGATTTAAAGATGGCCATGACTAGGTTAAACTACTTCTGCAAGGTGCAAAGGAAACATAAATAACCCAAATGCTGGAAGAACATAAAACGTAGCAGGATTGTTCATACTAGAATAGGCTCATTCTTTTCTAATTCTTCAGGTGGCATTTCATCTTGCTTCCTTGGGTAGAAAAGCAAGAGTAGGCAGAGATTACCTTACAATATTCATTTTACTGGAGCTTTGGTGCCTGGTAGGAGTTCAATAAATAATTATTTTAAAGAAATCAATAAGTAAGCACCTACTTTATACCAGGCACTGGGTAGGAGATATAAAAATACAAACAAAATAAGAGCACAGTTTCTGAACTCCAGGAATTTAAAGTGGAGTTGGAAGTGCTAGGTTCACTAACTATAGTTTATGGTGGGTTGGCAAATTATGGCCTATGGCCAAGCCTGGACCACTGCCTAGTTTTGTCAATAATGTTTTATTGAAAAACAGCCAGGCCCATTCACTTATATATTACTGATGGTTGCTTTCACACTACAACAGCAGAATCAAATAGTTGCAAGAGAAACCATATCGCTGTTGAAGGCTAAAATATTTACTCTCTGTTCCTTTATATAAAAAAGTTACAATACCTAATTATCATATACCAGAGGAAGAGAGAAAAATCCATCCCAGAATTAAAGAAAGAAAATTTCAAATTGAAAGAACTCAAGGTGTCAAAAAATATGACTACTTTCAAGAACCAGTATTTACCCCTCAATACACCCCTAGGAAGTAGGAGTAATATCACAATATCACAGATGGGAAACTAAGGCATGTAGATGCTAAATACCTCCCTGAGCCCTTTATATGTAGACACTCATTTAATCCTCAGAACATCCCTTTGAAGTAGGTACTATGATTATCCCAAGTTAGCAGATGGTAAAGTAGGCAAAGAAAAATTTAAAAACTTACCCAAGGTCACACAGGAGACAAGCATCACAAGCGAGTCTTTAACCAATGTGCTCTGACTCTGAAAGGATGTATGTAACTATCATACCATAGCTGCCAGATAGCTGATGAAATGAATATTTACAACCAAACACCAATGGAACTCTGACACTTCATGGTAACACAGAAAAAAAAAAAAGTAGTCATGAAATAGTATCTTCAAATTTCGGACTATAAAATATTAAGCTAGACGACTAATTTGGTTTTATTTAGCCAGACAATGACTTCGTCATGAATTCAGGAATTCCGTTTCCAACCATGGAGGAGTATTTGGTACAGGAATTGCCCTATCACCATAAGCAACTAGAAAAATGGGGGGGGGGAGGAAAAAACAAAACACTGTTTTTAGATATTGGACAATGGATAGTATAAGACTGTGATCCTGAGAAAAGAGGAACAAATGAGGTAAGCCCTATCATTGTGTCTTTTTTCTGCTGAAAAACACTTAACCTGTCAGTAAAAGAAAACTCAACACTCTTTAAAGGAAGACAAAAATATTCTGAGCATCAATAACTTTTTATTAACAGTATCTACCATCCAATCAAAAATTTTTAGACATGCAAAGCAGAAGGAAAATGTAAACCATAACCAGGAGAAAAACCAATCAATAGAAGCAGGCCCAGAGATGATACAGATGATAGAAGTTGAAGTCAAGGGCTTTAAAGTAATTATTGTACACATGCTCCAGGATTTAGAGAACAACAATATCCAAATAATTAAAGAAATGGAGGATATATTTTTTAAAAATGAATGGAATTTCTAGAGAAGAAAAATACAATGTCTGACATGAAAAATTATCTGGATAGACTCACTAGACAATTAGACATTGCAGGGGAAAAAGACCAGTGAAACCAAATATGTGGAAAGAGAAAATCCAAAATGAAGGACAGAGAGAAAAAGAGTAAAAAAATTTAACTCTCAATTACCGGTATCAAAATATAAAGGTGATACGATGTAGAGATCCAGAAAAGGGGAGTTGAAAAAAAATTGAAGAAATAATGACCAGAAGTTTCCACATACAAGAAACTAAATAATCCCAAACAAGATAAACAACAAGTCATATCATAATCAAATCACTGAAAACTGGGGAGAAGAGAAGCACTTAGAGAAGCCAGAAAGAAAGACAGACATGTTACCTACAGGGAAGCAAAGATAAAAATGACCAGACTTTTAAGGGCAACAGTGGAAGCCAGAATCCAATGAATTAATCATTTTAAGTGCTGAAATAAAATAAGGGTCAATGTAGAATTCTATGTCTGATGAAAATGTCTTTTAGAAATTAAGGAGAAAAGAAAGAAATTATTTTTTAGATCAAAAATAGCTGAGAGAATGTGTAGTTTGTAAATGTGCAGCACAAGAAATAGTAAAGGATTTCTCTTAGGAGGAAGAATAATGGTAACAAATGGAGACTTGGAAAACCAACACACCAAGTCAGTATGTGGATAAGTATTTAAATGTCTTTAAAAGATCAATGTTTACGTAAAACAAAGTATGTTGAATTTTATAATGGAGGTAGAGGCAAAAGCACGACAGCGCTAGCACAAAGGATGAGTTGTGGACATTGGATGTATGTTGCTGTAAAGCTGTCTTTTATTATACATAAAATCATGTGATATTATTTGAATGCAGACAGTTATAAGTTAAAAGATGCTTATAAACTCTGGAACAACCATTAAAAAACTTAGAGTCGCCAATAATTCAACAGTGAATAAAAGTGTTATATCCAAAAACACTCCATACCCCCAAAAAAGGAGCAGGGAAAAAAAGAAACAAACAAAAAGCATGACAAACAGAATACAAATAAATCACAAGATGGTAGACTTAAGTCCAAGCACACTGACAATGAATTAAACTTCAGTGGTCTAAAGCCTATGCTAAGAAGGCTGATTTGGAGATGGCTCAGTCTGTTCCCTCCCGGGACACCCAAGAATCACATCCATTTTGTTTTCCTCACTCTTCCCTCCTGTTCCTGGGATGCTGCGGTTTAGTCTGGGTTGAATTTGTTTGGATGAGACAGAGCTGCACGGGAAGGAGCAGCCACAAGCAGCCTGGTGTGAGACAATCATAGAAACAGACCACAGCCTTGTGCCTATTGGAAAACCCAGGTGAGGGAGGCATGGGTGGTCCCCCGGCTCTCACCGCACCAGCAGCACCACAGGGGCAGGGAGAAAAAGCGTGGTGAGGACAAGGAGAATGAGGAGGAAGACCTGGAGGCTGTTGCATAGATGCAGGATACGAATGGGACAAATAACTAACGAATTTCTTTATGGGGGAGAAGAAACGAAATGGACAGGAAAGGCCAAAAACCAGACCAGGACCAGAAAATAATCTATGGCAGGGATCAGCAAACTAGGTTCTATGGGCCAAATCCAGCCCCTAAAATCTAAACTATTTACTATCTGACCTTTTACAGAAAATGTTGCAGCTCTCTAGTCTAGGGCAATCAGGCAGAAGTTGCTTCAAGGAGACTGCGGGCCACCTCCACCTGCAGGACTGCTTGTGGCCCCATGTCTGAAATCGCACACTGAGTCCCTCTGGGGGTTATTGCAAGGTCCTGACCTCCTTGACTCCTCTCAGCAGACCATCGGCCTGCCCTTAAATTCCTCGGGCCTGATCTGCCTTTTCGGGTGGTCATTTGCCTCTTGTTTGCAGGTCTGGCCGGTCTCTATCCCTCCTTAATGAAGACACGGTACTAATGGAAATAAAATACAGAAGTTGTCAGACTGGAGAGAAAAAAACCGTTTTCTGTTCAAAAAAACTTAATTAAATATGAAGAAATAGATGGGTTACAATAAAAAAAAGGTAGAAAAAGATATAGCAGGCAAATACTATTCGTGAAGAAGCAGGAGTGGGGAGCGGCTACATTAGTAGGAGAAAAAGTAGACTTCGGGACAAGCAATATTACTGGATATAAAGAGGGACATTTCATGGTGATCAAGGGGTGAGTTCAGTAAGAGGGAGTACCAAACCTAACTGGGTATGCACCTAAAAACAGAGCTTCAAAACACACAAATAAAAATAAAAAATCGTAACTAGAGATTTCAACAATCCTCTTTCAGTAAATCACAGAACAACTAGACAAAAAAAATCAATAAGAATATAGATAGAATGTTTAAAATAATCAACCAACTTTACATAATTGATATTTCTAGAGCAACTCATTCAACAGCAGCAGAACACATTCTTTCCAGGTGCACATGGTAAATTCTCCGTAAACCAAGTCTCTGTCAAGTTGAAAAGTTCAAATATTACAGAATATGTTCTCTGAGCACAGTGAAATTAATTAGAAATAAATGACAGAAAGATTAGTGAAATCCCCAAATACTTGCAAATTAGGTGACATGTTGTTTAATAGTGAATGGTTTAAGAAGTAATCACAAAGAAAGTCAGAAAATATTTTGAGGTGAATCCAAGATACAGTGTGACAAAATTTGGGGGCTACAGCTGAAGTAGAGCTTAAGAGGAAATTTAGAGGGTTTTTTTTTTTAAAGATTCATTTATTTGAGAGAGGGAGCATGTGAGTGGAAGGGGGGCAAAGAGAAAGGGAGAGGGAGAGAATTCAAGCAGGCTCCCTGCTGAGCTCGTGGAACCTGATGCGGGCGGGGCTCGATCTCACGACCCTGAGATCATGACCTGAGCCTAAATCAAGAGTCAGACACTTGGGGCGCTTGGGTGGCTCAGTGGGTTAAGCGTCTGCCTTTGGCTCAGGTCTTGATCTCAGGTCCTAGGATTGATACTAGCATCGAGCTCCCTGCTCAGTGGAGAGTCTGCTTCTCCCTCTGCCCCTCCCCCTGCTTGTGTTCTCTCTCTGTGTCAAATAAATGAATAAATAATATCTTAAAAAAAAAGTTAGACACTCAACTGGCTGAACCACCCAGGCACCCCAGGAAATTTAGGGCTTTCAATGTGTATATTTGGAAAGAAGAAAATTCTAAAATCAGTGATGGAAACTTTCACCTTAAAAAGTGAGATAAAGAAGCTAAATAAAAGAAAATAAAAGGAAAAAAATAATGAACAGAAATGAGTGAAATAGAAAACAGATGCCTAATCAAGAAACTTAAAGCCAAAAAGTGATTCTTTGAAAATATCAATAAAATTAAAGAAACATTTATCTAGACCAATTAAGGGAAAAAAATAAAAAGAATACTAGGGCACAAATTACAAATACCAGGAATGATGCGTATTGAGTAACAGATCTTCATTAGTCAGCTCTGAGATGGCCCAACCATCCCCACCTCCTGCTAATCGTACTTCTGGGGAGCAATTCTACATTAATAGAGCTAACAAGCATGACCAAAAGATACCGTGGAACTTTCCAAGTGTGACTCCCACGGCCAGGCCTTGAAGACATATGTCTTCCATCTTGTTTGTCATTGGATCACTCTGGGAGCAGCCATCTGTCGTGTTGTGACTAAGATACGAAGCCTAGTGGCAAGGTTCACGTGACAAAGAACTCCTGCCAACAAACAGTCCTAATCTGTCAGACTCCTGTGTGAGCCGCCCCGAAGGCAAATCCTGCATTGCCAGTCAACCCTTCCAATGGCTATGGCCTCAGCCGGCATCTGACAGCCCGCGACCTCACGAGCGACTCTGAGCCACAGCCACCCAGCTACCACACTTTGGAATTCCTGACCCAGAATCCAGGAACCTGTGTGAGATTTTAAATATTTGTTTTAAGCTTCTAAGTGTTTTGTCTATGCAGCAGTACATAATACCAATTCTAGGGAAGGAGAAAAGGGAATGCTATAAATAACTTCATGTCCACAAATTTGACAACTTCGAAGAAATGGGCAAATTCTTTGAGACAAAAATTGCCAAAATCATGGCAGGAAGAAATGGGAAATCGGATGAAATACATTTGAATGTACCCTTTGAAATACATTGAATTCATTCATAAAGATATTTCCACAAGGAAACTTCACACCACAATAGCTTCACTAGTGAATTCTATCAAACATGTTAGGAGAAAATAGTACCCATCCTACACGAACTCTTAGAGGAAAAGAGAACATTGACCAATTTATGGAGCCAGTGTACTTCTGATCTCAAAACCTGATTAACACATTGCAAGAAAAAGACCGGTATTCATCATGAACATAGATGCAAACCTCCTTAACAAAAATAAATAAATAAATTGAATCCTAGCTTGAGATGATTATATCATATGGTGAGATTTTAAAAAAGTTTCATCTGAGTATGTACATCCTCTAAACCCAAGTGAAAGAAAATTTAAGTTTATATGCTTAGAAACATGATTCCAAATTATAACAGATATCTGATACTCAGAAACTCCACAGAGCATTGTGAGACCACCTTACCAGTGGGATTAATTTAACTAGGGAGGTTATATCAGGGCAGCAGGTAAACATCTGACCAGTTCTTCAGTATTTTCCACCACACTTTGGATCAACTCTGACCTGTCACTGTGAAGGGATATGGCTTTGGAACTCCTCTGAGTTTAAATAATGCATCATTATATGATGATACGTTACGTCTATACTCATATTGCAGTAGCCTCAGTCACACTATATGATATGATACAGTCAAAACAACTTCCCTAAACAAATTCTTTTTTTAAAAGATTTTATTTATTTATTTGACAGAGAGAGAGACAGCCAGCGAGAGAGGGAACACAAGCAGGGGGAGTGGGAGAGGAAGAAGCAGGCTCCCAGTGGAAGAGCCTGATGTGGGGCTCGATCCCAGAACGCCAGGATCACGCCCTGAGCCGAAGGCAGACGCTTAATGACTGAGCCACCGAGGAGCCCCTCCCTAAACAAACTTTTGAGGATAAAAACTCTAAAAGTAAATTCAATTGAAATGAAATAAAAGTAAGCAAAATTGAATTTTAATAGTAAGAAGATTTGGCTTTCTGCAAGATTAAATTCATGTGAGTTGATCAAGTTAATCCAAAGGGTACATGACCTTGCTAGGAAATGGGGTGTCTTACTTCTGGGTTCTTATCATGGTAGAGGTGAAAAGTCTTCTTTTGTTAGTAGGTGAGTGATAACAAGGGGCTGCCCTCTGTGTCCTGAGAGAAATAGTCACTCTCATCTAATATTCATGCCTATTACAGTTTAAAATGCAATGTTCCAACAGGATATTTTTTTTAAACGTGTGGGAAAGGAGTTGAGATAATCTAATTCTTTTACTTTGTTTATTTTCTCCATTTTTCAAAGGGTGATAAGTTAACGTTCACTTTAATAGTCACTTAACCGTTGGCTTTGATTTTCAGTAAAAGCATGTTGTTTTACTTGCCTGTTCCGTACACAGTCATAAGCTCACGGGCTGACCGTAGGCAGGCAAGAGGTAAAATGTGCAGTGCACTCTATCTTGCCACCCTGCAGCCTCTCCCTGACCCAGGGCCTCCAGTCCTTCCAGTAGACTTGCCTTAATGGACAAAGGCACCGTCTTCCGAAGGCCAGATGAAAAACAAATGCAGAACTTGAGAGACAGAACATGTAAGTAATAATCATCTCCAGTTCTCTGAATACAGAGTCATAATGTTCTCAGAGGAGGAAAGAGGAAAATGATTGCACCTTCCCTTGCTCTCCCCACAGCCAGGGGGTGGTGTGTGCATAGACACGGGCACGGAGGGAAAGTCTGCGGGAGAGCAAGAGATGATGAAAGTCAGAGTTTCTGCACTCACAAGTTTCCCGCCACCTTGAAATTGTGTCCAAAGCACTCTGCCATTCTTTTCTGGAGCCATGTGAAGTTTACCTTTTCCAGGAAGTTGTCCTTGATTTAATATTTCTGAACTTGTTTCATTCTCAGCAGTGCTCACGGATTTGACTTCTTGGTGATTTGAGTGTATTTCTGCGAATTGCTTCTATCTAAAACTTGACTTTCAACTGGATTAAGAACACCCCAAAGTGCATGAATCATTGTCTTTTTAATTAAATTCCCAAAGAGCATCAACCATGAATTCTATATTTGGGAATAAAATGCTACATATAATACCTAGACCAATCACTAGCAAATTCTTTTTTGCCATTAACACATTTTTCTCCTTCCCTCATTAAAACACCGTATGTTTTCCTTTGTCTTCCTTTTTATTCTTTATTTGTATTTATATTCTTTATATCTTTATTCTTCAGAAGGGACTATCTGAGGAATTTTTAAAAAGATTTTGTTTATTTATTTGAGAGAGAAAGAGAGACAACATGAGCAGGGGAGAGGGGCAGAGGGAGAAGCAGGCCCCCCACTGAGCTGGGAGCCTGATGCGAGGCTCCATCCCAGGACTCCGGGATCGTGACCTGAGCCAAAAGCAGATGCTTAACCAACCGAACCACCAGGTGCCCCAAATATTTGAGGAATTCTGGCCAGCATCCTGCTTCTCCTTTTTTCCTGGTGTCTGTCCAAGTTTGAGGCGTGAGACCACACTGACACCTTCCTAGCAGTCTTCCTGAATGCAAGACACAGCGAAAAGAGAGTCAGAAAGCAAGATTATCCTAGGCTTAGTATAGACAACAAGAAGGCCATGAGGTGTACAAAGTAAAAGCTGTTCTGTCACCAAGGAGAGGAGCTGCGGATGGAGGACATCAGAACGAAGCAACACTCTTCGCTGACGGGTAGTGGTAAGTCACACAGGGTCCCGCAGCTATGAGTATGTGTGTCTGTGTGTCTGTGTGTCTGTGCGTGTGGATTTCTGCGAGCTATAAATCAGCCTTAGAGGCTGGTAGTAGCAAACTGTTAATTCCAGGGAGCTTTTTATAAATTCCAGTGATAAAATTTCTCTCACACATCGGAGACAATTGGTTCAGCATCACCCACAAGCCTCCTTACAGGTATAGATTGAAAGTCTGGCAGCATGACACCTATATGGACTCCAGTTTTAGCCTCCTTTCTGCCTAGGACAGGGTAAGGCCCTAAAATGAAAACAGAGTAACTACTTGTACCTGTGGATGGATCCTTCCTTTCTAGTCTTGGGAAAAAGAGGGAAATCCAAGTTGAGGCGAAATTAGAAACATCCTGCCTGGTTTGCAGTGGATACCTCCCACTGTCCTTTGCTTGGCCCTTTAGTACCCGGGACCCTCATTTTGTCCTGTGGTTGTCCTCTTGAGCTGCTCTGTAGTTCAGTATTATCCTTCCTTACGAAAGGTTCTGTCTCTCAGTTGTTAAGGAAGGGAGACACATCTGACATTCAAAAAATGTCACTAGGAAGTTGCATGTTGTTTCTTCAAATCTTACAGAATTGAACTCCAAATGGTTTGGGGGGAACTATTTTGGTAGAAAGGATCCCTTTTACCTTACCTTGAAGATAAAAGAACCCTGTAATTTCCTGTTTTCCCATCTCTCCTCTTGGAAGCTGAAGACACCTGCCATCCTCCAGATACTCTGAACCTTCAACAGAGGAGTTGGGAAAGACACAACTCCTGCCCCTTAGGGAAATCAGTGTCATTTCAAACATGTTCGGTGCCTGCTTCATCTTGACCCTGACGATCAAGAGTAAACACATTGACTTCTTAGCTTTGGGCTCTCTCATAGGGACAACTCCCACTGGAAAGAAAGACGAGAACTCAGCGCTCTCGGCTTCTGTAGCAGCCCAAGCCAGAGGGCTAGCTTCCATGGTTCAGCCCAGTGTGCTCCCAGGGCGCTGAAACGCCCTCCTCTCCTGTGGCAGCAAACCCTCTGTCTGTGAGGGATTCTACTGAAACTCTCCTCACACGGGGAATGGAGGCAAACGTGAACATTTCCACTACTAATCTGATAATTCTCTTCCTCGCTTCAGATCCATTTCTAATGGAGGTAATGGCACCTACCCTAGAGATAGGGCATAGATGATGAAATGTTTCTTCTCTTTTTAAGAAAATCCGACAGATATGTCTATAAGCTTATGTCCTCATAAGATTATACGTGAACTTGATATGTTTTCTTCAGCGGCACTTCTAAGACAGGAAAAGTCTCATGTAATACCTATTACATCAATTCTTTGTGGGGCTTGTTGTCTCAGCCTATTTTGCATTAAAAGCGGGGCTGCTTCAGGAATAGTCACATTATTTAACATTATTTTAAACTACAATTTTGTGTCAAAATTGGTTCATATGAGAGAATTCTATATATTTCTAGTTATTTGCAGATGTTTTTTTGTGGCTTATTTGACTTTTCTAGAATTCCCTCTATTACTCTGAAGATGATGTCATGTGTCAACCCCATGGGTTCAACATGAATTATGCATTTTAATATCACTACAAGAATCATGGTGGACAGGAGGAATTCCCTTAGTGATTGGACAACAGATTTGATGTAAAAAGTTCTGATTCCTCCATTTTATGAAATCATATTAATGATTAGAAGCCTTGCTCAGATTTTTTGTACGTATGTTCTTGCCACAGAGAGCTGGCATTTAATTATGTTGTCCATATTCTGATGATATAATTTTATCATCTCAAACCCAGATAGATCACAAAATAAAATTGGTCTTAGTATCTAAATATTGTCAAAGAAAAATATTTAAATATGAATTATTTTACAACTCACCTTCTTTCTCAAATATTCTCCAAAGTTGAATTGGTTTATGTCAAGTCAAGTCATTTTTTTAACAATGTCCTCAGTAATAAGAACAAAGAAAATAGGGGTGAACAGAAGAAATATTCTTGCCCTCATGAATCTTTAAATCCCCCAAAAGAAGAATAAGAAATAAAAATAGAGCATCACCAGAGCATTGATGTAAACAGAATAAACATCATATATGCACCGATGTTTCTACATAGTAGAAACACCGAAATTAGGTTTGTGAAAGGGAGTGTGCAGGGGGATAACAGAAATGTTATTACCAAAGGATGTTGAATCTGAAGGTTCTAAAATTAATTTCTTATAGCAGTTTCATGTGAATTCTCTGTGACTCAAAACCAGTATCTAATGATTTCTTGGTTCAAAATAATTGTGGCCATCTTGTGTGTTGAAGAACTTAGGAGATTCTGGAATACCTTTTTTTCCCTCCCCACGCACCATGTGTTCTCTTAGTGTTTCCTGGGGAAATTTCTGGCTTTGTCTTTAGACATCCTGATGCCTGTATTACTGGGAAGGTCATTGTTCCCACTCTGCCATGCTGAGAGCTGGTTAGCCACCCAGTTTATAGCGGAGTCCACCAGTTTCCCATCCTAGATGGGCCTAAGCATAATAATAATTTAGGATTCACAATAGCGAAAATTTATGGAGCGCTTGATCTGTTCCAGGAGCAAATGCTTTAAATAGTATCTCATTTAATTGTCACAACAATCATGTAAGATGAGCACTAACATTATTTTCTCTTTTTTTAACGATTGATTTATTTATTTGAGAATGAGAGAGAGAGAGAGAACGAGCGGGAGGGGCAGAGGGAGAGGGACAGAGAATCTCCAGCAGACTCTGCTGTAAGCACAGAGCCCTACGTGGGGCTCAGTCTTACAACCCTGAGATCATGACCTGAGCTAAAGTCAGATGTTTAACCCACTGCACCATCCAGAGCCCCCAACCGTTATTTCCATTTTACAGAGGAGGAAACCGAGGTACCAAGATGCGAAGTAACTTTCCAAAGGCCACTCAAATTGTGACTGGCATCACCACCTCATGACTTCAGGCACTGATATGCCAAAGCCCACACTCTGACTGACTTGCCCCGTGTACAGATGCACAGAAATTAGGGGACAGATCGGCTCATCCGTGAACCGACTAGAACTGCCTCGCTTTTTTTTTTATTTTTTTTTAAATAGATCTTCAGCTTGCATCGTGTGCCGTTATTTCACAAGTGTAAGTTGTCCCTGCTTGGAGGACAAGCACGTGACAATAAAGGAAGCAGGAAGTGGAGTGGAAAGAACAGCTTGTGGAGCTTTCCACCGCGTTGAAAAGTAAGTTATTAGATGCAGCTCAACATTTAAAAATCTCAGTTCCTTTAATATATCTGAGGTCTCACATTAAATCAAAAAGTTTTATTCTTTGTAAACACCAAACATGGAACCCTCAGCAGCATTGAGGTTCATGTTCTTTTATTAGAAATGCGATTTTACGTGGTAGTGAGTGAAAATGAGATAAGACGATGACATAGATCTACTAAAAGTCTGTCCTAAAAATCACCAGGACTTTCCCTAAACACATTCTGCCAGTCTAGTTTTTAGTACAGGAGAGAAACCACAGATTGCACTCCCAATTATTGCTGTGAGGTGGATTATAAAGGATCACAGTACAATACAATTTTCTAAACATGTGTTGTCATATTTATTACTTAAGGCTTATCAGCTGTGTGAAATATTCAGCCTGCTATGGACGACACATTTTCATAAGGTTTATTTTCCCATAAGGAAGATCATGCTAAGTCTTGGTTGCTTTTCTGTATTTGGTTCACTTCTGTTTTTCTCATGTGGGATCAGCTCTCTGAAGCTTGATAAAAAATCCCCACCTTGAACTCTCTGAAATGGGTCCACTAGGTTTGTGTGGATCATCTGATGGCTAAATTACAAATCACATGGATTATACGTGTAGGTTGGTTAGAACTGGCAGAAAATTAACCAAAAAATGATGGGCACACAGGGCATTGTAGTATTATTTGTAATAGCAAAATAAAAGAAACACCCCAAATATCTGTCCCTCTGGGACTGGTTGAATAAAGGATGCCTCATCCACACGGTGATGTGTGTGCAGCTGTAAAATGGAATCCAGAATATCTTTGTAGGTGGCTATGTGTAATCCCAGCATGTACTATTAAACAAAAAACAGGGTTCAGAAGACTGTTTATGATACAATGAGTGTGTGTGTGCGCATGCGTGTGCGTGCACATGTGTGTGAACACTTGCTTATATTTTCAGAAAGAAACAATGGAAAGTTAATCCAAAAACGAATGAGCATATTCACCTATGTGAAGAGGGAGGATGCAGGAAGGGGGAGCAGCAGTGGGAGCTAACATTCTCGGAACGTTTTTATGTTACTTTGACTCTGGAACTAAGCAATGTCTTACAAAATCATAAAACCTGAAAGTAAGAAAACCAACCTATCTTCTGCCCTGAAGGAAATCTAAAACTAATTTAAAAAATGTTGGTGCGTTGGAAAAAGATCTTTTTTTTTGGTTGGAAAAAAATGCTGAGAACGATGTGGCAATAAAGTGCTAAACAAGGCAGGCTGTCAGGTAGACGAGTCAGTTTATTGTTATCGAGAAGGATTATCAAGAGGAAAAGGTAGCCTTTTCCCTATATGCCATTAGAGTCTAAATTAATTACTGAGGTCTTGATATTTGCCATGAACAAGATCTAAAGTTACAAAATACCTTCTTATCCTCTGGGTAGAGAAAGAAAGTAAACAGCGTGTGAAGATTAGACAAAAATATTTACAGGATGATCAAAGTGGAGAAGGGAGGGATCTCTGCTCTTGTTTGACTTCTCAAGTTCCTTGCTTGTCAGGGTTATAAACCATGTCATGGCATCAGAGTTCACGGGTTGGTAACAAAGATGACCCCAGAGAGTTTTCCCTTTGTCGGATGGCCCCCGGCTGCCACACACTAGTAGGCGGAGGTCCCCGTTCACTTCCAGATGTAGTAATAAATACTCTCCACTTGCTGATCTTCTTGGCATTTGGAGGGTCATTCCTGACTGTCCCGAATTTTCTTCCAGACTTTGCCTGCCTCGTAGAAATCATACCAGCGCGAATATTCTAAAAAATGATTTTGTCCTTTTATTTTATTTTTTTTTATTTTTAAAGATTTTATTTATTTATTTGACAGAGAGAGAGACAGCCAGCGAGAGAGGGAACACAAGCAGGGGGAGTGGGAGAGGAAGAAGCAGGCTCCCATGGGAAGAGCCTGACGTGGGGCTCGATCCCACAACGCCAGGATCACGCCCTGAGCCGAAGGCAGACGCTTAATGACTGAGCCACCCAGGTGCCCCTGATTTTGTCATTTTATATACTACAAATTGTTCAAGTGGCAAAATAAAAAATGAAAAATACTGGAACTGTGTCCTAGAAATAGAACAAGGGACAATTCCGACATCATAAATGATGTGGATTACATGGTTGGTGAACGGCTGACGAATTGCTCGTACTTGAAAGGATGTGAACGACGTGGAAGAAACTTGTGTCGGAAACAAACACCACACCTACACTGATCAGCCAGTAGGTTGCACCTTGGAGAATCCCTCACCTCAGTGTATAAACCGAGCTCTCTTTTACTGGTTTCATCAAAGTGGACTGAAGGGCCAGAGAGTTTCTTGGAAGGTTTCTGAATGAAATTGACTAGAAACTGCATTGTTCATTATGAAAATACAGCTGCTGCCATATTTTAAATTTTTTTACTTGATTTTCCCCCAAAATAAACAGTAACTGTTTCTTGACACATTATCTTCTCTATAATGAGGAGACTTTGATTCTGGTTATACTTAGAAAATGGCCACAAAAGGTAAAATATCTGCACTGTTGTTCTTTTCTATTAACCATGGAAACTTTAAAAATTTGTTTAAAAAAGTCAAAAGTAAAAGAATTGCCAGGTTTTAATAAGTTCCTTTGGTCTGAAAGTGGGAATAAATCAAAAACATTTGGAACTAACAGGATGCTGATAGTGTTTGTTGTTTTAAAATGCTTCAAGGCATCACTGAAATTTGAAAACCCCTGGGGCGTCCCAAAATATTTACACATTTTGTTACCAGAATGTAGAAATAGGTTAGTGAATAGCATCACATACATTTCAAGTTAAACCCGATTTCTCAAAAAACCAACATGCAGCTCTGTTTTTCAGTATAGTGTAGGTAATGGAATGAAGGAAAAAATTAATAAATGTTATGGAATATAATGAGCATCTGACTCCTGAGATACGTTATTGTCTGCTTTTTATGTGCGATAGTTCAAAAACTTTTTATATCACGCCATTACTTCTAGTACCAATTATCTTCCTTTAAATGTGGGGATTTAGAATGCTTATCATTTCCCATAAGTCTCTTAATCCAGTTCTAATCCTAGAGATTTAGCCATAAGAAATAAATAGCAATTTGACAAATATTCCACCCCTCTTATCATCAAAATGGAACGGCCCCAGATAGGAACCCTATGCATCCTAAGAGCACTGAATACAGTGAGAGAGGCTTCTCCGATTCTTTGGTTAGTTTTGTATTGTCATAGAACAGGGAGACCTAATACATAACATGTTTAAAAAGAAAAAACAACCAAAACCAACTAACAGAGATGTTGGTGACCTTGGCAAACATAAACAGAACATAGCTCATAAGGACCAAGGGGGAGGTCCCTTACTATGCATTAAGCTGCTCGGGTACCATAGGTGACAGGGCTGACTTTCAGTCACAGAGATGCCAGTCGTGGCCGTGACTCGTGGAAACAGCAATAGAGCTCAGGAAAATATAAGAACCATATTGCGACATGAAATATATAAAGAATAGGATACAAAATCCGCGGTGCTCCACTTCTGCTGGCAGCATTGGCCAGAATGATGATCACGCGAGGCTTTGAAGACAGCCTGCCTGGGTGGGCTCTTTCCTGCTCTATGAACTAGCCCCTCATCTCCTTGTTTTCCTCATCTGTAAACTGGGCACAACAAAGGGACCTCCTTCCCAGGTTGAGTGTGAGGATTTAGTGGTTTAAATCACGTGTGCACTTTAAAACAGTGCCTGGGACACAGTAAACTTCTAACAAATATTATCTAATATTACTTTGTGTCAGGAGAGGGAACAGAAATGCAGTGTATTCAAATGTTTTGAACAATAATACAGGTTCATGACAAAGATGGTTTTTATTACAACTTTATAAATCTGTTTCCATAACGGGTGAGGAGAGACATGATAATCTGTAAGAAATATACATACGCAGATGTTATTCTATCAATGAAGATTGAAAAATTCAACTATGATTTTATAATCTTATGAAGATTTAAAAAGGATTTATTTTTTATTTATTTATTTTTAAAGATTTTATTTATTTATTTATTCGATAGAGATAGAGACAGCCAGAGAGAGAGGGAACACAAGCAGGGGGAGTGGGAGAGGAAGAAGCAGGCTCATAGTGGAAGAGCCTGACGTGGGGCTCGATCCCATAACGCCGGGATCACGCCCTGAGCTGAAGGCAGACGCTTAACCGCTGTGCCACCCAGGTGCCCCAAGACTTTAAAAAGGATTTAAATGAGATTTTAGGGAGGTGATCTGGTTAAGAGTCTTAATCCAAGATAACTTTACCAATGGTAGTCTATATATTGTAATAGGAGTTATGGGGACTCCTATCCACATTCCCAGGCCTCACCTTCCTTCTGAGGAGTGAGCCTTCCTTCCAGAATCTCATGGAGATCTCTGCCAGGGGGCTTTTTCTGGCGTGCCTAGACTCGAGAAGCTGATCCTCCTGGAGCAGCTTATGGCCATGATGGATAGGAACTGGGGGACAAATAACACCTCTTACAGAGAAGGACTTCTGTGTGTATCTGCACCATCTCCCCGAAGGTCCTAGCAGTAACGGGCTTCTTACCACGCTCTGTGTTAACACCTTCCCCTTTCTGCCTCACTTCTCTGTGCCCTACAGTCCCTTCCTGAGATCACGTCCCAGATCAACCATGATCCCTACGTCAGCATCTGTTTCTAGCAAACTCCCCAAACCCCAAAATCCCCTCTGCTCCAGAACCTTAAGGAAATAATATATAATAATGTTTTCAAAATGACTCATGGGCTGTTCCCTCAGGGGCAGGGAGACAGACTACATAGCACTTAAAATCACCTGACGTTATGTCATTCTATTTCCAAATACAGAGCAATAAGTGTTTGCACACATTTTAATGGGACTTTCTCTCTCCTATTTGATGCGACTCCAAGGAAAGAAGAAAAGTCTGTATGGCCCTCATCCCGACCCCGCGGCTCCTCCATCAGCTGCCCCTTGTCGCTCGGGCGCACACAGAAGATGGGGAGAAGAGAAACCACAAACCAAGTGTGGCGTTGACTAATGTAAGTCTTCGGCTTCAAGTCCTCCGTGTTGACGGCTCAGTTTCTGTGAGCTGGTCGGTGCCGGCTCTGTCCTCTCCATTCTCACCTTCTTCCTGAGGAGGAAAGGCAAGGATTTGAATTGTTCCGACTGCAGGCTGTCCATCAAAGCCACTAGGGGTAGTGACTCATCGGTGAAGGAAATACGGCCTTTTGTCCATTTGTCATTTGGGCAGATGGGGCTTTGTATTTCATTGCTATAGTGAGTTCTGAGACGGGAGCAAAAGAGCAGGCTTGAGAGCCTCCTTGATTCAGGAATATTTAGACCTGACTAGTATAGGAAAAATAAAATACTTCCACACGATTCAACTTTACTCACTGGGGTTCTACTCTGGCACAAAATTCTAGTTAATAAGAGAGTACCGTGTTTCCTATGTTGCCGCAATTGTACCGACAGGGCCTTTTGAGAAGGAAGCGTGCCTAGCCAAGGCAGGAATCAGGGGATTTCAGTACTCTTGGAGTCCCGTCTTAATGCAACTCCTGCATAAGATCAATCTCGCATTTGCTGGAAACGTAACAGCCGGGGTGACTTCATTTGTATAGACTAGACCGATTAAGGGAGTCTAGGCTAAAAATAGGCCTTATTTACTCATTCCTTTTTAAACACATCCAAACCCTGGCCACTAATAGGCCACTCAGATCACAAGAGGCAAAGGAAAATAAACCTAACAAAAATTACACCGAGGGAAAGGGATTATTTTATACTCCACAATCCAGAGCATAGCAGGTATCAGCTAGGATTGTCCATCTGTAGGCATCTCCACGTGCTACAGGGAAGATTTCTCAGAGAGTATTCATTCTCATTCATTGTACATATGCTATCGACTATTTATTGAGCACAGTGCAAAAAAAATAAAATTAAGTGCCTGCCTTAACAGAGCTCACACCAGCCTGGCCTCATTGTAGTAACAAAGTAAAGAATCCGGAGAGGAAAGAGCTGTTTCAAATATAAAAGATGACTTTTAAGCAGAATCCACAATGATGAACGCACATTGAAGAATTTAACTCATTCGCATGGCAGAAAGACATGAGGAAATTCCGTTGGATCTAGGTTTTGGCTCCAGTGCTTCTCAGTTCATCACATAGAGCCAAGGAAAGCCACTCTTTTCTCCCACATGACCTGCATTGATTGCTACTGGCATACTTCCTAGAGCCTTCAGGTGAAATAGCCTTAAGATGAATCCAGCACTGTGCAGAGTAGAGAGAAGAAACAAAAAATCTGAGGCCTGGTTGCCATCCCTGTTTTGTGGGGTTAAATGCTTCTGAAGCCTGCACCCCTCATGGATGTCCTCTTATTGGAGATCCTACAGAAGGTACACTAGTGTTGTAGGGGTTTCTGCTTTTTCCAGATACAAATAGTGAATGGACTTAAAAATTCACATTAGAGTTATAGTTAGGAGTCCCCAGGAACTGGAAATTATTTGGCATGGGCTTATTTGGTCATCCAGTGTTGAAGGCAGTGGTGTCTACATAGTTATGGGAACGTGCCTGTCCATGGGACGCAGGGGTAAACAGCTTAATCAAATATCATCTGAAGTACCCATCAAAGGTGAGGATTTGAGGGGCCGAGTTGCCACTGCCAAGAAACAGCATTTGTATCATGCTTTTATTGACACAGAAAAGATTAAAGATGAAAGACAATGATGATCTCAATTATTCAAATTCATGACTCAATGTATAGACTAAATCTCCGGGGCTTCCTCCAATGGCCGAATGAATCTCTCATCTTTCCCTGAGTGTGGAAATAGCTGAAAAGCAAACGTGGTATGTGTTTCTGCACTTGTGGATTTCCACACCAGTGTGCTTTACAACCTTTGAAGAAATCTGATGAGAGAGCCAGGGCCATGGTTGATAGTAATACAACTACTAGCACCACAATGGGGTTATCTGGGATGGATTTAGAGGAGTAAAGGAATTCAGGCATGGAGCTCCAACGACCTTTCCATACCAGGTGAAGTCACTCCTTTCTACTTTATAAGAGTTTGTTCCTGCCTTGTTTCAAGACTTAGAATCTCACTGGCTGGAGGGAATTATATTTCAATGGGAAGCCAGTTAACCTCATCATCACACTGTATTATATCTAAATCTACAACTAAATTAGATTCCATCACACTGGGGGCAGAGGACGAGGAGGAGGGATTACATAGTCAAGACCAGTAGGATGTCATTTACCCACCACAAGAACTGGAGCATTTTCCTAACTCATATCAGGAAGAGTCTGGGGAATGCATCTATGCTAGCTTGAACAAAGGGGGAAAATATAGTTTCAGATTCAGCTGGATTTATCCCTAGGAGTGCCAGAATTCTGGATTCAGTGTGGCTTTAACAGCTGGAAGTAATGATAATGGTTTGGTTGAGTGATAAAATGAAGTCTCAGGTGGCTCTTGCTAAATCAAACTGAGAAGGCAGAAAATGTTTGGAATGAAATCAGTAAAGAAATCCAAAGGTATTGGGAGAGAAAATACGTTGGAGTAAATTTAACATATGTGGCTAACTTCTCCTTACCTCCCTTTGTCCAGAGAGGGCTCTGAAGACAGAGCCTCCGTCAGCGCCTTGGTAGCTGCTCTGCAGACTGCAGAGCCAGCAGGCTAGAGTTCGCTGGAGGAAGACACCACAATTGAAATGACTCCCTGATTTCAATGGACAAGGAAATTTCCTGGGGTGACAGAAGCCAAGTTGTCACACCTCGTCTCCCAAAGTAAGATGGATGTGCTTACCATAATAAGCATCAGGCATTGCGTGGTTGGTCAGCAGAGTGTTCTGCTCTGGTCTGCAAGGTCCGTGATGTTGGTGGATAATCTGAGATTCTGAGAATGAAAACAGATGGTGAACCCATTGAGGTCCTGCTTGATTCGTATATCTGAGCAAGGACAGGTCAAGTGAGCAAAGCTCTGGCTTGGACATGATCATAATGTCAACTCTTCCTTTGATTCCATACTCAAAGTCCTTTGACTGAAGAAGCCAAGAGTGCATAAGAAAAGCTTTGCAATAGCAACCCAATAATATTTTTTGAGTCTCCTGATTAGTCTTTCTCAAGGGACTCTATGGTTATTTTAAGAATAACCAGAAGAAGGAAAAGGGAGATACCTACAACTTTATGGTCAACATAGCACTGATTCCTTGTGGGCTAGCCTCCTGTGACTCTCTTTGGATATTGCTTTAGCCACATGTTTACAGCAGTCAAGGCTGGGAGGTACTGAGGAAGTGGACTCAGGCTGCATGTTCTAGACCCCAGGCCCCTGATCACACAAGGGTAGGAACTTGGGGAACAGTGATCTGCTTTGTTACACTCTAAGGCTTGAACAAGAGCCTTTGATCCTGCCAGGGGAGACGTTGGTACTTTTCCAATCATGGAGACTAAAAGGCTCAAAGTCTGAAAGCCAGCGTACCTTTCCTAATATCATTTGTTGGGTCCTGTAAGATCTATCTCTGCTATTCCAGAATTCACGGGCCACAGAAGATCACACACTTGCTGTTGCTTTTACCCTTTGAGTTTCTCTAGTGAATGGTGTCTCCAAAGACCTGGTGTATATAGTCTTAGATCCTTCACCCTTGTATATATATAAACACACATTTATATATATATATACACATACATATAATATATACATGTATATATATATGTAAAAATATATATGTAAAATACATAAATGTGTATATATATATGTGTGTGTGTATATATATATATATATATAAAGGTGTGTGTGTGTATATATATATATACATATGTGTGTGTGTGTATATATATACATATGTACACACACACACACACACACACACACACACACACATATTTCCCCTAGGAGCAATGATTCAGTATTCACTAATGCAGTGCTATTATCATTGTTAGGAATAGCTAAGTGGAAGCTTTTGGAGTTGTTCCTGCCCCCAATGGGAATAAATCAAAGGCATTACCACAGACCTGGTGAAATTACAAATATTTGCAATATCATTTAAGGCTTGAAAGATGTGGGAGTAGAGATTCTCATCACTTTCATAGTTAGCTGTCCAGTTCAGCTAGTAAAAAAGACAGATTGATCACAGAGAATGACTATAGATTATCAGAAGTTTAATCAAGTGGGGATTCAATATTGCAATTTTGTACAAGATGTGGTCTCTTCATTGGAACAAATCAATATGGCCCTTCCTAAGCACCCATTGATTTGACAAATGCTTTTTTTCTCTATCTCCAAAAGCAGTAAATAGAAGAACTTTGTTTTCATTTGATAGAGACAGCTGTACATCTTCACTGCCTTGTCACAAGGTTATATTACCTTTCTGGTTCTGTGTCTCAAGTCATTCTGCAAGGATAAGTAATTACCCCATCAGTGCTCAAGACATCATACCGGCCATCACCCTACTGACATATAGAAAACCTAGCAGGGTCCCTATTACCTTGTAAGATACATGAGTACCCAACCCAGAAAATAAATGCCACAAAAGTGCAAGGATCTTTCACTTCCATAAGGTGTACGAGAGTCCTTTGACCTAAGGCAGTTCCTCTTTGATTCTGAGAGAAAAATAAACCATAAATCTGTGAGCTGTACTGATCCATATACAGTGGCCCTAAACAACTGCTGGTTTGGCCCAAAGAACTAGAATGCTCCCCTACTGGTGGAGACTGCAATGCAAGCAACCCTTACTTCTGGCCTTTATGGCTCAGTGGGTCCTACAGATGCTGCATAGACCCTGTGCTGAGGGCAATAGAGGGAGCTCTGATTATTTTGGAGACTCATCATGCCTTTGCTATAAATAAATAGCTCTTGACTTGCCTCCGAGCCCTACTACATGGTGAAGGCCTGACTATAACATCTCATAGGACCATTGAGATGGCTGCTCAATATTGGCCGAATGTTCTCTGACTCACCGTGTCATAAATTTTGGTATTCATAGTGGTTGAGTTTTACACTTAATAAATATGTGAACTTGGGCAAGTTTCCTTTTAGTGCTTTGGGTTCCACATTAGCCAGCAGTTGGTGATAGTAAATACTCCACAATGTTTTGTTGGGATTAAATGGTTTGTAAGACTACAAACAACAGTGTCTGGCACATAATAAGGGCTTATTAAATACTAACTGTTATGGTTATTGTTCTCCTTTGAGGAACGGGACCTGTCACCCACTAGAGCCCAGAGTTGTAAGGATGAGTCATTAGGAACGATGATGGTTCACTCTTGCACCCAAACCAATGTGTTCTTCACAGAGGGGACCACAGCACCATATAAAGGTTTCAAATTCAGTGTATGTAACTTGTCCTGGAAGATGGGATCCCGTCCTCACAGAGTATTGCTCCTGAGCTCATGCTGCAATGCCTGCAGCTGTTAATTCCAGTGCTTGTGCGGCACCTTCCTCGTCAACGTCTTGCTCACCCCACGTATGGGCAGAGCGGTACTCCCAGGTATGGAATGTGTTGCCTCCAGAATGAGAACACCTACCACGGGCTGTGATTTGTTCCAATTCAAAATGCAAGAGTTTGCCTTCTCCTATGAAGGGAATATCCTGACATGTTCTTGACCACTGGAGCCCCCAAATCTTTACTGGAGTGACATGTCTCTGAATGTTCACAGGGTCACTCTCCTGTCCTCTGGAGAACAAGTGTCTCCACAAGCTCTCCTTGCTCATTCTGCCAGATTAGCCTGATGTCACTGGCCAAATGGATCCGTGTGATATTTTGTGGAATATCCAAAAATCTAGATCTCTACAGACCATATTATGGCAGGGTGGGATTGTCAAGAAAGCCTTAGAGAAAACTGCGAATGCACAACTGCATTTTTTCCAAGAGAAAGCTAATGGTTCCTGCTCTTCTCTGTTGATTGGGAAAGAACTTCTGTATTAGTTAAGTCACTAGCTACATGCCATGTGGCTGAGGCCATATTCATCGGCTCTAGCAATGATGCTACTGCTATCATGGCAGCTGGTCAGCCTACTACTTGAGGTCTATAATCATTCTCCAGGGTCCATCCATTTCCTGCAGGAGCCAGCCTGACAAATAAAATGGAGTTGTAGTAGACATCGGCACCTCTCTGTCTTTAGATCTGGAAAGGTGGCACTATTCTGTTACCTTCCTGGTATATTCTTTCCATTTACACTCTTGACTGGGGCGGGGGCCAATGTCAGAGATTTTCCCACTATCATAGCTCCTACTACACAGGATAAGAGCCCATTGTGAAGGTTACTCTGATTTTCAAGCAAGTCAAATATATTTATATACTTGGGAACTTTAGAAAAGATCTTTGGGTGGATTTATAGACCCATAGTCTCAATTTAGGTTGGATTTATTCTGGGAGTCCACTTATTACCAGGACCCCATATGTTCCTATGATAATAGGGGGGCCAAGGGGATAATTTAGTTATCTGGGTATCCATATCAACTCAGACCTGTGTCTAATAGTCCTTGAAATGACTACTATTGCCCTTTTCTCAGTGAACAGTTACGTGAGTAAATTGTTTTAGGTTCTTCTGGGGAACAAGTGGAGGATTGGTTACAGCATACATTTCCCGTGTTGTTGTAGGGTCTTGCCTCCTGTGGACACAGTTACCTCTTCAGTTAATGGCTCCTGGCTTTGAAAACTGTCTTGGGATTGTGGCTTTTTACAAGGAGTGACAACCTGCTATCTCCTGCTCATCCATTCTTGCTTTCTTTTGATTATATATGAAATAACACTCTCATGGGTCGCACGTGTATTTTTCTGCTAAGGAACCCATGTTCTGTTCATCATCTCCATACCTCCCCATGAAGCAAACCCCATCAGCTGCCACTCTGACCTGGATGGTTGTTTTGATCACGGTGAATCCCTGCCTCCCAGATTCTGGTATTTAAAAGCCACTAGCTTCATTGCTTTAGGCCTTCACATCTCTGTGGCTTTCAATGAGGCAAGTTCTATTATAGCTTCTCCTCTCTCAGCCCGGCCTGCATAGGGCACTCACTACTGACTCTTAGTGAGGCTGATACCAGTGTGATCACCTAATTCTTGAGCCTCTGATTCTCCTGTGTCCTCTGAGAATTCCTCCGTTGGAGGAGAGGAAGGAGGGGACAAAAATGAATGGTTTGCTGGCCTCACTCAAGCATGGTCACATTTCTGAGCCTTTTTGTCACTTCTCTACAATCCACCATAGCAATTCAGTAATTTCAGTTGTGTTCATCGTGCACCATTGCTGTCTCCAGGCTGCTAGGAGCCATCCCAGAAGCAGGTGTGCATCATCCCCTGGGGTCCTTGGCAGGGTAGTAAGTCCCATATCATAAGAGGATGCCCTAAGTCAATCGACTCTCCCTTGTCTTCTTTTCCAGTCCCCTTGATCAAGAAACCTCTGAATCCAATCCCTCAAGGACTGCTCTGACGCTTGCCATCCCAGACTGCTGCCGGCATGTGCTGGTTAAGTCTTCTTTTGTGGTGAAGGCTCTTTATCCTTTTAGGAGCTAGCATATTCGTGGCTGGGTTATGCTGTGCCTTAACTATAGTGATAGGCAGTATCCTGAAAGAACCATTGAGGATCTGCAGGGGAGCAGCTCTGTGCTTTCTTTCTCCACGGGGGTAGGACTAGTTCTTGACCGGGGGAGGGGGGGTGGCTCACCGCTGTAGGCTCGGAGGGTTCAAAAGACTCTGGATGTTGATGGGGGAGGCTGTGCATGCATGGGAACATTCTATACTTTCCACTCAATTTTTCTGTGAACCTAAAAGTGCTCTAAAAAATGAAGTTTAAGAATTAAAAAAAAAAAAAAGGCTTGGGAACCTAAATCTCAAGAGACATCTATCCAGATGCCCTCATCTCAGGGTCAGCATTCCAGGGCCACCTAGCAGGGCCCCAAGCTTGCTAGGACAGACCTGCTTTGGCCAAGACTTCAATTGTCTTTGAAGATGAGTGACTATCATGTTAGTCCTCGGTTTTGTCTTAGGCCTTCTCTCCTCTCCCAAGAGAGAAAATTGGCTTTTTTAAGGCTACCAACGAGGACATTGGTCTTTACACTTGACTCTCAGTCATTTGTTAAATAGTGTCAGCTTCTCATTGGGAAGAACATTGCACTGACTTAATGGCCACCAACCATTCCACTGTTCTTCTGTATACTGTTTCCTGTTCCTGTTAGATTCACCAGTCGTGACATTTCCTTCTGCAAGAATAGTCTCCCTAGTCACATCAGTGACTCTTTAGTAATTGGGCTGCCTCTTTGTGCCAGGGGTCTATTCATGGCTCACACACCACTGGGATGGTGTCCTTGTCATCAGACAGGTCATTGGTGAGCCAGTCTTGGAACCATACCTATCCTGCCAGCTGTCTTGGACTGCTCTTGGAGTCTGTTGGGTTCTTGGGAAGCAGACACTGGGATGGAGACAGAACTACAGAGGGCTTTTGTGAGAGGAAAAGGAAGGAAGCAAGGTTGTCCTGAAGGAGCTGTACGGCCTTGATGCGCCTGACAAAATCTCAGCGCTGCCAGTGGGGAGGTCCAGAGCCAGGTCTGATGAGGGCTTTGTACCTCAGCCTTGCTCTGTCATCAGTCATCATATGGGACCATCCTGAAAAGAGTGTGACCTTGGTGCAAACGCTGTCTGCTAACCACATTCTTCAAACTGAATCCCGTATTAAAAAAGGATCTGAGAGATTCAGCCCCACTTCTTCCACACATGTTCCATATGAATTCAAGTAGTGAAATGTGGGAATGAGGTTGGTCTGCAGTTTGTATAATGGAGCCGAACACTGCTTCTCCAGCATGAGAGCTTGCTGGCATAGTGGCTTCAAAATAATAAATCATTTTAGCATCAGTTTCTTCGTAAGGTACAAAGCGCAATGTGAGTCCATGTTACAGTGACACTTCAGATATTTGTTTCATTTCATCTTATTTCTCCATCATACAATTGAGATCAAATTATGGATCTAATCTGGAAAAGATGTGGAGTAATATGGAATACTACGATGCTACTTTTCATGTGTACTTTTCAAAGTGCTTAGATAAACAGCATCTCATTTGGCCCACAGAATAACCCTATCAAGTAGACAGAACAGTGTCAAAAATTCTCTTGGTCAAATTTTATGGGTATCCCATAACCTCTAAAGATATTTTCATGACATGAGAAAATTAAAAGAAAAGATTACCACATGACCACAGGGGCCCTTAGCTGCTCTAGAAGTGGTCCAGGGTCTACTAATTAAAAACTGAAGTACCAGCACATTCTTTTCATCTTTTTGACACACAAGGCACACTGGTTTCAGGCGTATGACATAGTGATTTGTCTTCACATTAAGCTGTGCTCACCAGCATATTCTTAGTGACATTACTCTCACTTTTTTCAGCTTTTGTCATGACTTTAAGTTTATATGAATTTGATGAATTTAAATGTAAATGATATTATTTGTTGGCACTCAAATTCTAACCTTAATATATAAAATACAAAAGATTAGAAAATTTGATAAGAGATAAAATTCACCAATTACAATACAGATTTTAAATTTCTATTATCATCCGATCTTTATTTAGGTACATTTATACATTACTGCAAATACGCGTAAATGTAATTTTTTACTTTTCTTTTTTTAAAACTTTACACTGTTTCAAAGCATTTTTAAGATCTATAATTCTATAATCATCAATACTATAGTTTTCTTTTTAAGATTGTATTTATTTATTTTAGAGAGAGAGAGCGTGTGCGCGTGAGTGGAGAGAGGTGGGGTGGGGGGAGGGAGAAGGAAAAAAAAGTTTGAAGCAGACTCCCCATGGAGTGCATGGGGCTCGATCCCATGACTCGAGATCATGACCTGAGCTGAAACCAAGAGTTGGACCCTTAGTGACTAAGCCACCCAGGCACCCCCATTACTATAATTTTTAATGACAGCCTACTATTATAGCTAGTGTTTTAAAATGTTTTAAACATGGTTTAAATGGGCATTTTAAAAATGAATTTCATGGCAGATAGACATCTGGGGACATATAAGGTAAAAAGGCATTTTGAAATAATATATTCCCATTTCTAAAAAACTGAACCAAAAACATGTGGTTAAAAATCATTTATAATGTAGTTGTTCCTGTGAGATTTTAGCATTCTCATTGACCTTTCAGCCTGAATCTAAAAACAGAAGACTTTATCAGAGGTTTAGCCTGTAGACCTATTTTTAGATGTACAGCGTCATGACCTACACTTAATACAAATCAAACACAAAGAGTTGAAAGTGGGAAGCTTCTTTGCAGAAATTCCTTTGGGGCTATATCCTGCCTAAATTCTACAAGAAGAATTCCCACAGAAATCAGTAGGAGATTAAAATAAATGTCAATGGCAGGATACAGTCCAAATTGTGAACAAAATCTTTAAACTTGACAGGTGAATTGTTTTTCAGAATGATTGGAATTTGGGGGCAATATTTTCATGAGGGAAAACCAACATTTGGCCGTAGATAAATTTGTACACAGCATTTCGTATCGTAGAGCCTTATCTATGGGAATAATGCCCACCCAGTTTTATGACATTGGTTTCTACCATTTAAAAAAAAAATTAACAGTTTTTTTTAAAATTATTTATTTATTAGAGAGAGAGCAAGCACAGGGGAGGGGCAGAGGGAGAGGGAGAAGCAGACTCCCAGCTGAGCAGCGATCCCTATGTGGGACTAGATCCCAGGACCCTGGGATCACGATCCAAGGTGAAGGCAGACACCCAATAACTGAGCCATGAAAGTGCCCTGGTTTCTACCATTTTGAAGGGAAGTTTCTAGATGAGGCATTCTGATTTTTCATTAGTGGGTCAATTTCCAATATGCTTTTATTTTAAGTAGGACAGACTATATATAAAGTGGAAAAAATGTATTTCTAACCTTCCTTGCTTAACCACATTATTTGAAAATTATTATGAAACAAATTATAGCACAAGTGAAAGATTCAAAGATAAGATTGGGCAATGTGGAGCTTGAAGCCCTTCGGCTACAAAATGTTGCAACTAGTACAAATGAATACAGAGTGTTCAAGTTGCCTAGCTTATCATCCGAAACACTTGAATCGAGGTTGTATACAAGTCAGGTTTTGCATTCATTATTAACCTTTGCCCTAGTATGTCACATAACAAATGCACAGCCTTAGATACATAAGCCTCTCTGAGTCACTGTTTCCTTTTTTGAGAAAAGAGGGTAACAATGCCTTTCTGTGAAATGAGGATGAGATTCAAGAAGAGCAACATAAACATAGAAGGGTTTTCTCTTCTAACAGCTAGAAGGCAGGAGTTAGGCAATCGTGGGCAATGACTCAGCATTCCAGGGATGACAGGACTAGCTGCCCTGGGCATCTGGCGTCCTTTCCTTCCCATGATAAGGTGGCTGCCACAGCTCCAGATATTGTGTCTTTGTTCAAGGCTGGTTGTGGGGGAAAGGAATGTGTCACTGATGCCCCTTTCATAAAAAAGTTAAATAAATAAATGAAAGATTTCCCAGAAGCTCCCTTGCATCCATCAACATGTGTCCTGTCTGGAACTGTACCAAATGACCAAGCCTAGCTCCAAAGGAGACTGGGAATTAGAGTGGAACATTTTTGGCACAAGCAAAATTGGACTGTATAACCCCTTATAGAATGTATTTTAATGATCTTAAAGGTACTTACAAAAATTGCAATAATGTTTTGGATAAAGATGGGCCCAGAGCAGACGCCCACTAACCTCCATGAGACCCATACTCATGCTTGTTTCGTTGACTCCTGTAAACGTCGCTGTAGAGCGTGAGCTGTACCAGAGCGCTGCCCTAGCACTGGGTGGGTGCTGCGGAACATGCGGCCAGGAAATACAAGTGGCAGAATCAGTAACATTCATTTCAATGAAGGTATTCAATTCAAACAACATTAAGTAAGTGCCTATTGTGTTCAAATTCTGTGCTAGGGGCTCTAAGAAGTATAGTGATTCTAAGGATATACTGAAGAGAACTATACTTTGATGGGCGGGTTAACTCGAGTCCAGCCAACTGTAATACAAGCCCGTATACGTGTTAAGAGCATAATTAGAGATTTAAATGAAGCACTGAAGAAGTATAAAGCAATAGCAATTATTTTCCCTTAGAAATTAAGTGGAGAGTCAACTGGAAGATTGTTGAAGAACGGAAGGCTGAGGGGGATCTAAGAGGAAAGGACCAGCTTCTACAGCGGCAAGGATGTCAATGACAAAGAGAAGACCTCACAAAGTAACTTGTGTCTACTTGCAAGTGAAAGAACAGACTCATGAATGAGTCTTTGGAAAGCGGTGACAACGGTGGTTTTGATTATTTAACAATTCAAAAGAAAGAACATAAACAGGACTTCTTTTATGAAGTTAAAAGATTCTAGTATGAGGATACCACAGAAGAATATGGAAATTAAATGAAATATCTAGTCTACTGGGAATAAAGAGTACTTGGTTGAAATGGAAGCAATTTTTTTTTTCCTGTGAGACCTAAGATCTTGAACAGTAAAAAAATAAGAAAAAAAATTAAGTACCAGGGGAAGAATGATACTGCCTCTAATTAACTTTAGAAACTGGGCACAGATTGAATTTGTTATCAAGGAGGCTGTTAAGAGAGCCCCCAAATAAATCAATTTGGTTCCAAATTTACCTTAGGTTGAAAATGGTCTGATCGAAAATTGTTTCCCATACTGTGTGGAATGAAAGCCTCTCTCTAAAGCTTGTTGGCATTGCTACATTAGTTTCTTTTAATACCAGTTTCAGCAAATATTTTAAGATGATTGAGGCATGAAAATCTGTTTGAGATTAAAAACCTGCTGTTAGCCCAAGGAATGTAATAGTAAATGAAATGTCAGGAAGAATTCGATGTACATGTTTGAGCTTGTAGAACAACTGTGTTCAAAGGAAATGAAACTGAAAAAAAATTGGTTTCAATATGGCCAATACACGACTAGATTAGATAGTTTATAAAAACCTCTTGTTCAGTGTCTGCATCATAAAATTGTTTCTAAATAAGTATACATTCCCTTTCTATGATGCTAAGAGCTAATATTTATTGAGCATTTACTATATTGTGCTAATTACATTACACATTTTCTTATTTAACTTCACAGCAACCCAAACAGGTAGAAACTATTTTTAATTCTCGTGTAGCAATGAGGAAACTGTGAAGTGGTTGTATGTTTGTGGTCACACAGTTATTAAGCAGAAAGGTAAGACTGGACCCACGATTCTTTCTCACTCTCTCACGTACTATTTCTGTTGTTTGGATTCACCAGGTATGTTTAAAAAAAGAGGAGGTGGAGGGGAGAACTTGGGTGATTGGCATATCCTTGGTATTAATATCCGTGATTCTATCTTATTCGAGTTATTAAGTTTAAACTAACATATTCTCAGCTCTGTAAAGAAAGTCTTCCATTAAACGTTTAGACATAATTCGATACCCACTTTCCACCATTGAATAAGTTTACCTCTGGCAAGGACTCATTGTCAGTAGGTGAAAAGATTTTGTGTATTCTGCTAGGGAACTATTAAATGTGTTCTATGTTACAATAACTAAAAGAATTTAAGAAATACATTACGGTTCTAGGACTCAGGTATGTATGTTCCCTTTTATATATTCTCTTTAACGTTTAATGAGGAAATCTTTTGTTTGAGTTTCTTTCTTTGAAAGGGAACATTCATCTCCTAAAGTTATAAATCTGACTATTGTTGTACTCCATGTAACAAAAGATTTGAAACGAAACAAATGCAAACACAAATAAGATACTGCACTAAAATGGAGTCTAGGTTTGAATACTGTTATTTATCATTTTTACTTTATTTTATTTTATTTTTTAAAGATTATTTATTTATTTGACAGAGACAGCCAGTGAGAGAGGGAACAGAAGCAGGGGGAGTGGGAGAGGAAGAAGCAGGCTCCCAGCGGAGGAGCCTGATGTGGGGCTCGATCCCAGAATGCTGAGATCACGCCCTGAGCTGAAGGCAGACGTTTAACGACTGCGCCACCCAGACGCCCCTGTTATTTATCATTTTTAATGGCATTATGCTGCAATTGCATTGATAGAAATAGGACCATCTCTCACTAAATAACTGTTTTTATGGTTTCCATGAGCTATTCCTCCTTCACACAGAGCATGGTCCTGGGGAACTCTATAAGAGGGACCAGTCTTGAGAATGGTTCCTGTTGCCAGTGGATTTGGGGCACAGAACAAAGAGACGTAGAGACCTCTGGGGAGAAGGAGAATAAGCTGGAAGCTAGGAAATGTCTGAAAATTTAAGTCTGTAAATTCAGACAGTGCAAACACAGGAGCCCAAGTTAAAGTATGTTAGAGAGCATCTATGAGCCAATTTGGAAAGTTGAGCCCGGAAGATTCCCCTTGGGCACAAGATATGAGGTAAGGATTCTTTCACAACTCGGCAGCAGTAGGTCTATACTCTGGGAAAGAGATCAATTTTAGACACTCAAAGTTACAAAAGTCTCATTTTCACGACAGAGTGTCTCAACAGTGGACAGTTCAGCTAATGGGATAATTTAACCAAGGAAGGAATTTATCCAAAAAATTCCTGAAGGACTGATATAAGAAACTTTTTACTGAGGCAACAAAACCAGAATTTATTAAATTGTACCATGGACGTTCTACAAGCAAATCTAATATTAAAAGTACTAAAGGGTTTTTTTTTTTCCAGCAATGTCCACAGGGACTTTTATTCCTTGACATCACTTTGCCCCTAGATCTAAAATTCATACAAATTAAATGGTGAAAGCTGACAAAATGTTTGAATTACCTTAAAATGACACATTATGAATTTAAAGCAGAAGGAGGGAAGATGAACTAACATTTGCCTAAAGTAGCAGATTCACTAATTGCAAGCTTAACAGAGAAAGTGTTTGCGAGAATAAAAATACTATAAGGAAATTACAATTTCAAGAAATTTCTTTATGATGTAAAAATCCTCAGTAAAAAAAAAATGGTATGAGATTTTGCCCCTAATGAGTTATTATACAGTAAAATAGAGAAGACTTTAGGACACACTAATCACAGC
Source organism: Ursus americanus (assembly GCF_024610735.1). NCBI lineage: Eukaryota > Metazoa > Chordata > Mammalia > Carnivora > Ursidae > Ursus > Ursus americanus. Next base: position 32,509,809 of record NC_142153.1, read on the forward strand.
TCCCGTATGCCGGGTGCGCGCTGCATGTCAGGTAGGGCATTTAGCTTGGTTTGGTGTGCGCTGTCACCTCTGGTCCTCACGTCAACCCCCCAGAGCAGCTGCGACTCCTCGCTGCACAGATGAAGGTGCAGATGCAGAGAAGAACCAGACTCAGGCAGGTTCTGTGATTCACCAGACCTCGGATTCGAAGTCCAAAACTTGAGCTTTGAGCACAGGATAGGTATGGCTCTTCATTCTGCTTTCCCCCCATGTTATTCATTGTTACATAAACAGGGAAAATATATATTCTAAGGGGGCATCCTATGAACCCTTGAATCATATATTATTAGATTGTGCTAAAAGCATACAATTGAAAGGAAATTTTGTATCATTACCTTTGAATACTTCAGGGTAAATTCTTTCAATGACTTTAATTTTGATGGAAGTGTTGGTTTCCCTTCTATAACAGCCTTCTTTCTCGTCCAGGCTTTAAGCAAATTGAGAAATAAGATAAAGAGTAATGTATATGGAAAATGAAAATGTTGCTAGCCCCCGTGCCCCCCCCCAGCAAAAAAACAAAACAAAACAAAAATCCCCCAACAACTTACAAGGGCTAAATAAGCCTGGTAAGTGAACCCAGAATTAGACTTACCCACCCAGTCAAGGCATTAGGGACCACCAGTTTTAGGGGAAGGCTGGCCCTCCTGAGCAATAGAGAAAGTCTACAGCTGGGAGCTAATGGCTCTCAAGAGAGAAAATGTTGGGCTAGTTTTGCATGCCCAGTTCTTTCTTTAGAAATCTATCAATCAGATCAACCACTCCATCCCCACAGGGCAGAGTAAAGGGGCAGACAGGAGATTGGTTTTATAGTAATAGAATTACCTTCAGAGGAGGAAAACATAGCATTCCCTGTAACAGATTTGTTTGTTTGGTTTCTCCTTCCTCACTGGCTTACCTGCTCAGCCTGCATGTGCTTAGGGGGAGTCCTCTGTCCAGGAGATGAGCATTCTAGCACGGCTGCTGCCACACGCGCGAGGCCATTCCTTACTCTTTCTGGAAGACCAGTCACTGCTCCGTCAGTATCCTCTGGGCACCACTCCAGAAAGCTCTGAAACGAGTTTGCTACTTTGTTAGTTAACCTACTCCAGGGTTACTCTAGGTAAGGTTGAAAATTTACTCACTATTTTTATTTTCCATCCTAAATTATGTCCAACCGTGCTTTCCAAGATAATGTGTCACTGGTTCTACAAGGACGTTTAATGATATTATTAAGAATAAAATATACAAATGCTAATAATAAAATACCAGAAAAGTTCAGTAGAAGCCCTCTTCTGCTGTCAAATTCACAGAGAGAAATGAAAGGCCACAGCTACTAAACTTAAAAGAAAGTAATGTTTAAAATTTAATTTTCTTGATGAGTTAAAAGTTAGAATTTAAAATAATTTTTCTTTTTAATTCTGCTAGAGGCTTTTTCTTAATTTATCTGGATACATGAGAATGGGGGGTATTTCTTCAGGACCTCATATATTTTATTAATTTAACACAAGGTATCTGATATGTCTCTCTTTCTAGAGTCCAAAGAGTTAATAGGGCATGCAGGCCTGTAACTACCCTGCGCCTGTATATACCAACTTAAAGAAAAGTGGGCAACCCTTGGGTCCTAGAACGTTTTCCCAAGTAAAAATCTCTTGAACTCATTATGTAATATTAACTAAAATTGTGGTAAAATCTCAGTTATTTCTAAATGGAAGAAGGCATATTAGTTAATCTATTGCTATGTGATAAATCACCCCAAAATTTAGTAGCTTAAAACAACAAACATATAATCCCACAGTTTCTGTGGTTCAGGAATCCAAGAGCACTTTCTCTGGTTGGGTCTTTCTCAGAGGCCCTCAGGAAGGTGCATCCAGCTGTCCTCCAGGGCTGTAGTCAGCATTTCCAAACCCACTCAGGTGGGAGCAGGCAGCCTATAGCTTCTCAGCAGCCATTGGCCGAACGCCTCAATTTTGTACCATGGGAGCCCCTCCAAAGGCTGCCAGAGTGTCCTCAGAACATGGCAGATGGCTTCCCTCAGAGCCAGTGGCCTGGGAAAGAGAAAAAGGAAGTGTGAAATTGTGCTTTCATTTCGTCCTAACTCCTGAGTCATGCACTGTATCTTCTGTCTTATTCTATTCCTTAGAAATGAGTCACTTGGGCGCCTGGGTGGCTCAGTTGGCTGTGTCCGACTCTTGGTTTTGGTTCAGGTCATGATCTCATGGGTCATGGGATGGAGCCTTTCCTTGGCTCCATGCTCTGGGGGGAGTCTGCTTAAGATTCTTTGTCTCCCTCTGCCCCTCCCCCCATGCACATACTTTCTCTCTCTCTCTCTCAAATAACTACATAAATCTTAAAAAAACAATGAGTGACTCAGTACAAGAATGACCTCAATAGAGAATATTACACAAAGGTTTTAATACTAGGAGGTAGGGAACATTGGGGGCCATCTTGGGGCCTGGCTCCCCAAAACAAGTGATAGAAATAAAAATTCTTAATTTTTATTCTCGCCAAGATACCACTGGTCAGTCCATACAAAGTCAGTAGAATCTATGACTTGTTAATTTAAATTTAATAAGGGTAAATCTCCAGCAAAAAGGTTTAATACACTGCACTTACCATTTCTGGTAGAGAAATCTGCCTAGGCTTCGAGTGCTGTGTTCTTGGCACTTCAGTGTTGCATAGACAATGAACTCTGGTCATACAGCTACTATGTAGCTTGTAGAAATACAGTTTTAATACTGCGCCACAGTGGCTAATGCTCTTGCCTCTTGCGATGGAGTTAAGCCCAAGAAATTCGCTTTTAGTGATGGCTTTCATCTTGTCCCCATATTTATTTCAACCAGAAAAATACATGCAACATTTTCCTGAGATGAAACTCCTGTGGATGTTTCTGAAGGCTTTGCCATATGCTCCTCAGGATACCGTCTTTTCCTCTGCTTGTGGACTCTGGAAGTTTCTCAGTCAGGTTCCCACATACTATAGTGAGACCATTGAAAGCCCCCTACAGTGACTATGTCACCTTGAAACCTATCCTCTGTTGTTCTGAGTAGTTTCCATTTGAGCCTGTGGACATCCTCATACATCCAAGGTCCTTTTCTTGGTCCTGACTAGAGAGACTAATTCAGGGCAATTGATCATTGATCTATTGCTGCTCACCAAAGCCTGCCACCAACAGTGTGAAGATAGAACCCCAGAAGTACTCCACAGCACATGTGACACTTAGCTGCTTCGTAGTTTAAAAGCATCCATATCAGGGGCGCCCGGGTGGCTCAGTCGGTCAAGCATCCAACTCTTGATTTCAGCTCAGGTCATGATCTCAGGGTCTTGGGATCAAGCCCGCATCGGGCTCCCCACTGTCGTGGAGCTTCCTTGAGCTTCTCTCTCTCCCTCTGTCTCTCCCTCCTCTGCTCTCTCTCAAATAAATAAATACATCTTAAAAAAAATAAAATAAAGCTACTGTATCCAGGTCAACAAATTTACAGAAAAACTCCGGTTGTCTCTATAACTTCATTCTTGCCTCAGCTGTCCCGGAGCCCTGAGGGCTCTGCAGTGGCTCCCATCTGTTGTGGTTTTTGCATGTGTATATTATATGCAAGTGTATTTCAAGGTCAGGAAGCCATAACTTTGGTTCTAAACTGCCCGTGTCTGCTGACACCTTTCACTGTCTTGTACATCTTTGTCGAGGCCCCTCTAGATTTACCTCCATAGGAAGGTGCTTTCCCAAAGAGAAAGACACCATAATCTGCATTTATAGAGCCAGATGTGCCCTGAGCCTAAAGGGACTGGCTCATGCCTCAATAGTTGAAAACAGTCCAGTAGAAGCCATTACAAACCTCCAAGTATTCACTGCACAACTTAGGGTGAAGATTCCAAACCATACGTCTTAGCCCCAGTTAAGTCTCTCTGTGCATTTATTTCCTTCTTCTCCTCAGCTTTGTCGCCTTGCATCGCATTTCTCAGTTTCCAGCCAATACACCAAATGTCCTTAAGGTTCTCCCTCAAAACTGCAGGGCCCCATGATGATAGGGGACCTGCCCGGAAAAAAGCTGCTGTGATTGTGCCCTTTCTGCCCAGCCGCTGGTTCCCAAAGACAGAGATGGAAGGAAGCTGAGCGTGCCCCGCAGACATTTCACTGAGCTGTTTGAGTCTGTAAAGGGGCAGAAACAAGCTAGCGCTGGTTTCACTAATGGAATACCCTCGAGAGGAATAAAGTGTAGAAGTGTTCTCTTTAAACAAAAAAAATTCAGGCTCTTTCTCAGGCTGGAAGGAGAAAAACACCTCTCGTAGACTACACATGTGTTGAATGTTCTTGTAAAAGTGTAGCTATTGCTTTGTAACACTAGTATTTCCTCTGTGGGATTTGAGGAAGAGATGAGCACAGTCACCAGAAAGGAAATCAGTTTTTCAAGAGAAAGCTCTTCCTCTTCCTCCGCTGCCCTGCTCACTGCATCTCACGGTGCACCGTGCCTGATGCCTGCCTTCCCCCAGCCACCTTCTCAGATGTCAACGGGGATCTCCTAAACGCCAAATGCAACAAACATCCCGCACTCCCCCTCCAACGTGATCTCCCTTTGATATTTGAGACTCAGCTTTTTGAAATGGTGTGTTTAATTTTTTGGGATCACTTTTTCAAAATTCTCTTCTGCTTTGACTTCCTTAACCCTGCATTCTCCAGAGTCTTGGTTGTATCTCCAAAACCTCCTTTCCTCTCTCTTCAGACCCATCATCTGTTTTGCATCCTTAAAGAACGGATCCCAGGCATCTGCCCCGAGGGCTGGTGTCTACTAACCACGTGCGCTACCGTGGCATTGCACTCTGCTGTGGTTTCTACAACATTCTCCGTGAGAGCCACTCAGGGTGCTAGAGCATTAGCCCTAACCTGAACTTCCAGCTGCCTACTGAATATACACATATTTTCAATATTCAAGGTAATCATGTAAACTGTGCAACACTAAAAAATATATATGTATTTTTTACCAGAAACTGCTTTCCTTCATATATTTCTTACCCCAGCCAATCAGGTCCCCGTTCTTGAAGTCACTGATGCCAGAAACAACGTGATCATCTTTTGTTCCCACTTCCGTATTTCCCGTGGTCACCCGGGCAAGTTGGAGGGTGTGTATTACAGGAATTTCTCCTGCTCTGGACTCAGACCTGGGTTCAGTCCCTGCTCTACCATTTCTTCACCATGTGACCTTGAACAAACTACTTCACCTCCCTGAACCTCCATTCTCACACCTGGAAAACAGGCATAATAAACAGAACAGAGCTCCCAGGGCTGTTAGGAAGATTTAATGGATGAGAGCGCGTTGAGTGCTTCATACAGTAATGGCTGCAGACAAGTCAGCCGGTGTATATTTCACCATCATCGCTGGGTTGGTTCTAACTCTGAGTTGTCTTTTGATTGTGTATGTGCCCCTCTTTATTTTTGCTGCAACGGCCTTAGTTGATTTCCTTTTGTTTTCTCATGTGGATTATTGCGTCTGACTGGCCACCTTGTTTATAGTTTCTCACCCTTTAAATCCATCATTCATTCTGTCACATGCTTTCTCTTACTAAATCCCAGAACTATTCATGCCACACTCCGCTGCTTTCATGCTCCGGTGGTTCTCCATACGCTACAAGATCATGTTTGGTCCCTAGCACAGCATCCAGGTCCTCAGTAATCTGCTTACAACTTGCTTTCCTCATCACACGCTTAGGCTGCAGTCACAGTGAACTCTTCACTGTTCCTCAGCGTGCTTTTCCTAAACCCATGACTTTTCTGAAAAAAGAGAAAAAAAATCCCTCAGCTTGAAGTTCTCTATGCTGCTGCAGATACAAGCTAAAATTCCTTTCCCTTCTGCCTAATTAGCAGGTTTTCCTCTTACCGACCTCACCATTTTTTAACTTCATCTTAGTGACTTACAGGTTCATTTCTGCAACAACATTGTAAGCTCCTTGAGAGCAGAAACCTCGTCCTATTCTTTGGACACAGTCATAACAGCGAGCCGACGATGAGGACGCACTTACGTACATGAATTTGTAACTCTAATAACCATTCTAGTTCAGGAGTTTTAAATTGTGGATTCGGCTCCTTTGCCAAATTAATATGTTTATGTTTTGATAATTATTTGGCTCTTTTCTACTCGGATGGTACTGTGCAAGGAAATGCACGGCCCGTTCCCGGCAGCGTGCCATGTAAGCTCACCTGTGAAGAACAGAGGGAAACAGGGAGACAGTACGTTCACAGTAGCACAATGAAGATGTTAAAAATTAAATCTGAAAAACAATTGCTAGTTGTCATAAGTAAACAAGTCAGTGTAAAATTTTTTAATTAAAATAGCAAGAATAGTAACAGCAAGAGTCCAGATGGAAGGTGTTTTCTGAAATTAGCATCAGTCTCTCACACCCTACGAGTCATTGGTTATAACTTTATGTAGAAACAGGTACCGTTAAAAGAAATTCTACTTTATTTAGTGCCACATAATCGACAGGTACTTTTCCAGTGTTCATGCGGTTTTATTTTGGAGTCTCATTTATTTCTTGGTTTTATTGAAGTTCTAGGCCAAATGTGAGCCCTGTGGAGTTAATCAACAGAAGCTTCCTTTTCTACCTCTATTAAAACTTGACTATCGGCTACATAACACTGAACACACCTCGGCTTCTTAAACAAGGTGCCAGTATAGGCTGCACTGCTCACAGAGAACATTAAGAAAAGCCCCTTGGTGTCATGTACTGGAACCATTCCAAATCCCTGAATGCTGGCTAATGTAGTCTTCATTTTCAAAATAAATGAAATCTCCACTCACTTGGTTGAAACACAATTTGTTTAAACCTCTACTTTCAAACATTTATCACACCTCATAATTCTTCCTGTGATACCGGTATCCTAATTTCAACACTCATCTTCAAACATAAATGCTAGTAAACATATAAACCTCTTTTTTGTCTCTACTTGATTTAAAATTTTGATTATTTTCTAAATATAAAATCTCTAGAAAAAGAGGGAAAAACAAAAAAAAGAGAAATTTATTTTATATCCCGTTGTTTCTACTCTTTCTATTGTATTAGGCAAAATTGATTTTAGGTAAAGACTGTCAGAAGAGACAAAACAATGACATTATATATTGATAAAAGGGCCAATTTACCAGGAAGCTATAAAAATTATAAATATATATGCAACCAATATCATAGCACATAAATATATGAAACAAATATTGACAGAACTGAAGGGAGAAATAAATAGCATTACAATAAGAGTAGGCAATTTCAATACACTGTCAATATGGATAGAACATTCAGACAGAGGATCAAAGAAAAAGAAGGTTTAAACAAAACCATATACAAATAGGTCTCATAGACATATACAGAACGTTCCATCCAGGAGCAGCAGGACACACATTTTTCTCAAGTGCATGCAGGACATTTTCCAGGATATAGCACATGTTATATCACACGACAACTCTTAACAAATTCTAGAATATTGCAATCATATTGAGTACGTTTTCTGATCACCATGGAATGAATCTGTAAATCAACAGAAAAGGAAAACTGGAAAAGTCACAAATATGTGGAAACTATATAACACTCTTGAACAACCAATGGCTCAAAGAATAAATGAAAAGGGAAATTCAAATACATCTTGAGACAAACAAATGAAAACATAACATACCAAAACTTATGGGATATAACAGAAGCAATACTGAAAGGAAAGTGTACAGCCCTAAACATCTAGATTAAAAAAGAAGAAATATCTCAAATAACAATGTTACTCTCCACGTCAAGGACCTAGAAGAGAGGCCACAGTGCTCCCATGATTTCCCAAGCTTTTTCTCTAAGAATAAATTTCCTATGTTGCAAAGAGCTTGAGACTGAGGAGAGAATGATGGTCCTCCAGTGAAATGAGGAGGCAGAGATCAGAGGCTAAGACATCTAAAGCAGCTTAAATCTATGGAGTGGGGCATTGGGAGACATGCAGAGAGGAAATCCAAAAGATTGCGTGGAGCAACGTCCAGGCCTATGAATGAAGGATGGATTGTGCATGTGGAGATTGAAGGTGCTATGGGATTAAGAGTAGAAAAGAGGTACTAGAAGAGATACTGTGTGGTGTTGGAGAAGAGAAGTATTTTAGAGTGACCTCAATATCTTCTTGATATTCTTTGCACTTAGCTAAGACAATAATTTCCTAGCACTGCCAGGATCCCATAAAATCTCCCCATTAGGTTTAAGGACTAACCCCTCAAGTAGCATCTTTACTAAACCCTCAAGTAATATTGCAGAGCTACCTTAACAAAGCCTAAGATCAAGCCTTAGAAAGACCTGCAAAGAAAACAGTTAGGAGATCGACTTCCGTTAAAGTACAGGAATTGAGGGAATCTTGGGCTTTATGCAAATCTACACTAAAAAGCCAAAATTCTAGCCCACAAAAGTTTATCATTAGAGTCTGTAATTGAACTACAATGTTAAAATAAGAATGAACACATTTTAGAAGAAGATTTTTAATGTTCCAGTCTCTACAGTACATTAATCAATAAGTCCAATATATTATTTTAAAAAACCACAAGACATTCAAAGAAACAGGAAACTTTGATCCATAGTCAAGGAAAAACGTAGTCAAAAAGAAAACAAATCTGAGATGGCTCAGTTGTTGAATTTAAGCAGAGAAAGACCCGAAAACAACTATTAAAAGTTTCTCCTAAAAAGGTAAATATAGTCTTGTTGAGCAAAAGGGTAGGGAATCTCAGCAGAAGAATGGAAACTATATATAAGAAAAGAAATCCACTGGAAATACTGGAATGGAATAGTACAATAACAGAAATAAAAATTTTGCTAATGGGATTAAGAGCACATTCAAGGTGAGAAAGAAAGAGTCAGTGAAGTTGATGACAGGTAAAAAGAAATTATTTTATTTCAGCAACAGAAAGATAAAACATTGAAGAAAAATAAACAAATCCTTAAGGATGGAATGGAATGGTATGGAAAAATATGTAATAGTCTAATTTATTCTTACTTGGTATCTCAGAAGAATAGACTGGGATTGGGAAAGAAAATTGTACTTGAAGAAATAATGTCCAAGAACTTTTCAAATTTGAGAACACCAACTTGCTTGCAACTACAAAAAGCTTCCAAGCAGGATAAATATCAGAGAACCACACTGAGACACATCATAGTCATACTACAGAAAACAAAGAGAACATGAAAATCTTGAGAACAGCCATAATACAAAAGAAAATTGTGTACAAAGGAACAAGGATAATAAAGGTTGCTGATTTCTCCTCAGAAACGATGCAGGCTGGAAGACAATGGAATGGCACATTTTTTTATTTTTTAAAAGAGTTTATTTTTTTGAGAACATGAGAGCCAGGAGGGTCAGAAGGAGAAGGAGAAAGAATATGAAGCGGGCTCTGCATTCAACGCAGAGCCCAGTGTGGGGCTCAGTCTAACCACCGTGAGATCATGATCTGAGTGGAAACTAAGAGTCAGAGGCTTAACCGACTCAGCCACCCAGGCACCCTGGAATGGTTAAGGTGCTAAAAGAAAAAATAAGACTGTCAGTAAAAATTTCATATCCAATGAAAATATTCTTAAAAAATGAGGATGAAATAAAATCATTTTCTAGTATACAAAAAAGAAAGAAAGAAAAAAAAGGAAGGAAGGAAAGAAAGAAAGAAGGCAGGCAGGAAGGGAGGGAAGGAAAGAAAAAGAAGAGGTAAAATTAACTAGCAATAGACTTGGATTACAAGAAATGTTAAAAGATGTCCTTTCGGTCAAAAGAAAATGTAACAGCTGTAAATTCAAATCTATAAAGAACAATTAAGTGAACTGAAAATGACAGATTAGTCAAATTAGTAGGTAAATAGAGATGACTGTGTTTTCTTTCTTCACAAAACTTTAAAGTAAAACAAATAACACTCTAGACTCAGATTTATAACACATGTAGAAGATAAAGGAAGCTGAGAAAGGGAGGGGGTGGGCAAATAGAATTAAACCTTGAAAGGTAAGTGCATTTGCCAAGGGGGAAGCCGGAAGTGGCAAGCCAGAGCAGGAAGAAGGAAGTGGTAAGTTTGTGTTGTGTGTTAGGAAGGACAATGGAGAAGGAGTTGTAGAGTTCAGAATGTGAAATATAAGGAGGGATAACACTGTTCCTAAATAAGATTGATAAGATGGATATTGTTAGTTATAGGGCAATAATTAAAGTGATGCATGCTGTTAGCCCTAGAGCAACAACTAAAAAATAATGAAAAGGTAGGTAGCTAAGAAGCCAGTGGAAAAAATAAAACAGACACTAAAAATATTTGACCAACTGTAAAGAATGGTGGAAAGGAACCCAAAACATAAGGGACAGAGGGAAAATAAATAATAACGTTATAAGCTTACACTCAACCACAGCAAATATGAAAAAGACTTGTATAGAACCATTCATGAAAGTTTGATTCATAATAGCCCCAAATTGGAAACAACTTAATTATCTACCAACTGATGAATAGATTTAAAAAGTGTGGTATATACATATAATGGAATACTACTCAACAATAAAAAGGAAAAAAATGTAATGATATGGTTATTTGTAAAAAGGCTATGCTGAGCAAAAGAGCCAGAGTAAAAAAGTATACCTACTTTATGATTCCATTTATAGGATTTTCTAGAATATCCTATATCTAGAATGAATCTGCACAGACTAATCAGAAAGTGGCTGCCTGGGGCAGGAAAGGAAATTTCTGGTGATGATGGAAATGGTATCATGAACGGGGTAATGATTATAGAGTTATTTGTCAAAAGTCATCAACAGTTATATAGTTAGAATGTGTCCATTATATTCTGTATAATTTATGCCTCAGTCATGTTTATTTTAAAAATTTTAAAAATATTAAAATAATGTGTTGTGGATTTGTGTTGAATTTAGAAAATGTGAAATATTTTGAGGTTTTGAATGACATGAAAGAAAGATGTGGGGGGCGCCTGGGTGGCACAGTCATTAAGCGTCTGCCTTCGGCTCAGGGCAGGATCCCGGCGTTCTGGGATCGAGCCCCACATCAGGCTTCTCTGCTAGGAGCCTGCTTCTTCCTCTCCCTGCTTGTGTTCCCTCTCTTGCTGGCTGTCTCTCTCTGTCAAATAAATAAATAAAATCTTAAAAAAAAAAAAAAGATGTGGAATTTTTGTGTTTGTTGAAAGAGTGCTAGATCAAAAGAAAAACAGTGCTTTTAGATGAAGGAAACTTGAAGCCTGTTTTCTTCATTTTGGTATACTCCTAACCCTCGCATGCTGGCCAACTGAAAGTTACCGCTCAATGAATTGTGGTTGAATTTAATTCATGTTAATTTTCGGAAAATCAATTACCTCAAAACGTCAAGTGACTGCCTTTCATATTTTACTCTGTTCTTGTTCATCTTGAAAATAAGACATAGTTTTCTAAATGAAAGACCTTTATTTTTAATAAATAATGAATTCTTGTCCTTGTGAAGTGTTGTGCCATGTTGTACATGGGTTGGCGTTTCCAACACCTCAAGCATATTGGCTTTTGATTCACCCTTTCTTTTAAGCCGAGTTCTTCTAGGAAATGTGTTCAAAATTGTACCGTGTGAGATATGGATGACAACAGTTCTTTGTCAGAGAGGTACTTGAAACATTATGATTGATTTCTGTGGAAGGCTATACTTTTCCATGTGTGGATTTCTTCCCCCCCACTGCCGACTTTATTGACATATAGTTAACATATAACATTGTGTACATTTAAGGTGTAAAATGTGATTGTTTGATACACACATATATTGCTAAATGGTTACCACAATAAGATTAGTTGAAACATCCATCAACTCAGATAATTATAATTTATTTTTTTTTGGTAAGAACCTTTAAGATTTACCCTCTTAGCAACTTTCAAGTATACAATACAGTGAATGTCTCTTAAAAAGTGGATTTATTGATTTCTCTGTAAAAATGAGATCAGGGCAAAGAACAGAAATTTGTTTACATGGGAAATTTTGAGTTTGGATTAGGCTGCAAAGTACCTTTATAATACAGTTCACTTGGCAACCGTCAAGTTTGTGAATTGACAAACACCCTTTGGAAGGAGGAGCTACAGACAGATTTTGAATCTGAGCCATTTACTGTCATATAAATACAAAGACCTATTTCTTTAAAGGATATACATTCTTTTAAACCCCAGAGTGTCACAAGATCATTAACGACTTTAAGTGTTATCTTGTACTACATGTCTGTTTTAAAGTTAAGCTCTTCTGTTTGCTTTTCTTTTCTTCTTTTTTTTTTTTTTCTGGAATGCATTCTTGGAGCTCATTATGTCTCTGCATATAATTTATCCTGGATAAAAAATGGGATCTCATTCAGTTTTTATTATAAAGCTCTTTGAGGCTATTTTGCTTCAATATAATTTGACTAATTGCTTTTCATACTTACTAACAGATATTGTTATTTGTATTTAAAAAATAAATGAATATGGAACTAATTTGGGGAGGATGTTTAGTGATAGTGGACTATTTCACAGTAAACAATTATTTAACAAGCTTGGAAGAATACTTCCATGTATTGTATTGATTATTGTAACATTAACCTATACAAATAACCCTCTATTAAGGTCAAATTACTTACCAGGTAGTCTTTAGTGAAACCTATACTATACTGATGACAGATTAGAAATTGACATATAACTATGGATATAAAATAACAGTAGTGTAGCAATAAATCATGGTTTGATTAGGCCCTTCACTCATGAAATGAAGAGGTGGGAGCTCAATTACATGACATCACTGATTTTCCTGTTCCGAGTTACTGTCTCTCCCTCTCTTGATGTCCCTCCCCCTTCATAATTAAAATAATAGCCTACAACAAGCAGCTTTTGTACAAACGTTAGCTTAAACCAGCGCTCTTATGAACTCCATATCAAATCTTGTGGAAACTTCCCAACAAGGGAGATATATATATATATATATATTTTTTTTTTTTCTTAATTTCCAAACCAAGGGCTGTATTTTTAAGGTAATCTGGAGTGACCAAAAGAACACTCGCATAGGAATTCAGTTGCCTGTCAAGGTATATCACATGGGGTGGGAATGGGGCATTCACTGAATCCCACACTTGTGTAGACAAACGTGCAGCATGTTTTTGACCATTCCCAACCCAGACGTTTAGCTTGATAGCAGATAACATCGACACACGAGACGTCAGAAAGTTCCATGGGGTGCTTGGGTGGCTCAGTTGTTAAGCGTCTGCCTTCGGCTCAGGGCGTGATCCCAGGGTCCTGGGATCGAGCCCCACGACAGGCTCTTCTGCTGGGAGCCTGCTTCTTCCTCTCCCACTCCCCCTGCTTGTGTTCCCTCTCTTGCTGGCTATCTATCTGTCAAATAAATAAATAAATAATCTTAAAAAAAAAAAAAAAGAAAGTTCCAGGTCACTGCGATCACATAAGTAAATAAATATTGTATAACCCTGTACAAACAGAACACCAGGTGGTGTACTTTATGAGAAGGCAGCTGAAGGAATCCTGAGGATACCGTGTTTTAGCGTACCCAAAGGGAGACACGTCATCTTCTGCATATGAGGAGAGATATGCAAGTTTTATAGATATCTCTATAAATACACACACACACACACACACACACACACACACACACACACACAAGATAGAGATATATGTAAAGGGGTGGCTATAAAACTTTAAATCGTGGGTCTTACTACTCTATAGTTGCTTTTCACCTATTGAATTATGATTCTCAGTTTCTAAAATAAATATCATTGTTATGCTTTGAGTTCAAGAAAATAACCTTTTGAAATTTTTCTCTTTCTTTCATAAGTAGAGCGTATTCCCAATGTGCTCGCAATCAAGGGGCGTTAAAAATAGATTAAAATCTTTACCCTAACTACTTTTATAGGCTATATATCCTAAATGTTAATATTTTCCCCACGAGTTTTCTTTAGTGACATCACAAGGATAATAATAAGAATGTGAAAATGCTAAATGTATTCATCATAAAATCACTAACTTTATCTTTTCTTGCTTCAGGCTGATCGGTATTGATAAAGATAAGCTCTACAGCGCTTGTTTGGCAGGGATGCTTGTGAATTCCTCTGGTGATTATAGCATATTTTCCTGTACTGCAAAAAAAAAAATCATGTGGGAAACATATCTTCATTTCAGATGTGTGTTTTTATTGGCAGTTATAGGATGTAAGTGATAAATAAACGATAGCGCCCACATGTTCTTGAGACTAGGGAGTGGTCATAGTTTTGTCCTTGACAAAATATAAGGTGCAAACAGCTGTACTGCTCTGTTAGGCTCATGTGAATTTTCCATGTTAAAAGATGAAATGCAGTGTATGTGTGCTTTTTAAAACTCTCTTTCAATCAATATGATTCTTAACTACTAAACCAAATGTCTTGTGTAGTGTCTGGCAAATGTAAACAGAGAGGACATCTTTGCTGACTATCATCTGGTCAGTCTTTATTAGTGGCTAATTTACTGTCAAGAGCCCTCATGGTACTTTGCAATATAGAATTCTATACAATATTTACTTTATGCTAACCTATAACATATTTGTTACTTTACTTTTTTTATGTCTTTACTTTCATCAGTGTCTTAGGTTTATTTCGGCAACTATCTTGAGAATAGATGACGTGGAAGGTGCTCTGTTGGCCTTGTCACTTTGAGGTCTACTCATGCTCTGGAGACATCTCTCCTCTCATTTCTGATACATTTCTTGTTCTTCTTGTGAAGAATCCTGGAAGTTCCTATAACTGGGAAATGGTGAAGAGTGTGTGATAGATTTTCTTATCACCCAAATAGCAACAGCTCTGTGCGACTTTGTTATTTAAACATGAAAGAAAACAAAATAAAGCATCGCAAAGAATCTCAGATGAGTATTACCAGGGAAGGCGTTTAGATATGCTGGCTCTATTCTCTACCACGTCACACACATTTGTATTTACATCAAATATGTATCCTTTTTAATTAGGAATAGTTGAAGAAACAAGGAACTGTTTTCAGAGAAATGCTATTGAGGCCAAAATGAGTGAGGACTTTGGTATTTTCACTATTTCTGTAACATTTCAAACTACTACTTTATTTTTTTTAAAGATTTTATTTATTTATTTGACAGAGAGAACGACAGCCAGAGAGAGAGGGAACACAGGCAGGGTGAGTGGGAGAGGAAGAAGCAGGCTTCCAGCAGAGCAGGGAGCCCGATGCGGGGCTCGATCCCAGGACCCTGGAATCACACCCTGAGCCGAAGGCAGATGCTTAATCACTGAGCCACCCAGGCGCCCCTCAAACTACTACTGTAGAATGAAATTCACTTTGCTCCAGATTTCAAGATGACCAGGTGCTTAGAATTACTTCTACATTTAATCGAGAAATACTTATTTATGGTTTATGAACATTTATTGACTGTCTACCCTGGGCTTGATACTGGACTATAAAATGACTAAGAAACCATTCTCTCTCAAAGGGCTTCTTGCTTGGTTGGTAGAGACACACACATAACACATAGATGCAATTCAGTGTTGTATGTGTTTGGGGCACAGAGGAGGGGTTGGGGTGGAAGTGGTCAATCTTATTTCATGGAGCTCATGAAGAAATTCACAAGAAAGGTGACATCTGATCTGTGTTTTTAAAGATTGTGGAAGTTTGCTATGCAGATGGGTGTGAGGAGAAAAGAATGTTCTATTGGGGGCAGAAACAGAAACAGAGAGGCAGAGGCATGAAATGACCCTTGAGGACAGTTGAATGCTGCTTGTTCTTGGTGACTGAGAGTAGGAAGGCAAAGAAAAGAAAACAGCATATCGTGTGGAAGTTTATAGCGGACCCTGGATAAAATCACTTATGTCTTTGTTAAAATATTACTTAGTTTTTAGTAAAAGAAATGTTTTCAGTTTTAAATGGGAGATTTCAGATTTTGAACTTTGAACCCTTAATTAGAGTAAATGTATCAGAAATTACAAGAATCATAGTTGTTAACAATTATGCAATATTAATCTATCAATATATGTGACCTCTTGTTCAAAGAGCAAATGATAATGGTTGCATGAAGTAAAGAGAGAACAACCTTTTATTGGTCAAGAAAATCAAAACCAGGGGATTCACACTGCTTTCATAAAAGCATATTTTCACCTGAAAATCACCTGGTGTGCTTGTTGAAAATACGAAATCCATGACCTTCCCTGAGGAGACTCTGATTCAGTGGGTCTGAAGATGAGGCTCTGGGCTCTGCATCGCTAATAAACTCTACAGGCGATTGGCTTGTCCACTGAAGGGAAGCATTGAGTACTTGACCCCCTATAGTGAAAATGTGTTCAGTAGTATTTTTTGTGACCTTTAAAGCATGTTTATGTGCTTCCAATATATTTGATCGAGAAACTAGAAATTTTCCCCAGCTAATTCAACTGATAACAAGACATGGCTATGTGAGGCCATAACCAAGCCAAGCCATTACCTGCATGGGTAACAGCCGCCTACTGTAATGGAAGGCTATGCCCACGCAGTGGCCCTGCGAGCATAGATCAGTAAAGCACTGGGAAATGTAGCCTCTATACCATTGCTCTTTATTAACAGTTGGTCTACATATGTGGTACATGAAATATTCCCATCAGGAAATGTGGGACTGGCTTTCATTTGAGCTAGTATCAACTCTTCTCAGATGAATCAAGAAAAATAGTTAGGAGAGACACCAAAGAGCAAACCGCGTTCTTTCCTTAAATGCTGTCTGGGTACATTGTAGAATACCCAGCAGAGGGGTGGGCACTGTCTCTGTCGAATAGTATTTGCTTAAGCATATTCTTTTTGGTTATTCTGTTATTTTTTAAATAAATTTTATTTTATTTATTTTTTTAAAGATTTATTTATTTATTTATATGAAAGAGAGAAAGAGAGAGCACAGAGGGAAAGGGAGGAGTCGTCTCCCTGTTGAGCAGAAAGCCAGAAATGGGGCTCGATCCCAGGACCCTGGGATCATGACCTGAGCCGAAGACAGATGCTTAGCTAACTGAGCCACCCAGGTGCCCCTATTCTGTTATATTTTTAACAATGATAAGCACATAAATTATTGGCTTAGTTAAAAAAAAAGCTTTGTGGACTTGCAGGTCTGATGTCCAAATTTAGACTTCTGAAGGATGGGAAATGGGGGGATAAGAAATGTGACTTTCATTCTTTCCTTTCTGTGAATTCCCACTGCTCTTGCCCATTTTGCCTTCTTTGTTTCCTCCTCAGTCTGAGCCTTGGTTGCACCACTTCCCATCATTCTCTTGGTCTTCTGTTAGCACAGGGAGCAGCAGGACAAATGAAATCGAGATTCTCCTTAGTGACGGTTTTCCTGGTTCGTGACCTGATTATTTTCCAGAATTAGTTTCTGATGTATGGCTCAAAGTTCATCTTCATATTCTGATTACTAAAATAAATAGTCCTTGGAGTTTTTATTTTCCATTTTATAATTAAAGGGTGATCATTGATATTTAATGTATGTGATACGCATTGTTTAATTTATATGTTTAAAATTGTACCTAGAAATAAAAGTGTCATTTGTTCTCCACCAAAAATTAATTAATATTTTTTTTTATATTTTAGTTGCCAGATTGGGCAAACCACAACATAATGAGAAATTACTTTTTCGACTTTCCTCATCTCAGGTATTGATGACATAGGACGATTTTCTTTTAGGGGGATTCTTTAGAAATACCATAAATCCTAACAAATTCCAATTTATGAAGCGGCAAGTTTTAAAGCCCAAAATAGATGAGAGGGTTTTTTACTGTTGTTCTTTGGTCCTTTTGTAAAGATTCTGTGTAATAATATTAGAAACAGATCAGAAGTCCTTGAACTTAACATAAGACTAGAACACACTAGATGGTGCTGTTATCCCAATTGCGATCATGCACTGGAACCCATGCTAGAATAAAGTTAGACTAAAGCTAGAATGAAGGAAAGAATGCTCAGGGCGCATGTTGGATTTTGTCTTCCAGCAGAGGATGCACTCATATCAGATTATATAATTCACTTTCACAGCATTGCATTTGCATTTTCCTCAGAAATGACTTGCTGAAGTTTTGCACTAATACAGCCTTGTTTTTAATACACGTGTGGGGGTGCCTACACATGAACACAACTGTGAGACTGGGACTGTGCAGGTATTCTGTTTTATCTGACTTTCTGATTTTATTGCTCACGGCTTCATCAAAGGAGCACTCGGTTCCAGTCGGCTTCCCTGGATGTGGCTTACCTCCCGCCACCTCCTGGTTTCCCACTGTCTTCCTAGTTGATGGGATAGCTCTCCATCAACTGTTTCCATCAATATTTTGCCTGTTCTAAAGGACCAATTTCAAACGCTACGCCTTCCATGAAGCCCTTCCTCATTGCTTCAATCAGTCTTCCTTTACGCTGAATTCCCGTAACACCTCCAGACTCAGTTTACGCCTGTCATTGTTTACCTTGCATTCTTCATATACTTTTCTAATTATCTTCCAAACTCCTTGAGAACATGGACAATTACTTATGCAGTTCCTTCTACATCTTCTTCTCATATCAACCTTTACATGACATTCTACATCTTGAACGTAATTGGTGCTTATAAATGTGGATGCACTGAGAGAATAAAAGAATGAACAAGTAGGGTGCCTGGGTGGCTCAGTTGTTAAACGTCTGCCTTCGGCTCAGGTCATGGTCCCAGGGTGCTGGGATGGAGCCCCGCATCAGGCTCCTTGCTCTGCTGGGAGCCTGCTTCTTCCTCTCCCACTTCCCCTGCTTGTGTTCCCTCTGTCACTGGCTGTCTCTCTCTGTCAAATAAATAAATAAAATCTTAAAAAAAAATGAACAAGTGAATTACTATTAGAAAAGCATTTGTTTGCTCTCCACCCTTCACCACACTGCTCTGGACTGGAGAAATTGCTTTCTATTGATTACATCAATCACTCTTTCCTCTGGCTTCCAGTTGGCATGGCCGATAGGAAGTACAACAAGAAATAGGAAGGTAAGAGAAAAGTAGAGGTATTTATTCTCCAATCTTCCTCTGGGCCAAGTCATGGTTTGGCCACAGCTCCATTTCTCCTCATAAGGCCACAGCTCTTGACAGGTATCTGGCAATCACTCCCTTCCTTTGCCCCTTCAAGTCAAGTGGTGGTAGCTTTGATGGTTCACTGTTCCTCATTTGCCTTAACATTGTCTCTTTAAAAAATTTTTTTCTAGTTTTATTGAGAAACAATTGACATATATTATTGTATAATGAACTCTGTCTATATTAATCTATCTGCAATCAACTGATTGAAATGCGACATCTATGACCCATATACAAACTATGACCCATAGAAGGTCCTTAGAAAATGAGTCGGCTCACATATAAGACATTATACTTTCTGGTAATGTGACCAAGGCATCATATCTTAAAGGATTGTTTATATAACTGAGATTTGATTTTCCCTTATTCTCAGGTCAGAAGACAGCTTACTCTGACCCACATAAATGCTTACTCTCATTTGCTAAGGTATTCAATATAAGCTTATTGATTATTGGAGGATATTTATTATTGCATAGAAAAGAAATTACTACAATAATATTAACGATAGCTTTACTTGTATATAGGCTAATTGCTATTTACATATTTTCTTATTTTAAAAGTCCATTTAGGGGTGCCTGGGTGGCACAGCGGTTAAGTGTCTGCCTTCGGCTCAGGGCGTGATCCCGGTGTTGTGGGATCGAGCCCCACATCAGGCTCCTCTGCTATGAGCCTGCTTCTTCCTCTCCCACTCCCCCTGCTTGTGTTCCCTCTCTCACTGGCTGTCTCTGTCGAATAAATAAATAAATAATCTTTAAAAAAATAAATAAAAGTCCATTTATTATTTTTCTGCTAATATACAGAATCACTGACTCAAAGAACTAAAACATTGGTTTTCGAACCATTATTTGAGAGGCCTAGGGATTCCCAAATTAAGTTTTTGCTTCAACATAAAAAACAAAATACATGTGATTTTTAAGCTTTTGGCAAATCCGTGATTAAGACGAGCATCAAAGTATGAGATGGTATCTAAGACGGCGTCTTGGAATGCCGGAACTAACCCTCGTGTGATAGGACTCAGATGAAAATCTTTTCTGCCTACCAAAATAATGACTGAAACAGGTTGAGAAATCTGTTCATTGATTCTCTTCCAACACAGACAATAGCCATGTGGAAGGTTTTTTCAGCTGTAAGATAGCAGTCATTTATGCAACTCATAGAGGTTTTAAGATGATTAAATGGCATAACAATGTATACAGCATCCTACTCAGGACCGGCAAAAAGTGATCCATATATACTAATTTTCCTATTTTTCTCAAAATTGGACAATCACTAGCCAGAAGATCACATCAAAGCTTGGGCCTCCTGATTTCAAGTTCAAAGTTAGTTCTGCCTTACTGATGTTGCCCCAATTTGCCTCTATGTACATTAATTTCTTTTTTTTTCAGTTATAATTTTCTCTTTGCACAGACGTAGAACATAGCAGTAGATCAGGAAAATCTAGGCTACGACATGGATTTTACTCGGCATTAGACGTTCCACTAGTATTGTATTGTCTGCTTGTGTGTGTAGTCATTGTCTTAGACATTTGTTCATTTCCCTTCTGATACTTACAAGCTCTGATATAAGAAAATCATGGCGTATGTGATTAGAGCATTTGATTTTTCATTCATAATTTGCTGTCATTTTTGAGATTGTGAATTAAATGGCCCTTTTGACCATCGGTTGCTGGCTTATGCCTTGCAGACATTGCCTACCCGCTTCCTAACATTGGACACCTGAACTCTGGAAGAATGGCATGAGGTTCGTGTGCCTCTGTCTTCTGCCAACAGGATTCCACTTCCCACTAATCTGACCCATTCTTTGGCTGACTAGGTCATGGGCCTGACATCAGGAGATAAGGCAATTCTGGGGGAGATGAGTTTTTTAATTCATTTCGAATGTAAGTATTTGAGTCAAAGTCTATTGCTGGTGAAAGGAAATGTGTAGTTATTGAGTTAGAAATTTGTAGTTCCAGGGTAGTTCTTCAATCTGCTTTAGTTGAAACCAGTTTGATATTTTCACTCTTTGGATATCCAGGAAAGGACACCCACATGGAATCAATGGGTAAAGGTGAAAACACCACATAAAATCTTCAGAGAAAGAAAACATCTGAATTCCAGTCCCCGGATAATAGACTATAGCCCTTAAATTTCCTTAAAAATTTTCAGTTTCTCCTGAATTTTGCCTCTATCAATCAGACATCAAGTACATACCTACCCATGCCTGTACGTGTTTGCAATTGTAAGAACATATTTTACATGTGGGAATATGTGTATATAGAGATAGAAACACTTTAAGATCATTCTTATATTTTCTAGACCCAATGTATGGATTTTTGTGGAGAATCAAATAATTTGTCTTGTTGATGGGGCTGCCTTGGTTGATGCCGGCTTACGCAATGCATGAAGGACAATGGCTTTTTTCAACATAGAAGCCCACAAAAGAATATTCCATCGATATGTAAGTTACTTTTCAGAAGTGCTGTTACTTACAGAGTGAGTCATAAGGCACAAGCCCTCTGCTCCTGGTGCACCAAATACAGCTGTGGGTCGTGTGTATTTGGACACAGAAGGGCCAGGAGTGACATCCTGCCGTACTCTATGTCCTCAGACCCCCGCTCAGGGCCCAACTGTTACTTCAAATGAGAGAGACATAAGAAAGATAGTGTCCTAGTCATCTTCCACTTTTATCAAACCAACGCCCTGGAGGAAAACCAGGAAAATCCCACTCAACACAGAGAAAATGAATCCCACAGGATGGGATGTCAGAAAAAAGGGCAGGAACTGAAATAAAAGAGGATGCTATTGCCACATACAGTACATATATGATTTTTTACTTATATATGAAAGATTGTTATATATACTAAGAAAAATTTGACATGAGGTGGGTTTTTTTTCCCCCAAAAGGAGCGTGTTTTTTTTCTTCAGTAATAAATCACCATATTTGGCAGACATTTGTCTCAGAGCATGCAACTGTCATTTGAAAATAGTAATTGCTAACATTTTTGAGAACTTACCATGTCCTAAGTGTTTTATATTTTTGCTTACCACTCACCACCACCCCGTGGCATATTTTCTTTCATCCATTTTACCAAGAAGGCCTAAGGAAATTAGGTCAACAACCAAGTCAAACATGTTATTAATGGTGCCCAGAATATACATGGCTGTCCAGTAACTGCGTATAATCCTTATGAGAAAGAATGAGGGAATGATCAGTAACAAGGATGCTTTTCATTTATAACCCAAGACACTAATGAGATAGAAGAATGATTCTCATAGAAACCAGAGATACTTCCCAAGCCTATTGGCCACAGCGTTGGTAGAGGAAGGCACCACCTGAGCAGATGAAATAGCAATGGCTAATTTCGATTTGGTTATTTAACACATTTTGTCCTTACTGAAAACAAGAATGACCTTGACCCTGGTCTATAGAGGACAACATAAGCTCGCATATCACATTCACTAAAAGACGCTTCTTATCTGGTTTTGCACAATCGGGAGCTAAGATCCTGATTGTGATAATCACTATTAGTTGAGTGATCTTTGCAGCTTCAATTGAGGAGGAAAAGTTAAGTACAATCGAACGCCATCTAAGTATTGACCTAAAAGTTGAAGTTCAACCAGATAGGAAGAATATGGAAAGAATTCAGAATAGAATAAAGAAGTAGATTCATTGAATCCAATCTAGTTATATACTGACTTATGTGAGAAGGTTGCAGGTTCAAGTCAGGCTTGAAAATTGGGTAATGTGTTGCTAGAACCCAAAGACAAAGTCTTCAAGAGCAGCCGTTTAGAAGGCATGAGTTTTGAGCCCCTATTGGCATTGAGCTGACCATAAGAGGCTCGGCTCATTCTTTAAGAACATACAAAAAATTGGATATATGCATTTTCAGCTTTCTTGACCCCAAAAAGCATCTCTCTAGTTAGTATGAAATCTCGTTAGCTGAGAAGATCACCCCAATGTTCTTTGGATAATAACCCCGGTTATCTTGAGAAGGTAGAATTATTTAATTAGTGGGTATTACAGATTCACCTGGGGAACCAAAATATCTGTTTTCTGTTTCTTTTCAGAGCTGGACCTCCTGAGATTTAACTGGGTTCACAGAAACTCATCCAGGGATTACATTTGTCAGACTCCCTTGTAACTGTAACCGTATCACTAAATTGTGGACAGCACAATGTGAACAGTGGTGAGTTGTACTCCTTCCTGGTCTTTCCATTAAAATAATTGAGCGTGCAGAACCCTGGCTTTTTATTCCCTCCCTGCTGGGTGGGAGATGGTTTCAACTGCTTTACTTAAAAATATAAAACACTTTTTAGAGATGGAGTAATCAGTCTAGTCAATCCATAATAGAGGAACCACTTTACTACCCACCTACTTCTAAACTCTTAATGAGAAAGAAATAAAACAGTGTCTTGTTCAAGCAAATGTATTTTAAATAGCTTTATTGAGATACAATTTGATATACCATAAGGTTCATCTGTTTTAACTGTATAATATTTATGGAATTGTGCAGCCAAGACCATGACTTAATTTAGAATACTTTCATTACCCCTAAGCCCTCAGCTACACCCCTCTGTCCTATACAACCGCTGACCTATTTTCTGTCTGTATAGATTCGCCTATTCTGGGCATTCATATGAGTGATATTATACAGTATGTGGACTTCTGTGACTTTCATTCAGCACAATGTTCTTGAGATGCATCCATTTTGCAACATGTATCAATACTTCATTCCATGTCATTGCCAAGTAATATTCCACTGTATGGATACACCATAGTTTGTTTTTTCGTTTGTCAGTTGATGGGCATTTGGGTAGTTTCCACTTTTTGGCTAGTGTGAACCATGGACATTAGTTGACAAGTTTTTATGTGGACATGTTTTTCATTATTCTTTGATATATATATATATATATATATATATATATATATATATACATATATATATATACACATATATATATATACATATATATATATATACATATATATATATATACATATATATATGTAGAATTACTGTCGTATAGTAACTCTATGGTTAACATTTTGAGAGACTGACAAACTATTTCCAAAGTGACTATAGCATTTTTTACATTCCCACCAGTAATATGTGTGTGTGTATATATATATATACATACACACAATAAATTATGACATAAATTATATACTGGAATAAAGAAATCAGGGACAGATGACTTATGAGCATATTTAGACCATGAATCTAAGAGACAGAGAGACAAACAATGTTAGCTTGTTGAAATACATTCCAAGAACAGTTTGCAGCCTAAGGAATGTATTACTTGGAATATAATGGGAGCTACAGTATTTGTATATAATTATAAATTTAATATAAATTATATTTATAATTATATATATTATAATGTGTCTTGAAGTGTCTTTTTTATACAATTGAACTTCTACCCTTGAGTGATAATCCAAATATTTAAAAACTAATGCACCATAGGGAACAACCAGTGTTGTGCTGAAATCTACTTAAACTGGCTCTTGAGAGCCAATTGTTAAGTATTTAGGAATTTTATCAGCCAGTTATTAAGTCTTTGGTACTTGAAATCACCCATTGGTGGGTCTTTACACCACAGAGAGTGGCAAATGCTACAAACCAGGGGCTTTCTGTTCTGGAAAGCTGGTTTACCACACCACTGGAACCAACCAATCAGAATGGATGCTAATACCGTAGGAATAGAGGTCAGTGGTAAATAACAGTTTCTTCTGCATCAGTGAATTCCAGTTGAATATTCATCAACTCTGTTTATTCCCTAATTAATACAGTGGACATACGGTTTAACTCCAGCCAGATAGAAGTATAGAAATAGTAAAATAAATTCAAAGCATTCCTAATTGTGTGTTAAGTTTGGAAATTAACTTCGTTTATGTGATACTTAAGCATTTGTAATAGATTTTGGCATTTTAGAGAATGTAGGAGATTTGTTAAGTTTCCAATTTATGAAAATTGACTTAGACTCGTGACTTTAAGTTAGAAAGTATGAGAAAATTA
Organism: Ursus americanus; assembly: GCF_024610735.1. NCBI lineage: Eukaryota > Metazoa > Chordata > Mammalia > Carnivora > Ursidae > Ursus > Ursus americanus. The sequence goes on from NC_142153.1 coordinate 32,534,856, forward strand.
TTGTTCATAAACAGTGTTAAAAATTTAGAATGACTTGGTGCTCACTGTATTCATAAGTCAAATCTGTTAGATTTATAAGGATGCTTAAGTACTTAAAAGGTTTTGTTCATAAGAGGCATTTGAAGTATTTCAGAAGAAAATCAAATATAATAAACTGATAGATCCAATTAACCATGATTACTAAAATGCTTCTCTTGATGTTTGTTAAAATTTACCAGATTACTAAATAGAATAAAGTGATTTACTAGTTGAACTTCAAGATTGAGGAAAATATAAATTGGAAAATTTGATTTAAATAAAATAAATATTACTTTGTAAAATCAAATTAAAATCTATCCTAGCTACTAAAGGTGCTCTCAAGGGCATAAAGAACCCTTGGCGACATGCAGAATCTATCTGTATTTCTAGGTTCCTGACTCAAAGGACTATAGAAAAATATGTAAAAAGATTTACTGAGAAGGACTACTCCTATACCCTAGAAAGAGAACCAAAAGGATACAATACGTGGTTCTGGTAAGGGTCTCCATTTCCTCTTCACTGGGAACTTGTGGTCATAGTTTGTCATCATGATTGAGAGATGATGCTGCCCGGGCCCAGTGGCCTCTTCCATTCTGCTTCTTGTCTGTGCTCCACAACCAATATATTCATCTCTTCACACCCAGTGTCCTTACCACTATTTTCAGATTCACCATCTCTGCTGAAGCAATTTCAGTTTGCCTCAAATATTAAGCATTTATTAATAACTTTTCATACAAATTTAAAGTGCTCTGGAGAGTGCTGGTTGCCAAATGGAGAACGTTATCATGGGAATGGCTGGATTCCAAGGTCTCTGCCTCCGCGAGCTTCGTTCTCTGCTCTCTGTGTCTGTCTGCCTCCCTGTAGCAAAGAGAACACTGTACTCTACATTTCTCATGAGAAGCGTTCCCCCTTGGCTTGAAGTGCAATTTGTAAAGTCTAAATCCAACCATATCAAGATTCTTTTTCTTTTGCACAATTTAACATCCCTTCCGGTAGCAATGGCTCAGAGAAATCCCTGTTTATATTTGTATTTTTTTCCTGAATGTTTTGCTCATTATAGTGAGGGTTACTATTTTACCCTAAGCTAACCCCAGATATCACATGAGCTACAAGAACAGTCTTTGGCTGTGGGACCTGATTCATTCAGCACATTCTGTAAATGACTCTAAGTTTCACATGTGCAGGATTTCAGTTGTTGTTGTTGTTGTCATAAGCAACTTCCAGCCTCATGTTCACAGGAGGACATCTGCAGGAAACCCCACGCTCTGGTCTTCATCCTATCCATACTTCAGTGTATAAATGTTTACATTCCTCTGGAGAGAAATCCTTAAGATTCAATATGCTCTATTATCAAAATTCCTTGAGAGATTACCAGAATCTGTTATATACTAATATTCTGTGTTCAAGAAGGTAGTACAATTTTAAAAGCTTTTCTATTCACTAGAGAAGCCAATCCTAGGACTGGTTTTGTCACAAGAGAAACCAGATCCAAATTCGTCATTAAAGTGTGTTAAAATTCTGTTCAAATAAACGAAGAAGTTGAAAGACACATCATGGATTCCAAATGCCCTGTTCATTGGGTGTCTGGATATTGGCATCGATTTCCCAGGTAACTGAAGGCCTCCGATACTGAACATGTTTCATCCATTAAGTGACTGTGTAGTTTTGATTGACAAAATCCTAACTGAAGCATCTCTGGAAGTGGTTCATTTGGCTTGGCATTTACGATTATGAACTAGTATTACCCAGCAAGACAAGACCATTCACACATCACCGAAGGGCTTCCTTGTCATGTGCTCCTTGGCCTGACAGGACACCCACAGAGGAGGAAGGGACATAGGCGTTTCTAAAGCACTGTTGTGTGAGAAATGCAATGATCACAAGCAGGGGATGGAGAAGAAATGCTATCCAGTTTCCCTAAAATACAACCTCAGCAACATTGAATGGGGGCAGAAAGAACAGTAGCATATAAGAGTCAACCTTACATGAAAAAAGAACTCAGGGAGAGATGACTTATGGGCATATTTAGCCCATGAATCTAACAGACAGAGGCAAACAATGTTAGCCTGTTGAAAAGTATTCTGAGAGCAGGTCACAGACCAAGGCGTGCATTACTTTGCATATAGTGGAGAACACCATCATCTTTTTGGAACCATACACAACACATACAGTGACATGTTCCACTAGGAGTTTCGCTCTATATTAAGGATCTTCTTAATTGTCTTTGGTATTTTACTCCACTGAGGAAAAGCAGATTTTCATGAAACTGTGTGATCAAGTTTTTGAAGTAAGTTCATTCCACTCGGATCTGTGACTTCAGCTTACGTCCTAAACTCAAAGCTCTTGGCTTTTTGCTTTGTTTTAAATGCAGGGCTTCCATTTCTTACGGAGCCCCGTAGCTCTACCTTCTTTCTTCATCTCTATCCAGACAGCCTGTTAGTTCTAAAACCGTCCTCTTCATTCTCTTAGCCTTATGTTTTATACAAGTTGATAATGAAAAAAATTGGAGGTAAATTAACATGAGAATAAAATTCTAAGTGATTCAGTATTCTGTACATCGCAGGATTCTATGACTCTGCCATGACGGAATGAGAGAAATACCACCTTTCATTTGCAAGTAAAAACGTTTTGCTATGCTGAAGTTAAGAGTTTCTGGAAAAAGAAAAGCGCTTGTTGCTAAGATGTTGACAAATGAGTATGTGCAGAGATTGGCCTTTTTAAAGCCTGCATGTGTTAGCCTCCTGAGAGTTCCGTGCTGCCCACACAGATCACAGAGGAAGGTAACACGGCAGGTTAAGGACATCAACTCACCCTGTATCCCGCTCTCTTATTCGTACTTGCTTTCTCTCCCCAGTGCCCTCTCCACACTCTATCTTTTGCTTAAGTCTAAACATTAACATTATTGCAATAATGCAGTTTGCTTCTACCAATAACTTTCTTGTCAGGAGACATCTGTTCTGTTATGAAAAGTCTTTCCTAGTAAAGCATCAATCATGTCTCACTTGTAAAGCAAAACACATTTTTTGGGGGTCCCTAGATAGCAAAATACTGCTGAGAAAACAAACCGCGCAGAAATATTAACTGTGGCATATTAATATATGTATTCTGAGCATGCTTTATTTGCCTGCCGTCGGTGCTGTGTGATTCTGACAGTATGGGCTGCTGACCTTGTATGTCTGAACCCGCAGAGGGTTCGTCAGTGTCCTCCCTGAAAGCATCATAATAGGCTAATTGCCATAGAGATTCACATGATGAGAATACGATGCTGGGTTTTAGGCACTTTGTTCTCATCTGCTAAAAACACAGTTCCTGAAACTGTTGCAACTGTCTGAGTCCCTTCCAAAGCTGTGGATACATAAAGTCAAGCTACCTGGGAAGTCTTAGGCCATCATCTAGGTGTTTGCAAACTCTTAGATTCTCTGCATCATGGACATAAAACATCTGGTTGACAGAACAAAACTTTTTCTCGACATCCTGATGTCTTTGTATTTTACTGACACGCTCACTCTTTACATTTATAAAATAGGATTCTCTGCTTTGAGGCCCACATTATTACTTTCTAAATTCCGATCGATCTCATGTATTATAGCATGTGTTGAGTGAAACGAGAATGTATTGCTCTTTGCCTATGTCAAGCCTGGAAGTTGGGTATAAAGGAGAAATTAACGTAGTTTGGGTGAATATTTCTACACCAAAAACTACCTTGGGTGTTGTTAGAGCTAAAAAGAATGTATCGGGCAGTGTCCAGTCAGAAAACAAAACCATGCTAAGTATTTCAAGTAGAGAGGATCGGATACAAAGGACTCGGAGGGAAGGGAGAAATAAAAGGGAGAAAGAAGAGGGCGCCAAGGGGGTGCTATGGAAGGAGTGAGGTGCAGAGATCGGGCATCTGCTTGTGCTCCCAAGTCAGAGTCCCTGAACCTGCACCTGCAGCTTTCTCTAGAGATCCTGTCTTTTCCAGAGCTGCAGACCCCAGGAGAGGCCGTTGCCACCAGCCCATCCCTTCTGCCCCAATGGCGACGACCAACCGCTGCCAGCAATGTCCACTGCTGTGGGGCCCAGAAGCAGAAACTTCTCTCTTCCTCCTGCTTTCTGATCTGCTGCCCATGCTTTCAAAGGACAGGACTGCACAGGAAGCCAGCCGGGAAGGGCACGCGGGGCATGTGGCTTGCAGACTATGGAGGGGAAGACATGGATCCAGACATGGCCGGTGAGTGAGCAGGTAGACACAATGGTGTGTTGCAAGGTTAACATTGTACACACAGGAAATTAGATTATAATTAACATCAAAACCAAGATGCAAATGTTGGGGATAAAAGGGGGTACAGAAAGGGGAGAGTTGTCCCAAAGCACAGCAAGTGATCTGTGGAGAATATGAAAGTAGGGAAGACATTTTCCTGTATCGCTTGTTGACCTGCCTTTTATGTCAACTAGACAAGAGAGTTTTTAAAAGTTATTGCGTTTAAGTTTCTCAAGTAACACATGAATAAGTTCTCCTTGTAAGACGTTAAAATTTATGGATGCAGGTCAATCTTCCTTTGATTACCAGGACAATTCTAGTCCCTTCCCAGACATAACTGTCAGTTTGACGTGTATCCAAAGAGGCTGAACTATATCCTCGAGTAAGAGGAAGGACGAAGTAAAATGTAGCATCATTATACTGTGGAATATTTATGCTGCTTTGTAAGAGAACAGAATATAGATACGTAGTTTTTACGGGCAGCAAGCGGAAATTGAATTTGCAGGAACATATGTAGTATGTTCCATTTATGAGTTTCCTAAAAAAACACAAAAGGAAGTCTTGTTTTAGCTCTGGTGCATGCCTCTAACATTGTCTCTGCCACCACTGCCGCCTAGTGCATGTCTGGGCTGTTCCTCAGAGTGTCCCCTGCCTGCTGTCCTTTCCCTCCGTTCCAGCCCTGATTCTCTGCTGTTTCCCACCACACAGCTGACGAAAAGAGCGGTGGAAACTGGAACACGAGAAGACAGAGGGGTAAATGGAAAAAAAATAAGCTGAGTTATAAGTAACATCTTAGAATTCTGTTATTGCAAAAACATAATCATAAGAAATGGTTTCTCAAAAACACCATGGATTCTCAGTTCTGTAAAAAGGTTAACAAACTTGTTTTGATTCTTCCTTCCTTCCTCCCTCCCTTCCTTCCTCCCTTCCTTCCTTCCTTCCTCCTCCCTTTGTTCTTTCATCAGTGCTTAGATCTAGTTCCATGTAAATAATGAAGGTGTCAATTAAAGGAGAAACTTTGTAGAAGATAGTAAATAATCTTTGAATGACATCTTTTCTAGATTCCTAAAATTCTGTGTCCAGGGGAGGGATCACTGAGGAAAATGCAAAAAAAAAAAAATCAGTTGCATTGAACATCATTAAACAGCTCAGGTGACGAGGAAGCATTCAAATGGTTATAATCTGGCTCTCCCGCAAAGCAGACCTGAGATGGTGCTTGTTGGCAGAGCGTTTATAGCGAGCGTGCTCCCAGGGAGCACAGGTGAGGGACAGACGGAGTGAAGCACAAAGGAGGAAATGTCAGTACAAGGTGTGTTGTTGGGCTGGTCATCACTGTCTGTGACAGAGGCACCATTTCACCGTGGCTTTCTGAGAACCTTTATATGAGGCGTCTCAGAACTATTTATCTAAAGGATGAAAAAGAAATGCACTTGCCGTCAGTTTCTCTCCTCCATTCTTTGAGGATGGTCTCACAGGTTGTCAGCTCTTCTGTGGGCTTCCCACACCACAAGGTCAGAGAGGACACTGGGAAGGGAGCCAGAGAGAAGCACCAGGTGCCTAAGATGAGACATGGCCCAGCCACACCTGAGCAGAGGTGGGGGCCGCCCGCACGGAGCTCGTCACCATAGCCTTAGCTGCATGTGAGGCCATGAGAACTTGGACACAAGAGGTGTCAGATCCGTAATTCTTGAAAACCGTCTCGGTGAATCACCCAAGTCACATATTGATGGGTGAATGTGAGTGCTGTATTATATTTAATATGTCTTTGATCTGCCTTTCTTCTAGTGCCTGTCATTATGGGATGAAGGGATTCTAAATGGGCATATATTTTTAAATGTCCCACAATTTACAAATACATTTGAATATACAAAGTGCACTCCTCGAGAGCAGGAACTACATTTTATTAATTTCACCATGTCTATCCTTAGTACAGGAACAGGCAATCAAAGGACCTCAACAAATATTTACCCATGGGTGTAAATGAAAACGATCTTCAAAGACACTGAATGGTAAGGTGAATCCAATCCAATCATTCCTTTCAATGCAGTACAGTTTGAGGGGGGAAGCCCTTCTCTGTCATTATCTACCAGCCTCTGCTTCTGATAAGTATAAAGGCAGGAAGGCGGGGTGGGTAGGATATTGTAGTAGAGGAGGAGGGAATGAAATACTTCTCCAAAATATACTCGATACTCCGTAAGTCACGTGTCCTGACCCCAGCGTAAGGGGATTAGCTCATGTCCAGGCTTTGTTTTCCCCCATTTTTCTGTCTCCTTATCCCCACTCTCTGGTTGAGGGCTCTCAGTCGTTTGTGGTTTTCATGTCCACACCGTTCAGCTCCTATTTTAAATCACAGCATGAGGAGTTGTCCGTTTCAGAGAGACAGAACTAGAAACTCCTGAGGACTATCTGGAGCTTGCTGTGGGCCACCCTGAATCTATTGTTACTCCTGCCCCCAGCTTCTCTATAAACGGGCCAGATTTCAAAAAAAGTAATCCCTTAAATGAGAACAGTCCAAAGCAATTCCAAATCAGCGAATACTGAGTCTCTGCTCATCCACAGGACCCCATCCGAGAAGGATGTTGATTTCTCCCAGTCTGTTTACACCAAGCTGACTTGATATTTTTATCTGTTTACAAAGCGGTGCAAAATGTTTACACAGTAGTGACCTGGTTTCTGGGTCTGGAAGTGCTGTTTGCAGTAGAATGTTTTCTAATCTTCCATGAAGCTCTAATCGTGTGCATTTAGCGAGGCCACAGTTCCAGTTGGCGGGAGCTGTTTGGAGAAGGGTTCCACTCCAGTACCGACCTTGTTGGCTTTGTTTTCTGGAGGGTGGTTTCAGAAGCGCTCCCGTGTACCAGACTGCTTGTCTTTTATTGTAGATTTGATTCAAGCTAAACATGTTGGGTTTCTGAAAATGTGTATTTTTAGCCATGGAACTTTTGAGATTCTTCCTGTCTATGCAAGAGCAGAAAAGAGGCTAATGGGACCGCTGGTTTGCCATAATTTTCTTAGAACCACAGTTTATGCTGACGTGTATGCACCTCGTTTTTGGTCTACATGAATTATTCCTGAATCTATCCCTGGAAAGCACAACTAAGTTCCTCTACATTTTAATGAGACATCATCTCCCAGGGCCAGGGAGCTTTTCACTTAGGGCTAGGTTGTAATTCTTTGTAGAAGGAAGCAAGGACGGCCTGACTCACCTTGCAGGGCAGATGGGGCTGTCAAATGCGATAATGAGTATGACAGCATTTTACAAGCAGCATGAAACTCAATATGGATCAGGTTACTATCCAGGTACATTTCATTTGATTCCAACCCTGAACTCTATCCTTTGGCTTAAATTCATTAGCAGGAAGTGGAATGTAGGGAAGGCACTGAAGTGCAAGTCACAAGCCCTATGTTTTCAACCCCTCCGAGTATAGAAATAATATGTGGTAAGTCACGTATCTTCTCTGGGCCTCAAAATCTTCACTGGTAAAATTAAGTGGCTGAGTTAAGAGATATCTAAATTCCTTTCAGCACTATAATTCTTTGTGGCTAAAGAGTACACATTCCTGATGAGATAGAAAAGCCCGCTGGGGCACCCGGGGGGCTCAGTCTGTGACCATCGGACTCCTGATTTCAGCTCAGGTCATGATCTTGGGGTCAGCTCAGCAGGAAGTCTGCTTGAGATTCACTCTCCTTCCGTCGCTCCCCCAGCTTTGTACACTCTCTCAACCTCTCTAAAATAAGTAAATAAATCTGAAAGAAAGAAAGAAAGAAAAAGCCTGATGTCCTACTACCTAATTATGAGATAGGATCCTTCAGCTTCTTCTCCACTTTATTTTCAGGTAATTGGCCTGGATGAAAACCCTTGTCCATGCTACCCAGAGCAATCTACACTTTCAATGCTATCCCAATCAAAATACTAATGACATTTTTCAAAGAACTGGAACAAATAGTCCTTAAATTTGTATGGAACCAGAAAAGGCCCCGAATCGCCAAGGAACTGTTGAAAAGGAAAAACAAAGCTGGGGGCACCACAACGCCGGATTTTGAGCTGTACTACAAAGCTGTGATCACAAAGACAGCATGGTACTGGCACAAAAACAGACACATAGACCAATGGAACAGAATAGAGAACCCAGAAATGGACCCTCGGCTCTTTGGGCAACTAATCTTTGATAAAGCAGGAAAAAACATCCGGTGGAAAAAAGACAGTCTCTTCAATAAATGGTGCTGGGAAAATTGGACAGCTACATGCAAAAGAATGAAACTTGACCACTCTCTCACTCCATACACAAAGATAAAGTCCAAATGGACGAAAGACCTTGATGTGAGACAGGAATCCATCAAAATCCTAGAGGAGAGCATAGGCAGCAACCTCTATGACGTGGCCCAAAGCAACCTTTTTCCATGACACATCTCCAAAGGCAAGAGAAACAAAAGATAAAATGAACTTGTGGGACTTCATCAAGATAAAAATCTTCTGCACAGCCAAGGAAACAGTCAAAAAAACTAAGAGGCAGCCCCCGGAATGGGAGAATATATTTGCAAATGATGCTACAGATAAAAGACTGGTATCCAAGATCTACAAAGAACTTCTCAAGCTCAATACACAAGGAACAAATAAACAAATCATAAAATGGGCAGAAGATATGAACAGACACTTTTCCAATGAAGACATACAAATGGCTAACACACACATGAAAAAATGTTCAAAATCATTAGCCATCAGGGAAATTCAAATCAAAACCATACTAAGATACCACCTTACACCAGTTAGAATGGCAAAAATAGACAAGGCAATAAACAACAATTGTTGGAGAGGACGTGGAGAAAGGGGATCCCTCCTACATTGTTAGTGGGAATGCAAGCTGGTACAGCCACTCTGGAAAACAGTGTGGAGGTCCCTTAAAAAGTTAAAAATTGAGCTACCCTATGACCCAGCCATTGTACTACTGGGTATTTACCCCAAAGATACAGATGTAGTGAAGAGAAGGGCCATATGCACCCCAATGTTCATAGCAGCATTGTCCATAATAGCTAAATCGTGGAAGGAACTGAGATGCCCTTCAAAAGATGACTGGATTAAGAAATTGCGGTCCATATATACAATGGAATATTACTCAGCTATCAGAAAGAACGAGTTCTCAGCATTTGCTACAACATGGACGGCACTGGAGGAGATAATGCTAAGTGAAATAAGTCAAGCAGAGAAAGACAACTATCATATGATTTCTCTCATCTATGGAACATAAGAACTAGGAAGATCGGTAGGGGAAGAAAGGGATAAAGAAAGGGGGGGTAATCGGAAGGGGGAATGAAGCATGAGAGACTATGGACTCTGAGAAACAAACTGAGGGCTTCAGAGGGGAGGGGGTGGGGGAATGGGATAGGCTGGTGATGGGTAGTAAGGAGGGCACGTATTGCATGGTGCACTGGGTGTTATATGCAACTAATGAATCATCGAACTTTACCAGGGATGTACTGTATGGTGACTAACATAATATAATAAAAAAACATTAAAAAAATACCCTTTGAAGTAACTTCAAGACACGTCCCTTTGCCTACTAATCTTTATAGCAAAATAATGATATCATTTTCATTCTATGATATGTTATGAAAAAGGGATATCTAATTTTTTTCAAGTGTGGAATAATTTCGGCTGTGATTAAACAAATATAGGTTAACCGATTCTGAATAAATATGGGATTTATTTGGGATTCCGGGAATTGCTATACATACCACCCCCCCAACCCCCCAGCCATCACTCCCAGCCCAGAGCCCACCTGATCCCATGGAGCAGGGGAGGAATGGTGGCTGGGGAATGGGGCAAAGTTCAAACACTTCATCAGTTACCCTTCTACCCCGTGTTCCCCAAAGCTTGTTGCACAGAATCCTAGTTTCATGAGCTGGTTATAGACAAGGCATGAAAAAGTTTCCATAATTAAATGAGTTTGTGAAACATTGTATTAAAAAAAATCACAGATTTTCTCCCTACAAAATTTTCTCCAAGCTTTTGTTGTGCTATATTCTCCATCTCTGACAGAAAGATACGGCATGCGTGTTGCACAAAGGTGAGCGACCACAAGATCCTTTTATGTGAGGAAGTCTCATAGGACAAGTTTCCCTGGAACAAACTTTAAGACATTTGTTTTTAAAGAGCCAAAATCCAGTGAAGCAAGTAAAGGTCCACTGAGACTCTAGAGAGAGGGAAAGCTTATGGCTGTGGGGTTCGCTGTGTGTGCTACCATGGAGACAGACTTCCATCACACTGAGCAACATCAAGGATTAGTTATTCGTTTTATATTTACCTGAAACACACTTCATTAGTTACGTTCGATTGCCTTGTATGGTGCTTAACGTACCACCAAGGGCATGTAGACATTTCATAAATGCTTCTGAAGCCGAAGTTAAACAATTTTTAGACTGTGTGTTGTAGCTTGTTCATAAAAATTGTATTCCTTACCACTTGTCTTCCTTCCTTGAACAAACATTCAGAGAATGCCCAGTCCTCAGTACTTTTCCAAGTTCTCGTGCTACATCAGTGACCACTAAGACTCAGATCCTTCCTAAACAAACCATGATTTAGTAGAAGCAAACGTGTATTTTAAAACTGGAATACAACTGTGACAAATGTAACATTTAAACCAAGTACAGAGAAAAAGGCAATGAGAAGGACAGACGGCAATTAATTCTCAAAGAATGCAAAAGAATGCTTTCTAGAAAGACACCTGAGTCTTCAAAGCAGAATAGAAGTTTTCTAGATGGAACATGCCACTTGATTCTAGCACCAAGAAGAAAAATTTCAAAGGCAAGGAGATGGGAAACAATTTCACGAGTGTGGGAGAGTGTAAGCAGTTGGTATTGTTGGAACATGAAGTAGAAGGAGCCAAGTTGAAAGATAAAAGGTTTAAGAGCTTGGCAAGGCTCAGATTAGTAACACTCTATGTCCTTTATAAAATGACTCCAGAGTCTGGTTCAGGCAGTGGAGAACGACAAGAAGGTTTCAGAAAGGAGAAAGCCATGATAAAGCAAACACTTAATACCTGACCTTTGGAGCAATGTAGAGAGGCCAGAGGTAAGGAGATCAATTAATAGCTATTACAATTACCCAAGTGAGAAATGATAGAAGCCTAAACCAAGGCACTAGCAATGGCATGTTTTGAAGGACATATCTGAGACATTGATGATGTAAATTCAATAATACTTGTCACTGATTAGATTGTAAGGAGTGACAGTGAATGAAGTCATTGATGACTCCCAGGTGTATGGCTTCTTGCTTGGAAAATTGGTTGGACAGTGATGTTTATAATGAGATAGGATGTATAGGAAAATGGACATTTTTTGTAAGTGTAAAAATATGTATTTCTTCTATATATATATTTTCATATATAAAATTGAAGTGCCTTGGGATATACAGGATGAGACCCTAACAGATGATTGCCTGAGTTCCATAGAAATGCTTTGTTTATAGTTGCATATTTACATGCCATCAGCTTTTTGGTGGTAGATACAATATGCTTGAAATAGAAAATACAGCCTTAGAAGAGAAGACTATAAGAGACAGAAGAATAAAGACTATCTTTGTGCCAAAAACAAGATGTAGAATCAAAAAAGGAGAATGGAAATGTTCTCATACCAAGACCTAGGAATGTAAGGTATGACAACACATAGAATAATAAGAGAATTTTAGAGGGAGATGTCAAAAAGAGAGAGAGAACAAAAGCTGAGGGCCTCAGAGAAGTATTCGGAGATAAGTTGAGACTTGTTTTAGGATTTGGCAACGCTGAGTCATCAGTGACCTTTGCTAGAATGATTGCAGTGAAGCCAGATTGCCTCAAGTGGTGGATATATAAGCAAGTGGCATCAATGGATTTTGGCCATTTTTTTTCAAAAACTGTTTGGCTGAGAAAAAAGGAAGAGAAAGATAAAAATAGTTAGAGGGGGGTGAAGAGTGAAGTAGGAATGTGTTTAAAATGTAGTTGTGTGTGAAGGGGTGCCTGGGTAGCACAGCGGTTAAGCATCTGCCTTCGGCTCAGGGCGTGATCCCGGCGTTCTGGGATCGAGCCCCATATCAGGCTCCTCCGCTATGAGCCTGCTTCTTCCTCTCCCACTCCCCCTGCTTGTGTTCCCTCTCTCGCTGGCTGTCTCTCTCTCTGTCGAATAAATAAAAAATTTAAAAAAATATATGCTTTAAAAAAATAAAATGTAGTTGTGTGCATATGTGTGTGAGAGAGGAAGAAAAGAAGGAAGGAAGGACATAAGGAAGCGAAGAGGAAGGAAGGAAGGAAGGAAGGAAGGAAGGAAGGATGGAAGGAAGGAAGTGAGAGCAAATACATCTAGAGGCTACAGGATCTATCAGTTTTGACACTATCTTGGGCCAGGTAACACTGCACTGAGTGCTGGTGTGGTGGGGGTAGGGGTGGAAGGTTCTGCGTGTCGTAGGATGTTCAGCCGTGTCCATGATCTCTGCATGCTGGATGCCGGGAGGCAAAATTATTCCCTGCTGAGAACCACTGGGTTAGAAGAGAAGGCAGTGGAGAAGATTGGCCATATAATGGAGAGAAGAGAAAAAAAATAATGCAGAATCCACTGAGATAGAAGGAGGCTCTGGGCTTTAGAACATAGATAAAGATGTGTCCTTTGTGCAGAAGAGACACATTTTCCTCTGACACCAATGAAGGAGAAAAAGAGCATAAGGATGTTAGGAAATTTGCATTCGGAGAAGGAATGCTGGTCAGGAGATGAAGGGATGACTCCGTTTCCTTTGCGAGTTAAGGAGATAAGGTCATCCAGTAAAAACGAAGAAGCCGCAGTCTGAGTAGGAGGAATAAGGAAGTGGAAATCTTTCAGGCTAAAAAGCTGAAGTGAATGTGAGAGGGAAAGTCCAAAAAGAAAAAAAAAAATCTTGAAGAGTGTAATTGAGGCCACAGATTTGGAAAGCACCAATTTGAATGAACCTCAATCCCAATTCATGACTGTTTTTCCTCCAGCCATGTCCTTCCCTGGTTAAAGAAATCGAGAGGGGTGCTTATGTGATGGCTATAGTGTTGGATGTTTGTAGGTCAGGTGGGGAGAAAGGCAGAGTAGAATCGGTCAGATCACAGACAGGCAAAGCCGAACCACACATCACTTCTGAGATTAGTGGATTTTAGGCAATAGCTAATTCAGAGGTTTTCAACCTACTATCAATTAACAGAATTTCTTTAAAAACCAAAAGGACTCAGATGACAGTGTTTCAATTCTTAACTCCATAAGTGTTATCTGAAATTTGAGGGAGATTGGGTATATCTCATATTTTAAAAGCCATTCATATGGTCTTTTCTGTGTACTGAACCTTTTTAATTAACTGCTTAAAAATAACATCTTTTACTTATTGATTTGTCACTCTCTTTACATGTTAAAGAAAACCCTACAGGAATCCGGCTGACTCAATTGGAGGACCATGTGTCTCTTCATCTCGGGGTTGGGCGGAGACATTACTTAAATTTAAAAAAAAAAGACTTTTAAAGGAATCTTATGTGGTAATAACCCTATGAGATAAGTATTGCAAATATTTATGTTGGTTTTCTATTTGTCTTCTGACTTTATCTGTGGTTTTATTCAGGCATTGCTGAATTATTATGTATCAAATGCATCAATATGTCCTTCTATAAAGCCAAAAAAGTTTTGTGGCTTACTTAGAAAAGGTTTCCCCACACAGATATGATGAAACCATTTTCTATATTTTCTCCTTAAATTTTATGTTTTTTAAAAATTGACATTTGTGGATCATCAGGAAATTTATTTTGACCTAATAAGTAAGCTAGGGATGCAATTAAGTTTTTTTTAAGAGTATTGATCACCCAAACATAATGTATTAAATATTGTCTTTTCCCTATTGTTTTGCAGTACTACTTTGTTTCATAAAATAAATGCATGCAGTTATTTGGGTCTGTTCATGTACCCTTTATTTATTCTATCGATGTGTTTATTTTTGGATATGCATATATTTAAAATCTCCCAGAGTAATACATAGGATGATACAGTCACTGATTAGACTTAACTCTTTATTTTATGATGAAGCCCAGAGAATTTAAGTGGCTTTTCAGAGATCAGCCAGGTAATTAGTGGGGAAGCCCACTAGAACCTGAGACTCATGTGTCTCAATTGAGCGTGGATTACACTTACTGACTAATGAGTTACTCTGTCACATAGCTATTGACTAGATCTGAGATGAGTCACACTTTACTTATGTTTAGTCATTCTGGTGACTAGATGAGGGATTTCCATAGATGGCTGATGGGAAAAGAAACTGTGAGGAGAAAATGAGTATTCAGTAGTCATGAAAGTACCTTATTCTTTATATTATTTTGCAACCGAAGGCAAAGGATTACCCACGAACTCATTTTTAATGATTTGTGTAAAAGTGTTTCTTTACAAAAATTATGCATTGGTTTCAGTTCATGGAGAACTGTTTCCTTTGTGCTAGTACGAAGACAGAAAAAAAAGAACATTCTGTTGATGAGTTGTGCTTTTGTAGTTTTTACTTAAAAAGTGTAGCATCAATTTGACTTTGCTTTTTTTTTTTTCAATATAGAATGTATTCATGTTATTTGACTGATGGCTGTTGGACTATAGCTCTTTGGAACTGTTTTTAAAATTTAGGAAAATGAGTGAACCATTTTACAACCTTAACGAAGTGCCACAGACGTCTTTGAGTGTATGAAATCCTAGTTACGAGTCAACCGTGTCATTGAAAGGAGATGAAGAAGTGATTGAAATCCCATAAAACTCTAAGCAAAGGTGCTGGCTGAGTCCTCACCAACATGTACAGATACAAGGAAAGTGGTAGAAAGATTACCTGCATGCACTTTACCTTTGCGGGATAGGAACTATTACCACTAAGATTTCAGTTAAATACGGATTAAATCAGCCTCACATGGTGAGATTTTTCAGGGGAGATTTTCTTAAGCCCAGGTCTTCTTTGCTCTCCTTACTTAACATAAGGCAAGTGGAGTAAATAACTTTAATGTAGAGACAAGACAGATGTTTCAAGCGTGGAGTTCACCAACAGATCTATGACACACATGGACTGATCTGAAATTTTAGCCAATTTACTAATTTGATGCCCTCTGATTGCAAATTGCTTCAGTGCTTCCAAAATCAGTGTTGAGCAAATAACTGAAGGTATGGAGTGAACTCTGATCAAACCTCGAGACCCTCCCTTATTTTAACTCTCTGCAGGAGTCAGAATTCAAATTAAATCCTAAGGTAAGAAAAGTTAGATTTTCCTTGTGGATAATGAGTTATCATATAAGTCCCCCATTTTAGTTTTAGAGTCACCTTTTTATGGGCAAAGAGGACACTTTTGTACTACTATTAAGAGTTCCAAAACTAGAACTTCGAGTCTGAGCAAAAATTTAAAGATATTTGAATCAAAGTATTATCTAAGCCTGGAGCTCAGCCGTAAGTCGATCAGGATATAATATGTACTGAATATTATATATTATGATAAAACACTTAAAAGATTGGAGTCTTTTCCTTCCTTAGTGGATACTTTCTAGATTTCCACTTGGAATTCAATTGAGCGATACTGGTGTGGTCCAGCCAGTGTCAGAATTACAGAGTCCCATTAGCCACGCATGTGAAGTTGTGAGCACAATAAGTCTGTACAAGGAAGGAATTCTTACTCACAAGCCTCAACTTAGCATATGATGATGTGGTCAAGGCCTGGAATGCAGCGGAATCTTTCCAGTCACCTAGAGTTTATGCCCTGTGGGTCAAACCTGTGGCTCTGTGTCGTAGCTAGGTCTGCGGCAGAAGTTCTTCACATAAAAGTATACTCCCCTGGGGCACCTGGGTGGCTCAGTCAGTTGAGCGTCTGACTCTTGATTTCGGCTCAGGTCATGATCTCAGGGTGGTGAGATTTGAGCCCTGAGTCAGTTCCCAGCTAGGCATGGAGCCTGCTTCAGATTCTCTCTCTCCCTCTCCTTCTTCCCCCACTCCTTGCTGTGTGTGCATGTCCTCATACGCTCTCTCTCTCTCTTTAAAAAAATAAAAATTAAAAATTAAATTTAAAAAGTAATTTTTTACTTTTACTTTTTACTAAATCTCCTGATTTCCCTTCCATGGGATAAGCGCTACCCATATCAAAGACCCTAATCTCTCCCACATTCTTGGTCATTTTGTATTAATATGTGTCACTTGAAATATCTAAAACCAGCTATGTGAAAGTTAACATGAAATTAATAAACTATTATTTCCAAGTTAGTTGCATTTAAAGTCTTTTTGAAATTATCCTACCTTTAAAAAATCTTCAATACTTATATGTCATAGGTACCCTTACAATTGATTTTAGGATTTATGATCGATTTGGGGAGTTTTGAATAGCTTCTTGAAAACCTTATGAGTATGTGTTTGTAATTTTGGTATATCAGACATAGATATGAAATGTAATTCCCTTTGTATTTGAATTAATGAATTATAGTACCCATATGTACATTATAAGAAAAAACCCTTTTGTATGTAAGCTAAATATTTCCTCAAACAATTCCATGTGGAGGCAAACAAGAGATTCATTATCATTCTTTCTTTAGATGAAGACCCTGAGCCCACATTAGGGCAAATCTTGGCCTGGATTCCAGTGTTTCCAATGGAGCTTATTTTCTCACTTTGCATAAGAGTTGTTAGGCTAAAAATTCTAAGGAAATAACTGTTGTGATTTCCATTAAACATTATTTTATCCTCTACCCATTTGCTGAAAGGAGGTCCAATCAGCAAATTAAGGTGCAGAGCTTTGGCAAATCTTATTAGAAAAACTCAACTGTGTTGAAATCTTGAGAATGCTTCCTTCACTTTCTCACGTACCCACAGCATTTGAGGGATAGCCACAGAATGATGACTGTTGCAATGCCACGCTGGATATACAGACTTATGTTGAAATCTTAGTCAGCAACTTTAAAAAAAGATAGTGGGATGTGGTGAAATCATGAATTATGAGGAAGGTCCAAGGCTAAAGTTATAGAAGAATTTCAGATTGAGTATGTGAGTTAGTAGAGGGAGGGAAGGGCAAGAACAAGTCATTTTAGGTAGAGGGAACAGCATTAGGTAGCTGACCACAAAATGGTTAGAGAAGGGTAAGCCTGCACACCAACAGCGTGGATGGTGTGGGTCAGTTGGTAAGATCTGCAAAAGGTTATAAAGAGTTTTTGGTGTCATGCTAGAAGTTTTGGACTATACGCTATAGGAGCGAATACACCGTGATCAGAATTATGATTTTGATGGCATATAAAGTGGATGTGATGGAGAGAGCCACATATTATACAGAAAGAGAAAGGATGTGGGTTTGAAGGAAAGCAGCGGTGTTGGAATGGAAATGAGAGGGCACATCGGAGGAGAGTCTGGTGTACTTAACTAAGTTTAGTAAGAAATTGGATGTGGTGATGATAGTAGAAGACAGAAGAACCAAGGATAATCTTGAGGTCTGATTCATAAACCTATGGGAATTGAGAAATGATGTGAACTACATTTTAAACATTGGAGGAAAGGGTGCCCTGGAAAAGTTGGGGGTCCTGGGGAGAGTGATTACATTTGGTTTTGGACATATCGAGCATGCCGTTCCAATGAAGCATCCAGGTTAAAAAAAATCTGTGGGAAATACAAACTTGGAGTTCTGGATAGAGGCAGAGGTCATAAAGATTGGAAGGAACATCAGGATCCATTGGGATCTCTCTTAAATAAGAGCAGAAGTGATGGGAAGAAAACACTTGGGCAAAGAGTGTTGGACAGAAAGGAGAGCGGGAGGAGCAGAGCACTGTGCATGGAACCCTGGGAAGCCCTCAAATTAATTGATTGAACAGTGGAGATACTGTTGAGGAAAGAGGAGGAGGCAAAAAAAGAACCAAGCAAAAGTGGTGTCAGAAACCAAAGGAAGGTCATTGGAAGGAAGAGGGAAGGGCCATCAACTGCAGTCATCACAGTTCATGTGGCCGAGAACTGAAAAGAGGGTACTCGGTTTGGCAAGGAGGGAGGTGTTTGGTGCTTTCAGAGCCCTGGCATTTGGGAGGCAAAGACAAGGTCAGGCAGTAGCGAGAAGAGGAAGATGAGGAAATGAGAACAAAAAGTTTGGTTCCAAAATCTGCTGGTGAGTACATTGCGTGTATACTTAAAATGACATTTATCAAATATGTTCTCTATGCCACGTATTGTTATAGGTGCTGGAACACCAGGAAAAGTAAGACACAATGTCTGCCCTCCATAGATTTGTTTTCTATTTGGCGGGAGGGTGATATGTAAACAAATCATCAAGGAGACCACTTCAAATGCTGTCTCGGTGGACCCAGTGTATTCTCTTCTGAAGACCCACTGAACTACTTAGGAAGGCACAGAGAATTCATAATATCAAACAATGAAGAATCACAGTCAAACTATTTTTAGAATCATGGAAGTTTTTCAATCAACTATAACCTCACTAGAGCTGATTCATCAGTGAGATTGGAGGGCCACGCGGCTTTTCATTTGCAATACCTTGAACTTTCTAGATTGAAAAAAAAATGTTTAGAAAGACCATCCATTGATGTGCTATAGCACACTGAGGTCCATAGCAATTACAGAACTTCAAACACTTGTCCCTTGTTCAGACAGTGTCCCTTGCCGCACTCCTGTGCACCTCTTTTAAAAAACATGTGGCACATGCATTTGCCAAAACACAGCTGGGGAAAAGGCTAAGTGGCTGCGGTTTACCCCATGCCAGAGCTAGAGTCTGTGTAGGGAACGCACTCTGTCTGGGGTGGGCGGCAGCACTGTGATGCAGGCTTGTAATTTTTAAGACCTCTATCCGCTTGTGGAGTCACCGAACCAGGCAGCAGTGAAAGTTTCACCTGTGTCCAGAGTGTGGATAGATTTCCTTTCATGTGAGATTGAGCCAAGTGAAACAAGACACCAGTGCAATAAGAAATGTTAGATTGCAGCAGAAATTGAACAGCATCCTGAATCTCCGGGGTAACGGCAGCTCTCTGAAACAGAGACATCACCCAGAAAAGGGTCTGGAGCTGTCAAGAGACTACAAGAACACAGGGCTTCCATGAAAAGAATCACATTTCAGACCAAGTAGATGTCAATGCAGAGGAATTAAATAGGACGAAGAGGATTTAAATGTTAACATTTATTAATGTTAACTGCGCTTTTTTGCTATCTCCTCAAAAAAGACACATAAATACATCTCTTAAAATAAATAAGAAAGAGAAAACATGAAAAATAACTTTGCGTTTATTCAGTCTCTTGAAAAGAAGGAATTACATCCCCAAGAGCCTGAAGATTCCCTCCATTGAAAGCTTCCGTGGGGTTCCTGGGTGGTGAGCTAGCTAAGCATCTGACTCTTGATTGCAGGGTCATGAGTTCAAGCCCTGTGTTGGGGTCCATGCTAGGCAGGAGACTGCTTAAAAAAAAAAATTAGGGGCGCCTGGGTGGTGCAGTCATTAAGCGTCTGCCTTCGGCTCAGGGCGTGATCCCGGTGTTCTGGGATCTAGCCCCACATCAGGCTCCTCCTCTAGGAGCCTGCTTCTTCCTCTCCCACTCCCCCTGCTTGTGTTCCCTCTCTCCCTGTCTGTCTGTCACATAAATAATAAAATCTTAAAAAAAAAAAATTAAAAAATTAAAAAAAATTAAAATTAAAAAAAACCCCAAACTTCCTTATCATGGTAACCGTCTGCCTTCTTTTCCTCTCCGCAAATATTCAATATCCAATTCTCCATTCTCCTTCTTTCCTTCCCTCTCCGGAAATGGTATCAGCTGCCTGTCTGACTCCTCTCTCTTGTCCATGCTTTTCCTCTCTGATCAGTTCTTTAGCTCTTTGGTAAATCAATTAACTCTCTCGGCTTCTTTCAATTCTCTGCTTCACCTATTAACCTATCACAACAAACCTCTAAGAAACTAGGACATTGAAACACAAATGTCTTGAAAAGGAGGTAGAGAAACTGAGAATACTCACCCACGAATAAGTTTTATTCCAGTGACATACAGGTGCAGTACAGTACCGAGTGACGAGACAATGGTGTCATACTTACGTGTTATTCAATCCCCCGTTATATGTTTAGAGAATTGTGTGAATCATGCTGGAGGCAGGGTCCATCAACCTCCTTTAGAATCTGAAGCAAAGAGAGCAGCTTTTCCCTTCTCCTTGCTGATCAAAACAGGGGGATCAAGGCTCGACGTGAACACTAAGAGCAAAATCAGAGATATGCCACCTAGTGTCCAAGATCACCATACTAACCAAACTTCATATGGTTATCTTGGCTTTGTGTGTTCCCTGAGTTAATGTCAGTCTCTATGGTTGATTTTCCAGGTTCTATAGCTGTCTGATACGATGCCAGTAATCAACTTATTGCTTAAATTAGCCAGTCATTTCTTTTGCTTGTAGTAAGAATTCTGCCTAATGCAGAAATGAGTACCAGAGGTGGGGCTTATAGGAAACACCCCCAGAGTAACGTGCAGGAGGTGGTGGGAGGTTGGAATGTTTGCAGGAGATGGAGGTGCTCAGTGGAGGCTGAGGGACCACAAAAATCCTGTTGTTAGTCAGGGAAGGGAATGTTGCAGCACGTGCCATGCTGAGATAAAAGCACCGATTACATTATCACCTGGAAGGAGGTGCTGGTTTCAAGCAAGTTTCCAGGGAAGCTATTTCAACTGTCATAGAAGAATATGAAGGACGTGCAGAATTCCAACCCTTGAGTTAGAGTGACTGCTTCCACTGGCACAGGACAGATTAAAGAAGAAAAATGGGTAGCTTAAATTTCTAAGTCCTCAACTCAAAAAGCAGATCATACCCCAGGGAAATTCAAAGACCATGTTAATAAATTACCTTGCAAGTGCTACCAAAAGGCTGATCAAGCCAAAAATCGAAACACACCTTTTTGATCCTGTTGGTCATCAAATTACAGTGTCTGTTGGATTAATAGCCATGACCGATCTCTTACAATGAATGTCGGAGCACTTGGGGGGAAAATAGTATTGACATATTTTAATTATTTCCTTCCCCCCCAACCCTTCCACTATGGTATTAGGTCTACGGTTTAGTCTATGGAAGACTGTCAAAACAAGAAAACAGTGGAATTTGGAGAGGAATTGATGTTACTCAGGCGTTCAGTGTGAAAAGGTAAACTGAGGCATACTAAAAATTTTAGAAGTTTGTTGAACAAAAATCAATTTGAATTGGTCAACATCCAATCTAGCAGATGGAAGGGAGCTCTGAGGAGCTGGACAAAATCAAATACTTTTAAAGGGAGAATGGAATGGGAACAAGGAAAGTTAGAGTAGGCAAGAGAGCAGGTTGGGGCACCTGGGTGGCTCAGTGTTAAGCGCCTGCCTTTGGGCTCAGGGCGTGGTCCCGGCGTTATGGGATCAAGCCCCACATCAGGCTCCTCTGCTATGAGCCTGCTTCTTCCTCTCCCACTCCTCCTGCTTGTGTTCCCTCTCTCGCTGGCTGTCTCTATCTCTGTCGAATAAATAAATAAAATCTTTCAAAAAAAAAAAAAGAGCAGGTTGAATACTACAAGGTGTCTTTCCTTCTAGGGATGGCAGGGGTCCATCAGAAAGGTTACCTGACTAGTGCTGATCAGGAGATTTCTGATTGGCTGGTTAAAGCTTCCATTTTGGGGACAGCTAAAACTGTAATTAAGTTGTTTCGGTTTGGTGACGTGGGGGTTAGCATAAGCAACTCCATTTTGGGCTGGTTTTCTTTTTTTTTTTTTATAACAGTTGTTCAGAATCTGTCAGATATAGTAACTCATAACTTTTGGATCTGTTTCTCTGTGAAAGGACATAAATGTGGTTTTGGTTTTAGTATAAGGCATAGTTGTATTCTCAGCAGGGACTATCTTTTCGAGTATAAATATGGGATAAATTACATATGTGGAGATTGAGCTGTCAAGAAGGAAGGGTAGTAGACATTTGCCATTCTCTTTCTGTGCTACATACTCCTCATTTTGGGGTTCCCCTCAGATTGTGAACCTCAGTGAGGAGCATCTCCCACCTTCCACTGCTGAGAACACTGTAGGCAGATACACCCTTCCTCTCTTCCTCTCACCTGGCAGCCATAGAAGACGTGACCCTTGCTGACCTTGCTTCTTGAAGAAGCGATCTTGGCAATTTGAGAAAGTGTTGAAGGCATTGGTGTAGGTTTCACAAGTGGAGCGGCAGCAGCAAAAACAAGTATTATTTGAATATTTGTTTTGTTTTTAGTTATATTCTTGGTTTTATCTCTGTATTTTTAATCTCACAATTATTTCTTAATTGATCTTATTTGGATTTCGTCTCTTTTTGTTCTTTTCAGAAAACTAGTGCAATTCTGTCATTCATCTCATTCCATTTTATTGCTGTCTTTTTCTTTACTGTTTATTTTTTTGTTTATTCTGTTGCTCATTGTTTAACTTTTTGAGTTGAACCTTAGCTCATTTGTTTTCCATATATTTTGCTTTCTGATATGTGCGCACACATGTACATATGCACACAGACACACACACACAGGCACACACACAGACACACAGACATCAGTAACGTTAAAACCAGAGCACAGTGAAGGAGAGTAGGCTCTCCTAGAAGGTCTTCCCCAAGCTAAGCCTTTCCTCTATGGCATCTGGTCCTCTCTTTTTATAAGATGCTGTTTCTCTTTCTCACTTAGACATGAACAAACATGAAATGAAAGGCCCATTAACCACTGATGCTTTTTGTTGTTGTTGTTGTTGTTAAGATTTTGTTTGTTTATTTGAGAGAGAGAGCACAAGCAGGGGGAGCAGAGGGAGAGGGAGAAGCAGGCTCCTCACTGAGCAGGGAGCCCGATGCGGGGCTTGATACCAGGACCCTGGGATCAAGACCTGAGCCAAAGGCAGATGCTTAACTGACTGAGCCACCCCGGTGCCCCCCACTGATGCTTTCAAGAAAGAAGCATGGGGCTGTAAGCACCCTCCTGAGAGCAGGTCTCTGTGCTTGCTTACTGGCCCTGACAGATTCAATGTCTTCATTGTCAGCTCAGATGACGCCGTATAAGGCATACTTACAACATTTCAGAATGACAAATGTCAGGAAAAGTTAATATGTTGGAAGATCAGCTTGGTGAAATAATGGGTCAAATACCAAATTAGGCAATTTAGGTCATAATAAAACTAGTTACCGGTTATTGAGTACTTCTTGTTTATTAGGCACTGAGCTAATTCGTTATAAGTCAGTAAGTCATTTCATTCGAAAAACCACCCTCTGAGATCAACATTAGTCAGTGGTAGATTGTGGCCGACAAGATAACTGATTCAACTTAATATGTCTTAATTGAGGACCAACACATAAAATTATGTAGAGAAGAGTGCAGCATTACTTGTACAAAACAGTTGTTGTTCTCTCTGAACAACTGTGATTATCAAACAGTGCAGATATCAAGGATCGTTCTCGGTGCATTCGTAGGAAAATGAACAGTGTGGAAGTCAGGACATCCTGGGCTTCCATTGGTGGAATTGTTATGTTGCAGTAAGAGTACACTTGTTTTCATGTTTCCAGAGCAGAACTGGGAAGTGAAGTAGAAGTTATAGGGAGAGGGGGAATGAAACATGAGAGACTATGGACTCTGAGAAACAAACTGAGGGCTACAGAGGGGAGGGGGGTGGGGGAATGGGATAGGCCGGTGATGGGTAGTAAGGAGGGCACATATTGCATGGTGCACTGGGTGTTATACACAACTAATGAATCATCGAGTCTTACATGGAAAACCGGGGATGTACTGTATGGTGACTAACATAATATAATAAAAAATCATTATAAAAAAAAAAGAAGTTATAGGGAGGAAAGTTATGACTCCTTACAAGGATGTTTTTTCAATAAATAGTACGGTCTAGCCATGGAATGCTGTACCTCTACAATGAGAGATCTCCATTTTCCAGAGTCACGCAGCAGCAGCCAGATGCTACCAGAAAGTCCTATCATGGGATGATGTTGGGTTGAATAATGTCTCAGATTCTTTTGACTCATAGACTCTGTTTCTGTATGTGTCTTGCATTAGGTGCAAGTAAGAAAAGGTGGCAATGATGTAAGGAGGCCGATGATGTAGCGCCTTTCGAAAGATCAAGTTCATTTTGTGTTTTCCCAAGGTTGCCCAATAATCCCTCAGCAAGTCAGAGGAATTAGTGAGAAAATTGTCATAACTGTCTGATTTAGTATATAGACATAATCTTAGCAAAGCGTGAGTTGAGAGCTGACAAGATAGAACGGATTCAGAACAAACTGCAGGCTATGGGGCCGGATTGACTGGGTTCAAGCTGTGTGATGTAGGGAAGTTACTTACCTTCTCTGTGCCTCTGTTTGGTTCCCTTATCTGGAAGTGGAGAGTGGTAACTGTACCTCATAGGGTTGTTATGAAGATTGAGTGAGTCACTCACGTAAAGAACACTGTGCTTTGTACACATAATAAATATTATTACTCAAATATACACTGAATAAGAAAGAAAAACATGTAATTCCTTAGAGTTAACATTTAGGTGAAAGACTTATTACATCCTAGGCATTGTTGTACGTGCCATAAAAAGCACATTTTGTGCTTAGATGAACATGCCATGCTCCAGGGCTTCTGTAAGAAGTTTTCAGGCATTTCTTCAAACCGTGAAAGAAGGAAGACAGCAGAGATTAATGTTTTCTTTTCTCTCGGATTTGAGTGTAACTGATAAACTCACTTAGAGGGTCACTAAGACATCAGAGTGAAGGAAAATCCCGACACGATACTGAGCCTATCAGGTGAAAAGTGGGAAAATTTGGGAAATGGAAATAGCAATTTGCAGTGCAGAGCTAAATTTCTGCTCTATATTTACCTGTGGCTGTTGGCACATCTAAATGTTGTACTTTAACAAATGTGAACAGAGAAACGGTCTGTGGCATTCAGGAAGCACCATCTATGGTTACCAGGCAGCATGACCCCACTCCGGTTTTCTTTACTCAATTTGGAGTTTTCAGAAGAACAGGGGTGTTTGGCACAAGACGAGGAGTGACGAGAGAGAGGGAAAAAAGACATTGTTCCCCACCTGCTCCCTAAGTCCAGGCCTGAGTCAGAGCTGAATTGGTGGAGGGTGGGGTAGGGGAGCTAGAGGAGTAGGACGGGGGAGAGAAATTTCTAGGTGTGAAACAAAACTCTGAGACTTAACATTTTAATACATAATACCGAAAGACGGTTCTTTAATATGCAAAAGGACACAACATGCTATGGCATCTCTTTTAGATAAGTTCCAGGGACCAGTACAGGAAAGCCTTCAGATTGAATGAAAAAGCAGCAGGGAGGAAGGAGCATTTCCTGCGATCTTGAATTCCTGTGGAATTCTGAATGCAGAGTTCATCATTCAGTGCTATTTTAGCTAGGCATAGAATTCTCGGTTTTACCCACCCCAGCCCCAGTGTGGAAAGCATTTCTCCAATATCTCCAAGTATTGGGGGCTGTTGAAAAGAATCTGAAAGCCAATGAGATTATTACCCTTTGGTAATTTTATTTTTTCTCTTTTGAATCTTCTAGGATCTTTGTTCTTGGTATGTTAGAATTTCACAGAGAGATGCTAGGCTTTTATCACTCACTGGAATAAAAACTCCATGAAGTCAGGGACTTAGCTTTCCTCGCTTCTGCCACTTAGCCCTTTGCATCACCGCCATGCCTGACACAACCCCATAAATGTTGTCGAATAAATTTTTTGAAATGAAGTTATTCTGCGGGACACCTAGATGATGCATTTACTCTGAAGAATCTGTCCTTCTTCACTGAAAAAACTCCAAAGTTCATTTGCATAAACTCACCACTCTTTCATTCACCTATCTTGGGTGGCGATAATGAGGCAAATTCTCTACTTGTTGAGATCCTATGGGTGTTTCAACAATCCAGATAACTGAAATAGCATCTCTCCACTTCATTCTTTTCGTCTTTTCCTTTCAGTCAACTGGCTTCATTTAATCAAATGAGCGCCCCTTTGTATTTATTCATTCTGAATAACTGAGCGGCACTTAGTACAGCTATCATTTGGCGGCCATTAATCTGCTTTGTCATTGTTTTTTAAAGATTTATTTATTTGAGAGAGGAAGAGAGAGAGAGCACACATGTGGGAGAGGGGCAGAGGGAGATAGAGAGAGAGAATCACAAGCAGACTGTCCACTGAGTGTGGAGCATGGAGCCCGACTCAGGGTTTGATCCCATGACCCTGAGATTATGACCAGAGCTGAAATCAAGGACTGGGCACTTAACTGACTGAGCCACGCCAGCGCCCCTAATCTGTTTTGTTATTAACCATGAAATCTCTTGCTTGAGCAAAGCATGACAATTTTTTTTTTAAATGAATGGAAGTGGCTACTTCAGCAAGGATCCAAAGAAATCAACTCACTAATGAGAGTCATGTGATTTTCTGAATTTCAAAAATAAATTTTCACCTTAAAAAATTTATGGGGACCATATGATTTCTCAGCTTCTATTTTTCTAGGGCATGGCATTTTAGAATGCTACTACAATCTGAGATTGTCATGAATTCTCTTAAAATATTACATTTCAACCCCTTAAACTTAGAACATAATCTACAAAGAAGAGCAAATGATAACATTAAAAACATTTGCATTTTTTATATATTCCTATTTATGTATTTGTTAATTATTTAATTGAACTAGCCATTCATCTATTTCATTTCATGAAATCTTTTCTTGGGAATAAGACGGGTCTATGGGATCATTGACTTTAATAAACAAACACAAACAAACAAACAAAAAATTGCTCCCAGTGGATTAAGCTCAGAATTTTATGGCTTGTTCTATTCTCCGTTTAGTCTTCTGCTGTTATTCAACCTCAAGAGAACTAAAATACATACATATTTTCAGAAGATTATTTCCATGATGACTCTATTAAGTATTAACAGTGATCCAAGACATGGAAATAGAGTCAGGGATGACATTTTTCCTACCTTTCTTTTAGGAGACTCCCTATTTCTTGGCTAAGGAACAGAAATAGGCGAAGTACCATGGAGAGTGATGAAAACAAAGTGGGGGTCCATCTGATCCTTCTGGGATATTTTTCAAGAACATTTTATCCTTTAAAAAATGTTACTCTTGTCCCATTGCCAAGGTCAGTGACAACTTGGATAATCCTCTAGGTATGAACTAACTGTTTAAATGTGACCTGGAAAGTAATGTGTCCATTCTGTGCTCTCTCACTTGGAAGTATTCACAACATTTCTCATTCATGATAAGTTAAAATACCTTCTACCACACTTGCTCATTTTTTCCTATTCTTTTTTGTTCTAGAAAAAGAGGGTAGATATATTTTCTCTTCAGAACTGGAATAGCACAAATGTACTTTGTACATGGCTCTGAGGAGGAAGTTTCCATGTAACTTGTCCAAAACATAGATAGGCGAGTGGGTGGATTTGAAATGATTTTCCAGCAAAGAAAAAGTAATGGCATTTAGAAAAAAAAAAAAAAGATGCAAATGAAGTTAAAAAGAACCCCAGAATGATCATCCAAAAAAAGCCCTAAGAAGAGGCAAATTCTTGGCGTGGACACTAAGTGCAAACGATTGCGCATCTCGTGCAGTGACTGGCCTGAGTGGCAAGGATTTTCACGTCAGCTTCGGGAAGTCTCTGAAACCCATTTGCTATGTTGTCTTTAATTAAGCAGATTTATTGAATGTATCATGTCTTCAATCCCACCCACCCTCCACTGTCCACTGTGCTTCAGTAGAGAAAAAAGAATGGCCTCAGTAGCAAATCCTGATACAGCAATATGTGCCAAGGCCATGACATGACTCCAACTGTATAACCCCAAAGGAAACACCCTTATTGTGAGGGTTAAGTGAGGTAACCTTTGATCCCTGCCTCAGTAAATGGTATTTCCCCTTTAATCTCCTTGATATCCGCTTGGCTTTTTTTGTGTGGGAGAAGATTATCACCACTGGTTCCACCATCAATCACCACCACCTCTCCCTTCCCTCCCTTTATGCTTAGACAACCAACCCTATTACTGCAGAGCCTTTGAGCAACTTCCAACCATGCGTTCCCAGAGGAAACACGACATGGTGCTGGATAAGGAGACCGCCAAGCTGTGAGTAGATGTGAGTCTGACGTGGCGGCAATGTTTCTCCTTGCATGGGAGAGGCCCTGCACGTGGGGTCAGTTGTCTCTGCATTCTCCATATTATAGTCACCATCATCTCTGGGGTTTCTATCCCTTGCATTTCTTTGGGGTAACTGTCTCCTGAAGGAAACGTTTCCATTCAAGTTGAAATTGGATAGAAGTACTCTCCTGTTTGCATGAGTGCCCCACTGAACAGTGTATCCTTCTCTGCCTGGAGCTGGCCACAAGCCAGTTCTTTGAGGAAACCAAAGAGAGACTGCTTGATGTTCAGCTAATTAAAAAACAAAAGCAAGATCCCAGCTGATTCTGCCTGTTGCTAGTTGGGGGTTGTTATGGGTTGAATTGTGTCTCCCCAGAAGATATGCTGAAATCCTTCCCCATGACGCTACAGAAAATGAATTCACCTGAGAAGGGGGTCTTCGGAGATGTGATTAGTTAAATTAGGGTGAGGACATATTGGAGCAGTATGGGCCCTCAAACCACTGTGACTTGTGTCCGTATATGAAGAAGGAAATTTTGCCACAGAGAGGGAAGTCCACATCAAGATGGAGGTGAAGATTGGAGCGCTGTTGCCATGGGCCAGAGAATACCTGGGACCACCAAACCTCGGAAGACACAAGAAAGGATCTTCCCTTACAACCCTCAGACAGAGCATGGCCAGGACCTTTGATTCTGGACTTTGAGTCTCCAGAACAGTGGGAAAATAAATTTTTGTCATTTCAAGCCGGCCAATTTGTGGTCCTATGTTATACTAGCTGTAGGAAATAAACACAGAGGTGTTTTGGATGAATTTAAGTAAAAAAAAAAAAAAGAAAGAAACTAATAACCTCTTCCAAACTTTCAGTGTTCAGGGAACCTCTGAATCCAAGTACGGCTACTGCTTTTTACTTTGTTCTAGATATTCCTCGTGGGGAAAAAAACAAAAAACAAATAACCAATCAAACACACAAAACAAAGAAACAAACAAAAAACCAGACGAAATAGACTCTCTACCTCCTGGCCCGGTTGCTATACACACTGGCAAGCTTGGAAGCAGGTGAACTTTGAGGCTGTTCTCAGCAAGGAGCTCTTGCTCTTCTTTTTCCCCCTGAATGAAGGCCCTAGAACTATTATAAAAGATGTCATGTTCATCTTCCAATAGGGAGCTCTTCTTCTCTGGAGCTAGATGTGTATCCACGCCCTACTTCCGCGTACGCCCTGAAGGATAGCGCTCCATCCTACAAATGATGAAGAATTTCCCTATCTGTGAAAGAGAGAAGGGAGAAAAACATTCCATATATTGAAAAATATCTGTGTCTCTAGGTATGAGTTACATACAATAGAAAGTTATCCCACAATTCTTGCTACGAAGCATCAGTTCCTCAAACATAGCAGCCTTCTTTGGTTCAAGATGCATGAACTCTCATATAATGAGTACATTCAGCACATTACATTGCATAATAACTCATGGTTAAAAAAAAGGACATTCACATGAAAGAAATCGGCCGCCCAAGTCTCTCAATAAAATAATTGCTATTTCAAGAGGAAAGATGCACCAATAAGCGAACATTTCTAAGGTAAACTTCATAATTGCAAGATTTCAAGAGACAACATCTGTTTTCTTGCCCTAGGTGGTTCTATGGTCTCTTCACCCCACACAGAGCAGCAGGGTGTCCCTGGACAAAACAGGTCACACAAAGCAGAGACCATTTTCAGCTGTTCATGGAATTCTCTTTTCTATAGAGATCCAAGTTGGGCCTAGGTTTAGGCTACTTTCTAGAGAACATTATCATTGAAATAATGTCCTTAAGTCACAGAGACCTTCTACCTAACAACAAAAGACTCAAGATTGTCTGGGGTTGTGTAAAGTCTGCTTTCCTTAATCTCTACGGATATGCATATACTTGAGGTCCTAAAATTGTATCCTTGGTTTCAGTCATAAAGGTGCACCTTACAGATATTTACCCAAAGACTAAATGGCTATTACTCTTGGGAACAAAATGTGATTTCTTCTTTTGGGACCTGTTCACTCCCTGCCCCTGCCGCCCCCGCCTGCAACTCCCACCCCTGATGTATATTGCCTGCTGCATGTGTCCCGACCAAGAATTACAGGAGAAATGGCCTGATCAGGACTAGTTTCCTCCTTTGAGGAGTTACAGGCTGTTTGGGAAGATAAGAAACAAACATAAATATCTATGTGGTGCATTCAATCTGGACTCTCCAGTCACTGATAATTTAGACAGGTTCCTCTGGAAAGCCAGCAGACGAGCACTTAAACATTCTGGCAATCTGAGAACAAGAGCCCCTCCTCTCCGCAGAATCACTCTGCTTTATACCCTGGTCGCAGTGTGCAGCACATTCACACCAAAGGGTAAGTATTGCAGGTAACCATAGTCCTTTCGGGAATAAAGTGGAATCGGGTAATTTCTGGGTACAACGACTACAGACAAAGTCGCACCATCAGGCAGTGTGACAGAAAGGTAAATGGCCTTTCCTAATTTCAAGAAGTGAGGAAGTACGATTCTCTCCTGTGATGGAAGCAGGACAGAGCCAGACGGCGGTGACCTGTGGGAATGCCCACCACCCACAGGGAGCACAATTATCTTATACTCTGTGTCTAGTTATCCTAACATATTGAGTTTCTGTCCTTTGTTGTTTTGAGAGCATTTTATTGTGGGCATTTGGTACTTATATACCAGGTTATTTTTGATGGTGTAATAGTCATTGTAGTTGAAAATTTATTTCTAAGAAACTTTGAGGCTTCATATAACTGTAACTTATTGAAGCAATAATTCCCATTAGCATCTGCCAAATACCTCCAAGGCACTACTAGTCTGGTAGCAAATAAACATTAAAACTTAAGAAGATACAAATTTGGACTACAAATCTGCCCACAGGCTGATTAATTTCTAGTTCAGAGCAGCCCTGCGTGTGCTCCCTTAACTCCAAGACTAAATTGGAAGAGGATGTAAGTGATTCTCTATGTTGAATAGCCCATGGGATTTGTTCCCTTTCTCCTGAGAAACCACGAAACCAGAGTTTAGCTTGGTTTCTTTCCTCTTATCAGCAAATACCCTCAGGGCAAAAGTGGTTTTGTGAGTTATGCTTACCTCTGAAATATTTGCTTTGTTCAGATTTTGATCCCACAACTCTTCACTGTCTTTTCAGTGTTTTAGAAAATATCAACTTATATTTTATTGATTTATAAAATTTGTCCACAATGGGAAGGTGAGTAAAACTATTTCCCCTGTCATGAAGCAGAAGCCCCTAAATCAGGGTTTTTCAATCTTGGTACCATTGACATGATGGAGTGGATAATTCTTTGCTGGGGGTGCTGTCCTGTACATCGTAAGTCGCTCAAGCAATATTTCTAACTTCTACTAACTAGATAACTAGATGCCAGTAGCAACACCCTCCTTCCCTTAGTCATGACAGTGAAAACTGCCTCCAGACATTGACAAATATTCTCTGGAGAGTAAAATTATCCTCAGTTGAAAACCACTGTCCTGGAGTGTTGATATTTTAAAATAAAGATTTCTGAAAGTATTTGCAGTGTATTCTGAATTAAGAATAATTCTATTTTGTGCATTTGCTTCAAATTTCCACGTTGCGATGAAGAAGAGGGCCTTGCAAATCCAGTGGGGAATGGCTAAGAGTGTGATATAGGAGAAAGAACATGAGCTTTAGAGCCAGCTAGAATCAGATTCTAAACCTGCCTCCGCTTCTCACTTTGACTGACTACTAATTGCATGGCCGCAGGCAAGTTACTTAACCTCTTCGCCCTTACTTTCTACTTCTGTAGATTATGGTCCTCAAAGGGTTGTTTGTCAGTAATTTCCTTCTCATTTGTTTCTATTATTTAATCAGAGCACGTAGAGCGTGTAATGTTAACTTCTTTCTTCTTTTTTAGATACTTCGTAAGTAGTCCAAGTATAGACTCTTTTACCCAAGTCGTTATTGTTAAGTTGCGGGGGGGGGGGAGAAAAGCCCATTGAACTAAATATGTTAATACGTGAAATATTTTATTTAACTTGGAATCTTAAAGAGGCTTCAAGGTGAGCCTCTGTTTCAATCTTACTTTAAAAACTCTTTATGCATGGGGGGCGGGGGGAAGGCAGAAACATTTTATATGATGCTTATGCAACGTTTATGCAATGTTTGTAGAAGGCTACACAAACCGTGTTTCAAAAATGTATACTTTTCTTGTGTTTTGTGTGTGTGTGTATGTGTGTGTGTGTTTTACAATGTCATGTGTAGATCGCAGAGGCGGGATCTTTTGGAGTAAGGCAAGTAACAAATGCAATTTGTATTCGATCCCACGTCAGCTAGAATTAGAGAGGTCGCCGTTTTCTCCATGGCTCCACAAAGAAAATGTGTTGAGCGCCAGCTGCCAGGCCCCATGGGACGTGCTTTGCACGTGCTATCCCGTTTCATTTTCCCAAGAAACACCTGAGGTTCTTGTTCCCGTTTTGCAGATTCAGGAGTCTCAGGCATATGGCAGCTGTGTCTCTACATTCATCGAGAGAAGAGTGCAGAATCCCTCCAGCCCTACTTTGTCCCAGACCCCATGCTCTTAAATCTGACACCATGTGCCTCCGAAAACCAAGGGCAAAGGGAGAAATAAAGATGCATGGACACTAGAGGATAGGGTTCTATTGGAGGAAGCGTGAACTCCGCGAAACATGATGGGAAGGGTTCTGGAGGAAAGGCAGTGGCTCAGGATATGAAAAATATAAGACAGAAATAATCAAGGGAGAAGGGATGGAGGGCGGGGCCAGAGGCATGGGTTTATAGAAAATTCCTAACATTTATCAGACCAAAGGAAACATCTTTATTTTTAGTTAAACAGAAACTCCCACAACATCTATTCAATTTGGTATGTTTAAATGCAGGATTATAAATGATCCCCTCCTGCCCACCAAGAGTTTACTTATGGGAAATGAACTTCCCTTTGACACGGAGACAAGCTTCTTAATCATCAGATAGTTCTAGCATGTGGACATTTTGGGAACCAGAGAATTATATTTCAAAGCTTCTGCTGAGGGCACGAGTGCTCAATGGGCATTTTGTCTCAGTAAGAAGCAGAGACGTTGGCCCATAGATCTTGGATAGAAAAGACCTTTGAGACTCTCAGGTGGATTTTCTTGCCAGGGCAGAAGAAGTAATGAATACTATTACACAGAGCCTCCAAAGGGCATACTTCAGCAACAACTGCTTAGCAATACCTAATACTTCAGATTGTAGCTGTCAAGTGAAGACTAAGTAGATCTTAAGCCACTTCAGCGTTCAGCTCCCATTTAACGATCTGCTCTCCTTCTGTTTACAGCAGATACTTTCTCCCAAGAATGGTGATAAAAGCGGCAATTGGCAAGGAAAATTGTGACCATTTTTTTAGTAATGTGATTTTTCCTTCTCAGAGGCTACATATTTCCAAATAGTCTAGTTCCATATTTACAACCAGGTATTAGAAGAAGGTCAACCTCAGATACGTGGAATTCCCACAAGGGCTTAATTTATAGGGTATGAATGGCTATAAGAGTTTTTCAAGAGAAGCCAGAACTTGATAGTCGGATGTGCTATTTCCCTGGTTTTGGTTATTTGCGACCACTCTACTCTTTGTGAATACTGCCTAGTTCACCCATGGTCATTCTGTGATCTGAGTAGGTCTGAGGGCTGCCAAACTGGCTACCTCTAAGGGCCGACGGACATTCAGCCACTGAGTTCACCTGGACATTCCGTCTGACTGCCCCACAAGGGAAAGAGAAGAAGGAATGAGATTTGAAGCCATATTGTTTGGGGAATTAATAGCTGTGTGTCTTTGGAACAGTTCCTTACTGTTTCTTATTCTCTGTTTTATTACTGGAAAAACAGGGTAATGGGACCTGTCTCCCTGGGTCTTCCGAGGAATGAATAACACAGCGGGCTAACAACATGTAGCTCCCAATATGCTAAATGAGCACCAGCTCCATATATATTTCAATTCTTCAGTAGGTTCCAGAGATGACCAGTGTCTTCAGGGAGTGATCAAATCTTGTTTAGTCAACTCCAGTCATTGGGTACCTACAGAAGCTTTATGTAGAGAGGAAGAACGGGGTAGAAGGAAACATGGTGTGAGCATATGAAAAGTTGGAAATTGTGAAGTACTGATTGGTGATTTAAGTCACTTTACCTGAATTCAAAAATGTATTTATTTTCTCATTCCCTGTTGCCACAGTGATCCCAAATTTCTCAGCCATTGCCACGGTACCCGCCATCTTTGGATGTGTGGGGATTGCTGGCTGGTACTTTAGAACTCCTGCTTGTCCCATCCTTCGTTCCAACAGCCTTCTCAAGCCCCTCCTTTCCAGGGGAGCATGCAGTCCTTTACGTTCCTCTGTACCTTTGTGCAGCACATGGAGAATGAGGGCACAGAAAAGCATCATCCAGATCCTGCTAGACCTGAGGTGGTGACAGAGCTTGAGGAAGCCGGTGCCCATCAGCAAAGCGTTACCTTCCTCTATCTGGTTGAAGGTTGCTGAGAACTCAGGGCCCTTCTTTGTTCTACTTTTCTATGAGATGTGAAGAAACAGGAAGGGAAAGCTGCTTCCGAGGGACACTTAATCCAAAAGAATAGGGGAGGGGTAGACTTTTTTCCAAGGTAGGGTCTATGTTAGAAACTGTAACTTGGGAGTGAAAAATGGAACAAAAGGTGAATGATGCTTTTTGAATGAGCACACTGGTTTCATGAAACCTCAATACTTGAAGATAACGTGAAAGCATGAATTTTTAAGCATATATTTTAAGAGAAAAATGTATGTATATACATATACACACCTACACATTTTACTGCCAAATTACAAAATTCAGGCCATAGAACATCTAGAAAGTTCCTACATGGCTTGGCAAAAAACAGATCTCACATGTAGGTGCTGCATGGAATCCAACTCTATTTCAGAAAGGTGAAACAGATGGGTACTGGAAGCCATTCAGCTGTATTTCTAATTAGCATCAGTGTTCAGTTTGCTGCAAAGCATGCAAACCGTTCATTTGCCTTTGAAAATGACACTTAAATTTGAGATATTTTTCAAGGAGTTGCCCTGATGGGCTAAACTTAGTCATTGATTGTCCTCCTTAACTTTAATTCATCCTGTGTTAAAACAACCTCCAGGATTTTCCCAGATTCTCTGTCTTAGTGCTTCATTCATACTATTATATTTTAATACTTGCTGGGTCCTGTTAAGCTAACAAGCATTGATTGGCTCGCAGAATTTTATGTGAATTTCACTTTGTTAATTTTTCAGCTTCCTGTGCCTAAGCTCCAGAATGTTCTTCACTGAGGTTCTGTCAGTTACAATGTGTTGGACATTGGCAAACAGTCGGGATTCCTGCTTACTATGAAAAAGCCTCTAAGTAGCTTTCCAAGAACAGGTGACTAATATGAGCCAAAGGTAGGAAGCGGCTCTCAGCAGTCATATAAGGTAAGCACTTTCTTATAAATGCAACTTCTATATACAGAATTAAGCTGAGCAAACAGTGAAAAGATGTCTTTATCATGTAATGAGAAGCTTGAGATTATTTCTATAATGAATCTCCTTAATAACCTGGGAAGAAGTGTGGGAAGAGTTTAATATTATATGTGATGGAGAAATTTCTAAGACCCATGAGATAGCAAAAAAGAGAAAAAAGCAGTTTCATTCCCAAGCTCTCTGCATTTTCTAGACCTCAATAAGTCATAATTTTAAGAAGTAAAACCTGGTGCGAACTTGAACTTGTACATTTAAGTTAAAAATCTTAGCCAGTGACACATTGCAGAAGATAAGACTCTGTCTTCCTCTTCCAAAACATATATTCACTCCTCTCCCCACTCCTTTGGCTGGTTTGCCCCATTTCATGGTAGAGTTGAAATATTTCAAGCTAAGATAACAGAGTCAAATTCAAGGTCTTCCTAGCACAACTTGGGGAAATGCCAAGCATAGCAGCACGTTGCTCTTGACAGGTACAACTCCATCAGTTTCTTAAGGGAGAGAAAGATTTGCAGAACATTCCATAGGGAAATGGAGCAAATGCCTCATTGAGTTACAGTCACTGAATTATCTTCCTTGGCACACTATATTCACATCTTTCATAGACCCACTGAAAAAAAATGATAGGACTGAAAATGAAAGCAAATCTTAGTAGAAAGGATTCTGCTCAGTCCGTCAATACTATGAGAAGTTGGAAGATTGTTGGGACTCACCCAACAACAAATTATTTTCTTTGAGCTCTTATTAGCACCCTAGATAAAGACAACAGTAGATTGTGAACGTAAGTAACACTGCCTGAACTTTTCTTTTTGCAGCTAACAGACTGTGGCTGTGCCAGCAGTCAAGACCTGTCCCCAAAGATATTTCCCATGTGTATGCTCATTAGGTCACTGTCAGACTCAATAGCTCATCCTGGGATGTGGGCTGGTTATTTCTGAGTTGGTTGTACAAAGTTTTCGTCTGTGTGTCATCAGCAGGGAGAGGATGGGAGCTTCTCTGGGGATAAGCCTCAAACACTTGTCAACAAAACCCCAACTTATGGGAGGTTTTTAAAGTGAAAAGTCACATTTAGAAAATCAGCTTTGCTTTCCCTTATTGTAGCTGCTTTAACCTTTGCTCTGCTAAAAAAAGGAAAAAAAATGGGAGAAAAGATCAGTGTGTCCTGATAGATTATTTATGTATATTTAAAACAGAGGAAATATGCTCATCTTGCTTCTAGGCATCTAGGCAGTGTCTCAGCAACTGTGATGGGCAGATGGGAATCTCGGCTGTTTAGAAATATCTGCTGAGAAACACATATCACAGCTGCCCATTTAGCTAATGTGGATTATTTGTAATGTCGTTTTTAATGTATTGGATATTATTTTTCACAGACAGTGCCCAAACACAGGCCCATCAGCATAATTACATATAATTTTCTGGGAGAAGTATTTTTAAAGTAAATGATTATCCCTAGGGATTATTTTTAAACAACTAAATGGATATATACCCATGAACATTTGAACAGTGGGTTGAAATACTTAGCATTATTAAAGCCACCTACAGAATATGAGTCAATTCCAGGCAAAATTGTACACAGTGAAAATGGCGGGCACAGGTGGGTAGCGATAGTATTTGTAGATGTCCTGCTTAATGCCCAGGGCTTGGCTGAAAGGATATTGGCATTGGCTTCATGTTGCTAATCCAGACCTCAGAGTCCTGGAGGCAATGTGCACAAGAAGTTATTTCCGTTCAGGGGGCCTTAAAGACGTATATGGGTAGACTCAGGTTTCCTGATTGCTTAGCTAGGTTCGTGAGCTTCTTGTCTTTCCATGCACAAAACAAAATCCTAGAAGTCCAGAGAATAGTGGAACGAGTTTTAGCTAATGACAAACCTGCCCGAGGTGGCTCCTTAGTCTATACCTAGGTAAAGCTGGATTCTTGGCAATGTGTGACTCGGTCCTCTTCTTTCACTGGTTAGTATCTGTACAATTGATTTGGACATAATTTACATCAATCAATTTACCCTGTAAGTGTCCAGAACTATAAGTAAGTGCCTGGCATTTGTCATTCCAACTGATGCATTTTTCCCATCAAAAATAATCAAAGCAGAGAGAAGACAGAAATATAAAGCCATTTCTGCATAAGTCATACTTAATCCAGTTTCATTGTGTACAGACAATTTGCATAGAAAAAATATGCCCCGGCTAAATTCCCTGATCCTGATTATGCTGTACATTTAAGATGGTGTTTCATCTGTGATTGGAAGCTTTTGGAGATGGATGAGACCATTTGGATTCAATCCACGTAGACGAGGTACCTGAGGATATTGGAGACTTGGTTCAGAGGTCAAACAGATTTGGTTTGAAAAATCGCTTCTTCCACTAACTTGCATTATAACCTTGGGCATGTCACTTTAGCAGTTAACCTCAGTTTCTTCTCTGTAAATTGGTCTTCGTTTTCTCCTTTTCCTCATGTAGTAATTTCAGCTTGCAGAGCTGATGTGGGTGTTAGAGAGGCAGCACGTGTATACAGCTGGTGGACAGTGAACTCTCTGACGGGCAGCTGAGTGCATGAGCAAAGAGCACACATTCTAGAGTAGACACGCCTGGGGGCCGGTCCCGGATTTGCCGCTTAGTATTTCCGTCCTTAGACAAGTTACTTAACCTCTCTGTGCTTCCTCTGCTCTCCTATAGAAGAGGAATAATAGTAATAACCGGGCTCATTATGGTGATTACCCGAGGGTAAGTAAAGTACTTAGAAGAGCACTTGCCATGCAGTAAATAAATGGTGCTTATTCAGTAATAATGACAAACACTTATT
Source organism: Ursus americanus (assembly GCF_024610735.1). Taxonomy (NCBI): domain Eukaryota; kingdom Metazoa; phylum Chordata; class Mammalia; order Carnivora; family Ursidae; genus Ursus; species Ursus americanus. The sequence continues at coordinate 32,573,489 of NC_142153.1, forward strand.
ACTTCATAATTACATTCTTATTATTCTATGTATTATTTATTACGAATTCCATATCTTGTTTCTGTCACTTAATGGTGATGATGACTTCGCAGTTTTGGTCTCTTGGCGCGCCTCTAGTTACATCTGTTCACTTCCAGCATAGGTTGCCAGCTCGAGAAGCACAAGCTAGTCCAGTGGCAGGCAAGAGTCACAGGCAGCATCTTAGAATCACGCAGGGTGTATCCTGGAGCCCCCTGCATTGTGAATTTGGGCCGGACTGAAGAGTTTAAAGGCCAACAATATGCAGAGGAAACACAATTGTGATGTTCACGGGAGATTGTGATGGTTACTCTTATGTGTCAGGTTGGCTGGCCACAGGGTGCCCACACATTTGGCCCAATGTCATTCTGGGTGTGTCTGTGTTTTCCGATGACCTTACCGTTTGACTTGGTAGGCTCCGTAAGAAGATTGCCCTACCGAATGTGGGTGGGCCTCATCCCATCAGTCAAGAGCTGGAATAGAGCGAAAAGGATTCTCTGTAAGAGGCAATTCCTCCTGCTTAGCTGCCTTCAGACTGGGACATCGGTTTCTCTGGCCTCCAGACCGGAAGTACACCCGCAGCTCTCCTGGGTCTCAGGCCTTTAAACTTGAACTATAAATTGGCTCTTCTGAGTCTCCAGCTTGCTGACTCATCCTAAAGATCTTGGGACTTATCAGCCTGCATATATGTAAAATTTTTCCACTTTTTCCTCGTGCCTGTGGAATTAATCTTATAACAAAGATTTTATTTGACAAAAAGTGTATCTAACCCATTGATCCATTTAGTTAGCAAGAGCATGCATTTCGGGTCTACTATGTACCAGGCACTACAGTAGCCTCTGATACATAACAGGGAATGTGTGGCTTTTGCTTTAGTGGAGATTAGAGTCTCGTAGGGGCGAGATACATTGTAAAAATAAACAAAATATAATTTTTATAGGTTCTATGAAAGACATGAAGAGGGTAGAGAGTTTGAGGAGATGCCAATCAAGCTGAAACCTGAAAGACGAGAAACTTTTAATCATACAGAAAGGAGGCAGGGAATGCCGGAAGACCCAGAGTGGGGATGTTGACCTGCTGGGGAAATTAAAAAGATCTTTGGCTGAATCCTTGAGAAGTCAATGGGAACAGCAGGAGGTGAAGTCACAAGACAGGCAGTATGGAGATTAGGTGGGGCTTTATGGATCACAGCAAAGAGAATTAATTAGAAACGAATGTGAAGCTGCGGAAGGATGTTAAGGGATGGATTAACATGTCTTAATTCACATTTTTAAAAATTTTTCTAAACTTGGGACGCCTGGGTGGCTCAGTCAGTTAAGTGTCTGACTCTTGATTTTGGCTCAGGTCATGATCTCAGGGTCATGAGATCGAGCCCCATGTTGGGCTCTGTGCTGGGCGTGGAGCCTGCTTAAGATTCTCTCTCTCTCTCTCCCTCTGCCCCTCCCCCTCCCTCACTTTCTCTTCTTTCAAAAAAAAAAAAAATTCCAAGCTTACTGAGAAAACAATTGATTAGACTGGGCAGGATGGAAGCAGGAAAATCCATCGCCTAGCTTCCTAGCGTGTGGTGCAGTGGGCAGCAGGGCGTAGTTGTCCTGTATGAGAGTGGAGACAGGACAGACAGAAGAGGAGCAGCAATAGGAAAGCATCCTCTCTAATACCTGCTAGTGCTCATTCAGGTCTCACCTTAGCATAATTTACCTCTTTAAGGATTCTCTTTCCTGAGCCACCCAGAAAGAAACAGGGTCCACCACTGCCTCTTTGTTGTGTCTTCATGACACATCACAGTGTGATTAGTTACAGTTTTTAAGGGCAGGGACTTTTTCTGTTCTTCCTTCAGAATTCTATCTCTGGGATCTAGCAGAGTGACTGGCTCCCCATTCGAATTCAATACATATTTGTTGAATGAGCAAAGGAAATGAACACTACGTACTCTGTTGAAAGAGAGAAAGTGTCCCAATTTCCAGAGAGATTTTAGGAAATGAAAATGTAGAGAGTAAGAAACTCTCTGAATTTGTTGTTCAAACTTGGTTGAGACAGAAATTCTAGAAATATTAGGTGAATAAAATCATTCTTATATTTATCCCAGGAGCCCTCCCCCAACCCTTCAAGCTCCTACTCTGTAATAAACAGGACAAAACGTAAATGTCTTAACCAGTGACACATTTTTCGATTCTGCACCACTTTGGGGATGTTAACGTCTTCAAGGCTAGAAGATAGTATCTTGTCGAAAGCATTAAAGTCCTCGTTTCCTTCTCTGTGCAGTTCCCTGTGCGATGGCGCTGACCAGCACGGTCCAGGTACACCTGCTCCAGAAACCCCCAGGCCAGGCACGCCACAGGGAGGTATACTGCTTAGGATTTTGGAGAGCATATTGGAGAGGAAGCACTGACAGCACAGCAGTGAAAATGCTACCGCTCAGGGCTTTGAAGCTCATGAACGACATTTTGTGTCTTTGTGCAAGCTGTGTATCCTTGATTTAGTCCCTATTATACGGGCACTCATCTCTGTTCCACTCAGGAACAGGGGTCTTAAGGGATAGGAAGCCATTTCACTACCAACGTCTTATCTGAAAATTAGAGAAAAAGCTCCAATCTACCATTGCTGAGGATTTATGGGGCTTCTGTGAGCACTGTTTACATGCATTGGACTGGTTAGTTTCAGTGACTTGTGTGATTTATTTTTCCATGGAGTCAACCAGTAGTTTAAACTAGGCAAAATGGCTTGTCGTTTTGGTGTTATAGAAATAGAGACTATTTGTGGATTCAGGATCAATAGTCAGTGTGAAAAGATAGATCACTTAGGTTAAAATAAAGTGTTTTTAGAGCATGTATGGGGAAAAATAAGTAAAGAGAATTCATGTCATCTCCAAGCTCTTCTGAAAAAAATGGGGAAGCCCAACTTGATAGAAGCACCTGTAGGGGGGAAAAAGAAGAATACATAAAAGCTCAAATCTGGAAATGACCCAATGTTCTTCAATAGGAGAGTGGAGAAATGAACTGCAGTATGAATTAGCAAAAAGCAGTGAGTGGCATGTGACATTAGGGATGAATCTTAGCCATATAATGTTAAAGTAAAAAGTTAAAAACAGATGAAACTTTTAAATATCCATTTTAGGAATATATATATATATATATATATATATATATATATATATATATAATAGGAATTTTTAGGGATATATATATATTTATATATGATAAAGCTACATAAAAATGGAAGTGAAGGATTCAGGTGGCACGAGGGCAGAGTGATAGAATGGGGTTGGGGAACCGCAAGTTTAGGTGTAGATTATTGTCATCATTTTAGTTTGATTTGCATAGTAGAGATTTGCAGGTACTAATTGCATCATTAAGAAGAGGGGAAGAAGGAAAGGGAAGGAGAGTGGGATGGAGAAAGGGCTTTGCATATATCAATATGGAAAGTGGGTCATAAAAAATATGATAAATTCAATTTTAGGCACCCAAGTAAAAAAAGAGAGAGAGGGGGAGAACCCACAGTAGTTGATCAAAATTAGCCTTTTCTTGGAACACCAGGTAAAAAGTCCTTTTCTAAATTTATGTGGTTATCTGGGGTGTGTTGGGGACCAGGGCCAGAAAATGCAACTTGGAGTCCATAGTCTATGGACTCTGAGAAACAAACTGAGAGCTTCAGAGGGGAGGGGGGTGGGGGAATGGGATAGTCTGGTGATGGGTAGTAAGGAGGACACGTACTGCATGGAGCACTGGGTGTTATACGCAACTAATGAATCATGGAACTTTACATCAAAAACCAGGGATGTACTGTATGGTGACTAACATAATATAATAAAAAAATATTATTATTAAAAAAAAAAGAAAATGCAACTTGTTTTTCCTGACACCCCCCCCATCTATTCTTCTGTGCATCTTATGAAAGCCACCATGACTCTTCAGAAAATCTTAAAACAACTTCACACTATTCTGTCACTCCAACTCCCTCATCCTGTGTCTCTATTCCATCTCCCACACGTTGTCTCCCAAAGTCATCATCATTCTCCATCTTGTGGGTGATGAAGCGACCTTTCAACTGCCCTTCTTGCCTCCAGGCCTTATATTCTAGAGCAGCCATCACTTTCCCTCTAACGTGAAACTCTCCACCATACCTTGTTCAAACACTTCCGTGAAAGCATAAGATGAAGCCAAACCCCTAGGCATGGTGGACAAGAGCTTTCATCATCTGGCAGGCTTTCAATTCCTGCCACACCTGCTTATTCTACCCTGATGGCCACAGTTGTTCTTGTTCTCCCTCTCTCTTCCAGTTAGCATGCCCTTCTCTCTGCATCCCTCGCCAGTTCCTGCTGTCCCCTCAAGTCCCCTCTGCATTTGAGGAAGGGTTTGCTTCTTGACATTCCCGGAGCACTGCCCTCTCAGCCAGTAGCTGGCCCCGGAGCCCTCCAGGCACATGGTCAATAGCAAGACCTCTGAAAGCCCAGCCCCCTGCAGAGTGTCTGACAGCCAACAGGTGTGCAGTTGGTGTGAGGGTAACAAGTGGACAGGTTAGAAACCATGACTACGTGCTTAACTTGCTTTGAAAGTAAAATGTCCTTCTTCCTATTCCTTCCATTGCCTATTCCTCTCAGCAGAGTAGAATTTTGATAGTCCCTCTCTTTTTCTCAAAATAAAATTCAGCTGAAGAGTTGTGAACGAAAAGCTCAGAAGACTAGAATATTTTTGAAGGCAGAAGTAGATGGGATGCATTGACACTAGAGCCAAATTTTGTGTGAAATATATTATTTTACCGCACAGAAATGGTCTTTATTGTCTTAAACATCTCTAGTCATACCGAATTTCAACGATAGGTTTCGGTCATAGTAGCCTTTTAATTTAAAACAAAATACAAAACATACACTAACTAATTCTAGAGGGCCCACAGAGGTGGAAATAATGTATTCGTATTGGAAAACCACTTCCCTAAAAGTTATAATGCTATCGAACTTCAACAGGGGCAACTGTAGCATGATTGAAGTCATAGCAGTTCAACTAAAAAGAGATTCCTCAAAATTGCCTTTACCCATTTGTATCTATCTTTTAAATTTTTTTCAAAATTATTTTTAAAGAGAGAAAACACGGGCAGGTCTTGTGTTGTGGTTGTGGAGTTCGGGGTTTTGCTGCTGCAGAAGCCGAGTCAAGCCTGCGTGTGACTGTGTATCTCTGAGCTGTCCCGGCTAGAACTCCTCCTTTCTTGGGGACCTGATGATCCACGGACCCCCTCCCCCCATTACATTCAGGCTTTTGTGGCTACAGGTTTAAGATCAAGAGCAACAGGACCACTGGGAAGGCTGGAACTGAAGTCTGCTTTAGCCACTATTTGTTGTGGTCATTTTCGTTGTTGTTGTTGTTGTTAAAGATTTTATTCATTCAAGAGAGAGAGAGCAGAGTGAGGGAGAGAGCACATGGGGGGAGGGGCAGAGAGAGGGAGAAGCAGAACCCCCCCCCCCCCCCCACTGAGCAGGGAGCCCGACCTGGGGCTCGATCCCAGTACCCTGGGATCATGACCTGAGCCTCTTGGTTCACCGAGCTGCCATCAGACTTCCATGGCCTCTTTTCCCATGGAGGAGAATCTGGTTGTGACGGAAGAAAGCAGTTCTTTCCAGTTCTTTGTCCATGTCTTCACCTGTCCCTGTAGAAGGGGGGCTTCTGATGTGTGTGGGTGTTGTTTCCATGCACTTGGCATATTCGTTCTCTATTTCTAAGCATCACGTTTCCTCCTTTGCCCACATCCTCTGAAGTCGAGTGGCACGTTTTTGGTGTAATTTAGGCAGAACTTGAGTTTTCAGCTGAATCTCTTCCAAGTTGTGCGTTTTCAGGCTGCAAACATGCTCACTCAGTTTTGAAGGTTTTTTTTTTTTTCCAAATTTCTCCTGTAGGTTCTTCATTCACTGGATTTTCTTCAAATATGTTTTTGAATATTTCTTATTTTTCTCCCTCAAGCCTTTTAAAAGAAGCATGTTCACTAACAGCATTGATGACCAGATGACCTCCATGTTTCTAATCCACTTTTTCTCTCTAATGCCAAGTTGCTGTGATTCACATAATCTTCTCTGAAGAGGCCTGGCAAACTTACCGTCTTCTGCACAGTTTCCATCGGCAATTTTAACTGGCTCTTCTGATCATTTACAACCTGTTTGAGTTTTCAGGCACGTTGCTCTGCTCCCTCAGCTGGGCGTACTCTTGGCTCCACGAAGCAGATTCTTAGACAAGCAGTTTCAGACTTTCCTAAAGTCTAAAGCAAGGGTATTCCCTCAAACCGTGCAGTTTTCTGACGTGGTTCTCCATTCTCCTGAGATGCTTTAAGATGTTTTGTTTGTTTGCCTCAGTCACTTGGGATTGGAAGGATAGCAATGCCTCTTGCAGTGACTCTGGTCTCGAAGGTGATCCATCAGCGGCAGCCCCACGAGTTTGCTTTCATCTGTTTTACTTTGGAGGCGGGTGACTCTGGGTGGCAGAATCCGGGGCGGGAGGGTGGGCATCGGGTGGCGGCTGGAGCACCCTGCAGGTGTGGCAGGCCGGGTTGGGCAGGGATGCGGTGCAGCTGCAGCCCAGCGCCCGGATGCCCCGGAGGCCCGGCACCTGGGGTTGGCTTGCATCCGCTTTCAAGCGCAAGCTCCCACCCAATTGCAGGTGGGGTCCGGGTCACCTGGAGGTCACAGCTTCCCCGAGGCCTGCCGCACGCCCTGTTCCTGGCGCTGGTCCTACGGCTGGGGACAAGCGGAGCTCCCCGCCTGCGGGCAGGTAGGCCAGTTCCGGTGGACCAGGTGAGGGCGGGGGTGGGCGTGCCGGGAGGGGTGCCAGGAGGGGCGCCGGGAGGGGCGCCGGTGGGGGGGAGGAGGGGCGCCCGCCCGCCTGGCCCGGTGCCTGGTGGACCCGGGTGGGCCTTGAGCGCCGTCTTGGGGACTGAGGACTTTCCAGGGGAACCATCCCCAGTCACTGGGCCCTCTGCGGGCCACTCAGTCTCGTCGACCAACCACTAGGTTTTGGGGGGTCCACGGTTGGCTCGGGGGTGGATATCCAGGTCTGGCAGGCCAGGACTTTGGGGGCAGTGGGGCCTTCTCAGCTGGCCTGCCTGGAGGCACCGTCTGCCCCCTTCCCCCCCCCCCCATAGGTGCTGGGCGGTGGGCGGCTGGGTGGGGGGGTTCCGGAAGGAGTCTCTCTGCGGTCCCGGCACCCGCCTGCTCCTGGGACCTCGTGCCGCTGTCCTTGGAGCTTAAGGGGACGAGGGGGTGCGGTGGCCACGAGGTGCAGCTGTGTCCTCAAGGGAAGAGCGTACAGATTTTTATCAGTCCTGCCAAGTTACAGAGTTTGTAACTTGAGAGGACTGGCTTCCCCCACCCATGACTTGGGGGTGGGTCCAACAGGCTTGTGAAATGAGTCCGATGTTCTCATGAACTTTGTGATATTCTTCAGCTCAGGCAGATAATGTTTTGGCTAGCTCTTTTCTCTCTTTAAAGCATGTCAGCTCTTGATTATAAAAACAGCCATAGCAGTAAGTACCAGGATCTGCCAGGGAAACCCAAAGAGACCTGGGAGGTGTCCCAAACATTGGGACACCAGCAGAGCATCTGCTGCTTCTCCAGGGCTGTACTGGGATGATGTTCTTGTAACAGCAGTCCCTCCCTGGCCTCAGAGGGCACCACAGTTCTACCTTGGATGGCCAGTATCCTGTGGGGCACAGCTGACCACACAGAACCCTGTGGAATGTTCTGTCTTTAAGGAAAACAGGTACCTGGCAAGCAGGACCAGTCATGAATTGGGCTAGGGGAGAGGGGGAGTGGACAGCCAGGTTCTAGAAAAGGTCTTGCTCTCAGTCTGCTCTGCACACTGCACACACAGAGATTAGCACTTATACTGTGCATTTGGAAAGGGCTAATTGCAGCTGGTCGCCAGCCTGGAACTGTGTCCCCAAGACGGCTCCCGGGAGTCCCTCTGTCTGTGTTCTGTCCTGAGTCAGAAAAAGGCCTTGGAGCATCTGTGGGTAGGGGTCACCCTCTCAGGTGTCCCCTCTGGAGGGAACATGGCTGCCAACATCTGTGGTCACAAAACTGTACTGGGGGTGTTTCCTGCTCACACTGATTGGAGCTGCAGTTTTAAAAAAAGGTGGCCCCAGAAAGGGTGTGGTGCTGCCTTGGTGGAGAAGAGTTGGCACAGCCGTGCGAGGATGTTCCTCTTTGAGAGGGTTCCAGCAGCCAGACCTCAGGGTGTCACTCAGCGTCATGTTGGGAACTGGCTTCCTGAGCACTGAAAGGGGAAGGGGCCTGGACCTTTAGAGCCGCTTGGCGGGGCCTCAGAGCTCAAGGTCTGTTCCTCACATCTTTGTGGGGAACCATTTAGCCCATGGTGTGGAGTTAATGAAGACAGTGGGGGCTGGGAAGGCTGAAATCCGCAGGGCACATGGCAGGCTGGAAATTTAAGTCAGCGATGGAATGATAGTCCTGAGTCTGGTACCTGTGGAGCAGGCCAAGCAGAATGGAAACTCAGACAAGATTTCTAGGTGATGGTCTTGAGACTGAATTCCTTCTTCCTATTTGCATGTATTACTTTACTTTAAATAGATTGGAAAGGAGGAAGGCTTTACATAGGGGACCAAGAACAGGCACTGCAACAAGAAAGCAGAGACAAGGTCCATTTGGAAGACAAGATTCCATTCTCAGGGATTGACAGAGATTTACAGATCAGAGGTATCGCCTAAAATGCCATGCAGAAAGAGAAAAGGAAGAGGAAGGTGCAGGTGGGGTCAGGGATGGCCTTCCTCTGCCCCAGGGCCGGCGCACGAAGTCTCTAGATGCAGAGCTCTGCCTTGGGAAGAGGGAGAAGACGATGGAGAGTTTCAATCCTTAGGTTTCTCCGCAGGCTGGAGAAACAAAGCTTGCCATCTCCTCTGATTTGGGGAGTAGCCGCTCCAGGTGGCAGGTTTTGTTGTTTTTCTTTTTAACTTTTTTTTCCCCCCAACTCTTTGAACCTGAGTGTAGGGGTTTCCCAGCACAGTGGAACTGTAACAAAGCCTTCACTGTGACGCAGGAGCTGTTGACCTGGTTGGCGCCAAGGTCTGCTTCTCACTGATTTCCTGCAATGAGTTGGGTCAAGGAAAGTTTTTCACTGATGCTTAATTTATTTTACGTGATCACGCTGCCTTCCTCCTTCTTTGGGAGTGCCGTTAACAAAATACTCCTTAGCACTTGCCTGAATGACATTCACTGCCCCAGTGTGAGAATATTCTCAGTTTCTTTGTATGGCCCTGGTTTGCCTGGTGAGAAGGATGTTTTGTTATTTCAGCAGCCTTCAAATAGGTAATAAATAAATTTCCACTGGGTTGGCACTTCCTCTCATTTCCTGAAGGAGGGGCTGATTGTTCTGACAGCTCCCTGGGGACACTTCAAGTTCTCCAAATGACTGAAGTGACCACTGCGTCATTCCCTTATGCGCCTTGTCACATAGAAATCCCAGGGAAGGTCATTTATAATATCAGCGTCAAGGCTGGGATTGTCTGCATTGGAGTCTCTCTGAAGTTAAAGAAACCACCAGATGAAGTTACCGCAGAAAATGGTAGAAGCAGCTTATAACCTGCTGAGATGCTCTTCTAGAATATGTGGCTTGCACAGCGTCATCTGTGGGAGAATAGGCATGGCTAGTTTTAAAGAGTGTGAGGACAATAGGACTTAGAACAGAAAGCGCAGATAGTTGTGCCTGATGCAGGACAAGCAACTATTCATCGAATAAGTCCTGCAAAGGTTATAGAGGTTCTGAAAGATGCCTCATTCCCTTCAGTGCAGAGTGCATATGAGGAAGAGAACAAAGGTGCGCAAACTCGAAATGTTTACGTGATTATGCAGAAGATTCTCTAAAAGCGCGGGGTGTGCAGAACTCCGTTGCTTCCAGGCCAGAAATGAGGAGCTGTAGTTTGACAGCAGCTAAATTGATGTTTCTTATAATTATAAGGCATTGCTCATTTTGTAAATGAACCCCACGTGGTTGATCCTAGCAACTCACTAAACTTTCCTGACACTTTCATTTCAGGGATTTGACCATATACTTAAGAAGTGATCAAGGTTTCACCAAAAAATTAAATATAAATTATCTTGAGGGTTCAGTGGATTTATTTAGAATGGATAACGTGTTGGAATTATTATTAATATGAGGTCGAGTACTCTGAATCAATGTGCTCTTCTAAGCTTTTCTTTGAGGAGAGGAACAATGGAAGAATAGTGCTAGGAAAAGGGCTTCTGACTACTCCCTTCCTGTCCAAAATATTAGCTGATTTGGTCAGTGAAATATTAGTCACTTAGAGAATGCTATATTTTTCTCCTTTTTCACTCCAATCCAAATGTTATTTTATTCCTTTTATATTACTAAATCAATGAAGGATATTCTAGAATATTTAGAAAATATAGATAAGTTAAAATGTCCTGAAACCCAATGTTATCAAACTTTAATTTTATCATGAAAATAAGCCCTAGTCCAATTACATCAAATTCTGCAGGTACTCACTGCAGTATAAAGCAGTGGCACATCCTTGGCCTATTAAATTTATCTGATGTGATATTGTTGTCATGAATAATTTAAATATATAATTTATTCCAAATGTGGGGTTAGGAGTAAGACTGCCTGGGTCAGGCTGTTTTCTCAAGCACACAAAGGTGTGACCTTTGGCAAATCACTTTTCCGTTCTCCAGTTTCTTCATCTGATAAAATGTAAATAATAATACACCTACTTCATAGGGTTACTATAAAGATTATATGAATTATAATTGAAAGCACTTAAAGTGGTGCCTACGTTATATTACGAAGTCAATAAATTTAGTTTTATTGATAGTAATGACAGTAATGTGCAAGAAGATACTTGGTTTTAAAAAAAATACTTGGTTACTCAGTAACTACAAAAAACTGACTAAGATCTAATTCTTGCCTTCAATAAATGTATAGTGGTTAAGACACACAGATAAAAGAAAATAATATAAAGCTAAGAAAATAAGGAAAATTCCAAAGAGATTGATCTTACATTAGGTTTAAGGAATCATTAATTCAACACAGCATCCACTAATTCATTTCATTTTAATAAATAGATGATAATATAATTTTTAAATGAATATATGCTAGTTAATGGCAATGAAATATTTAATACTTAAAAACTGCTTAATGAGCTGGGATGCCCCTCAAATGATGATCTTTAATATAGATGAGTCTCAGGGATTTTAAAGATGAAGGTTTATAGACTTCTTTCATCAATTATATTTGCTTTCTTGATTTAGTTTGATGCCCAATCTTATATAATTCAGCATGTTTGTTTGTTTTTTTACAGTCCTTTCCCATATCAGTCAACAGATAAACTTGTTGAAAGTCTCCTATGTACTGACCATTATACATGCTCAAAAGTAGTGGATATACTTTTAAGTGTAACCACAAGGTGAGAACTCTCCCATTAGAGAAAATACCAAAAATTTTGATTATGCAGTAAAACAACTCAGCAGCCAAAAACGTATGTACTTAAAAAATGGGGAAAATATTCTAAATGTTTAACGCTAAAACAAGGCTAGAATCCTAAATATATTTTTAAAAGCTCTTTCAATTCAATAAGGAAAAATATTCAGAGTGAAAAAAGTGGGATGAACATAGGACAGTTGACAATTTTAGAAATACAACCATTGAATGTGTATGCTATGTTCAATATTGTTAATAATAAGAGCCAGTTTAACTGGCATTTTTCATCTGTCACATTTGCAAATACTAATAACTAGTGTTGGTGAAAGTGCTGGCTGATGAAACCATAAATTAATACAACCCATTTAAAAAAATATTTCTTAGGAATGTTCCTATTAAAATATCAGTGTATACAAGTACTATCTACAAGAAAATTCTTTGGAGAATTTTATAACAGGGAAAATATGTTTGTTGAGTAAATGAAGTACTTAAGAAATGAAGTGAGATAAATATTTACTTGTACAGAAGGATGCTCAAAGTTGTTCACATCCCACTTTTAGGGCTAAAACACTCAATCCCCCAGGTGTTGCAGGAATGCTTTTTGGCTACTTATGGTTCACAGCTGAGTTCCTCCCCAGGAAGTGCTGTCCGTTGAAGGTAACTGCGTCATCTAAGGTGACACACTCTGCTGGGGGTGGCTGGCATCTTGGACTCATCAGGAGAGGCATAAAAAGGCCCGGTTTCCTGTTTCATTTCTGGGCCACGCGGTGGGACAGTCCCAACTCTAGAACTCCTGATGGGATTGTCAGAGACTTTGACAAGGCCGCATGCTGTTTTCACTTCTCCCAGTCCTGCTTCCTTCATCCCCTCACAGGTATTGTTCTCAGCACCTCAGTAGACTGCCTGCAGACAAATCCCCATCTCAAAGTCTGTTTCTCAGACCTAAAACCATGCCAGAGATGGGCTGAAGAGAAAACCAGCGATCTTCTGGCAAATGTTTTTACAACCGGTTTTCTGGGAGTGGGTGGGTGGGGGTGGGGAACAACTTAATTTGTAGCATTAGTCAACTTCCATGGTGTAAATACTCGCACCTCGGAAGATTTCAAGCTACTGACTTGAACTTACTGAGTGCAGAGTCCAGAAGAGAAGCACACAGTCCCTGCTCAAGAGATAGGGTGGGCCAGCTCCAGCTCTCGGCTGGAAGCAGCAGCCTCCAAAGCGAGCTTGGGAACTTGATTACTCACCACGAACGGGATGTGGGCAATGATGACTCCATCCAGTTGGTAGGTGAAGTGCTCACGGCTCCAGGCCTGTTGCAGCCCTGCAGTTATCACAGTTCTCCCCTGGCGAACTGGGATGGAACGTGGGTGGAAAGCACTGGACAGCTGGATGCAGCAGGGCTGTATCACAGGTGTTTGAATGACTGGGGCAAGTAGTGTTTGTAAGAACAGTGGAATTGGACGGCTACTCTTGATTCCCACGGATGGACTGGAGAAAGAAAATGAGAAACTAAAGGGTCCTAATCCCCAGTTTAAGTAGAAGTGTAACTGAGCACCTCCCTGCCTGCATATAAAGAGACCTTCGCCTCCTGCATCCAAAGAGCAGTAAAAGCCCAAGTATAAGTCCAAGGATTGTTTATATTATGACTGTTCTATGGTGACCTTTGAGCTTCCATGGCAGAGATAAGCAGTCATGAAGAGGGGTCCCCATCCTGGCTAGGGCAGTTGAGCTGTTTATCAGGACGAGTTAAGGCTGATGCGATACCACGTAGGCACCAGGTGATCTGCCAGGACATCTTTGGTGGTCCCTTCCTTGCCTGATTTTGATTGTAAATAGAGAAGTGCTACACTACACCCCGAGAAAGTCGTGGAATTCAGAAGCATAATTCCCTCAAGGATGAGGTTTGCGTCACCCCACCAGATAAGCCACCTAATTGAGTGCGGATACTAGTCCAGGGTGACAGAATCTAGAATGAGTAGTACAGAAGGAGATAGTGGGTATCAGTAGTGGCCCTAGGTACAGCAGAAGGGGCTGGAGTTTGTCCTACTAACCTTCCACCTGTTGATTTCCCCCAAAAAAGACCAATCAGATTCCAGGAGTTATTCTGAGATAACTTACTATAGGAAGCCAATCAGATTCCAGAAGCAGTTATTCTGAGATAACTTACTACAGGGGTGAACTTACTATAGGAAGCAAATGAATTTGGTTGGACCATAGTATGCTGGAGTAGAGTCTGGTGGAAGGCCCAGATGCTGCAGTACTGATCTTCATTCCCCCAGAAGCTTCAGGAATCCGAGTTGCCTGCTGATAACTCATAATGAGTTCCTCCCCAGTAATTGGCCTTAGCGGAAGGAAGCTGCCTTGCCCAGTATATACTTCTTTCTTGGGTGCATTCTGCATGTAATAGCTGCTCACTAGGGGGTCATAGGGCTTAGCCCTCTTGCCTTAATCTGAGATAATTCTGTAGGACCATTTTTCTCCACAGCTGCCATGGTGTCGGTTGAATCTTTTCTTCCAAATGCATCACAGACCAGTCCTGCTTCCCTCATTCCCTCATAGCTGCCATTCTGAGAGCCCTCTCCAATAAACTTCCCACACTCGAATCTGCACCTCAAAACCTGACCTAACACACGAGTTAAGAAAATATAGTAAAATTTCTGGAATCATGCAACCTAGGAAGTTCAGCCAATTTAGTAAATCTAAATTGGTTCTAAGACCTTAAAGGAGTTAAGTTCAATATTTAAAGAAAAGGCGGGGGTGGAGGGAGCTGATAAATGCATGGGTAGTGGAGGGAACCTTGTGGAAACACTCTAATGATTGCTTTTGTGTCCTGTGAGCTAGGAGGCTGACAGGACTGGGGAGGGAGTTGCAGAGGTTTGAAGATGGAGGAAAAGGAATAAAATAGTTGTCTAGGAAACTGAGGGGTACATGTGTGCAGATGCAGAATACACCATTGGGGGTAAGCAGGAGTGGAATTTTGTCAAGAGAACATAATGAGGAACAAGGGATTAATCCTCTTTCTTATCTGTGCTCATGAAGCTAATTGTAAAATTCTGCTTTTGTGATATATTCATACTAATTGAAATTTAAATTGTCATAATGGACATAATCTTTCACAATAGGTGACTGGGTTAATGGAGAGTGGAGCTGAAACTCAGAATTCTGGAGGACATAAACTGGAAGGCTCTCAGAGTAGGATACATTAAGTTGAGAAAGGATTACAGACATATATAATGACACAGCCAAGGATATGACAGTGGGAGTGAGAAGATGAATGGGATGGAGTGTGATATTCATTATTCATTTACTAATAAACATTTATTGTAGACAAGATCAAGGAACTGAGTAGACAAAGCATTACATCTGCATGAATACTGGGATTGATATAGGGTTAGAAAGAGTGAGAGGCATCCTAGAAATATAAAGACATACAAATCTTTGACGAAAGTTTTTCCTAGCTTTATCAAGATATATAATTGACATATAACATCATTTAAGGTGTACAATAAGATGATGTCATATACATATATATTGTGAGATGATTCTCACAGTAAGTTAATACATCCTCTCCTTTTTTTGTGTGGTGAAAACTTTTAATACTTAGTCTCTTAGCAAATTTCAAATACAAAATAGTGTCATTAACTATAGTCACCATGATCTACATTACATAACATATCCAGAACTTATTTTATAACTGAAATTTTGTAACCCTTTGTTGACCTACACCCATGTCCACCACCTCCAGCAACCACCAGTGTCTTTGGTTTCTGTGAGTTCATTTTTAGATTCCACCTAGGATATCATATACTATTTGTCTTGCTCTGTCTGACTTGTTTGACTTAGCGTAATGTCCTGAAGGTTCATCCACGTTGTTGCAGATGCAGGGTTTTCTTCTTCTTTATGACTGAATCATACATATTCCATTGTATATGTATACATCTTTATCCATTGGTCCATCACTGGACACTTACATTGTTTCCATGTCTTGGCTATTATAAAATATACTGCAATGAACACTGAGAGGCAGATATTTCCTTGAGACTATTTCATTCCCTTTGAATACACATACACACACACACATAAATACAGAAGTGGAACTGCTGGATCATATGGTAGTTCTAGTTTTAACTTTCTGAGAATCATCCATCCTGTTTTCCATAGTGGTTTTCAATTCACATTCCCACCAATAGTGTACAATGGTTTCCTTTTCTCCACATCCTTACTAGTGTTTATCTCTTCTTAATAGTCCTTGTATCAGAACTGAGCTGATACCGCATTGTGGTTTGGATTGGCGCGTCTCTGATGATTAGTGAAGTTGAGCACCTTTTTGAGTTCCAGTTGGTTTTCTGTATGTCTTTGGAAAGATCTCTATTCAGGTCCTTCACCCACTTTTTCAATGGGATTATTCCTTTTTTGTTACTGAGTTGTATGGGTTTCTTTTATATTTTGGGATATTAACCTTTTATCAGATATATGGTCCCAAATATTTTCCTTTTTCATTGGATTGTTTCCTTTGTGTAAAGTGTTTAGAATGATGTAGTTCCACACGTTAATTTGGGGGTTTTGTTGCTTGTGCTTTTGGTGTTCTATCCAAAAATTCATTGCCAAGACCTGTTTCAGGGAGCTTGTTCCTTATGTTTTCATCTAGGAGTTTGACAATTCCAGATCTTACAGCTCAAGAGAGTTTATGTGATATAAGGATAGTGGCCCAGTTTCACGATCTTTCGTGTGTGGCTGTCTGGTTTTCCAAACACCATTTACTGAAGAAATTGTCTTTTCTCCATTGAGTATTTAGTTGGCCATATATACATGGGGTTCTTTCTGGGCTCTGTATTCTGCTCCATTTGTCTTTGTTTTTATGCCAGTAGTCTTGTCTTGATTACTGCAGCTTTGCAGTACAGTTTGAAATCAGGAAGTGTGATGCCTCTAGCTTTGTTATTTATCAAGATTACTTTGGCTACTTGGGTTCTTTTGTGGTACCATATACATTTAGGGTTTTTTTTTTCTAATTTTCTATGAAAAATGACATCATAATCTTGATCCAAGTACCTATAGCATAAAATGTTACCTTAGACAATGCCTTTTCAGACTTCGTATACTAAATACCAGATACTATCCAATGAATTGCTCTTCTCACCATTTAGAATATTTTTGTTCTTGTAACCAGTTTTCTTTTAGTTTTCAACAGCTATTGCTTTTATGATGTGAGAACCTCCTAAGTAAAAATACATGGATTAAAATTGTATTCTCATCTGGAATCCAAGTAATTGTTTGAGTCCCAGCGTGCAGCTCAGCATTTTCATTCCCCAAGGACAGTTCTCCAGATGACTTTTACCTTGATAACTGAGTTGACATAGTCTGATGATAATGATAACCACAAACTAAAAAAACTGTGGGAAAAGTCACTTAGTTCAGGCACATGATGCAAAAGCATTCCTCCTATCATATGGCTTTCTCCTTTCCCATCAAAAAAAAAAAAAAGACAGAGAGAGAGAATGATCGTTTTTGGAGTAGTCTGCCAACAGTGTTCTGCTCTTAAGTAAAATTTAGGTACTTGGAAATACACCAACATATGGAGTTACTATACATGTTTAGCTTGCTTTTAATCACAAGAATACTACGTAATAGTGTTTTCTACATGTAAATTTCCAATTGTGCTTTCTCATGTAAATTTTCCAATAGTAGTTTAAACTTGGGGCTAGCAGTGTGTTATAAAATCACAAATAATGTGAAGTTTTCTGCTTATGCCTTTGAAACAACACCATTTAAAAAGCACACCATAGGACTCTACCTCTGGAAAGAAGATCTGTTTCTCCCTATTTCTCTCTGTAAGGACAACTAAAAATTATAGCCCACATATACAAAACAAACTCAAAAAAGTGGAGAAAAGATGGAAGACTGGCTAGGAAACTTGGGGCCCAAGGATTAACACAGGAGTGTCTTCCTTGGGTTTTCTTTTAGCCTCCTATATCCCAGACATGGAGATGAAGAAGTTGGCAGTCTAGACCCACCAGCAGGTACAGATAAAACAGCAACAACACCTTGATGAAAGTCTCCTCTCTCTAGCCAAAGGACCAGGAAAGGGGCAGCTTAGCAAGAAACCTTTTAGACAATAACTGCTCTACTCTAGCCAGAGACCACAGAAAAAGTTGTGGCCTCACTCCCCC
This sequence comes from Ursus americanus, assembly GCF_024610735.1. NCBI lineage: Eukaryota > Metazoa > Chordata > Mammalia > Carnivora > Ursidae > Ursus > Ursus americanus. Next base: position 32,591,103 of record NC_142153.1, read on the forward strand.
TCTATGCCAATAAAGGTTGAGTGGATAGCCCACACCAGCACTCTCCTCAGACTGTAATGAGATACCCTAATCCACCTGCCAGGATCAAGTAAGGAGCTGGGACTTTGACTTCTGCCAGGTGGTAATGTTGCACACCCCCTCCACAGTATCTGTGGTGATGATGGAGGGTCCATGGCTTCCAATCCTATCTCTGAGTTTTGAGGCATCCCTCTTACTCCCTGCTGAGGTGATCACAGTGGAGGATTTCCATCCTAGCCCAGGAGCAATGAGTCACCATTCCATGGTGTCAGTGGAGGACAAATGGGGAGCAGTAAAGAAGGAATTCCTATCCCTTTCATTCAGGGTGCTATCAGAGGAGACCTAGAAGAACAACAAGGAACCTCTATCCCCCACCGCCCCCACCATGGGCCCCATTGTCAAAAGAAGCCAAGAGGGGGAACCTAGATTTCTAGCCCTATCTGGCAGTAACAAGGTAATAGTCCCCATTTCCCCCACTGAAGCCATGTCAGAGGGAACAAGGAACATACAAGGTGTAAATAAGATCCAGAGTCTCATAACTGAATACACAAATTGTTCAGGTTTTAACTGAAAATTACTTGTCATAACAAGATCTGGGAAAATTAAAATTTCAATAAAAAAAGACAACAAGTACACACCAATATTGAGATGGTAGAAATGTTAGAATAGTCTGACTAATACTTAATGCAGCCACCATAAAAATGCTTCAGTGAACAAGTATGAACATACTTGAAATTTTTAAAAAAGAGAGCCTCAACACAAAGTATCAGCAAATAGAAGATATGAAGAAGGATCAAATGGAAGTTGTAGAATTAAATATAAAAAGTGAAATTTAAGGCTCAGTAGATGGGATTAAGAGCAGAATAGGGAAGACAGGGAAAATAGTGAACTAGAAGACAGAAGAGGAAAAACTACCCCATCTGAAAAAAAAAAAAAAAACAGAAAATAGACTTGAAAAGGAAGATGAACCGAATTTAAAGGATTCTAGAGACTAAAACAAAATAGCTAACCTTTGTATCTTAGAAGTTTTGGAAGGACAGAAGAGGGAGGGGACTGAAGAGAACTTGAACAAATAATAGTTGAAAACATTTTAAATCTAGAAAAAGCTCTAAGGAAGAAGCTAGTGGAACTATGCTACCCAATTTCAAGGCATCTTGTGAAGTTATAGTGATCAGGCCTGTTGAATCGGTGGAACCCCAGACACACAGATCAATGGAACAGAGTAGAGATACCAGAAAGAGACCCAGACAAATAAGTCCAACTGATTTCTGACAAAGGTACAAAAGCAATTCAATAGAAGAGGAATAGACTTGTCGACACATGCCCCCGGAGCAATTGGACATTCATGGGGAAAATAACGATTCTCTGTCTAAACCTCACACCTACGGAAGAATTAACTCAAAATAAAATAAGGACTTAGTGGAAAAGATAAAATTATAAAACTTTTAGGGAAAAAAAAGGGATAAAATCTTCGGGATGTAGGGCTAGGCAAAGAATTCTTAGATTTGACACCCAAAGTGGAATCCATAAAAGGGAAATTTGATAAATTGAACTTCATCAAAATTGCCCCATGAAAGCAACATGAAGAGAAGTGAAAGAGAAGCCAAAGACAGAGAGAAAATATCAGCAAACCATGTATCTGACAAAGGACTTCTATCTAGAATATATAAAGGGCTCTCAGCTCTCAACAGAAAAAAAAAAAAAGCGTGAAGACGCTGACAAGTGGACATGAATGGCAAAGAAGCCCTTGAGAAGACAATTCAGCATCATTTGCCATTAAAATGAAATGACACTACACACCTGTCAGAATGGCTTAGATTTAAAAAAATATATGACCACACCAAATACTGGAAAGGATACAGAGAGCCTGAATCAGTTATACATTGTTGTATGGAGTGTAAAATAGGAGAGGCATTCCGGAAAACAACTTGGCATCCCCTTCAAACACAAAACATGTTACTGCATGCAACCGAGCTACAGGACTTCAGAGACTTACCTCAGAGATATGAAAACTTATGTTCACACCAAAACCCTGTACACCAATCTTCACTGCAGTTTTATTCATAATAGCCCAAAAGTGGAAACAGCGCAGATGTCCTTCAGTGAGTGAGTGGTTAAACACACTGTAGTACATTCATGCCACGGAAGACCACTGAGCAATGAAAAAGAAGGAACCAATGACACACGAAAACTTGTATGTATCTCCAGAGAATTATCCAGAATGGAAAAAGCCAGTCCTGAAGGGTGACATGCTAAATGATCCCATGTATCTAACTTTTTCTTTAAAAGGCAATATTATAGAAATGGAGAATGGATTAGTAGTTGTTGGCGGTTACGGATGGGCAGTGTGAGGGAAAGGCGGGGATGATGAGAACCAAAGGGAAGTAGGCATGGACATAAAAGGGCAGCATGAGGAATCCCTGAGGTGATGGAAATGTTCTGTATCTCTGTTGTATCAATGTCAGTATCCTGGTTGTGATGCATTTACTTTTGGAGAAAACTGGTGAAGGGTACGTAGGACCTGTTTGCGTTATTTCTTACAATTGCATGTGAATTCAAAAATAAAATGTTATAAACAAAGTATAATTAGTCGTTGTTGTTATTCGTCACATTTTCTGGCTACCCAGCTCAGTGTTAAGTACTTCTCCTCACTTAAGGGAATTTCCCACTTCATGAATCTTGTCTCCTCAAACAGAACAAAGAAAGTTTCTCAAACTTCTTTTTTTCTATTTTTATTATTTTTTAAAATTCTAGTATAGTTAACATACAGTGTTATATTAATTTCAGGTGTACAATATAGCGATTCAATAATTCTGTACATTACTTGGTGCTCATTACCGTGAGTGCACTCTTTAATCCCCACCCCCGACTTCACCCATCCCAGTCCCTTCTGCTAACCATCAGTTTGTTCTCTGTAGTTAAGACTGTTTCTTGGTTTGCTTTTTTATCCTTTGCTTGCTTTGTTTTTTAAATTCCATGAGTGAAATCATAGGGTATTTGTCTTCCCTGACTTATTTCACTTAGCATTATATTCTCCAGCTCCATCCATACTCTTGCAGATGGCAAGATTTCATTCCTTTTTATAGCGGAATAATAGTCCATTGTGGTATATATATATATATATATATATATATATATATATATATATATATATATATATATCTCACATCTTCATTATCTACTCCTCTATGGATGGACACTTGGGCTGCTTCCATAATGTGGCTATTGTAAATAATGCTGCAATAAACATAAGGATGCATGTATCGCGTTGAATTAGCGCTTTTGTATTTTTTTGGGTGAATACCCAGTAGTGTGATTGCCGGATCATAGGGTAGTTCTCTTTTTAACTTTTTCCTTTCTCAAACTTATTAGCACAATCACGGGCATAACCTGCATGAGACTTTACAGAGGAACTGAACAACTTAAAAAGGTTCATACACACTTCCTTTTGCTTGTGGGGATAAGGATGGAGTTTGGGAAAGGGACATTTGGCTTTCAGGGTAATGATTATATAGTCAGGGTTCTTTTTTTTTTTTTTTAAGATTTTATTTATTTATTTATTTGACAGAGAGAGAGAGAGACAGCCAGCGAGAGAGGGAACACAAGCAGGGGCAGAGGGAGAGGAAGAAGCAGGCTCCCAGCAGAGCAGGGAGCCTGATGCAGGGCTCGATCCCAGAACGCTGGGATCACGCCCTGAGCCGAAGACAGACGCTTAACAACTGAGCCACCCAGGCACCCCTGTAGTCAGGGTTCTGACACAAAGTTGGCATTGGCACATTTGAGAGAGGCAGCAAACTCATTTCATTTGAGAGTTAACATATCTGGAGTCTGGGGACAGTGATTGTAGCTGTTTAACTCATATGGCTATTCTAAGGCATCATGGTATTAGAGGCTGAGACTCAGGACTGGATTTCTTCTCCTTCTAACAATTGTGCGAACTGCTTAATGGGGTCTGGGGCCAGCTCATGTCTCCTTAAGAAAGCGAGAAAGCCAACGGTAACTCCTCTCTTCCCAACTTGGCATTCACAGCTATGGTACATCTGACCAATGAAGAAAGAAAAATTTCAAATTTCAAATTTTATTTTAACTGTCTCCAGAACAAAATCTCAACAGTCACACTGCATATATACCTAAAATCACCATTACATATAAAAGAAGTCCAAAAATATTTTTATTCTTTTTCCTCTAAAAAATTGGGTAAAAGCCACATGAGGTGAAACAGAACAAAATGGCTGCTCATCTATTTGGCAAATCCACTGGGGTTTAACAAGACCCATTTCTTCCTGAATCATCGGCATGTTTCCAAAGCGTATTTGAAGCCTTTCCTTAAAAGGTCATCATGTATAAAATTTAATGTGGTTTCTCAAGCTGCTAAGTAATATCTGACGTGTTCTGATACATTATTTTCTCAGAATTCAAGATAATACTTGCTCATGGATGCTCTCACACTAGCAATCCCAGAAAACTTTTTATTATTGGGAATTTTAATGTAACCACAGATAAAATAATCGTTACATTTGTATGTGTTGGAGATCTTACCAGTGATGTTATATGAAACACAGAAGAAAAGATTTAGGACCTTGAGTTTTTTTCCTTTTTTCCTTTTTTTTTTAATAGAATAAGAATTCATTCTAGTAACAGTGAAGGGAAGAGAAAAAGATCAGTTGGGTGAGTTTCTTAGGCAAAAATTCATCATTAAAATCTCTTTTTTTTTTCTCATCACTGACATTTTTTTGCCCTTCTTCAGGAAAATGAACTGTATAAGTGTATTACATATGCTGATCACATTTACGGGTAGTTGGAAACTTGAGATTTTTTTGCCATCTCATTTGCCTAAATTGAACTGCATATTCCTTTATTTTCTGTAAAAATTGATATAAGTCGATTTATCCCTCTTATTTATTTATTATATTTGGGGGGGCTTTATTTTATTTTTTTATTATGTTCAGTTGGCCAACATACAGTGCATCATTAGTTTTTGATGTAATGTTCAATGATTCATTAGCTGTGTATAACACCCAGTGCTCATCACAGCATGCTCCCTTTTAAAGATTTTATTTATTTATTTGACACAGAGAGAAAGAGCACAAGCAGGGGGAGCAGCAGGCAGATGGAGAGAAAGAAACAGGCTCCCCACTGAGCAGGGAGCTCTCGCAGGGCTCATTCCCAGGACCCTCTGATCATGACCTGAGCCAAAGGCAGATGCTTAACCGACTGAGCCACCCAGGTGCCTCTTGTGGGGGGGAGGGGTTAAAGATGGTATCAGGAAACTCCACTGAGCTAAAAAATGCCTAAAATTTGGCCCCACAATTTTGTCTAGCAAACAGTATTATTACACTGTTTCTCTAATTATTTTATTCCTCATCCTGAAAGTTGACTTGGGGGCATTCATTAGTGCACACTTTCTCTCTTTCACCTTCATACACTTACCAAACTTAGGCCTTTTTCAAGTCCTATTTTCTTAGACAGATGGAGTTACACAGAAATATCTATAAAATGTGTACAAAAGATTCCCAAAATATTACTCTTCCATAGCTACCAAAACACTGAGCTTTCATGCTCTTGTACGTTCATTCTTCCATGGCAGAGAAATCCACTCTTAAAAATTGATGATTAGGGAAAAGCCTATAACTTACAAAATAACCTCGAAGTGGTATTTTTATCTTAGTCCTGTTGAATTTTCATTTAAGAGTAGATTTATGAACAATGGCTTTGGCGCATATGAAGAACAAATGATCACTTTCAACAAACCGCCTGAGGCCACACGGTATTCTGGAGAGAAAACAGGAAGGTATCTGGTAATCTGTGTGTTAGTTGTGTCTCTCCCCCTCGCCTGAGACTTATCACCATTAAGTCAACCTTCATGCTTCAGTTTCCTGGTAAACTTGGTAATGCACACTCTGCTAATCTCCTACGGATTTAAAGCACATCAGTGCCTATTGTATAGTTGGCACCGTTGTGAGTACTTGACATGTGTGGCAGCATAAAATTATAAAGACTAATGCGTTAATCACTTCCAGAATTTTCAGTTCCCTGTCTCCTTTCCCCACCCGCTTCTCAAATTCAGGGAGCAGGGTGTGTTTGGTGATTATGTACTTAACTGCCTCAGGGTAGGGTTCTTGTAGTAATATAAGAAATCTGGAGAGTTTCTGTTATTTTAAAATAGACTTTTGAATCTCAAGGTCATTGAGGAAAAACCTTTTCTTGAGTTTTTTTTTTTCCTCCAAGTTTTTATTTAAATTCCAGCTAGTTAGCATACAAGGCAATACTAATTGGAGGAGTAGAATTTAGTGATTCATCACATACAATTCCTGGTGCTCATTACAGCAAGTGCCCACCTTAGTACTCATCACCTATTTAACCCATTCTCCCACACACTTCCCCTCCAGTAACTATCAGTATGTTCTCTAGAGTAAAGAGCCTGTTTCTTGGTCTGCTTCTCTCTCTCTCTTTCTCCCCCCTCCCTCCCTCCCATTCTCTCTCTTTTCCCCTATGTTCATTTGTTTTGTTTCTTAAATTCCACATATGATTGAAATCATATGGTATTTGTCTTTCTCTGACTTATTTAGCTTAGCATAATACTGTCTAGCTCCATCTATGTTGTTGCAAATGGCAAGCTTTTTATGACTAATATTCCATTATATATAAGTATATATATATATACACATAAATATATATGTGTGTGTGTGTACACACACACACACACACACACACACACCACATCTTCTTTATCCATTCACCCGTTGATGGGCATTTAGGCTATTTCCATAGTTTGGCTATTGTTGATAATGCTGCTATAAACGTCAGGGTGCGTGTATCCTTTCAAGTCAGTATTTTTGTGTTCTTTGGGTAAATACCTAGTAGTGAGTTTTACTCTGTATTTATTGAATAGTAAGAGCCAAGTTTCCCCACTTAAACAATAAACAACAGGCAGGAAGAGCTAGGTTGTAGCTAGGTTTTTCCCCCAATCACTGAGATCATAATTAAGATTCCATGGGTTCCAAAAAGAAAGATAAATTGGAGATGGAAGAAATGCACATTGGGGCACCTGGGTGGCTCAGTTGATTAAGCATCTGACTCAATTTCAGCTCAAGTCATGGTCTCAGGATCATGAAATCCAGCCCCGTGTCCGGTTCCATACTCAGCAGGGAGTCTGCTTGAGATTCGCTCTCTCCCTTGCCCTTCCCCCCACTTGACTCTGTCAAATAAATCTTAAAAAAAGAAAAAAGAAATGTACTTCAAGTGTATCTATATAGGAACCACTCATGCCCTTCACCTCATCTCCAGATTAGCCTTTGATGGCTTAGCCTTGAGTTGAGAAAATTGGTAGCAGAGATAAGCTTTTAGCTTCAAGAAAGTAAACAAGCAGAACATGGGTTTTCCTGACTTGTGCTCCTCTGTTGCAGTAGCAGAAGTTTGGAAAGTGCAGCTCGTTGGGACTGAAAAAGCTTGATAAAATTCATTTCTTCTGTCTTTCATCAAATTCATCATCCCTGTGTTTCTCAAAATTCTAAAAAAGGGTAGTGTTGGCTGGAAATAGGTCCTGCAGAGTCAAAGTCAAGGAAGATGTAAATCACATTTACTAGCAGCCAGAGAATACGAAGAAGACAGGCATCTTGGCACATGTCAGTATGTTTGGTTGACCACGTCCAAGGATTGGAAAACAGTAATTCAGAGGTTTCAATGTGAACAGATGTCAATATCTGGGAACAGGTGTTCTCTTCTAATGCCAAGATGTTATGTAAATTCCTCTTGTCTAAGATGTTACTCAGTTGAATTTAAAGTCTGGCATGACTGAGTTCCTCCATAGTTGGCCAATCTTTACTTTTGTAATCAGACGCATATTGCCTCAAAAGATAAAATCATATAGAAAAATATTTCATTTTTTGCATTACTGAATAAATGGAATGAAATTCATCTCAACGACACATGTATTACTTTAATGTCTGCAAGAGTTATGAAGAAAAGCTTATTCCCATTTTTTAAATTGGGAATCTGGGGCACTTTGCTTAAGAAACTTGCCCAAGGTCACATAGATTACATATGGCAAAACTGGGAATCAAAATTAGGTATGCCTAATTATGGAGGCCTCTTATTCAAAAGAAATAATGAACATGGTATAGTTTCCAAATAATGTACTGTAGTATAATGTAAGTTAATCGCATATGCTTATTGCAAAGTTATTTTTGCAATAACCGAGTAAAGAGTGAATGAACCTACAGTGTATTAGTTTGCTGGGGCGGCCATAACAAAATACCATACACTGGGTGCTTAAACAACAGAAGTCTATTTTCTTATAGTCCTGGAGGCTGGAAGTCCAAGATCAGGTGTTTGAAGGTTTGATGTCTTCTAAGGCCTCTCCCTGTGGCTTCGTATGGCTTCATATGGCTTCTTTCTGTGTCCTCACGTGGTCTTTCATCTGTGTCCTAATCTCCTCCTCTAAAAGGATACCTGTTGTGTCTCTAAGTGTGGTCACATTTTGAGGAATTACAAGTTAGGATTTCAACATGTGACTTTTGGGGGGACACAATTCAGTCCATAACACACATAATGGGAGAAATTATTTACAAATCATATAGCTGATAAGCAGTTAATATCCAGAGTATATAATAAAACTTCTACAACTTAACAAAATAATCTGATTTAAAAATGGACAAAGGACTTAAAGAGATATTTCTCCAAAAATGATTTACAAATAGCCAACAAGCGTATGAGAAGATGTCCAACATCACTGATCCCTCAAGAGATGCAAATTACTATCAAAATGAATTATTACACCGTTTGGGTGACAACAAAATCAAAATAACAGGTGTTAGGATGTGGAGAAATTACCTTGTGTACAGTTGGTGGGAATGTAAAATGGTGAAACCACTGGAAAATAATATGACAATTCCTCAAAAAATTAAGAACACAATTACTGTATGATCCAGAAATTCCACTTCTGGGTATATATCAAAAGGAATAGTGGGGTGCCTCGGTGGCTCAGTTGGTTAAGTGTCTAATTCTTGATTTTGGCTCAGGTCACAATCGCAGGGTTGTGAGATTGAGCCCCGTGTGGGGCTCCACCCTAGGCATGGAGCCTGCTTAAGATTCTCTCTCTCCCTATCGCCCTGCCCCTCCCCACCCCTGTGCTCATACACGCACACACACTCTCTCTTTCACTCACTCACTCAATAAATAAATAAATAAATGGGAATTGGAAGCAAGCTCTCAAAAGTGATATTTGAACACCAATATTTATAGCAACATTATTCACAATAGCCACCAGGTAGAAGCAACCGAAGTATCCATTGACAGATCGAAGGATACATAAAATGCAAAACTTACCTGCAATGGAAAATTATTCAGCTCACAAAGGAAGGAAATTCTGACATACATTACAAGAGAGATGAAACTGGAGGGTATTATGCTAAGCAAAACAAAGCCAGTCACAAAGAGGTAAGTATTGTATGATTCCACCTATGTAAGGTATCTAGAATGGTTAAATCTGTAGAAACAAGGTAAAACGGTGGTTGCTGGGGCCCAGGGGAAGGGGATATGGGAAGTTGTTGTTTAATAAGTATAAAGTTCCAGTTCTGCAAGCTGAAAAAGTTTTGGAGATTGGTTGCACAATAATGTGAATATCCTTGGCACTCTTGAACTCTGTATATTTAGAAATGATTAAAATGGTAAATCTTATGTGTATTTTACTGCAGCTACAGACTTTGGAAGATTTGCCAAACATTTGACTTAGAGACAGCAGTTTCTAAAACAAAGTGGATATCCAATGAATATTTGCTGAATAAATGAGAAGAATATTTTCATCAGGTGTCACTGGTTCTCTTAAATGAAGCAAATGTGTCATATTCCAAAATTCTGATGAAAAAATCCATCTGTAGGTACTTTAATATTCTATATAATTTTAAGACTTCAGAAAAATGTAGTTTCATTGAATATATATGAGAACATGTTCTGTGACTATGTCATTTTCAGAAGTGACCTAAAATTCCTTTTATTTAATGATTTGTAGAAATAAAAGGTTTTGGTGGATCATTTTAATATTTTACAAATTCAAGTCGATTGTGAAGACTCTGATCACTTAGAAAAAAAACACTTAAAAAGTGATGTATTGTAAACTAGGAATAGAGGGGAAGATTCCTCAATTTGGTAAAGAATATCTACAAAAAAACCCCTACAACTAACATCATACTTGATGGTGAGAAACTCAGAGCTTTTCCCACCTAGATCAGGAACAAGGCAAGAATGTCTTCTCTTACCACTCCATTTCAGCATTGTATTGGAAGTCCTAGCTAATGCAATAAGAAAAGAGGAGGAAAAAAGGTATATAAATTGGGAAGGAAGAGAGAAAATTTCTCACAGCTGACATTATTGTCTAAGTAAGAAATCTGAAAGAATGAGCTTCTGGAACTAGTAAGTGAGCATAGCAAGGTTGCAGGATGCAAGGTGTACATGTAAATTGCTTTCCTGTATATCAGCAATATATGAGTGGAATTTGAGATTAAGAACAAAATACCATTTATATTAGTAGTCAAAAAATGAAATACTTAAGTATAATGATAACAAAAAAATGTATAAGATCTTATGGAGAAAACGATAAAACTCTAATGAATGAAATCAAAGAACTAAATGATGCAAGATATTTTATGGTCCAGGAAAGAAAGATTCAATATTTCCAAGATGTCAGTCCTTCCCAACTTGATCTATAGATTCAGTACAATCCCAGTCAAAATTCCAGAAAGTTGTTAGATGGTTATCAGTAAACTGATTCTAAAGTTTATATGAGATTGAAAAGACCCAGATTAGCCAACACGATATTGAAGGAGAATTGAACACTGACACTACTTGAATCAAGACTTCCTGTAAAGCTACAGGAATCAAGACAGTGTGGTATTGATGGGAAAAAAAAAAAGAATAGACCAATGAAACAGAAAAAGAGCCCAGAAATAGATCCCCATAAATGTATCTTTGACAAAAGAGCAAAAGTAAAACAATGGGGCAAAAGGTAGTGTCTTCACCAAATAGTGCTAAAACAACCGGACATTCGCATGCAAAATAGTGACTCTAGACAAGGACCTGGCACCTTACAAAAGTTACTCAAAATGGATCAGAGAACTAACTGTAAAATGCAAACTATAAAAACTCCTAGAAGAGGACATAGGAGGAAACCTGGATGACCCTGGGTATGGCAATGCCTTTTTGGATACAACACCAAAGCACAATCCATGAAAGAAATAATAATCTGGAAATCACTAATATTAAAAACTTCTGTTCTGTGAAAGACAATGTTAAAAGAACAAGAAGATAAGCCACAGGCTGGGAGAAAATATTTGCAGCAGACACATCTGATAAAGAAGTGTTATCCAACATATACAAACAACTCTTAAAACTCAACAGAAAGAAAACCCAATTTAAAAATGGGCCAAAGACCTTAGCAGACACCGCACCAAACAAAATACACATACGGCCAGTAAGTATACGAAAGGATGCTGCACATCGTATGTCACGAGGAAATGCCAATTGAAACAGCAATGATATACTCCTGCACGTCTACTAGGATGGCCAAAAGTCAGAACAATGACAGCATCAAATGCTTACTGGCCAAGACGTGGAGCAACAGGAGCTCTCATTCATTGCCGGTGGGAATGCAGAATGGTGCCGCCACTTTGAAAGACAGTTTGGGGGATTCTTAGAAAAGTAACTATAATTTAAACATATGATTCAGCAGTTGTGCTCCTTGGCCTTTACCCCAAGGAGTTGAAAGCATGTCTACACACAGGCATACGGACGTTTAGCTTTATTCATAGTTGCCAAACGTTGGAAGCAATCAAGATGTCCCTTCAGTAGGTAAATAGATAAATACACCGTGGTCCATGCAAACAATGGAATATTATTCGGTGCTAAAAACAAATGAGACATCAAGCCATGAAAAGACATGGAGGAATCGTGAAAGTCTATCAGGAAAAGAAGTCAATCTGAAAAGCCTATGTACTATATGATTCCAACTCTATGACATTCTGGAAAAGGCAAAACTACGGAGACAGTAAAGAAGATCAGTGATTGCCAGGAGTTAAAAGGAGTAGGGGGAGGGGGTGGATGTTATAAATAGAGTATAGAGGATTTTTAGAAAAGTACAAATACTCTGTATGATAATATAATGAAGGATACATGTCATTTTACGTATTTCAAAACTCAGAATATACAACATAAGGAGTGAACTCTAAGGTGAACTATGGACTTTGGATGAGGGTAATGTGTCAGTGAAGGTTCATCACTTGTAACAAATGTCCCATTCTGGTGGGGAGGTTGATGATGGGAGAGGTTATGCATGTGTGTGGGCAGGGCATACATGGGAAATCTCTGTACTTTCCCCTCAGTGTTGCTGGGAACCTAAAACTGCCCTAAAAAAAATCCTCATGGAAAAAAAAAAGCTACATATTATGCTATTTCTGGAATATAGTATTTCTTTACTATCTTCACAGACTATATCCTAGGTAAAATACAAGTGTGACGTTAACGGAAATATTAGCGTGATTTCTTGGTGATGAAATATAAGTAGATTGAGAGTTTTCTGGAGTACCTTAGGTAGAAAAGCAACATGCATTTTATATCCATATGTGCTAAAAGCTAGGCTGTGAATGAAAATTTCAATTGAGAATAGAAATAAATCTATGCAGAGTTAATTAAAATGAAGAATTCTGAATAAAACTAAAGTGTGTGTGTGTGTATATACATATATATATAAATTTTTTTAAAAAAGATTTTTATTTATTTGATACCAAGAAAGCATGAGAAAGCACAAGCAGGGGGAGGGGCAGAGGCAGAGGGAGAAGCAGACTCCCCACTGAGCAGGGATCCCGATGCAGGGCTCGATCCCAGGACCACGGGATCATGACCTGAGCCAGGCAGACACTTAACCAACTGAGTCACCCAGGCGCTCCTATAAATAGCAATTTTTAAATGAACCTAGTATTCAAAAGCTAACTCAAAAATATTAGAGATAAGAATAAACTTTCCTGATCTATTGAGAATCCGTTTCATAACTTCTGTAGTGACTGAGAAAACTATTAAACTGATTAACTCCATTTCAGCATTCGAATTGTATTAATTATTATACCATAACTTTGGGAATAATTTCATTGCCTTTGCTATATATGTAGTTATCTTTGTTAAATTATTAGCATTTTATATGATCTAGCAATGTCAAAGTAGAAATCTAAGGAAAGCAAAGAGCGTGAGTATCTACAGACTTGTAGTAACTGAGTTATTTCTTGAATGAATCTGCATTCTTCACCCCCATCCCCAATACAGTGGTTTCCGTGGGATTGAAATAGAAAAGTACTACAGGCAGAGAGTGACAGAGGAGTTTGAGGGAATTGGTAAATGAAAGCAGAAGAGTACAAAAAAAAGTAAGAACATTTATATTCTCCATTCATGTGAATGTAATTGCTACTTGCCTACGTTCATCTTCAGCTTAAATTATGGTACATTCTGGGGTCAACCTTGAAAACACAAATTGTTTTGTCACCTCTAGATTCCCTTGCAATGGAGAAGCTACTTTCACTCTCCAGTTTGAGCTAGAATCCTACAGTTCTGTCAGGCTTCAGGTAACTTAGCATATGTGCATAATTGCTGCTCTCTAAGAAGCCAGTGGCAAGAGCACGCCAGATGCTTTTATCTAGTTCCTGCTTTGTAAGAGAGCATTTAAAAATCAGTTTCTTAGCCTGTGAATCAGGGACCATGAATCCACAGATGCAGCTTCGTATCCAAGACAGTCCCACATGTTTTACATGGATCCATTCATTATTCAAGTTTAAGACACACTAGTTGGCGTTCAAAGATTTTTCCATGTATCGAAACAGTTGCTTTGATGGTCTTGCTCCCACTTCTTTTTTTGTCATAGAGAACATTTTAAAGATATTATCAGTATTTGTTTTGGAGAAACTTCTCTCTCTAAAACCATCTTCCTTTTTAGAATATTTTCTGATTGAATTTATTTTAACAAATGTTTATTTGTATATTTATATTTCTATAATATAAGTATACAAAATACGTTTATGTGACAATTTTCTTTGTTTTTCTTAGGCGCACCAAACTGTTATATCAAATTTAACTGAAAATTCACTAAGCATCAGTGAATTTATAAGAATCATTATAAATAGGCAAAAGTTGATATATATTACTGAGTGCGTATTGCTTTACGTGTTTGCCTGTCACCCTCTGAGTTGAGTGCTTCAAGGTACAACTCTGTTGGGTGCTGAGTGAGACACAGCTTCAGAAAGATAATACAAGGATGAGGTGTGAAAAGATATGTGGTCACTAATGAAAAGAGATCTGATGAGATGTTTGGAACAGTAGGATACCATTTTTAAAATTATATACCAAAACAAAATAAAAATTTTCAAGAATATTACATCAATACGTTAACTAAGAATAGTTGGTGATAGAATTAGTGTCAGTTTGAAATTTATTTGTTATTTTCTGAATCTTTGATAAAGAAGTTATATTCCTTGTAAGCTGGTTTGCTATGAAAATAGTTTTTGTAGAAAATATGACATTACTCATAGAGATAAGAGATCAGTAAGGTGAACAGGAATGGGACCTGCTATCCCAAAAGGGGACCGGCACCAAGAGAGTATCGGGAAAAGTGAGGGGATATTGGATATTTTGGGGGAGTAGAGGGTTCAGTCCAGGCTTCTTGAGATCTGGATAGTAGTGGAAAACTCCTACTGGGATTTTGGTGGAATGTTTTGAAAGCCAGGGGAGTATTCTGCTTGTGATCTGGAAGGCAACATTGTAAATGCTTTGATAGGCAATATAGTCCCAGCACTGTTTTAGGAATATTAATCTACTTTCAGTGCTTAATTTGAATTAGTGACAAATGGGAATGAGTAAGCTGGATAAAGTAATGCTCAGCTATTCTTATAGGAATAAAAGATACTTGGTCACGGACACAAACTAATTTGAGAATCAAGCCAGCTTTACTGAGGGTAAAGAAGAAAACTAATAGATAACATCCAAGTATTATATTCTTCCTGAATGAAAGAACTACATGTTCCTCTGTAGACCCTATAAAAACCACTTATTTACAAATGAGTTCGTTTCTCTATACAAGGTCTTCCTTAAATAAAGTCTTAGTCATATAAACTAGTTTGAAGAACTGGTAAAACTTCCATTTTAACTTTTTAATTGACAAAACGCTTTTGTGACTGATACTTTGGTTTATTAGCGATTTGGCCATTGAAATACAGTTCTTAGTGCAAGAGGCACGTGAAGTAGCTTGAGTTCTTTTACTGGAAACACAGCGGTTAGTTAAAAGAAGTGAGCAAAGCATCAAAGAGGATTTGGACAAGGTATACAAATAGGGAAACAATTTCCATTTACCTCAGGTCAGATAATTTTAAGCTTAATGAGTGTGACCCTTCAATCTTTAAATGGTCATTTATTTGTTAAAGATGGTAATTCTGATTTTTAAATTCACTTACATTTCCAAAAGTTAGAAAATTTCTAAGAATTCTTTAAACTTTAATTGTGGAAGAAAAATTTTAGAGTTCTCCTCGGTAGTGTATTTCCAAAATCCTTTTAGCTTTTTTTTTTTTTTTTTTTTTTTCCGCTTTCCAAACTCCAACGATAGAAACCAGCCCCGTGCTTCCAAATTTCTGGAATACTTGCAGATGAGTCAATGAAAATGCCAACTTTCTGGTCTGGTCTAGTGTAATTATTTTGGTGGTAGTTTTGATACTTGGTGCTTTTGAGAAATGCAGATTTTTCATTTTTGTTTTTTTGGAGAAAATGCACTCAAGCAAGGGAAGTTTTTCTGTTACTTCTTGTTTTGTTTCTGGTTTTGTTTTGTTTTGTTTTGTTTTTTGTATCAGTGGAAAAAAAAAGAAACCAACCCTGGAAACATCTGTTTTCCTTTAAATCTCTGACTTTCCATGTCCATTCCTCAGTTATTACCAACAACTGATTGTAAAGTGGGTGATTTTTCTAGGATGCTCTGTACCGAAGAACAGGGATTTTAAAAAGCTTGGGGATATGATGTTTCTGAACCCATGAGATATGCACTTGGGATTGGCAAGCAATTCTCAGCTCTTAACAAACCAAACCATGACCTGGGTTAACTTGCTGTTTGGAGATGGTCTTTGCTCATTTCACTAAGTTGTCTTTCTGCATTTGGAGGTAGAAACATTCGGAAGATGTGGGAGTGACAGTGAAGGTAGCATTATGGTCCATGGCTTAGTGTAGGACTTGGGGCTTGCTCTGCCTTAGGAGACGATTACTCTGGAATTTTCCTAATCCTGCCATGAACTTATTTAACAAATCCTGGAGGAGCTATTTAACTTATTCTCAAATTTCATCTGCAAAATGGGCATAAATATACTTGCTTAAATCATTGGAATTTTCTGAACCATGACAAATACAGGTACTAGGAACTTTGTAAGTTAATAGAAAAAGAGATATAATTAATGCTAGCATATACTCTCCTTAAAAATAGAATTGTTATAAAATTAATAGCACTTTCCAGAGCTTATTAGCATGCATTTGAATTCAAATGTGCCAGAAGTCTATTGTTTTTTCTTATATGTACCAAATTCTCCCACTAAATATACATTAACTGGTATAGCCCAACTCCGTAAATATTGGTATACCTAGAATTAATTTTCAGTGCCCAATTGCCAATGGCTTATTGCTCTTAGTCTGAGTATTGCAAAAAGTTGACCCATGTGGATGCTTTGTAAAAGGGTACTGAGAAAAGATGCTGAGCACCTAAGGTGATAGGGGTTCAAATAAATGCTTACAGCCCACCTGCAATTTTATGGAAGAAAGATAGAGCTTGGGGATTTCTTTGCAGTGCCCACTATGTACAAAGCATAGAACTAGATTTTTTTTAAAACATTTATTAGCTCATTTAATTCTCACAAAACCCATGTGGAATGTGTATTATTTTCTTTTTTTCCTCTCCAAATGTAGAAGTTGAGATTCAGTGTGATGAATGGATAGGTCTGTTGTCACAGAGTTGGTCAGGGGCAGAAGTGGAACTCTAAATTCACTTGGGACTCTGATACTCAGACCTCATTGAAGGCCACAGTTCGTAACGGTTGAATTTAGCCATCTAAGTAGGGAGGATGGAGGCAAATCAGTGGATTTCTTGTTTTTAGTTTTTTGTCATTTTAACAATGTTGTTCCACTGATGTTGACTAGGTGTCGTAAGCAAAATTCCAAGATGACCCCAATGACCTTCTACCAATGGTTTTCCTCCCTTGGTTATGTTACTTTGTGCGGCAAAAGGGATTTTACAGATGTTCGGATTACTGAACATTTCACCTTAAAATAGGTTAAACGCACTCTGATCATTTCCCAATTGTCTGAGCCTTATTAAATTTCTTCACATGGTTAAAAAAGAGTAACTAAGCATCAGAGGGATTCTTTGTGAAGAGAGTTAACTGCTGTTGAGAGATGGGGAGTCCCTGAGGCCAGGACTCGGAAGTAGCCTCTAGGAGAAACTGAATTGTGCCAACAAGGTGAAGGAGGTTGGAAGCAGAGTCTTGCCCAGAACCTTCAGATGGAGTCCAGCCCGGCCAACACCAGGAAGGCAGCCTGTTAGCTCCCTGCAGAGTAGTCAGCCCTTCTGGACTTGTGACCTATAGGAATGGAAGTTGATCAGTGGGTGTTGTTTTAAGCTGCTCAGGTTCTGGTA
Organism: Ursus americanus; assembly: GCF_024610735.1. Taxonomy (NCBI): domain Eukaryota; kingdom Metazoa; phylum Chordata; class Mammalia; order Carnivora; family Ursidae; genus Ursus; species Ursus americanus. The sequence goes on from NC_142153.1 coordinate 32,608,816, forward strand.
ATCACTTCTGTGGCGATGGAGAACTACTATGTTGCACGAATGGTCAGACTCACATGGCACTTAGTCATAAATGCCAGTGTCGCCCTTGACACAATTCCTAATCGTGAACTTGGCTGCCTGCTTGGATCACTCCCTCAATTCGTTATTCTTCAGTCTGAGGAGACTCACTCACCTTGTCTCGTTCTCCTTTATCTGAGCAGGTTGACCTGTGCCAAATCAGACTAATGGATCAATTCTGTCCCCCTTTTAGTTTTCCTAAACATTGTTTAAAAGAGAAGAGTCTGGTCTAAAATCTATGATTTCTTATATGCACAAATAATGAGCCCTGTTGCCAATAAGAGATGTAAAGACCTACCTGGTAGCAGAGTGCTGCCTGTGAAACACATACACGTCTGTGTTTGTGAAGGAGACACGGTATCACAGGAAAAGCATCTTGTGTAGTGCTCAGAATTAAATCCGTTTTGAATCCGTTAGAATATCTGGCAACTTTGCTATAAAGTCTTGTTTTTATTAACATGGTTTGGGCTGGACCTTTCTTTGATAATTTAAAATTCCTTTCCACTCTCCCTCCTCCCTGCCTCCAATCCCCATGCTTAAAACATTATTGGTATTTTGGCAAATCGGGCGGACTTAAAAACAAACTACTTGCTGACATTTTGTCAAGCATCTGTCTGACACAAAACTATGTTGCTGGGCATGCTGTCTCCGTGCTGCTATCGGGCGCGTGCTGGGTTTGCCACCGCGACTCCTGAGCTGTGGGCAGCGCACGTAGCACTAACTGGTGTCGTTGTGCCTTCGCAGGAGTTTCTTACCCTTGAAAAGTGCTGCATGTGAACAGAAGTGTTCGCAGTGTTGCTGTCTGCCCACCTCTGCCACATTCTGTCATCACTCTTCCTTTACTTGTGTATTTTGTAATCTATCCTTATTATAAAACTATCCATATTTACCACCATAAGATAACAATAACTGTATCACATTCATGAATTCTATGGGTCAAGAGTTCAGATAGGGTGTAGCAGGGATGGCTGGTGTCTGCTGTGTGAGGTCTGGGGCTTCCGCTGAGGGAGTTTCAAGTATCTGAGGGCTGGAATCATCTGGAGGCTCTTTAACTCACATGTCTGGTGTCTGGGTTGGTATGACTCAAAGGCTGGACTCAGTTGGGACTGTTGACTGGTACAGCACCCCATGACCTCCCCGTGTGGGCTGTGATCCACACTGCACAGTGGTTAGGTTTGGTGAGGCCATAGCAGGGAGGCAGTGTCCGGAGTGAGAGTTTGGAATGACCAGGCCCATAAGAGCAGCGTGGTATTTGACTCTGCCTGAAAGTCCGATAGTGGCCCTGCACTGTGTTCTCTTGTTTCAAGCAACCAGAAAACCACCCCGGTTTAAGGGCGGTGCGAGGAGAATAGATTGTGCTTCTTGATGGGAGGGTAGCAGAACACATTTCAGGAAAGCGTTTGGGACAGCATCTATTTGGCGGCCCTTGTTAGGAAATACGGCATGCCGCCGTTCAGGGGGTGGGACAGAATATTTGTACCAAAGATCCTTTCTTATTTGAGAAGCCTTTTCTGCCTGGAAATGCTTTCCTACGGCTTCTATAGGTGCTTTTGAAAACTGACTATAGTTTGTTTTTGAGTTACACTCTGTGCTCTCGTATTCTGCCATTAGACGGCTAGGAGAAGCCACATATACTCCAGCTCCTGTCCTGAAACCTCTCTACCCAGCTTACTGAGTTCTTTGCTGTAGTTCTTATTTTCCAGATGACTGTGGGTGACTAGTGCCAAGCTCCCTACAGCATCTATGAGTTTCCTTTCCTCTGGTGAGCAGTAACCACCTGCTAAGTCTCTCTCCAACCTTTTCTAACTATATTTTAGCGACTCTTACTTTCCTGTGGCTGCTCTAACCAGTGACCACAAACTGGGTGGTTTAAAACAGTAGACATTTGGGGCACCTGGGTGGTTCAGTCCACGAAGTGTCTGCATTCAGCTCGGGTCATGATCCTGGGGTCCTGGGATCGAATCCTGCACTGGGCTCCCTGCTCCATGGGAAGTCTCTGCTCCCTCTCCCTCTGCCCCTTCCCCCTGCTCATGCTCTCACAATGTCTCATTCTCTCAAGTAAATAAATAAAATCTTAAAAAAAAAACCCAAACCCCAACAGACATTGATTCTCTCTCAGTTCTGGAGGACGAGGCTATAATCAGTGTTACTGGGCAAAATCAAGGTGTGGGCAGGGCCGCGTTTCCTCTGAAAGCTCTGGTGGAGAGTCGGCGGCTTGCCTCTTGCAGCGGCCATGGCTTATGGCTGCATTGCTCTGTTCTCTGCCTCTGTCTTCACTGCCAGCCCCTCCCGGGGTTGGAGCCCTTGATTCTCTGAGGAGGACACCTGTGATGGCAGCCAAGGCCCATCTGGGTAAGCCAGGTTAGTCTCTCCATCCGAAGACCTGTAATTTAATCACATGTGCAGAGATAAAGCAACACAGGGTCCAGGACTGAGGATGTGGGTGTCGTCTGGGGGCAGGTTTTCAGCTCACCACAGACCTTTCAGACTTCTACCTGACACATCATCTCGAAAACAAATTCTATATTGGCAGTGTTTCGTTTCTAGGCACCCCGTTCTATTTCATACTATTACTGCATAAACAAAGCACCCGGGCTTCTTTCCCCCTCACAGAGTCTGTGGTTAGGAATGCCCTATGTGGCAGGGTACGCTGGATATCTTACCTCCTCCGCTCCACGGGAGCGAGGGCCTCTGCAGCGGCCCTGCCGATGTGCACGACGGCGGGGATTTGGAATCCCGGCCAGGCTGCTTTTGGGCTGGCATGAATTGGAGGCTGGGCTCCGCAGGCAGTGTTGACCAGGGCACCCACACATGGCTTCTCCATTGCTCAGACTTCTCGCAGCCTGGAAGCAGAGCTCTGCAAGGCAGCATCCTGAGAGAGGTTGGTCCGGTCACCGCGCACCCAGATTCGAGGTCCTGATGGACAATTGCAAAGCACAGTGGCCGGTCTGTGAGATGAGCAGTGTTCCTGAGGCCTCCTCTGCAGAATGCAGCGTGCCACAGCCCTGCCTCTGTTTTTGGTGAAGTGTTCACGGCATGTGCTGAGTTTAGGATTTGGGGTTTTTTTTTTTTCCTTTCTTTTTTCTTTTTGTCTGTTTCTAGGTTCCTATCTAAGGTGCATCTGTCTTTAGAATAAAGGGCAGGTTCAACATTCAGCATTCACAGTGAGCAAGTGCTTACCCTCATTTGTAGAGTAAATCTAGGAGCCGGAATAATGTAGATAGCTTATGGGCTATGACTTGAGCCTACATTAAGGAGACAAAGAAAAATACAGTGTAAGTGTTCTTCCCTCAATAGCTGGGGAGTTAACAGTGAACTCGAGAGCCTGCTGCCCTGGGTTATATCCCAGTGATATCATGTATTAGCTCTGTAGTGTAGGGAAATTTGTTCAACCATTCCGTGCCTCAGCGTCCTCATTTCTAAAATGGAGATAACATTCCCTGCCTCATACGATGCTGTGGGGATTAAATTAATATCTATGTGCAAAGCACACGGAACAATGCAAGAAGTAGCAAATTATAGTTTCTACTAAAAATGCAACTTTAAATATTCTTACCACACATAGTTAAGACATACATAGATTTCCTCCCCCAACACACACAAAACATAAAAGCCTCAAACCACTATCTAGTAGTTCCTTGTGAACCAAATAGCTATGGAAAAGCTTGGGTGCTATCATCAATATTTGAGGGCTAAGCATCCATAAAGGGATTGCTTGACCTAAAATTTGAAAAGTCACTGAGGAAAAAGAAATATTTTTTAAAAGATTTATGTATTTATTTGAGAGAGAGAGAGAGAGAGAGAGACTGAGGGTCAGTTGGGGGAGGGGAGGCGCACAGAGGAGAGAGAGTATCAAGCAGACTCTGCACTGAATGTGGAACCTGATGCAGGGATCGATCTCACAACCCTGAGATCACTATCTGAGCCAAAACCAAGAGTAGTCAGACACTTAAGCGACTGCTCCACCCAGGCACCCTGGAAAAATAAATATTTTTAAAAATACCCAAATCCCATCCTTTCTTTGCCTTAATAATTCTCTACAAAATGGACTTTTTGGAAGACCTAAATAACTCCCCAAGATTCCTGGAAGAATTTCCTCCTTTTATTTGTTCTTTATAATCATTTTTTTTAACTGATTAGTGAAATTAGCTTCCTGTTTTTGAACGATGGCACGTAAAGAGGGTTTGAATTGTGTTATTATATAGTTATTTCACAGTTTTTATCTACGGGAAGTACATTGTGAGTTTACCATGGAGAGAAGAGGGGATTCAATCATAAATAGATGATATTTGCTTGGAATATTGTCCTTCATTGCAACATTGAAGGAATTCTCCCTTTACAGACCCAAATTAGAACCATCTTAAGAAACTATACAGCCTTTTTGAAAATGAAAAGTAAAAATTATCCGGGAATATCACACTAATGGAATTGAAAAAAAAAAAAGTGCAGGGTGGGAAAGAAGGAACATGGTAAGCCCCAGAATTTCCAAACACAAGGGCTGACTCTTTAAGCACTTAGATGAAACTTTTCCTTTCATAGGAAGTTGGCCTCAGACTCTTCTGGGTGTATTTTTGGACTGTCAAGACTGGGATGACTAATGAGTGGTTTGCTCGTGGCTTTCGACCTGTGGCAGCACAGGCTGGCTCAGACTCCAGCACCGTCACAACAGCATGGTAATGTCATCTGTGTCCTTTCATAGAGGGATGATTCCCCCCTCTCTCAGTGCCCCTGCCACTACCTTTAATATGTGAGCATCCTCAGTGTGGAAGTGTCTCGGTTGTCCCAGAGGGACCGATCGGTCACACTGTCACCCTCGTAAAGATATGGTTGCCACTCTCACGGTGAAATAGGGACAAAAGGGATCTATGACCAGAGGTAATTTTGAGACTTCATGTCCTCATCCGTCTGTTATTTTTGTCCAGTGGAGGAGTGTTGTATTTTCGGCTGCGGCTGCTCTCTCAGTCGGCCACACCCAGGCAGCCCCTACCCACCATGCGTGTGCTTGATTGGTAGGCTATCTACCGACATATGGGTTATCTTCTTTTGTTGCCATGACTGTCATTATGGCCTTTGAGATGCTCTCTGTGTGCTTTACAGTCAAAACTCTGTGCAGCTGAAACTGAACATTGTTTTCACTGGTTTTTAATGGCATGGGCGGAAGGTGAGAGCTCTCACATAATTATTCAGGATTTGGCAGATTCTTGAACTGAATTTTAAATGATTGGGGGAAAAAAGACTTTTTTGAGTAAAATACTGCTTCATCATCCTTCGAGTGCTTTCGTACTCTGAGCATCTCGAATATGTATGTGAATGTATCAATGTGGTCAATATTTCTGAGCCAGTAGAAACTCTTGTTTCTCTTCAGCTTTTGAAGGAGGGTGTTCCAGAGGACATTTCACTTGCTGCCTGGACAGAAAACCCTAACCCCGAAAATATTTTGTGGACTTCATGATGCTCTCTGTATCGCCAAGGGCAAAGTTGATTTCCTTGGCCTCCACTTTGAATGTTACCACATTCCTAGAGGGAGCGCAGTTGGTATCTGTATCTAGCTGATGAAAAATCTGGGATGTAGGAGAAATAATCGTCATTTTGTCTTCAGAACATGTGCTTTTAACCACTAGCTCCTTATTCTCCAAATCCGTAAATTGGAACCATTATAACTACACTATGAGGATTCCTGCAGGCATTTTGAAAATTATGTAAAGTGCAAGTGTGAGCGTGAGGTCTCAGATGTGGTAGGCACTTCATTAAAAAAAAAAAAAAAAAGGAACCTGCAAGAACTTGATTGGGATGAGAACATCCCTGGATTGGGTATGTTTCCATATTATTTAAAATGCAAGAATTGATTTGCCCCATACATATTAGTAACAGGCTAGTTTACTCTTTATGTAGTGATTATGCGACAACAGTAGACGACTGCCTTTTACCGAGCAACATTTTGTGTATATTATGACTGTTTCGAGGATTGAAGGTTCATTAGTCAAATACATTTTTTTCTCTAAAATTTGTGAAAATGATGGTCTAAAATCGCTTCTCTTCTGCCCATTTCTAACTCCAGGCTTCTTTTTTTTTGGCCTCTAGTAGGCTAAAAAACCATGGTAATCTACATGAAATAGAAGGTAGGTAAGGCTTTGGCTCTTCAGGGATTCTGACACAGAGACAATGAGGGGTCTCTTACATATTGGCTACTCAGTGGACTGTATAGGAGCATCTTAGTTTGGGGAGAAAGAGTGGAAAGCAGAGCATGTTGAAAATGGCCAAGCTTTCTGAGATCTGTGGGAAAATCTGTATTAGTCCCATGGTACCGATCTGACTTTCAAAAGCCAAAAACGGAGCTCAATCTTCCTTGTCTTGAGTATAGGGAAGGTAGACATCCTCTAACTGTTTCTGCAGAGACAGCTCCTTACCTACCAAAAATGATCCATAGGAATTTTTTAAAATGTGATTTCTCAATTAAACAACTCAGTAGATCAATTGCAAGAGAGAAGACAACCATCTTTGAAGCTTGAATTATTTGACTGGAAGATCAAGTGCAAAAATATTCCAAAACCCAGAAAAAAATTGAAAATTGAAAAATTGAAAAAAAGTTGAAAATCATGATGGAAAAGGAAACACATTTGAGGTGATAGATTTAAGAAGCCGAATGTGTTCCTAATAAGAATTCTTAAGAAAATATAAAATGCTGAAGATAAAATAGCATTGTATTAGATGTCCATTGCTGTATAACTAATTATTTCTAAACTAAGTGGCTTAAAGTAATTTTATTATCTCGTAGCTTCTATGAGGGGGAGCCCAGGGGAGCCTTAGCAGGGTGGTATTCTGGCTCAGTCTATCAATAGATTACAGTTAAACCATGTGCCAAGACTGCAATGTCTGAACTTGACTGTTGCCCAAGCATCTATTTTCAAGTAAATTCATGGCCTAGAGAGAAAGAAAGGGTGGGCAAGTGCTCCATAGAAAAGCCAGTGTCTTACAACTTTATCTCAGAAGTGACATGCCATCATTTGCACTGTATGCTGTAACAGAGCTGTCTTAGCACAGTCTTTGAGCAGACTCCACAAGAGTGTGACTGCTAGGAGGTGGAGACCATTGAGGGTCATCTTCAAGACCGCCTACAATGAATATTATAGAAGGAACACCTATAGAGCTGAAGGAAACTTGAATCTGAAATTTCAAAGCACTCACTCAGTTACAGGTTGGATAAGAAAACATGCACGTCTACTCTGCCCAAAAGACTTGAACGCCAAATATCAAGTGAAAACCAAATAAGCTACAAGGTTAAACTCACTTATTACTACAAAGAGAAAAACATGAAACTAGCCAGAGACTTATCTTTGCAAGAATGTAGACCAGAAGAGTGGGATCGTATCTACAGATGAGTAAGAAGAAAGGACCACAACTCCAAAGTTCTAGGTCACTAAGATAGCATATAACTAAATAAAATAGAAACATGAGTTTAGAATGTATATCATTCATTTATCCCATGAGAAAAACAATTGAGAAAATACATTAACCAATAACCCCCGAAGTATTATACAGAGTTCAAGATACAGGAAGATAAAGAAGAGAGGAAACAGAAACATGGTAACATGCAAGTCCATGAGAATACATAATACAAATGGCAAAGAAGGACTTCTGTAAGGGAAGCGTAGAGCACTCCAGATTTTGGTAACAGCCTCCAAATTTCTGTGGTTTTCTACAATAAAAACTTAGTCCTCGCTTGATGATGCTAATCCTCTTCACCTTGGGTGACTCTCCCAGATAGAGCTGACCTCTGTCAGGCCTCTCAGATTTCAAGCCACTTAAGTTCTGTGGCTCTACCATCTTAAGACAAGTGCTTTTGCATGATTTTTCAGGGAGAGGTAGAGAGAGGCTATAAGAAGTGCACAAAAGCTTTTTGCTGACCCAGCTTAGAAATGATCTGCATGACTTCTACTTACATTTCATTGGCTCAAACATGTTCCGTGACCTCAACAGAGTGCAGGGGAGCTGGGCAGTGAAATCCAGAAGATAAAGGGCAGCTACGAGTTGATGAGCATGAAGGCTAGCCACTCTACTGTTAAGTGATCTTAGCAAACGTGGGGTAAGAAACGGAGGTCAACTGCAATCACGGGGAAAGGCAGGGAAATGAGTAAGAGGTTAGAAATAAATTATTTTAAAGTTGTCATCTAAATGATAAGGGCAGGGGGATACTTTGTCTTTATTAAAGAAGGTAGTTTTTATCTTACCTTCATATAAACACATGCTTCTCTGTATGAGAAGAGGAAGCAAAGCCTAAGAACAAATGGAGAGCACGGTTGAAATGGATTTTGTCGATCGTACCAACACAAATAACAGAGGAAGTGACAATATAAAATTAATAACAGAGCAAGGCAGAAAAATGAAATCAATTATGTAGGACATTAAATGTGAGCAAATCAAAACTCTTACATTAGAAGAGAAAACCTATATGCTATTTTCAAGAAGTAAGCTTAAAACAAATGGGTTAAGAAATATTAAAAATAAAGAGGCAATTATAAACTCATAAAAGAGTGGAGATATTAATATCAAACAATGTAGTTCTTTAAAATTAAAAAGGCTGAACAGAATAAAGGGGATATTGTGTAAAACATTTCCATTCCAGTTTACTTAAAACACTTCCCTGTAATGGGCAGAAACACATTCTTCATAATGAAACATGTAGCTGGAATCAGTCATTAACACTGTACATTCGCTGTGTTCTCAAATTGGTGCCAGATGCTTCTGTTCAGCTTGTGTTCGTCTTGCAAACACTCTCATCCCAGCGGTCTGATATTCTGGTGTGATGCCCTGTAACATGGTTAGATGACCTGGAGGATGATCTTTCCAATATAGAAATAGATGACCATGTATGACCAGTGTTTCAATTTACTCAGTGCCATACATAATGAAAAAATACCGACGTTCTTCATTTGTCAAGCGTCTGGCTCTTGAACAGCACTTCAAACTGACACGTCAGTCCCATGACAAAGGTCCTGTACATCAATGTGCAAGACATCTGAACGTCCCAGATCTGAATGGCATCCATCCTTGTTTCTCCAGTGGTTCACCTCTCTTGTACTCTCCATGGCTCGAGCTGAAATTCAATTGCAGCAATTATTTGCTAATCGAATCAGACTTTGTGTTACACACAATGGTTCTATGAGGCAAATGCATTGAAAACAGGAAACATTTAAATGAAACCCATTCCTTTAGTCTGAGGCAGCTGAGGGTTTTTTTTTTCTTTTTTCTTTTTAGATATTATCTCAAAAGTTCACTTGTTGAGCTTACATGGAAAAAAAACATTGCAGAGAATATGAAATTACATGGAAATGTCTGGTTTAATATAAACAGAATTGTGTGGCGCAGAAGCTCGTGAGGACACGGGGGACTGAAAGCTATTTTGTTATTGAAAGGCAGACTAGGTCAACAGGCTGCACATGGAAGAGCCACGTCTATCAAGCAGAGATGAGGACTGACAGCCTGGGCGTAGCCTCGCAAGGCTTGACTCGACACAAGACGGAGAAGGTGCTGTCTGCAGTACTGAAAGTACACTTCATTTGCAAAACTCAGGAGCAGAAAATTAATCAGATTCTTTTGACGATAAAGAAAAAAATGGCAGACTGCATTTAATATTTCCAAGTGGAATAAATTAACCTTTGAATATTTTAGTCTGGGGACTAACACACACACACAAAATGAAATAATGGTTAGAGAGGTATTAAAAATGGTATCTAAAAGCAAACTCCACCCATTCAGACCACTTGAAGCAGATGGGACCTCGGAGGGGCGGATGTCTCAGAAGTTTTCTTAGAAGGTAAAAATCCAAAAAGAAGACAACAAGGTAAGAGCAAAAAAACAATTTGAGATCATTTCTGTTACAGTCCTTCCTTTCAGTTAGGACTATTGTTCATAACATTGTGTGAAGAAAAATACATGGAAAGCTGCCAGGAATAATGTTTTAAATTTACTCCATTACCCACAACTTATTTGACTTCTGTTTGGAAACTATAAATGGCATTGTAAACTGAAAGGCCATTTCTGGTTCAAAGAGGTTGGAGGCTACATTCCTGTTCCTTTATTATTTTTTTAAATCCCCAATAGCATAAGCTTCTAGCAGACATCATTCAGCTTTTAACCAGACACATTATTGTGAAGTTTTCTAGGGATGAGCTTAGAGCTGCCACTTAAAGTTTGAGGCGGAAGGTGTAAGATCAGGAAAGAGAAAAAAGACCAGGTAATTGTAAACATCTGGCTTGATGTTTTGTTTGTTCTTATGTACTTAGGGGCAGTCTTCTTGGAAGTGAAAGAGTGACTTTAAAAAGTCATAGTCCATAGTTTGAAGGCTTTTAATAACACATGTGTCTATTTTGGTTACCGAAGGAATTGCTTTTTTCAAGCTTATGCAATTATGTGATCCAAACTTCATTATCTCAGCATTGTAAGTTACAAGATGAAATGAATGGGTGCATATCTATTCAGTGTTTCCTACTGAAAGTAACCACCATATGTGGGAAAATTGATACGAAATATACGAAAACCGAATGCTTTGGAATGGCTCAGTCAAGGAGAGTCCATTTAAAAAAGTTGTCTAATTAGGTCTGTGTAAGCCAACTATCAATGTTTTAGGCTATTATGAAATGTACCAGAAGAATATTATTTTTTTGGATTGCTTTGCAAGTGACTTTAATTTCTCCATTAACTTTAATGAAATAAAAACTCTAAAACAAAACACTGCAGGTATTGTATATGCAAGAAAGCCAATAGCCAACTCCGAAGACAAGATCTTATTCCTATAACAAAAGCCTAGTGAACTAGTATACATGCATATATAAAATTTATATTTAAAGCATGATTATATTCTTAATAATCTTCACTTTAACTTCTTCGACTAACCAGTGACCCATTATGACTTCTAGTTATCTGTGGTAAGACTCTTCCACACCAAAAGATTTTAATCTTTAGACACAAATTATACCACAAGCAGAGTTCAAAGACCCTTATTATTTTAATGTCTTTAATTGTGGACAATGAGAATTAAATACCTCATACATTCCATACCTATTGCCAAAATCAACACCAAGGGACAAGTGTGATTTGACAAAGAATCTCAATTGAGGTTTTGTTACCATGTTCAGTCAGAGATGCCATTTTCCCCGCACCTAATTCTTTTTTTTTTTTTAAGATTTTATTTATTTGACAGAGATAGAGACAGCCAGCGAGAGAGGGAACACAAGCAGGGGGAGTGGGAGAGGAAGAAGCAGGCTCCCAGCAGAGGAGCCCGATGTGGGACTTGATCCCATAACGCTGGGATCACGCCCTGAGCCGAAGGCAGACGCTCAACCGCTGTGCCGCCCAGGCGCCCCATCCCCGTACCTAATTCTACTCCCACCTAAACTGTTTTTGATTAACAGAGATTTAATATTTTTATCTGAAGACCAATAACCCAAAATGCCATTAAAAGGGGAAGAGTTCATCTTATATTTTTCTTCGTAGAAAGCGTGTTCACAAGGGCTCTTGAAGGGTTACCTGGTTGACGACTGACAAGGGCTGGTCAGTGCCCTGACAGTCTCTGAGCACCTTTCCCGCACAGAAAGGTGTAAAGCCTTTTCAGGTTGTAAGAGTGACTTCTTTGACTGTGTTCCCATAAACATCACAGACTCAAGAGGCAGAGGGACTTGGGGATAAAATGCCACCTGCCTGGTGAGCAGGGCATCCCTTACTTTTCTCAACTTTGTAACAAAATTCTAATGAAGACCCTCACCTTCCCCTCCCCAAAAAAAACACGCCCCCCCCCTCCAAACTGCCCCATGATATGTAGTGTCTGGGAGGAATTCGTCCAAACTAGAGGTTTGAAATAGAGTTTTTAAAAAAGCTGATGATGGATCGGTCTTTTGCTTTCTGAAGTAAAGCAGTCAAGAGGACCTGAGTAAAATTGAAAGACCTAGTGTCATTCTCCCACTGTGTGATGGGTGTCTTGAGAGATCACTAAGGGCCAAGGCAGCTCTCCTCTCCTGCCTTGGTGCTAGTTTTGAGGTGGTGGGGCTAATACTCTCCTCTTCTTCCATCTTCATACATCATTTGGAGATTATAATTTCCAGAAAGTGCCAGTCAGGAGATTGTGGGGTGATGGTGTCTTAAGAGAGAATCCCTGTGACATCCAAGAACTAAGAAAAATGTTTAAAAGAAAATTGGGTGCTTGCTGTGCCTACCAAAACTTAAAAACAATTTAGGCTAAAATATCACAGCACTGATGAAAGAATCAAAAACAGATGGATTAACAAAAAAGCAGATGGCCTTGGAAGCAATCAACAGTTCATAAGAAAATAATGCATAATAACAAATACATAGAAAAAGAATGCCACACACAGAACTCACATGAAGAAATAATTATTTAAAAGTATTGGTAGGGCAACTGGCTAGATGATTTGGGTAAAAGTTAAATTAAACCATATCCTACTATTTCTGTTGGTTTAAAAAGTTGGATTTTGTAAATGCTATTCAGAAACCATTTAGTTGTTTTATAATGAGATTTTTTTAAAGGTGGAATAATTGATATTTTATGTTCTAGATTCTCCAGCAAACCTAATTGTAAGTTTGTTTTTTCTCTGGATAATTCTATTTCCTTATGCTAGATAGTCTACTACTCTACAAATTTCATATTCTAGGAACAGAGCATGTCCAGTGTAATTCTCATTGGCCTTACTGTTTGAAGGAGCCTTTGAATGTGCTTGCCAAATCAAGGTCATTGTTGTGGAAAAGGAAAAGAGGCATGAAAGACTTGCCCATAGACCATTTTCCCACATGGAGAAGAGACAGGTTCATATTCCAGCTTCAGTCTCGTGGTGCCTTGTTGATGTTCCTCTGTGATTCATGACATCACTTTCTCCATCATTGACATAATTCTGAAATACCTTCTAATTACTGCAAAGGGAAGGAGGCTATGCATAAAGGACATGAAAAATAGAAAATAGAAAAAAGGTTTGAGTCTATAAAATTAAAAAAAAAGTCTGTACATAGACTAAACTACAATACCAGGCTAAAAACAGATAAAAATATATGAACAAGTAGATAATCAAAATTAGATTAGTATGGTTGTTTAAAAAATTCATACAATTTGATAAGTCAAGTAACCCAATAAAAATCGACAAAGAATAGGATTTTCATGGAGAAATAATACATGAAGGCATTTTCTACCTCACTACTGATCAAAAGAATTACAGATTAAAATAAAGATATCTTTTCCACCCACAAATTAGCCAAGATTCTTTTAAAGATAATATTTGTTGGGTTGCAAGGAAACTTACAGCTCTTGCAAAATGGTAGTGGGAGAACCAAAGGCCACATCTTTCTGGAGGATAATGTTGGGACTATGTATCAAGATCCCTAGAAGATTAACACATTGGCCCATAGATTTTACAGATAGAAACTAGCTTAATTAGTTCCTTCTCTCTCTCAAAATAAATAAATCTTTTTCTTTTAAGATTTTATCTGTTTATTTGACAGAGAGACAGCGAGAGAGGGAACACAAGCAGGGGAACTGGGAGAAGGAGAGTCAGACTCCCTACTGAGCAAGGAGCCCGATGCGGGACTCAATCCCAGGACCCTGGGATCATGACCTGAGCCAAAAGCAGACACTTAACAACTGAGCCACCCAGGCGCCCAATAAGTAAATCTTTAAAAAAATAAAGCAAGTAGAGACTAATTCTCAAAGGAAAGATCTTGTAGAATTGAACTAAGCAAATCAATCTTTCTGCGAAGGAGTAAACAAATATGGGGGAAAATGAAATGGGTTTTTATTTTATGATGTGCCGAATTCTAAAACCGTACACACACACAATGAGGTGTTGAATAAATGCTTGAGTGTCCTTTACATGCACAGTCTTCTGTTATGGCCTTTGTATACGCTGTTGCATTGAATCCACAGAGCCGAACTGATGCCAGTGTGGGCAAGGAACTGAGGCTTAGAGAAGTCATGTGGTCCCACAGCTTTTGAGGAGTGTTGGGATTCGAACTGTGCTCTTCCTACTACACTGAAGGAACCTCTGTCAGAAAAGTTGATTTTGAGCAATCTATATTTTGCATTTCATGTGGACAAAATGAGATATGTGAAAGTGCTTGGGATTAAGGAAGGCACGTGTTGTGATGAGCACCGGGTGTTACACGCAAACAATGAATCATGGAACACTACACCAAAAACTAAGGATGTACTGTACGATGACCAGCAAAACGTAATTTAAAAAATACAGTTTTAAAATACCGCTATTTCCTCTATGTAGATATTTTTCCAAAATAAGATGGCTTACAATTTTGGATAGATATCCAGCCACCTTAAAACTTTGAAATCTAGCCTGCAAGGTTTTTGTGATCGTCTAATCAAAATTCGTAGAGATGAGTGTTCTATTCCAAGACCAGCATGTGCAGAGGGAATCATTATAGAAGAGTGTTAGGTGATTACAGGAAAATAAAAGTATCACCTGAAAGTTAAATTTTGTTAATGATACTTAGGCTTTCTTGGGATTTGTAATATATGGAGGATGGTTTATATTTTTTATTGATATAGTAAGTCTTGTTTTACTTTTGCTTATTAGGATTTTTACATTATATATGCACATCCTTTTTGGTCTGATGATTTTTATAGTTTTATTTTTAAATTATAACCCCCTCTTCCCCAAGCTCTCAGAAGTTGATATTTTAACCTTTGACCCTTTTCAACAATCTGTGCTTTGAACCACATTGACTGAGCCTTCTGTTGTTCATCTTTTATAAAAGGTACTCTGTATTTCAGTAGATCTCTATAAATTTATTTTCTTTTGAAGAAGGAAAGAGTAAAAAAATTAAATTCAGATCTGCTAGAAATGGATGAGAATTCCCCTCATAGCTATTTCTGAGTTATGGTATTTTTTTTTCCAACAGCTGTTTAATAGTTACGTCTAATCTTATAAGCAAGTTATATGTTCAGACTTAATGTGGCCTCCTTTGTTCAGTGTAAAGCGCAGAAACATTATACTTTGCTCAGTGACATTTTCCAGATCATGTTGCCTTTAACAAATGCAGTAAGAATTCTCTCATAGTTAGTGCTTGAAAAGTGCTGATTTAAATTGAATTTCTCGGGTTTATGAGTAAAGTGCATTTTCTTAACAATGAAGGAAATTCACACCAAAATGATAGAAATTCTTAATCAAGTAGAAATTTGAATACCACATTTATTTCCAACCTAATGCCATTAATACTTAGATGCTTTTTAATTTTTTCACGTTTGTTTCCTCTTTCTGCATTTTTTATAAATTTTTAAAATTTAGTTAATAATGGTCCCTCGTTCTCAAAATATTTATCTTGATTTTTCACAGCCTCTAGACTCTGTGTGCCTCTTTACATATTAAAGGGGAAAGAGTTGGATTGATATATTTGAAGTACCAAGTTTCATGACCTCATTTGACAAAAAGTATGATTGAATTCCAAAATGCA
Organism: Ursus americanus; assembly: GCF_024610735.1. NCBI lineage: Eukaryota > Metazoa > Chordata > Mammalia > Carnivora > Ursidae > Ursus > Ursus americanus. Next base: position 32,624,338 of record NC_142153.1, read on the forward strand.
TTACGACATTGTTTTATATAATCACAAGTGGTGACGAATTAAGGTTCTAAAATTTGATAGTTGGCTGAGTCCTGACATTTTCTCATTCTCCTCTCTTAGAACTTTGTTGCAATTTGTAAATGAGGCTGAATTTCTGAACACTTTAATTCTGATTAAAAAGGATCTGGCATTTGAAACTTCCAGAGATTATGGGAATTACTTATTGAGGGCTTATTGTGGATCAAGCACTATTCTAAACATGAACATATTTGACAGTTTTGCAGCCAGCAATCAAGGAATTAAAGAATTTCTCTTGGAAATCAACAACTGTGGCCTTGATTCTTGGTCCCAGTGCTGAATGGGGTCATGAGCTCGTATCTTCTGCTTGGAAAACCATTTATAGATTGCCACAGTTACCTCTAGAGTTCCTTCTGCCAATTTAATAACTGGATTAGCAACATATGAAAGCAGCAGGCAGTTCCATATAAGCTCAGTACAACAGGAGGCATCTTTAGATATCAACTATCTTGGCAAATAAATTTAAGACCCATGTTGGGGGCAAAGTACATACAAGTATTTTACATACTTATGCACACAAGTATAAATACAAGCATTTTATCAGTTTTACTTACAACTCAGCAGAGCTATTATTCAAAAACTCTCAGGTAAAAGTTCAAGTATAATTTGGATGTTCTTGAATTAGTTATTCTCTTGGAAGATCTTGTTTACTTTTCTTGCATACCAACATCCAACACTATTCAGGCACTTTGCCTTGAAGTAATTACTGTTTTGGTCTCAAAATGTTTGATTCATATTTGACTCTTTCTTGCCAATTAAAATTTGCACATAAAGAGGAATTACAGTGTAGTGAATTGTGTCCTCTCCAAATTCATATGTTGAAGTCCTAACTCCCAAATGTTCCTGCCTTTGAAGATAAAGCCTTTAGGGTGGTGATGAAGGGTAAAAGAGGTCATAACAGTAGGGCTCTGGTCTGCTAAGGCTGGTGTCCTTGTGAGAAGAGACAGCAGACATCTTGTTTCCCCAACATGTGCACATAGGAAAGAGTGTGTGAGGATAATGAGAAAGAGATAAGGTGGCTGTCTCCAAGCTAGGAAGAGAGGTTTCACAGGAAACTTCTAGAAACAGCATTGGTGGCACCTTGACTGGGACTCCCAGCCTCCAAAATGTGAGGAAATGAATTTCTGTTGTGTAAGCCACCCACATTGTGTGCTGTTACAGCAGTTGACCAGATGAAGACAGAGCAACGTGTGTTTCAAATGAGCTGAGTTCATACCAGGCTCTTGACAAAAAATTAGGCACGTCTAGGTAAGCCTTCTATTTACAGATTCAAAGTCTTGGGTAAAGCTATTCTTCATAAGGGAAGAGATAATCAAGGCATATGAACTTGGTCCAAGAATAGTGGCTCATGGCTGAAGGAGAAGGGCTGATTATAAATCCAGCCTGAAAGATGTTCCAGCTCAGCTCATGCTGCACTGTGTTTGTGCTTTGGTCTAAGGCTATCAAATAATTTTTTTTAGCTGGGAGAAGGCCCGAGGGAGAGTGAGAGAGAATCTTAAGCAGTCTCCATGCCCAGCACAGAGCCAAAGTGGGGCTCGATCTCAAAACCCTGAGATCATGACCTGAGCCGAAATCAAGAGTCGGACACTTAACTGAATGAGCCACCCGGGCGCCCTTCAAATAAGTAAATTTAAAAGTTTTTTGAATTAAAATCTTTCCCCTAAGTCTTGTTCTAAGCATTATTTTGGCTGGGACATTTTGCATAGGGGTTAAGCACTTTTTTCCTCTCCTGATGAGAGCATGGCGACTTGCTTGGTGTTCTGAGCACTCTTGCTCCGTGATCCAGGAGGGGGGCTTTCATGCTGCAGAGTGTTTGGCACGACTTCAGCCACAGCTGCACCTGTGGGAGATGACGGCTTTGGCAGAGAACGGGAGGTTGTTAAAGTAATTCAATAAGGCAAATCTCAGGTTTTAGAGCAGCAATTTGAAAACAGAATTTGTGAAGGACCTTTTAGAAAATGAAATCTTTCCCCTTCGATATCTTGATGTAAAACAGACAAAAGCCGGGCTGCTCTGGCCGAGCGAGGCGTGGAGGTCTGGTGCCCAGGCGCGGACTGAGGGGAACACACGCGGATCGTCCCTGCGGAAGTGGGAAGAATGTCATGCTAATAATCGCTTGCCCGGGGTTTTCGTGTGGACTCTGCCATTCCACTGCGTGTCTCCAGAGGAAACTTCCACAGTTCAGGACTGGAGGCACTTTAACTGTAAAACCGAGAGGTCGGCGTCTATAATTGCTAAAAACCTCTTCTAGGTCTAACTCAAATTCTGGAATTACATTAGGTGCAGCAAAGACTCTGGTTTGTTCCAGAGAACTCTGCACCCTCCAGGATCTCTTCAGCCTGGTAGGGCATGTGTGCTCCCACACCGTCTGTGTTAGACTTTTCTCGTGCGTGTCCTAGCAGGTGAACTGTGACGGGGACAACGGAGCTTGTCAGTGTCTCACCCACAGGGCAAACCAGTTGTGGAACTTGTTCTTTAAAAAGAAATCACAACGAAATTCTCAAGGGATCTGAAATCCAGGCAAAAACGTCTGCTTTAAATCCAGAGATGAGGAAATTCTTTGTTTCCCCAAGACCTCGTCAAAAGTATCTCCCCATTATGTGACTGATGTGACATCAGGGTGCCACATGCACAAGCAAGATGCGTGTTATCTCTTGCCATGTATCTTGTGGGGTTTTACGTCAGACTTCTACTAGTGAAATTTTCAAATAACCATTGTGGCGTTCATCACATTTACTCTGTAGATACCATAAGCCAATTCAAGAACTCTTCAGCAGATAATGCAATTTCCTACGCATTTCAGGAATCGACCCCACCTTCCCTATCACTGTCCCAACAGGTCATGAGACCTCTTCTTTTTTTTTTTAATTTTCCTTAAAATTCTAGTGTGCCTGCTTTTTGTCTCCTCTTTCCCCTTCTGATCGTTTCTCATTTTTCATTTTTTATATTATTTTCAGTTACCCAACATATAGTACATCATTAGTTTTTGACGTAGTGCTTAATGATTCATTAGTTGCATATAACACCCAGTGCTCATCACGACACGTGCCCTCCTTAATACCCATCACTCTGCTACCGCATCCCCGCACCCCCTTCTGCTCTGTAACCCTCAGTTTGTTTCCCGGAGTCCAGACTCTCATGGTTTGTCTCCCTCTCTGATTTCTTCTCATTCAGCTTTTCCTTTCTGTTTTCACTTTTCCTTCATTTCCTTCCTCCTTTCCTTGTCCTCCCTCTTGTTAGCAATTCCAAATGCTAGTCTGTGGTCCTTTATTTACTGTGTATCGACAAGGAGCATAAGCTTCAAAAATAACTATTTTAAGATAGTGTCTTTTACTTTTGGTATCTGTCTGTCCAACTCTTGGGATAGAGTCAGAGGAAGCTGGGATGTTCGATCTGACGGACTCACACCCTGTCTGATCGCTGTGTGTTTTCTCCTGCCTGTGAGAGTTCCACAGAGCGGCAACTGCCAAATAAGTATGTAGTGCAAACTTCAGGATGAGACTAAGGAGAGCAATTGTCAGGGGTTACAGGCCATTGTTTAAGATGAGTAGGAGATAAAGGGAACAAAGTAGTGCATTGAAAAAAAATCTGTCCCAGAAAGGAGATAGGAAATGTAAAGAATGGGACATATTAGAAGACACGTTTGTCACACACACAGCAGGAAGGACTCTGAATCTTGATGGCAAGAAATCTCCATATGACACTAGTACTGAAGAAAAGTTTGTTTTTAACCTGAACATGTGAGCGACATAGTCTTATTTGGGGAGGTGTGATGATAATCTCAAATTTCTACTGAATTCAAATAGATAAATTTGAATATAAGGAAGATTAATTTTTTATTAAAGATTTTATTTATTTTAGAGAAAGAAAGCGGCAGCGAGAGCAGGGCGGAGGGGCAGAGGGAGAGGGAGAAACAGGCTCCCCACTGAGCAGGGAGCCCAGTGCAGAGCTCCATCCCAGGACCCTGAGAACGTGACCTGAGCCGAAGGCAGACGCTTAACCCACTGAGCCACCCCGGCGCCCCAGAGAGATTAATTTTTAAAAAGACAAAGAATATGCGTAGCTGCCTTAAAATGAGAAAAAAAATCCATGGCTCTAACAGCACACTACAAATATTGTCATATAAAGTAGTGTTGAATATACAGGAAACGTTTTTTTCTTTTAAAAGTATCTATAAATCTGGAGTGTGTGTGTGGATGGCTCAGTCGGTTAAGTGTCTGTCTTCAGCTCGGGTCACGATCCCAGGGGTTTGGGATTGAGCCCGGCCTCACGTGTCAGGCTCCCTGCTCAGCGGGGAGTCGGCTTCTCCCTCTGCCCCACTCCCCCATGCTCTCTCTCACGCGCACGCATGCACACGCATGCTCTCTTTAATAAATACATAAAATCTTTTTTAAAAAAGTATAAATCTTATCTGTAAAATTACTTCAAATTCTTATCTAGTGAGTCATTATTTGGTGGATTTCAAAGAAGTTCCGGATGGTGCTTCACGGTTGTATGTACGAAATCAAAGCAGTTGTTGCTGTCTGACTGTGTGGACAGTCATGTCTCATTGAGCCTGATATATAATCGGCCCTGGTGGGGGAGCCCATGAGCAGCATCTGGGCATTTTGAGCTGTGTACTTGTAGGCACTGCAGACGCCAGGTGCCGGTGGAGCAGGCGCCATACCTAATCAGATCTGATCACCGGAATTCCAGATGGCAGTGACACTGGGGTCAACCTCTCCTGCGGTGGCTCTGCCTGGATGAAGCAGGGTGCTTGTGCCTCTGATTGAGGTTCGAGACCAGTGAACGCGAGTCTTAAGTTTTGCTTTCTGGTGGAAAGTTGCTCGGTTTTGTTTTTTCAAGATAACACAATGGAGACTTTCCAAAGTCTCCATGTGTGACCACCTTTGATAGGAAGAAATCAGGAAGCATGATGCTTTGAGCTATCTAAATTACTTAGAATTTAAGAAGTAGAGTAAGAATTAGAATTATGGTTTGAGGGAGACAGGATTTTTCATGTATAATTTCATACATGAAACATTAAAAAAAACATTTCCTCTTAAAGGGGGGTGGTCACTAATTTCAAGAATAGATCTTTCTAAACATTTAAAAAAGATTTTTAAAAACATTTTTAAAAAAGTTCCTCTTAATGGAGTCACTAATCTCAAGAATGGGGCTTCTCTGAAGTTCTTAGAAATGTTCTACGTGTGTGGTTTTTGCCTCCCTCTGTATATAGTTCACTATAAACTTTTTTTTTTTTAAGATTTTATTTATTTATTTGACAGAGAGAGAGACAGCCTGTGAGAGAGGGAACACAGCAAGGGGAGTGGGAGAGGAAGAAGCAGGCTCCCAGCGGAGCAGGGAGCCTGATGCGGGGCTCGATCCCAGGACCCTGGGATGACGCCCTGAGCTGAAGGCAGGCGCTTAACAACTGAGCCACCCAGGCGCCCCTAGTTCACTCTAAACTTTGCAACTTCAGAGGTGGGACTTCATACACAATTTTAATTCAGTTCCCTCCTTCCATAGAGTAAGAAGTTGAGACTCAGACGGTTTTGGTGATTGGCTTAGGGGCATACCAGCAAAGTCATGATTAAAAACCTGGCACACTATTCCCAACGCAGTGCTCCTTCTGTTACAGCATGCTTTTTAGAGCAACGAGTTGTGAACTATGGCACAGAGGAAAAAAGCACGTGAAAACTAGGTTTAAAAATTATTTTCAAACCATCAGACCCCATTTGCACTTCCACAAGTTACCAGATAATTATTCCCCACTTAAAAAATATCCTTAATATATACTAAAACTTCAAACGTGAACAAAAAAGTTGGAATTACTTTATGAAACATGTCACTGAATTCCTTAAATTGTTCTCTGGATGCACTCTCTGCCTTTTTAGGATACACTATTGGATTTATGCAGAACTTTCTAGAATTTGACTCTATAAAAATCAGACCTGTTCATTCTCTTCCTCTGTAGCAGAGTGAAATAACTTTTTTTTTTTAAATATCCTTTTCATTTGAGTTCAAAAGGTAAAGTCCCTAAAAAGGCATCCTTTGAAAAGTCTGCCAGACAAAGCTCAGATCTGGGGGGGCAGTGTTGTAATGAAGGTGAGGTGAGGGCAAGAGACCCTTGCTCAGCTCTCTGCCCAGCACCAACTCAGTTGGTGAATGTGCGAAGTCACCCGAGTAAGGACTTTCGTGGGCTTTGTCAACGTGCTAACGAAGGCTGTGTATGAGCTCTCTGACCTGCTGTGTCTGCTTCTTCTCTCCCACTGTGAGTGGAGCAGGGACCCAGGAAACAGGTGAGAGGAAGCGTATGACACTTTCTCCTTGTCTTAGAGAAGTGTGTTCTAGGCAGGTCAGTAAATGCTGCTTACGGACACCACTGAGACTTCTGGGAGGAGTTGTATGAGGACAAAGGTTATTTTTTAGAAAGTCTAATCATGGAATCTATTTCACTCAAGCAGTTAGCAAATTAAAACCCCCTTCCAAAACAAAACAAAACAAAACAAAATCCGGAAGCTAAATGTTATACAACTGCTTTTTTTTTTTTTTTTAAGATTTTTTATTTGTAAGTAATCTCTATAGCCAACCTAGGGCTCAGACTTACAACCCCAAGATCAAGTCACATGCTTTACCAACTGAGCCAGCCAGGGGACCCTTCCCATTAGCCTTTTAAACTGAATGGACAGTATTTGGTTTCTAGACCTAAAATTCTGTGTATAAACTTTTAAGATTTCCATATATGTATTAACTGTTTCTGTAAGCGTCCAGTGTTTTCTCATCTTTATCCTTGAGATTTGGCTGGGTTGGTATCTCGAGACTCATGGAGAGTTTACATTCTCACTGTATTTTTTTTTTTTTTTAGCTATTTGCTGAATCGTGCTTGCTAACATTCTAAATAATTATTTAGCCTTATCTGTAGTCTAAACTGGCACCACAAAATCTCAATTATTATAATTTAGTGAAGAGAGATTTTTTTTTATGGTCAACATAAAATCGTTTGCAAGTATGTCTGGCAGTGTATTGTTTTTGTTCATGTTACTTTTGATTTTGGCCAAAATTATTGTATCTCCAGGGACAAATTAAGTGCTATTTTTCTGGCATGCTTCATGCTTTAATTTTTGGTCTAGTGATTTTTTTGGCTTACCCATATATTCTGAGAAACTAATTGTCAACACATACTTTAGATTTTTTAAAGCTGATAGTAGTCATTGTATCAGGTTCTCATATTCATTACATGGCCTCAGGGGACCGATTTGAAACTTAGAATACATTCCCCCCCCCCTAAATTTGCTAAAAAATCAATATATTCCAAAAGTATCAACAAAAAATGATTAACCAGATTGCTATAACAGATTACATAATGTTTGCTTGTTTACATTCTTGGCTCAAATGTGATGCAAAATGATTGCATCTCAGCTGAATTTCATAGGTGGTGACCAGTTTATGCCCTCGGGACTACGCCTCCCGCTCAGGTGGAAAAATGTTATTTATTTTGATTCCACTTTTCCTTTGGTAATCATCCCTGAGTTAGTTCTTATGGAGAAATATTGATAAAACTATAGCTTTGGTCAAATTTAGTTATCTTTTTCTTTTGTATTGTTACGATTGTTATTATCATTTTCTGCTGTTCTTGTATTTGCAAATGACCTAGACCGTGGCTTAAACATAGGATGTACAATGCATACCTTTTCTGCCTAAAGGCTTCAGCCATTCTCACTAAAAAATAGGAAGATGGTCCATTCATGTATAGTAAGAGAATTTCTGAAGATCATTTTTTCTCAATACGTGAAAAACATGACTTTATAAACTTGAAGTTTAAGTTATGCAGAGCACATAACTGGACTTCTCTAAACATTACACATGACATTTTAAAAGTCAATACTGAAAACACTCGGCATGTTTAAGGCATCAGTCTTTTTAAATATTTTTAAAGAAAACTATTTTACGGCAAGAGACAGATACTAGTACTCTGAGTAGTCGCCTATACCATGTAAACTGTTTTGGTGAATTTGCAAGCTTTAGGAAGCTTATCTTTATACAGGTCTCTAGAATTTTCTTCTCCTTTCAGGACTTCCCGTTTTTCTGTATTGCTGTCACTGTGTCTTTGTATGTCTTGCTAGTAGTCATGTATTATTCCTTGCTAGCAGCTGTATTGTACCAGCACATAACCCTCTGTCAATAAGCAAACCACTCATATGGTTGTATTTATGAAGGCAAAATATTTGTTCTCAGAGGAAAGTATTTTAGCGTGATGCCCTTTTAAACATGAAACAAACATTTCAATTGTGTTACTGAAATGTTTCCTTTTTAACACGTAAGAGCAATGAAACATGATTTCCAGTTTATTTTATACGTGCCGGATGGGAGCCTTTCAGCTCACAGAAAGTATTTTAGCTGGTCGGAAGGAGTTAAATACCTGGGAAAGATTCCTTTTGAATAACACATTTTAAAACCATTTTAATACAGACTGAGGGATATTAAATCAAGTGAAGAGTCTGAATGATCCCAGGGCACGGAATAACTTCCATCACGTGGACATGCTAAGCAGCTGAACTTATAAGCTATGTTCCCTACTGACTCCCTTGGTTATAAATTCAGAAGTGTCATGTGCTAAAACATTCATAATCATTAAATCTATTAAGAGATGAATTTCAATAAAACATAATAGCAACTGTTGTCCCTCCGGAATGTTCTCTTCTAGGTTCACCCTTTTTCATAATAGTCAAAATCTGACATCTGGTTGGAGGAAAGGAGGAAGGACAGGAGGAGATGAATGTTTTCACATCATCGGGTTTTGCTTATAGTGGAAGATAGTAATGGACTGAACTTACCAGTTTATAATACAATTTTCATTTTATTTTAAACATATTTTGCATGATATAAAAATATTGATCACAGTGAGCTTTACCAATTGTTATTGCTATAAAAATGAATGCAGAAACAATATTTTTAGTGGAAATAAATTATATAGTCATTATTTTTTCTTTAATCACAAGAGAAAAACCTCAGCTGTCTGGTCATCGGCAGAAAAACCAGTCATTAAAAGAGGTCTTTTGCAGAGGAGCTCCAGTCCATTTCTGTAAAGTTATCCACACAGGTCAGCAAACGCTGACTTCTGTCTTTGTCTCCATGGTCCCACAAAGGTCTCTCTGTTCACAGACAGTTCCAATGTGGCAACACAGTTTTCCAAGATAGAAAACTGACAAACTGGAAAATAGTACAGTCTTAGTTCATATGTGGTCTTTTCCAGTATGAAGGGACACAGCGACATACTTCTTCACTGAATATAAGTCCTTGGTCACAATGCTTTGGTCGATTTGTACATGGTCTTCTGTAACAACTAGGACAACAAAGAGGAACACATTTTTGTTAAAAGCCAAAGCAATGAATTCATTATGCTACAAACACAGTTGTTTTTCTAAATTTAAAACGAGAACAAAGTTACTCATTTTATCATAAAATTATTCTTAGGTTTGTGTCTTATTGAAGTTTGTGCTGAGAATTACAAAATGTAGGAGGAATGGAAAAACCTAAAAGCAGTCTTGCTGATAGAACAGCTGGGAGAGTCAGATGATGTGAGCGTTGATTCTTTTGAAGTGCTCTCTGCTTCGTGGATGAAAGGAACATAAAACAAACAGTGAAAGTAAGGTCTGCCAATATGGTGTGAGCATAGAAGCATGGCAGGGTCCACAAGAGTATGGGACTTGTACGGAACCAGACTTGGAAGTGATTAAGTGCAGCCATGTTGGCAGGACTGTGGTCCTCAGTGGGGAGCCCCACCCTCACACCATCTCTCTGCTGGGCAGGCAGCTGGCTGAGCCATGGTGGCCCCCTCTTCCTCTTCAACTGGGCTCCAGGTGAGAAGAAGGTGTCTGGGGGGAAGGTGGAGAGGGACAGTGCTTGCTATGGGCACCCCTCTCTTCCTACCCTAGACTTCCAGTTTCCAGCAGGGGTGAAAGGACAGATGATCAAACAGCCCTGTTGCTCCAGCAAACGGGAGCTACCTTGGAGGAAGCTGTGGGAGTGTGAGAATGTCCAGTGCGAGAAAAGGCTGGGTGTCCAGCAAGTAACGCAAAATGACCTGCCAGGGAAATCAAAAGCACTCTACAGAGAAACCGCAAATGTGAGTCTGAAGTTTCATTTCTTGTGCTCTGGTAGCAAAGAAAGCGTTATCTAGTTAAAATGTAATTTTTTTTTTTACTTCTAATACAAATGCATTATCATAAGACTTCTGATATTCCTTTACTAAGAAGATGCAATTCTCAATAATCAATGACAGTTGCTGATTTAAGGGAGTGCACAAAAAAAATATATACTCTACCCCCCATATACACTTTTGGAATAAATACTAAGAGAAAATGAATATACATATTTTCAGAATATTAAATTATCTTTTTTTGCTTCAATATATATGCAAACCTGGAAGTATATCCTTAGAAAAATGAACACAGGAAGAGTTGTAGTAAATAGAAAGTCTTCATGAAGCAACGTATACTACTAGGAGAAATACAAAGAAATCTTTTTTCTTAAGTTAATATAAGAATTCTGTAGAAAAATATGATGGCCGGTTAGTCTCATGTAAACCTAAAATCAGGCTTTTCAAATACACTAGGTTCACTCAGAAGGGTTCAATATACAAAATGGTTTAATAATCTTCAATAAGATTTAGTATCTATACAGTATTCTGAATTTTTAAGATATCCTCTGGTAGTTAGAGTAGGGATATGCAAGTAAAATCGGAATATGGTTACTGCCCAAAATATTCTAAAAAGGAAACAAAATGATTCCTATAAGGTACTCTAAAGTATAATGGAAGAAAAAAAAATGTCATCCATGAGATATCTAGATTCACTCAAGTTCCCTTATGTAGCAGCTAAAATGTTAGTGTGGATGGGTCATCAGAAATAGAAATTAAAATGGGAGCACAGAACTCGTGAGGATTAAAAAGATGGACATTTTACTTGCTGGGGAAAGGTAACGAACATTAATGCGGATATGAAATTGTAACTAAATGAAATTTAAGCCTTAAGTCATATGAGTGACCATCTGTTGCACGGGCATTATCGCCATCTCTAAAGACTGGATTGGAAGACGAGAACCCAGTGGAGGTGATGAAGCACAGATGGTCTGAAAACTGAAGGGGCAGCCAGGGAAGGAAAAGCTTATGTCGGCCAGGGCGAAGAGGGGAGCTTCAAGAAAACGTACAGAAAAGACAGGTTACACGAAGACCACCTCGTCCACTGGATTTGGCCGTGGAGTCTACTGAGACCTTGAATAGCACTTTAACATGGCGCTCTAGGGCCTATCCCGGTTACAGTTGGTTGAGTAAATGAGAGATGAAAGAGGTGAACACAAATTCTAAATGCCTGGGTCTAGGAGCAAATTCGAAGAGGACAGAGCTTCATTGCTAAAGTGTGCCCAGCATCACGGTTAAGATACTAATAAAACAGAAGTTTGGGAACACCCATAAATTGAGGGGAAAGAAAAGCAGTCGAAGACCTCAAACGTATGGGGAGAGAGAAGGCCTGTCTGGTGGAGCTGTGTTGAAGGAAATGCCAAAAGCACACAGCTGGCTAAAACAGACCACCTTACCATCAGATTAAAGAGGAAGCAGTTCAGGGATTAACACTGGAAGTGTTTGAGTCCAGTAGTCTCATTTTGTTCTTCTTGGTGAAGAAGGGGGCAGAATCAACATTCAAGGAATGCATCTTGAGTAATCTTTAACAATGTAATTTATTTCTCTAATTCCACCAAATACTTAAATATTTTTCTAGATACAATTCTACACTTAGTGGCACTATCCTATCCTTTGTAAATTTTGCACACAATTTTCTGCACTTGGAAGAGTTGTCCTACATTATGATGGCACCGTAATTTTTGATGGGAGCAGGTATGCAATGTTTAGATGTTCTGGAAATCCTCCTCAAGTGACTGTCCTGTGCATTTGCCTCCCAGCCCATGTTGAGGGATGACTGCCTCAGACTCAGCCTCTGGGACGAGTAGTAGGAGTGCAGATCCAGGAGAGCGTGGATCTGGTTTTGGTTCCCAGGGCTCCTGTCTTGCTTTTTTTCAGGAGCAAATGCAGTCTCAAGGAAACTCAGGCATTGGTTAGAAAATAACAGAATTCATCTTCCAGAACTTGCTGGTCTCATTCTAAAAAGCAACTGCCATTTTGGTTGAGGAAACTATCCCCAGTAAGAGAAATGAATACGCTTTACAAAGATTTCTTACCTGCATGTTTGATGTTGAAATTTCTTTCCTTTTAAGAGGCATTTCTGTGAATTTTCTGTACATTCACAGGCACATTTTCCAGGGTTTAGGGGTTGATTCCTTGGGCAGGTTCTTTTACATACGCACTGGCATGTGTTTTCATCAAATTCTCTGTTGGCCCCACATGAGTTGGGTAAAAGTTTGTTTTTGCAGACACACTGGCATGAGTTTCTGTCTAGTTCTTTGTGGGGTCCACAGCTGGAAGGCCTGAGCCCCCCTTTGCAGACGCACTGACACGTTTCTTCATCGAGCTCCTTGTTGGGTCCACAGATGTCATGGAATCCATCTGTAGAGTCTAGACAAACACAGTCAGACATCTTTACTATACCTTACTTAGTTCTGGGTGTGGTGTGAAACAAAAGCATATAAAAGTGTCTGTTTATGTTTTTCATTAAAAGGGTTGTGCATAAACACGGGTATGTTCCTCTACAAGGAAGTTCAAAACAATACCAATGTCAAGTAGAAAACGTCCTGTAGTCATTTATTCCAGAGAAGGATGATCTGAATATTGTACATGTGATTTTAATATTAAAATATGTGTTAATCAAAATAGAGACACTTGGCATTTCGTCTCTAAAATATCATTCTGCTTACCGTCTCCAGAATTTGAGGAAAAAATAAAGTCTTGCTGAGCCAGACATGTGCAGAGGTGATTATTCCAGATGTAATTTGTGGGGCAAGTCTTGTTCGCAGCTTGGCACCTTTGGGAGAGACAGACAGGTTAATAGTCTAACTGGTACCCAGAAGGGATCATGTCTTTTCTTACCTCTGTATTACAAAGCCAATGCATGCTTGTGAAAAAGCTTTAAAATGATGTAAGAATATATGGAATGAAATGTGGAAGTTCCCTCTCAAAGTACCCCCCTCATCCACATATGCGGCCAAATTCTAATCGCAGAGGTGACCACTTACTGGCACGGTCGGCTATCACTCCAGCCTCTGATTTTGTTAAGGCAAATACATTTATTTGTATAATCCCACGGTGGTTTAGTTTGTGTATACAAGGGGATACGCCTCATAATACTCTGAAATTTCCTTCTTCCACTAAACAATATACTGTGGGTATCTTCATAGGTCATTTCAAAGCGTTCTGCTTGTTAGTGGCTACATAGCAGTCCATAAAATGGATGAGTACTACTATTAATCGCCTGTTGGTCACTATGGAAACTGCTTCCAATTTGTGGCTTTTTCAAACAGTTCTACAGGAAACATCTTTATACATTTATACATTTATACATTTATACATTTACCTATGTAAATGCCTATAACCATAAAAGGTCTATTAATCCAAAATTTTCTCTCTACACTCCACCAGAAGGGCATCGAAGACCATACTTGTTGTTGTCATTGCTTCTGTTCTAGTTTTTCCTCCCTCCCTACCACCCTCTATTTTCTTACAGTCTCATTATCTGTTTTACTAAAAATTATGAACATATGGGCTTCGGTCAAGTACGCCAAGTGCTCCTTTGCTCCGGCTGTCCGACTGCTGGCTAACTGAGACTCCTCCATGTTGGTGTTGATATGAAATGAGCCCTTTAGTGTGAATCTTCTCTGTTCTCTGAGACGAACAGATTGTCACAAGCTCATCTTGCCCACTGTCTCCTCCACACCTAGAATCAGCCATTCCTTCAAGGAGCCCTCATTTTGTCTGTTAGGAAATGGCATTTGGGATTAGGTTTGTTCAGTGCCATCAGGTTACATTATGACTCATCCTTTTCAGGGCACAGAGCTAGAAAATGCACATATACTCCATAGAACGTCTCCTTAGTTAATGTTTACCCATTAGGAGGATTCTTGGCTCTTAATATCCTAACTTACAGAGTATATTTAAACCTCTCACTACCTTATTTTTTTACTGAGGTTGGTGCAGGGGAAACAATTGTATCTTTCATACTCTATATCCTGAACAATATGTGAGGGAAGAGTGTTGAGTTACATTCTAGACTGGCAGAGCCTAACAATCATGTGTAAACATCTTAACAGGGGCACCGACTGTAAACAAACAGGTCATATGCTTCGGATGTTGCTGACAAAAGTTTCAGAGTCCTACCGTGTGATGATGCAATGATACGCCTTTCTTTAAAAGACAGCCTGATGTCTTGTATAGCACCCCAGGAAGGACTTACTGAACAGTGTAAGCACATCTACATCTGATAACCATTTTTTCCTTGACAACCGCCTTTGAGGATTTATGGAATCTCTCCCACTCAGCAGCAGCTCCAAGACCCAGAGAACCTCTACTTGTCCCATTCAGTGGGACAGTTTGCCTAAAACACCCTCCCACACCTCTCCACACCACCGTGCATGGCAATGACTGTCTTACCCTTACCCCTCCTCCCTTGTAACATTCGTCAAGGGTCATGTCTCCAGCTTGATGAGACCATCTATACGGAAAGTTTTCTTGAATTATTTTTGATTTTTAACAAGTTTCTGAATGCTGTGTTATTTGCTGTCCTGTATCATAAGATAATAATTTCTCATTCAGCATGCAAATAATCCAAGTAATCACATATACAGTAGCCATGTGTTCACAACCATAAGAATTGTTGGACGATCAAGGAAACAGTGTCTGAGCATTTTAGATCCTATCAAGGTAGGATGTTACTTTTCTACAGGTATTATCTTTAAGTTCTTTGTAGGAAATTAGTTATGTCTGGGTTTAATTCTTCCCATTCAAGACAATACAAATTTGCTTGCAATGTATATTTTTGGAAATAGGTTATTGATCTTAACTAAGACATACCTGTACCTAGTTTCAAGGGAAAAAAATCAGTCATAGTGCTATTTCCAAATATAATTTAAAATTATTGGGTTTTAAATTTACTTCTTGACTTCATGTTAACAACTTTCATTAAAATTTTTGTTCCTAACAATCTTTATATTTGCTTAAGTATATATAATATATATGTGTGCATGTATAATAGATAATTGCCTTACCCTGTGTATACCATATGCCTTTTTCTTTATAATTTTATTTTTTGAAAATTTATGTGATTTCAGTTAAAATTATGAGAAAATATATATTCAGAGGAGTTCATTCTGATCCATGTCCTCAGCATGCTAATCCTTTTTGCAGTTTTTGGTTTATGTTTTCATAAATATATACACATATAAAACATATGTGTATATATTTTTCCCATTCTGTTATCCAGAAGATAGCCTCCCTTACATGCTCTTCTCAACCTTGCTCTTCCAGTTAGCTCTATGCCTTGGGGAACATTATACCTTCCTAATAATTTTATGTATTCCCAAGAGCAAGTCCTTACTTATCACATGTTTTTGTCATTAGTGTTTTCTTGGTTAATCATAAATGTACACTGTTTCACAAAAAATTTGGACAGTACTTATCAATTCTCCAAAACAATATCATTGTTTTTTCATTTACCTCCTATTCAAAGCTTTAGTCCCTTCCATCAAATAAGATGCTGTTACATTTAGTTATATAATAGTGATGCAATATATTCTGGCTGAATGAAACTCAGACCAGTCTTCCATCAATGAAGGTAAACCCCTTTGGGCAGTGTTGCCTCAAGGTTGACATACACATGATTTAAGTGACACACTGTCATGTTGGTATCAGGAGGGCACAGTCCTATGGTGGCTGCAGAAGAAGGGCATGAGCATTCTCCCAATATGTGATTTGTACTGCTATTACCTAAGCCAGGGGTCTTCCAGTTGTTAGTTGTAATCCATCAGTGGGTCACGAAATCCATTATAAGGGTTGGGAAATGCGTGTGTAAAGTCAAAGAATGACATGTAATAAAATACTACCAGAATGCATGTGATAAAGATCACTTTCTGCAGCTATATTTCAGTTCTCTATATGCATATATTTTTGTTTTATGCACATATAAATATATGCATATTTATACACACACTCACACCACCTCTCCCACACGTGGTGTACGTGTACGTGTGTATATGGTAGCAATGTCCAGTGTATTCGTTTTTAAATTACAGTTGTTAAAGTTGATAAACATATCTAAACTATTTTTATGGGAAAAAGTGTCAAGAATGATCTCAATCACTAGCCTAAGTGAGACTGGTCCATACTGAGGTTTTCAACTGTAAGAGAAGCGTTAATGTCTCTGCGCTGAAGTGAAGGTCGGTCTACAAAATTGTTCACCCTCAAGGGGTAGGAAAATAAAGCCTTCCTATTTCTCATGTAGTGAGGGAAAAGAAAGAGTTCTATAATATTTCACATCCTTAACAATATAAATTCAAAAATATGGACTGTGTGTAGAAACAGATGAAGGAATGCATTTCTGAAAATGTCCTACAAAAGAACAAGGTATCTAGCGCCTAATTTTGTAGCATTCAGTAATTCCCTAGAATCTGGCTATCCCAGCCCTTTTGGTTTTGCACATGCACGTTGAATAAAAATATGGCATTCAGAATAACAATTTCAATTGTTATACCTGGAGTGTTTTTGCCAACATAAACTTTATATTATGGACTAATTATGCTTTGCTCAAGGTGAACTAAATATTTTAATTTCTAATATTCTTAAAATGTAAATTTCTATAAAAATATCCACTTTAGAAGCTCTGCCAAAATTAAGAAACTGCTACTTATCAATATTAACATATTTTAATGTTGAAATTTGAAATCCTGCTAGATACTACTTAATTAAAGATACATGTATTTGCATAGGATGCATTTTCATAATTACTAAATGAGGTTCCCTACTCTAAAAGTGAATGGCTTGTTCTTAGCTTTAAATAAGCTTCTCGGGGCGCCTGGGTGGGTCAGTCGTTAAGCATTAAGCGTCTGCCTTCGGCTCAGGTCTGGGATCAGCCTCGCATCAGGCTCCCTGCTTGGCGGGAAGCCTGCTTCTCCCTCTCCCATTCCCCTTGCTTGTGTTCCCTCTCTCGCTGTCTCTCTCTGTCAAATAAATAAATGAAATCTTAAAAAAAAATTAAATAAGCTTCTCATGTGAAAAAAGGGGAGACACAATTTCCAAAACAGTATCTTAGAATGAGAGAAAATGTTTTTAATGTGGATAGAAGTGAGCACATTTACTTATCCCCTAGGTATCTTCATTTCCAAAGCATTTTTATCCTATTGAAATTTTTCTTCAAGTTCTGAATATTAATGGATGTGAACATATTAAAACTTCTAAATAAGTTGTTTTTGTATACTGTATTTATAAAACATTGATTCAAAGATATATTTTGCAAAGCCTATGGTTATGCAATTATTTATAAAGTAGATCTATGTTGAGAATCACATGTAAACTACGTTTCCTACTTTGCCCCCGCACAAACACAACCACAATCCTGTTTATAATACTTATGAAGGAAAAAGATGACTTTCTAAGAACTATTTCATTACCTCACTCAACTGGTTAGGTTAACTGTTGCTTGTTAAAAGCAGAGGACAAAAATTTAAGGGTATATGGTTCAAGAACGATGACTTTAATGGTTAAAAGGATTCTCACTTGCCATTTCTCTCTCTTTGGAAATTTTGAAAGACTAGTATGTTCTGTAGGATTAAATCCTACATATTGGGTAAGAGTTACTAGCTCTTGGGCTCTGGACACTGTAGTAGGTTGCCTTGTGCATCCCACTGTTTGGGTTCTTTCATCTTCTCTACATCTTGGCACTAGAGCTTCTATATACTTGGAAATTCCCTGACTCCCCAAATCCGTATTTAAGGAATGTAGACACACTCCCACCTTTTGTTTGGCATTAGCAAGAACTGAGATGAATGTAATATATTTTGTAACATATTTCTCAGTGAAAAAAACCCCGTATCTGGATTTATTTAAACTTTTGATTCACTTTACTAAATATCCCTTAAAATGTTTCATAGATTAATTCAAAATGAATGTCAACATTAATTGGATACAAATTCAACTCGTAGCACTCAATGACTTCTTTAAAAAGGAAAGTCCTTCTGTGGGTATGAACTGTGCTATTAATCAAATACTCTCACTGGTGTCTCTTTTCATAAGGTGTGTTCACAACAACCCAACTGATAAGCATTCTGGTGATCATGTGGTACCTTCAGTACACAGTCATGTTCCTCAAATGTGGGAATTCTTTGTACTTTTTGCTCAATTTTTCTATAAGCTTAAAACTGCTTTCAAAAGGTCTATCAAAGTCATTGAGTTGACAAACTCTTTGATCTAAGAGTTCCCGCCTCTGGGTAACATTTCAGTCACAACCTCAGTGCAGCGGATATACTGATGGAATATTCTCAGCCATAGACCTTTTGCTATAATTTCTACCAGTCAGTCAGCAAGCCATAGGAATGTTGGGCTCCCAACTGTCATCTTTTAGAAGGCAGAAACCAGACACTCCAAAGGCAGGTACCCTGGACAGCACAGTTAGCTTCCTGTTAGAAAAAAATACATTCCAGGGTCTGGAGACTCTTACTTGAGTTTCATGGGTGAATATCAAAAGGTGCTCATTTGAAGGGGTTGGGCAATATTTAGATAATAATGAGCTTTGTAAAAAAAAAAAAAGGTTAAATACACGTGAATTAAGATTTCAAAAATAACTGCATATTATGATGAGGGTTTTAAACCTTTTATAAAGAGGGTATTTTCAGGGCAGAATACAGATGCATGTTTTAAAATACTAGGAAAGTAGTTTCTGATCAACCAGCGCAAGACTATGTCCTGGTTTAACTGGCAGATGTGTTACCTCTGCATTTCTGCTCTGAGCCAGTTTATTAAACGTGTCATGATATTCTGTTTATCTCTATTTTTGGTGAAGCAATAATGAATGATCTTGAAATTAAAAGGAAAGAAAAAATTAGAATGAGAAAAACCCTCGTGGATATTCAAGTTTCTAAGCATTCAGACCGAGGATCTGTTATAGATTAACAAAGACAGAGCACTCAAGTTCGACTTCAAAGGTTGCCAGGGCTATAAATCTACTGTGTTCCTTAGAGAAGAGATGAGTTCTCACACGAATGAAATTTTCCTTAATAAGCCCAAATAACTTAACTTCTTAGAAGCAAGTATGTGTATTAGTAAGCAATGTTGACATATTTGTAAAAGAAATGAAAACCAGTATACATAAAAATTAATGGGACTTCAGGCTAGATTTTTTCCATTTTCTCATCTTTTTTCACCCCTTCTTTTCCTCTCTCACCACACCAGGATTCTCCCTCAAAGACTGATCTAATCTCTTTATCAGGGTGAAATCATCCATATTTTCTATTTTTAGTACTTGTTAAAAAAAAAAAATTCAAGGTGCCCTGGCTCTCCTGAGCAAGGTCTTGTCATTCCTCTACCAAAAACTACTCATTCTACCCCAATACCTCTACCGAAAAGATGAAACTCTTCAGGCTGGTGCCCAAAGCTTCCAAAGCACAGCCTTAGCATTGCCTTTTTAATTTAATCTCCTATGGCCTTCACCGATTAACACCCAATTAAATTATTCTGGTCTATTCATTGTCCCCAGAATGTGCTGTTTTCTTTAAGAACCCTATGGGACATTGTCAATGAGAACAAACTGACCGGTAAATTTACCTCTGGGTAAAATTCACTTCAAGGCACTTGGCTTCCAAAAGTGACATCTCTCTCCTTTGATTTTAGTCTCTTCCTAAAATGTAGCATAGTGCCTTCCCTATAGCATGTATCATAGAATAAGCATGAACATTCATTCATTCATTCATTCATTCATTCATTCATTCATTCATTCACACAATGGAATACTATACAGGTATTTAATGAAGAAAACCAAGGCTATAGACCTCAAAATGATTACATGTCTAACACATACTGTTGAGAGAAAAAAGTAATGTCACCATTTTAACATAAATATTTTAAACAGAGCTGTACTATATTTTCTTTTGTCATATGTTAATACATCTGTATGCCATAAAAATGGAAGATGAGAATTCAATTTCCAGGCAGTGGTTACCTCTGAGAATGGAGGATGCAGAATGGTGACTGGGGCTTTGGGTTGTATCTTAAGTGAATATGACAAAATATTTTTTGGATTTCAAGTCAGTGTGGAGGGATATATCGTTTTGTGGGTTTTGCTTTTTTGTCCTTTAGTATATGTCTTAAGATTTTTTTAACTTAAGGAACTTAAAAATGCAGTAATGACTGCATCCAGTAAGGAATGGATTAGCTCCAAATTTAGTTTGAATCTCTGGTTTGCTCCTCTCAGTCGTGTGATGTTGGGGAAAATGACTTAATCCCTCTGATTCAGTTTCTCATATATAATTGAAAATTTCACCCTCTAGTTTCCTCTTTCTGAAGATTGTTGTGCAATGTAGGTTATCAATAAGTAGACATGTTATCTCTGTTTTATGTCCTTCAGATAATGGAGTCAGTCCTAGTCAATCATGAGCTTGATCTAATACTTGATCATCTCCCCACTTCTTTCCTTGAACGCTTGTTGGTTTTTGCAACCTCCTTTGGATATCGTAATAAACTGTTTTTAGTCTTAATTTTTCTGACTGTTCTTGGTCTCCTGCACGGACCATTGTTTCTCCCAGTTTCTTAAATAGTGATAATCCCCACGGTGTCATCTGTTGCTTCTCTCTTTACCATCTATATTTTCCTTGGTTGGGTTCATCTCTTCCAGTGCTGGTAGCTACCAAAGAAGCGTGCCCACCTCAGCGCCCTCCCAACTCCAGATCCCACCGCCTACTGAACATTGCACTTTGATTTCTTACAGATACCACAGACACCAGTGTGCATATCTAAACCAAATTCTCCTTCTCCAATCCACTCTTCCTATGAACATGTGTTCCGTCTTTGTATCATCCATGCATTTTCATCCTCAACTTCTGCCTCTGTGTTCTCCCACACATGCGGTCCCCAAGTGGTGGGCTTTCTGAAAAATGTCTTTCCACCTCTTTTCTGTCCGTCCCCATTTCCACCCGCTGTGGGTCCCCCCTTGTTACTTCTGAATCAGATGATTTCAGAAGCTGCTTCAATTTTTCCACCTCCTGTTTACTCCTCCAGTCCACCTATTATACTACCTTCAGGATGTTCTTTCTATATGCAATGTACATATCACAGGTCCTACGTGTATCTTCTAATGGTTCTTGACAGACTTGAAGAAAAATTCCATCTTTGGCATGGCAGATTCAATTCCGTGTTTTCTGCAGACCCAGGCAGGTCCTCTCCAACTCTTGCTTGATGGTAGGCGTGCATCCCACATACATACTTCCTCTGCCACACTAACTCCAGTCCCGTGTTCACGTGTCTGACTCGCTTATGGGATTTCTCTAGAGGAGCGATCCTATCATTCTCTACAGCCTAGCATAATAGCAACACCATGTAGACACACAGTAACTGTTGGTGTTTTATGTACTTATTATATTAGACATATTTGTGTTCGTATTCTGGTGCATGAGCTGCTTTAGTTAAGGAATTATATTATTCATTGTTTTAATACCCCACATCTCCTAGGATGCTGTGACACACATGTCAGACTCAAGATAAATATCTCATGAATGAATGAATACTACTTCTATCAACTAACAAAATCTAGTGCATCACTTCTTCATCGCAAATGACTCCCTCCATAGAAAGAGACCCTCCATGTAAGGGGCCATGGGAATCCATGGCGTTCAAGCTGATGGAAAACGTAAGAGGAAATAATTGGGAGGAAAGAGAATAATCTGTGAGAACATCAATAATAATATTGCTATCTAACCACTTCTAGAGATAATCTCTTCCACCTCTGGAATTTCTGATCTATTTTGGTGCTGCTGATATTGAGACTTGAAAAGTTTTCTTTTTTCTTTTTTTTTTTGTAAATACTAGAAATTCTATAAGATATTGGGGGAGAACATGGGTGTAAGAGCTAAAAAGACTTGAATTTTCATTTTTTTCTGGCACTCTTCTTAGCTGTTAGGTTTGTATGTGCTAATTAATATTTTCAGTACTCAATTTTCTCATTTGTAAAACATCTGTAAAAATAGCAGCCAAAATTTATTGAATGCTCACTGTCAGGCATCAGGCACTGTGCTAACCCTGAACAGGGCTTACTGATTATAAACGTCGCTGGATCCCTCTGTGTTAGGCGTTGTCCTCGTCATTCCCTTCATTGCTCTTATTCTGTTACGACCGTATACAGTATCAGACAAATACATAGCATAATGTCATTGGATAGGTTGATCATGAGGATTAGGTTATAAATGTTACACTGCGTTGTTATTTATAACATTTTGATTTACATTTTGTTTTGTAGATGAGGAATATGAGTCACAAAAAATTTATAGAAGTTAGTGAATTTCTAAGCGGAAAATGAATTTTCTAAGCAGGAAGCTGCATACAGCACGCACACCCTTCACCCCTGTGCTCTGGGGCATGAATCATCAGTGCAGCCACTGGGCGGGGCTAGTATGAACATGAGGTGATGTGGGCAGATGCTTGTGCAGCGTAATATTTACTGAACTACTACTATTACTACTGATACAGATAGAACACGTGTCTTCCCTCCTTGATTGCGAGTGCCACGAGGCCAGGAGAAGCCAGGCTTGTCTTCTCTCTTGAAGCATTCCTTGTCCGTTTTAGAGACTCAACAATTATTTTATGAATGATTCATTTTATCAACGATTCACTTATTTATTGAATTATACTTCTTCATAAGTAACGTAAAACAAATGGTCTGCTACTTATTTAATCTCATAATGATGGGACTATAATGCCATGCACTTGAGAAAGGCATGCCTTGTCTTTGTACTGACGGTGGCTGCTGAGAGCGCATGGCTGGGGAAGAGCTGGGGCCACTGCTGGGAAATTTCAAACTCCATACAAAGGAGGGCTGGGAGGCTCTCCCCACTGGGGAATCATGAGAATCTTAAAAGATTTGACTGTTACCATAAAGATTTTAAGCAATCTACCATTTTAAACCTAAATGAATTTCAAAATTACAGTTAAAGGATCTGTTTCTCTTGGCTTTTCAAAAATCCATTTTTTTTTACAAATAATTTGCATATGATAAAATGCTCCTATTTTAAATTCACAGTCTTTTTTTCCCCCAATTTATGCACCCATGTAACTATTACCACAATAAAAATATAGAATATTTTTTATCACCCCAGACAATCCCTTTGCCCATTCCAGTCAATCCCTACCACCTGCATCTTCAGGCAACTACCGACATACTTTCTCTCAATCTAGATTATATTTGTCTTTTCTAGAGTTCTTGTAAATTGAGTCATAGAACATGTATTTTTTGGTTTGGCTTCTGTCACTCAGCTTAATGTTTTGAGACCCATTCATGTTGTGCATATGAACAGCTCATTCTGTTTATATTGCTCTGTAATGTCCCACTCTATGGATACACTGCAGTTTGCTTATGCATTCACCCTCGATGGACTTTGGGGTTGTTGATTTATTGGCTAACGAAGCTTATGTGAACATTTGTGTGCAAGTTATTGTGTGGAAATATGTTTTTATTTATCCTGGGTAAATACCTAAGAGGCGATTTATGGATTATATTTGTAAGTGTATATTCAAGTTCATAAGAGTCTGCCAAAATGTTTTTGCAAAGTGGTCATACCATTTCCCATTCCCATCAGTGATACGTGAGCATTCCAGTGGCACCATGTCCTCTCCAGCCCTTGCTTTTGTCATATCTTAATTTGGCCATTGTGGTGTCTGTTCCTGTTCATTTTTAACAAATGGTTTTATAACATAGCTACATATTCATTACATATAAATTATCATTATAGTTTTTAATTAAATTGTGGGTCACAATTCACAATAAGTGGAGACTAACATTCAAAAACAGAGGAATAGAATAGAAATAAAAGTATCTGAGTGCCTCACGTGTAGTTAGACATGCATTCATAATGGGGGCAATATCATCTGTAAGAAGAAAAAACTGGGTATTGGGGAGGAGGAATCTTAGATCTTGCGATGGTTTTTGGCTCTCCAAAACCCAACAAAAGCTTCTGAATCAGTATTTAATTTCTATTGGATTTTATGGGCTGTCATGTGAGCAGCACTGGCATTGAAGATATCCAAAGTGTATGCAAGATAACGGTGATAAAATTATAATGAAGAGAGGGCTGTCACTGAAGGACTTTCTCTGGACCAGGGGCTCAATCTCAAAATCACAGAGCGACATTTTTTTCATGTGACTGTCAGCCATTTATATGTTTTCTTTGGAGAAGTGTCTGTTCATGTCTTCTGCCCATAATAAATAAATAAATAAATAAATAAATAAATAAATAAATAAATAAATAAAATCATAGAGTGACAGGTGCCTGTGTGTGCCTGGCAGCTGCCAGGCAGCTACTGCTTCTGCTCGATCTCTGGTGCTTTGGTGTGTGACGTGAGCTTCGGGAATTAAGTAGAAATAGTTTAAATTTTATTATTTAATTCTACAGAAGTTATTCAAGCCACAGTATGTCACATGCTGAGAAGAAAAAAGGGGCGACACTCTGAGTATCTAGCAGCTACAGAAGTTAACTTGTAACTTGTAACCTGTTTTCTCATATGAAGCAAAAGTTAAGTTCTCTAAAAAAATTGACAGAAACTATTTAAAAACTTCTCTTCCTTTTTTTGGAAAAATAATTGTTTGGAATGTTTTCTTTAAAAAAATGTTTATATTGTTGGGTATTTATATCAATTGGTACTTTCCTTATGGAATTTGATATATTACCACTAAATAAGTAAATACGTTACCTTAAAGGTTTCTCAGCAAAAACTGTAGTTCTAAAATTACGTTCAATGTTAATAGCTTTTACATTTTCAATTTAACTTTTAACTATACAAAATTTTTGTCATTTTTAATCCTACGTTGCAGTACCTTTTTAATGTATAAAGCCCAAATATACATATGACACATAAGGTGACATAAATAGGTCTATGGTATTAAAATTTTATGAGGGAGGCGATTAGAGAAAAAGGTCTATAAAAGAATCCTTTGGGGGTGATAATGAAAAAAGGGTCTGGTAGCACTACGATAAAGGAAAGTGTTTTAAAATAATACTTTGTTTTACAGCTCTATAGGACTATAACTACATGGAAAGTTACATACTTTAAATCTATACACTATGTATGTTATATACATATCATATAAACATAGTTACTGCATTTCTTATTGTAGGTAGTGTTAAAAAAAAAAACACCACCAAACAACACAGATTGGATGAATCAGATATGAATCGTAATGGTAATAATAAGTCCGCCCTTTACAGACTCTCCCTTAGACGCCAGGCTCTGTGCTAAGCACCACGTGAGCACTCAGTATTCCATTCACTCCGCTTTCCATCTTTGTGCTTTTATATATAAGCAAACTGCAGTTCAGACACATGAAATACCCAACCTTAAAAAGTGACTTAGCGGCCAACTGGAATTTGGGCTCACGCCCAGCACACTGGTAGGCACAGGCTCTTTTTGCTCTTTTCGTCTGTTCTTGCATTTGACAGTCTACAGTGTAGCAGTTATAGGGATAAGAAATGGTGAAAATTGGGGCAAAACATGCAATTGCTACAAAACACTGCAGATAAGTTATTTTATATAACAAGCGTTGGTGGGTCATGTTGTTTAGCCCCCAGTTCTGGAGTGTAATTACTTGCTTCTTCTATAAAATAAGGCTAATCCCGCTACCAACTGCAGAGGTGTTCTGGGGGAGGGTTAGACGAAACAGTGTATGTGAAGGGCTGAAACGGCTCAATAATTTTCAAACGTGATTAGCTGGATCCTGTGGAGGTTACGAACCTACCTGTACCTCAGATGTTCACAATCCAGTTACATGCCCATCTATAGGCCCCTACAAATCCATGCAAGGAAAAATCAAATACAGTGATTGCTATGGGCATTCAAGAAGCAGAGACAGCAGCGGTACTTGGACAAGCCAAATGCAGGACAGAGACCTTTAGCTGAACTCTGAGAAGTGGAGGGGGCTTTGGGAAGGCAGAAAAGAAAGGACATTTATTTTAAGCCAGGGTCAGAAGAGAAAGAAGATACAGAGCAGGAAATGAGCTTGGTGTTCAGGGAATGAGACTTTAAGAAACCCAGACTTGGGGAGAAATCAGAAGCAAAACAAGAAAGGAAAGGCTGGTCAAGGGACAAGGAGGTGAGAAATTTGTGCTCGATTCTTTGAGTCACTGAAAGCCGCTGGCAGTTTCTGGTCAGATGAATGAAGTGGTGCCTTTTAAAGCTCACGTGTGATATTATGTAGGAGCTGGAGAGAGATCCGACACAAGGAAACCAGTCTGGACACCATGGCCTGAGATCAGACATACATGCTGAATGGAGTGGACGAGGATGCTAGTGGCGGAAACGAGATACATGCACAGGTAGGAGCAAATCTCTCCTCCCCCGACCCCTCATCAATAGTGCTGGTGTGTGACATCAGGATAAAAATAATTAATGACAACCATGTGATTTCAAGGTCTCAAAGAATATGAGAGAAAAGTGCTATGAATAATATGGAAATAAACAGAATAAATCTTTGATGTTTGTACCTATTCTATCTAATATTGTTATAAACACAGCAATATAAGAGATTTGGATGTAATATTTTAAGTCCATCTGAAACCTAACTTTGGGAACAGCACGGGGATAATGGCCGAACTCTCAGAATGGATGCATTGCCACAGGAGCTGGGGACATACCTCTCTGAGCTGCGTGAGTAAACCTGCACATGCAGCTTCGGGGGTACTGTGCCCCCATGCAGCAGCCTCAGTTCATGCACGGATGCTGGT
Source organism: Ursus americanus (assembly GCF_024610735.1). Lineage (NCBI taxonomy): Eukaryota > Metazoa > Chordata > Mammalia > Carnivora > Ursidae > Ursus > Ursus americanus. Next base: position 32,651,290 of record NC_142153.1, read on the forward strand.
AAGGCCTTTTTGTGCCCACGTTGAGGACAGACTTCACAATTAGGCTATCCTTAGTTTTTTTGTGTCTCTGGAAAGATAAGGCCTCGAATCTGCCACATTAAGTAAAGCAGCCATGGGAAAAACTACTAGCATTATCATATTTATTGTCAAGTCCCCTAAAATGCAAGGTTTAAGTAGGTTGAGTTTTTTTGTTTTTTGTTTTGGTAATGTATATGTTCACACATCAATTTATTTAAAATTTTGTTAAAATGTCAAAGTTCAGTAAGTTTTATTCACATGCATTGGACATGTTAAAGACGAAAGAGCTGCAGCCTCATTCTGGGGCAGAGAGCAGAACGTTCCTAGATTTAAGATGACAATGCATAATGAGTCATTTTAAACTATTCACAGGGTCAACACGTGATGCTCTATGCAGGTCCTTCTGCGTGACCAAGTGCAGCATCTGCTGCCATTTACCAGACCAAAAAACATGCTGAGAAAGGAATTTGAAGAGCAAATGTTACTTTGAATGTTAATTTGAAATAATAGTAAGAAAAAATTCTTTCAAGTAACTCAGTATTTCAGTATTCAATCCTTGCTGAAATAAAAAAATATGCATAGAGAAAAAATAATTGAGATTGAAGAAAGGCAACTGAATGTTAATAGATATAAAATAACTTTGTAAAATATTTTTTGTGTTGGACCAAAAGTCTTACCGAGGCTTAAAGGGTTTTAGCTTTAACATCATTTGTGAGTTTGCACACCTGATTTCATGGATGTTAGATCAGTTAGGCTAAATCACGGATAATATGAAGAGAGGTGGGATGTGTGTCATTCCATAGAATTACTTGTTTTATATTGTGAACTACTTCATCTATAAAAAGTGCTTCCCTGTTTCCATTTAATTTTACTTCTATGGTGCCGTATTAAATTTGTCTTCTTTTGTATTTGATACAAAGTATATCATAACAAATTTCACAAAAATTCTTTTAATAAACTGTGTTTACTTGAAAATAATTTTGTATTAGTAGAGGATGCAGAAAAAATAGATTTAATTCATACTCACTGTGGTAGTGTTGCTGGCAGGGAACGTCTAATAATGGAATGAACTTGTCTGTAAACGTCCAGTTTAGACATGCATCGGCAGGAAGTGTGATTGGCAAAACTGACTGTTACTGGTTTGGGGCCTTGAGAGAGAGGCACTGTAATTTCAAACAACTACAAAGAAGGGACAAAAAGAAGAAAAAATTATATAGCTGCTAGAAAGCATTTTTATGGTAACTGTTGGAGTCCAAAAAGAGCGAGATTAACTCTTTATAATTAGGTAGTGCTGCATAATATATGCAGGACGTAAAAGGTTTTTATGATTACGTCGTAGAAACTGTTTTGCTTCTAATCAGTATCCTTTATCAGAATAATAAATAGTCCATTTCCTTATCTCATGTCACTATTATAAAGCATATCAGAATTTTGATAACCAACTAATGATTACGGAGCAATGACCACTGTGTTCAGGGAAAAAGAATTTTTCCGGAGTCCTAGATTACTCCAGGGGTTGTTAAAAAGTGGCACAGATATAAATATCTTTGTGATATGAGAGCAAAAAGCTATTGGCCACACAACCTAGAACTGTTTGGTTAAGTCCTATTCTATGTAAACTGAATACAGAGACATAAAATACAATGATGTGAAATCGATTTTCATTCCAAATTAAATTTCCACCTCAAAGTAGTTTACATTTGTTCAAGGTATCTTATGAATTTATTATGTTCAAAAGAAAAAGAAACACATTCATCACTTAATAAAGCTCGTTTCTGCTATTTTGATAAAGGTATTATGAAAATAATAAGCTTAAAATAAGGTATACACATTTGTGGGCTAGCTCTCAAAACTTCATTCTGAATTTCTTATCTGTGGGAAACTTTAATTCTCCTCTTCCTTCTCCAAAGTTAATGTTTTAAATTGAATATACAAATAAATTAGTGATTAATTAAAACTAAGTGGATTTAAATTCCTATGTTTCTTAAAATTTGAATTATCAAAAATAATGGTAAAAGTGAAATCCTGGCCAGTACCTGCTTGATAAGATCAGTTTGCAGTCCTGTAACTATAGCTGAACCACTCTGGTGTTATTTGGTGCCTTTTCGGCAATCTGAGCAGGGCTAAAAATGATGACAAATTCCAGAGCCTTGTGATTTGGCCCATCACTATAATTTCATGCCAACTCTTAAAAGATCATGGAAAATCTTTAGGGAATTGTATCAGTTGCCAATTTAGTCCTACAGGGAGATTCACGGAAATGAATTTTGAAGAATGAAACACAGAGATATCTACATGATAAAATGCACATTTTCTTCATTTGGAATGTATTCATTATATATTCATTGAAAAATTCAGCTACTTTCTTAGCATAGGTGCCTTAGGAGGAACGGGCACAGGGACACACCCCCACTGGGCATTTTTTAATAGCAACCGTACTTGTAAGTTGTGTGAACTTGGAAAAGTCATTGAACTTATCTAAGCTGTATATTTCCTTAAAAATCAGTAAACAGAGGAAACATTTGACCCATTGTTCATGGGACTGTTATAAAAATTACATAAGCGAATATATATGAGTGCGATATGCATATCGATTGCCATATAGATGTGTTATTATTTGAATATAATCTCAAGATTCTAGATATTCTCCAGAATACTGTCCATGCTACATAGATAATCTCAATATATAATCTCAACATATCCTAGTACTATGACTTTGACCAGTTTCTTCCCTAAAAGGACATTTGTTTATGCAGTTGGGGAGAAATCTTTTATTAGATGAAATGTCACTGGCAGAAATCCTTTGCACTAGGTAAAACTATTTTAAGAGAGAGAATTCTGCAGTGTCTAAATACACTACAGTTTATCTACTCCTTAGGACATTTCTGGGCCCTATATTAAGAACCAGTGTAACAGAAGAAACTAACGTGGTTTAGAAAATAAGTAATGTTTAATAAATTGCTTACTTAATTTTTATATGTATAAAATTTATAAATTATTTAAACCCTGTAATAGAAATGGTAAGAAGGTCTGCTCATAAAATCCTAAGAATTTACATCTAACAGGCAGTTAGATTTGTGTCTAGAGCTTAGGAGAGCCATTTAAAAGCCAACAATATTAAAGTCATAGTTGAAGTCTTGGATGCTGATGAGATTACTTGGTGAGATCATTCTGAATGAAAGGAGGAAATGTCTAATAACAGAAACCTGGGGATCAGATGCACTTAAGGGATGAAAAGAGGCAAATGAAGTATTAAATATGTCTGGGAAGAAGGAAGACATGAAGATGGACAGCCAGGAGGGGATTACTGTTAAACCAAGGGAAGCCAAAGGAAGAGAGGAGAGCTTCATAAAGGTGTCTGTGGTCTACAGGGTCTGATGTCTCGGAGAAATGAAGTGTAAGGATGGAGTGGAATCAAATGGGTACCAAAAGCAGCTCTACCTGGAAATAAGCCTGGCTCTATACTTTCAAGGGGTGGAAGAGATTTGTGTTCGTGAACACACAGACTAAAGGGATAAAGGGACAGGTAAAGAGGCACTAAAAAAAATACCCTGTTTAGAGAACTATTTTTTTCCTGTAAGTTGAACACATTCATAAGCATTAAAACTACAGTACAACGGAGTCTGGATGGCTCAGTCGGTTAAGTGTCCGCCTTCGACTCAGGTCATAATCCTGGGGTCCTGGGATGGAGCCCGACATTGGGCTTCCTGTTCAGCGGGGAGTCTGCTTCTCTCTGCCCCTCCCCCTGCTCATGCTCTTTCTCTGTCTCGAATAAATTAAATCCTTAAAAAAAACTATAGTACAATGTGAGAGAAAAATTTCCTTATAGTATAGTTAAATAAATAAAACCCCCAAATTCTAACTACTGGTGTTTCATTTCTCTTGAGTTCAGGTAAACAATTGACCAGCTGAATTCAGTTAATTTGATCAAAAGGAATAAATATTATGAAAATTTAAAGTTAAAAAAAAACCCCAAAAACCCAAAAGTTTACCTCTCTTGAAACTTCCACCTCCAAATTTTTACCTGAATTTTTCACCTAGTTTCTTTAATTCTCGACTGTGTCAGTGTGGACAAAATTCAAGGGTCCAGAGAAAGGTGCCTTGACCAATATTAAAAGTAGGAAGGTTCTTGATAACTAACTCTTCTTCCTCTATCAACTTCAGAACGATAAGGAGGGCGTGCAGTATGCGTGTGCATTAAGACACACTTGTATGTATAACGGCCTTGTCATATATTGAAGGGGTGTCTTTCATCTTCCAATTTCTTTCTGCACTGGTCTTAAGTGTGAATATTGATTGACTTTCCTCATTTAAAAGGATTATAAGGTTTCTACTACCTTTTTAATAAGTATGATAAATTCCATTTTCTTCCTACAGACCAATTTGTGAATTTTGAGTAGCTATACTGAATCCCTAAATTACTAAAAACGTCCATAGGCCTTTTTTCCTAATCAGATAGTATACGCTTAGAAAATGTAATTTTTTTGAACTAAAAAATATTAATAATTTGAATCACCATATAAGCTCACAAGGTGCCCCGTGCAAGTAAATAAATATACTTTCCAAATAACCAGCAACTTCCCTCCTTTACTAGACACAGAAGAATAAGCAAGAGCAGAGTCTTAGATATTTGAGTCCTGCACCTGCAATTTACTACTTCTATGACTGGGAAAAATTCTCTAATTTCCCTTTGCCTCCGTTTCGTTATCTATAAAAGAGGGATAATAATGGTGTGATTTCATAGCGGTACTCTTTGGATGATGATTCTCCTTCAAAATTGAGTTGAATCTCTGCTTGAAAAATTACAATGTTTTTGTTTAAAATTTTACCTTCCTTAGTTTTCAGTAACTATTTGTTTTTTGAGAACCTATAAGATGCAGAGTGCCGAGCACCCTGCTTGCTTCTCAAGATAACAGTCATCAATCACTACCCTTGCCACATGCAACTCTCTCTGTCCCCCCCTTTCTCTCTCATACATATGTGCACACACGTACACACACATACACACACACACACACACATGAAGTTACTAGGTTGGAATTTTGAAATATCAATAGTTTATCCCAAATGCTGTTAGCAAGAACCTGCATTTTAACTCTCATGAAATCCGTGCTTGCCGTTATAGAAATAACTAAACCAACACAGTAAATAACTATAATTTTCTCTCAAAAGTATCAAAGTCTATCCATGCACATCACTGTTGAAACAATAAATAAATTCTTTAAATTTTAATAAAGCATGAATGCTTATACTAGACGGCTTTGTGCTTTAATGTGTGCACAGTAATTTTCTACTTTAGATTTAAACTCACAGAGTACAAAGTTTATGTATTATGTTCAGCATCAGCCAATTATTCCATGTATATATGTGTACTCAGTCAATATTAATTGAGGATGATGACATTTATACTTTGGTATTTTGAACATGATGATTTTCCTAAAACAGGTTTATGCTATAAAGTGAACTGTTCTTGAACAGTACATGGTAATAGCTGGTACCTAATTTAGGATCTAAGTAGGAATAACATTCATAACGGAGACTGATGGTAATACTCTCTGCATACGCCTCTTAGAGCAGTTGCTGGTTTTGAAGATCAAAAGGTCTATATAAAGATGGCATTTAAACAAGCCTGGAAATTGGAGAAAAAAAACAAAACTGTGTATTCTGTAAAACTTCAATAAACAGGAGGAAACGCCAAACAATTCCAAATGAGAGGTTCCACTTGTTTGTTATCTACTGGAATTCCTTAATAAGAATTCTAATAGTCGATTCTCACCGACAAGAATGGACTTCAAATAAAGCTACATTTTGAAACAATAGATTGTTTACACCAGCATAGCAACAGTCACAAAGCAACAATTCTATTTCTACTTATCTTGCAGGCTAGTAAAGAAAAAGGTGTAGAACTTCCTTATGAGATCCTGGATTACAGTTTAATATTACATTTGAAAGGAATGTTTGTGTGGGAACAAATATCAACCCCCCCCCCCGACAAAATGCCTCCCTTTACGACATCTTTTCCATACCCCAAAATGTAACCAGTTTCTCTTTATAGCATATCTCATTGCTATCTTTAATTTAAATATTCCAATCTTGAGTCCATTACTTAAGTAAAGAAGCAATGTGTAGCTCCTGGAGAGTATGATGAATAATTGTAAAATGAAAGAATGAAACTACATGGCATTTAAAGAAATAATCCCTAATAATGGGAAAAGGTGACAATTAAGGGTCCACTGCCAGCTTTGCAAGCGAGGATACCAACCACATGGCCCACTCTCAAGGACCTGCAGAACTGAAACTGGGTCTGGGAAGAACACAGGATAGCAGATGCTAATGAGTTTACTTTTGTACTGAATTAATTTTTATGTATTGTTATACATAAAATGCATACAATGCTGCAATTAAAAACCCCAATTCAGGAGTTTTAGAAATACTGAATAAAATTTGTGCACAGGATCAATACCTGGAGTTGGGAAAAAGGGGTATCTTTAACAGATGCATTATTATTTTTTTTCTTAAGGCAAATGTTACTCTTAAACTTCTGATAATGGATATTGGTATAGAGCTTTTTCCCCACATCTGGATAAAACCTGATTCCCAACAACTGTGCTTGCCAATATTAATTAGCTAAAGATTCCAAACAAATCACATTCCACTTGTTGAATACATATGAATGTAATCTTTCAGACCGCTGCAGTGCAAAACAATACCTCTTAAGTTTCATTCCATAGTTGTACATTTTACTTAGGTTTAAATACATTTTGCTAAAAAGAAAATTTTGGGAAGCACTCAGTTCAACTCAGATTTAATCTGGGATGTTTTTGCTAATATATATGCTTGTATTATTTCTTTATAAAATAATTAAAGATAGCTTGTTTTTTTAGAATGGCAACACAAAATTTTAAATACTGTTGTGCATGTCCGTCAGAACGAACTAGAGGAGACCCAGCTCCCACACTGGGCTGGCTCCTTCAATGGGCGCTCATGAACATAGCAGACAGGCTGTGGTTTCTTCAGCTCCAATCCTAAGATTTCCAAGGAAGCCCCATGGGTTTGGTAGTTTTTCTTTCTCATTCCTATCTCCAGAAAAACTATGTAAGGTAAATACTAACATTTAAATAACTTTTTAATCCAAATGTTTGGCTCAAAAGCAGATGACTTTCTTCTGCTTCTACTCGAGTCATCAAATAATTTATCTTCTGCAAAATTCACTTTCTCCTTTTTGGTTATATCTCTTAAATATACAACTTCTCGTAAGAAAATATACTAAAAGCATATGTTTATGAAAGAGGTCAAAAAGACACTCAAATCTACTTCTCAGAAGCAGATAGTTGGGAGGACTAGGAAGCAGTTGTGACCTATTAGTTCACTTTGGAATGCTTAGTGCATATGGTTTCACTTTTCAACTAATGGCTGGCTTCCTCACACATTCTGCTAACCTGCCCTTCGCTGGGCCCCATAAAAAATTCTAGGAAGCTTTTATAAAAAACTTAGGTTTTAAATTACTTAAGGTACATTGTCTTTAAAATTTATATGATTCTAGTTGGTGACTTTTGTTGCTAAAAGATGTGTCTGGAACTCCTTTAACAAGACAAAAACTCTTTTTTTTCCCCTTCAGAAAACACAGCAGTAAGAAATTTCCTTTTATGTTTAAAAGAGATCATCACATGCTCCCATTTATAGTACATTGAAAATATAATAAAAAATACATTTAGGAAAGGTACTACTTAGGTGGAAGCTTTTACAAGTTGCAATATTAGCAAAAATGTTAAACACACATGAAAACATTGCCTTCAGGAGTTTCACATCTCGCTGTCCTTGCCATGCATTTCTCTTTCACAACACTTCGACTACTTTTATTTACTTGATAAATGTTGATCGCCTTACCCTGCTAACCTGTGAGCTACAGGAGTGCAGCTTCCACACATCACCATATACCCATTGTATGGCAGAGTATGAAGCACCAGGTGCTTCACCCCACTTGCATAATTGAATTTAAATTAAAATAATTGCTTTTACTATTAAAAACAATCTGAGTAGATTCTTTGGGTAGGAGAAAGGCATGATATTAAGAAATCAAAAGGAGAAATGGATGGGACTATCAATGACTGAATGTTGGCTTTCCCTTGGCATTGGCTTTTGCTCTTCTCTCCTGATACATGAACTCTCTAGGTAGTAACGAGTACACCAGGGCTTCCAATGGCATTTATCAATATGATGTTTCCTCTCAAATCTACAGCTAAGGATCCAATCACTGCTATAGAATTCTAGAATCACATGCTCAATCTGCTTGGGTATCTCCACCTAAATATCACTCCGATTTTTCAAAATCAGCAAGTTCATGGCTCTACCCTTGACCCTAAATCTGTTCCCTTTTCTTTATTCATTCAATTTAGTGCCTAGTGTGCCAATAACTGTGCTATGCTCCAGGGTAATAAGCAAACACAGTCTCCGCTTTCATAGAGTTTAGAGCTTAGGGACTAAAACATTCTGACAGATAAAGTAATGATGCTAATATATGGGCAATAAAGGACCATACAGAATGCTTGAGAGGTGACATTCATATCTAGGCCTAAGATGAGCAGAAATTAGCTCGATGGTTATCAGGAGGTGTGTAAGAAGATGGTTCAAACACAGAGTATTGTTGACTCCAAGGTAAGAGATATTGACAACATTTAAGGAGTAGATGAATTTGGGTCCTTGTGGAAAGTCGTATTTGGGGGAAAGCAGTGATAACTGAGGCTGCAGATTTAGGCAGCAGCCAGATCATGGAGGGCCTAGTAAACCACGTTGAAGGATTTAACCTAAAGAAGGCACCTAAAGGAGAGTGCTGTTGCAAATATTTAACAGCTTAGAACAGCTTGCATCAACCAGTCACATGCTAGCCTGGGCAGGAAATGATTTATCATTTAGAAAACAAAAAACTCACTGCTATAATGTGGCCAGTGGATGGGAGGGAGATATGGAGATACAGAACCAGTCACTAGGCTGCCCCAGGTGATTGATGAATGTGGCCTACATCAGATGAGATCAGCAGGATGAAGACACTGGATGGATTCCAGCCATGTTTGGAAGGGAGATTTAACTGGAATTATTGATTGGGCTTTTAGTGAAAGGAAGACTAACTTGGATTAACCAACAAAGATGAGTGATGTCACTTAGAAAGAGAATACTGGAAGAAGAAAAGGGTTATTTACTTGCTTGTCTATCTGTGTGGGTGGGGTGGGTGTGAGGGAATAGGTCCTAACTCCAGCGTGGTGCACATGAACCAGGACCCACCAGAGGGGAAGTCAAGTCACAGGAGTCTGAGCTGGAGATAAGGATCTGGGTACCCTCCATTAAAAGCAAAACAGTGTACATGAAGATGCCTAAGGACAGCATGTGGGGTCAGGAAAGAAGGTGTCCTGGGGCAGCACCCCGAGGACTAAGTATCTCATTTTCAATTCACTTCAAATGTTTAATTCAAGCTCTGCAAATCTTTGGAAAACTGAAGTGCTAAATGAGACTCCTGTGCTGTTAAAAGGATACATACGTTCCAAAAAATACCACTTCACAGATCAGAATCTGTAAGAATTGTGATTATTGCACGTGTCAAGCCTATCAAAAACGATCAAAATAAAACTTGAAAACAACACAAACCAACAACAAGAAACCAGGCCTCAAAAATTTTATAGGTAAATTCTGATTTTTCCAGTGAGCAGATGACTGGGAGGAAGCAGGCAAAATCAATGATTTCAACATCATAAATCTGTTATAAAAGCCATCCTAAATTCTCTGGAGCCTGGAGGTGAAAGAGGATGAAATTCAGTGAGAATTGATCCCATATGAGCTAAAGTAGATTTAGTTTTCTTTTAGAAAAAATATCCTATCTGAGGATATCGGACAAAATTCTGTTACCTACACATACCTTAAACTTAGCACTAAATGCTCTTCTTAGCCTGGAAGCTTCTTCCTGAAGTGTACAACCCTCTGACACCTCCAACTTGACAGAGAAGTTTGTGTGTTGTTGTGCATACGCACTTATCCTTGAATAAATGCTTCACCCCGGCACCCATTAGGTCAACATGGAACCTCATCAGGTCACTGGTGGGAATAAATATGGAGCGGTCCCAGAGAAACCGATGGTGAGCAGAAGACTACATTCATCCATTGTGTTTACTAACAACGATTTTTCTGTTTTCCAAGTTTAGATTTTACCTAAGGCACTCCCGGTATCCATTTGGCACATGTGTAAAGTAAGTGTGTATTTAGTAAGACAATAGTAAGAAGAATACAATGGTGTCTTCTGCTCATAGCAACTATGGGAAAAAAGGGGGAGCATTTTCTCTTCCATTTGTTCAAAAACAGACATTTTTAAAGATTGATCTGAAAGTTATAGCCCATACTTTGATGAGGCAATAGGATCGGTTTATTTAAAAATTACACAGGTGAGTTAATCAAGTATTTTATTATTATTAACCTTTAAGGCAATAGTTTTAAAATCTGCTTCAATGGATAAGGACTAGGGTAAGGACACCTCCCCCCTGGAACTGTGGGGCAAGGGCTGTAGATGTGTCCATATCTTCATTTTTTCTTCTGGTGAGAGGGTCAGTTTTAACGTGCTTCCAAAAGGGGATGTGTGCTAATTCTGTGGCCAACACTCAGGGAACTGAAGAACAACACAGATCTGTTCTTGGCTTTATGGAGGAGATGGACATTAACCAAATAATAATGGCTATATTGTTATAAACTAGGATTATAAGCTGTAGTAAGTGCTATGAAAGAAAAATACGGAAAATGATAAAGCATTTAAAAGCAATACAGGATCCAATCAAGGAGGTCAGAAAAATCTCCCCCAAGGACTTCTTGAGCCACGTGATGGAGATCTAAAGAACTGATACCTCAGCAAAGAGGAGACTATCAGGTGAGGGTGACTTAAAAGTGTGAGCAAGGATGGAGGGCTAGAGGAGACGCAGTGGTTCCCAGAGACTCAAGGAAGCCTAGAGCATTTGGCAGCACAAAACGTTAAGGACAAGGGACAGTTATATCAGATGGTGCTGTGGAGGAAGACAGACATTTAAGGCTGTGATAAAGATTTCCGTCTTATTCTAACAGCACTGGGAAATCATGGAAGAGTCTTTATGCTGGAGACTGGCACCACCAGATCTGTGTTTTAAAAATATCACATTGGGGGGCCATTAAGAGAATGCATGGGGAGGAGGGGAAATGGAAGCAGGAAGCAGAGGGCATGGTTTTTCATTAGCTCAAAAGAGCATGAAAAGCATGTTGGACTACAGTGATGGTGGTCGACATGGGGAGGCAAGGTACTTCAGAGACAAAATGAACATTTGATTTGGTCACAGGCTGGACATGTGACAACAGAAGGGAGATGTCAGCGACGACCCCTGTGTTTCTGATTAGAGATAAGTCACACATCAGGATGGGAAACCACAAGGCCAGCGTGTTGTTAGGGCTGAGTGTGGTGCTGGGAACAGAAAGCTCGTCTAAGGAACTATTGCACAAAACATTTGAGCATCCGTATCTAAAGAAGATAGATATTTTGAAGTATGTAATTTGAATATTAAAACAGTAAATGGTACACCTGAAACCATGAAACACTTTTTAAAGAAAATTCATTTTAAAACATTTTTTCTATCAACTTAACGAGGCATAATAGAAGGATCTGTGGAAGAAATGAGTAATGAAAAATAGCTTACATATTGTCCGATGGCAACTGATGTTCACCAAGACAATAAATTAACTCTAAAAAGACAGGAATTTCAAGAACTGAACCAACAAAGCAAAATCTCAATGCTGGAACAGTTATTATTCAACTTGATACTTTCACAATATGAGCACTTTGAAAGTAAAGTTTCATCTAACGACCGAATCCAATAAGGCATTTTTGAAATAATAAATAATGAGCTTTCAGTAGATACATTTTATTTGGTGAAATAATTCTTCACGATCTGTCTTTTGAGGCTATTTCATGTCATCCCATTTTTAAAACAGATACAGCCTTTTGGTCTTTGGAAAACACAACTGGTATATCTAGACCTTTTGAAGATCAACCAAATTGATACTGATTTAAGTCAAACCCCATAATAATAATATAACCTAGGATACATATCATATTGCTTAATCAAAATATTTAAAAACATATGCTATTAAAGGCATTCCAAAAATGTAATTTCCTCCATCACTCACACTTATTTTCTCTAACTTAAAAAAAAAATGGCATTTCAAGAAATTCAGAAGGCCAAAAATCCTTTTATGGAATTTGGCTTAAATAAAAAGGCAGCAACATTTTTAATATTAACATCTTTTTAAAAATAAATGTTAGTTTTTTGGAGGCTATCCTACTGGAGCTAAGTATTCATTCTGATGAAAAAAAGTATTAAGTTCCAACACTTTAATTAAAGGATTTTTAAAATTCTGTTTTACTTCAGGATTAAGATAAACACATATTACCAAGTAAAACCTGTTAAATTAGTAGTATTTTATTCAGAATAGTGTACACTAAATCTAGTTTCTTAGCTAACAAATTCCTAATTACTGTTTGATAAAGATAGAGGGGTAAGGGAGGGAGCCCACAAAGGAGGAGTTGTGCTGTGATCAATGACTAAATTATATGTTACTCTTTTAAAATATTAGAATTTTATCAAGCGCAGAAATGTTATCCCATGACCCACAAACATATATTCTACTGATTACATTTCTAAATGCATGAATATATTTAGAATTATGCTGCATCTCTTGCTAATGCCTGCTAGAAGGAATACTGTGTCATTGCGCTGGATTCTGGAAAGTAATCAAGAATCAATGAACTCCTTCTGGCTGTGCGTAACTATGATGATAACAGAAATGATGTCAGGCCCCAAAGCATCACCTTTTAATTTTTTTTTTTTAATCTTTAGAGTTTAGGTATAGGTAAGTTGAATGGAAAATTCAGTTTTATAATTTATTTTTTTTATTTCCTCTTGCAAGTCTTAGTATCTGAAATGGCTTATTCCTTCATCAGGCATATAAGCAATACAAAGAAACACATTTTTCCCCAAAAAAAGCAGTTTGGATTGTATAATAGGACAGTGTCTCCAAATCCAGAGCCCCCATGATCATTACAGTAAAAATTTTAGAAATTTCCAACCAGATGGGAAAGCGCAGTTGAAGAAACTCAGGTAACCTTAATTTTCATTTCTACTTAGTTAAAATAGGAGTAGATTTTATCAATGGGATCCAAGGTTTTGGTCAGCTCAAGTTTGTGTGAGAAGCTTTCATTATAGGTATTCCAAGTATAGACATTATTTGACTAAAAATGTCAATTTGTTGTCATTTTACATTGTATCAATCAAACCTCTCATCACGTTTTTGAAATTATTTTTCATATTGAAGGTCACAGTGCAGTTCTGAATGCAGCCAGATTACCTGTGTTATTTCAACTCTCAAAACTGATTGGAAAAGCTTTTCAAGCAAACATAGGTTTGTCTTTCCCGAAGTTTGCACCAGCCCAGCCCACGGCCTGGGCTTCTCCAGACATTTCTGCTCAGGGGCCAGCGGCACACAGCACTCTGAACACCACTCAGTGATTATCACCAGCTCATAAACACGGCCTCTGATAGCCAGCCGCCTCTCCCACAGAAGACCTAGGTGCAGGGTAGCGCACCTGCGCTGAAAATCCTGGATCCAGACCGAAGCTTAAGGTAAGTTTCTTGGTTGTTATACTAAAAGCTTCACATCTAATGTGATGGGACTTTACAGGTAACTCAAACTACTTGAGATTTAGTGTCAGAATATCTGCTTTGCTTTCTAAGTGGACACAATGACTACACTCAGAGCGCTGGCTTATTTCAATACAATACCTGGGCTGTGGCACAGAACAGAAACGTTTTGTTACACGTTTTGAATTGTGATTTGTGCTGTAGCTGTACAATCAGAAGACTTAACCACTTAAAAGTAACTGATGGCCAAATGAAAATATTTAGAACACACACACACACACACACACACACACACACACACACACACTCATACGTGTATTTCTTATTTGCTTCCCTTGGCTTTGACACCACTACTAGGAACAGAGTTCATAAAGCATCAGTTACTTTCTTGGTGAGATGATAGCCTCAACACCACAGAATGCTGAGAAATTCACTTCGTTCCCCACAGACAATCTAAGCAGCTCGGAAGGGCACGGCGTTACCGCCCCTGGACCAGAGCCGTGCCAGGGACTGAGGTCAGGGGCTGGGCAGCTCCCCACGCAGCCAGCGCACCTACCGTCTTGCTGAGGTGGCTTGTGCTGGTGTTCATGCACTGTAGGCCCTCGCTGTTGCAGCAGCCTCCACATCTGTAGACGGACACACATGGAGGTTTAAAGAAGGTGTTTGTTGCTGCTCCAAACTCCTTCCCCACATCTATACACACCTCACGTGGTGTGCACTGAGTTTTTCTCCACTCATTATCAATACCTGTCGAGTCATAGGGAAGGCCGTAAGTTACACAGAAGCAGCGAGGCGGAAAAGCCCACAGCAGTTGGAAGTCACATTTGATTTCAGATTTTCAGACTGAAGTATAATACATAATGTTAAAAAAGAAAGAGTTGACAGGATCCTAAATTGCCCTGTGAATTAGAATGCAGTATAATATTTATTCAATATTTAACAGATCAGCGAAGGATATTCTCTTAAAAAACGAATTTCTGTAGCCATGTAACAAGCTAAATTAGGATTATGCTTTCTTAAAACAACACCAGTTTTTCTGCAGCACTTCTGTTTGGTTTTCTTTGCTTAAGAAAATGAAAATTTAATATATAGAAGTTTGCAGGACCTGCAGAGAGACAGAGTCCACTCATTTGCTATAGTATGTACTATTTTGCGGTCTCAGAGCAAAGATAAACAACATGATTTAATTTTTCTTTCTAAACTGAGATGCAAATGAGGAAATGGCTGTGGGTCTGGACTGAATTCAACGATCATTTTCAGGCAGGCTATCTGGCAGCTTTGGGTAATGTCACTTGAAATGCAAGTGTATCTTCCATCAACTGGGACATGTATCCTGAACTAAGTATCGTCAGGAAAGTCAAATTTTCCTGTTCCTTTTATGCTCTCTCGGCATTCGGTTTCCAGTGAGTTAGGGGTTTAGCTCTAACACTGTGGACTCTTTAAATATTGCATTATAGATGATGTACTTCTTAAATGTTCTGGCTTCTTTTCCCCATCTTTTCCCTCAAATTTTTAAGAAAAAGGATATAAACTATAGGTTATTCAACCTTGAAACCATTTTGCTTGCATGTGTTTTCAAAATAATTTGCAATCTCAAACCATGATAGCGACTATCTAACAATTGAAGGGAGTTATTTTTTACAAGTAGTCCACCAATTTATACTATGCCATTTTACGCAGCATCTTAACTTTTTGTGACACCCTCTGCTAGATCTTTTAGTAGCTTTCCAAAAGTCCAGCTCCCAAGCCAGTTACCTGTGAAACAACAAGGCATTTCAGGTGATTTAGAAATTAAGCATTTCTGAACCCAAATCAGAAAATGTACGTGCAATTATTTTGTAAGATATAGAATGTTTAAATGGCGAAACTGACACAGTGTGGAAAATATATCTTCAGGTTTTTAAAATTTTGCAATGGAATATCACCTTAATTAAAAAGTGTCGATAGGCCTGCACCTTTCTACTTTTATATTTTGAGAAATCCTCTTAATCATCACAGTGAAGTTATAAAATGCCGTATTTTGAAAATCTGCATTCCTATTTTGTTTGCCTTTGGCCCTAAAGGTATTTAGTGGTAGAGATGCTGAAATTAAAACAAACAACAACAACAAAAAAAACCAAGCTGGCAGATTTTACTGTATTGATATATGAAGCTTATCATATATTTTCTTTCCCATACTTACTTTTCAAGATCTCTGCATTATAATGTGCTGCAGCAAATTTTACAGTCTCTTCTGTTCTTGCATTGGTGTTGGGCTGTTCTTTATTACGCTGCCAACCGCCTTTCCTTAACTGACATTTGTACATTTTCCAATATTCTGGGTAGAGTATGGTCATGAGCTCATCTACACTGGACGCTGACCGCAACTGTTCCTCCAGATCTTTGTCTGCATACGCCTATCAAAGAAACATGTGAGATCAGTCAGTTATCAGATTAAGAGATTTGAAAACAAATGCACTAAAAAAACCTCTAGGTTTAATGTTATATATGCCAGACCCTTATTAAAAATATGATTAACTATCCCTGAATTACTTTACTTGGTAAAATTATATCCATATTTTAATTTGAATCAATACCATGATTAAAAATGAAGTTAAGTACCCACAACCAAATTTGTAAAATATATATTTGGTTTTTAAGACAAAAATTCTGTGAGACATAATTTTAAACATAACTTCCCAAGTAGCTTGTTTGATTTATGTTTTACGTAATTGGCAAATTTTTAAGTTTGAAAATTTATTCAAGCTTGTATTACCCTCCAATATATAAACTGACATCTACTCTCAGGCTTTGCCTCATCAGCATCAATAAAATATAATTAAGCAGGATGCTTGAAATTAAGAAACTTTGTTTTACGGAAGCTTTTTTAGAATAAATAATTCCATGAAGAGGGGCGCCTGAGTGGCTCAGTCATTAAGCGTCTGCCTTCGGCTCAGGGCGTGATCCCGGTGTTCTGGGATCGAGCCCCATATCGGGCACCTCCGCTGGGAGCCTGCTTCTTCCTCTCCCACTCACCCTGCTTGTGTTCCCTCTCTTGCTGGCTGTCTCTCTCTCTCTCTCTCTCTCAAATGAATAAATAAAATCTTAAAAAAAAATAATTCCATGAAGAATGGGATTTCAACAGCAGCATCACAGGTTTATGTTTTGGCAGAACCTCCAAGTATTTCCAAAAAATCAAATTGTCAAGATTTATTTTGCTATGAAAAAGACATGAAACAGGGTGGAGAACATTAATTCTGCTCATAAATATTGGTTGTCCAATTAAGTAGAACATCCCAGGTAATATTTAGGGAGTTGTACCACAGTTAGGAAAAAATACAGTTTTCTATATTTTATATGGAAAATGAGACATTGTTTAACTTCATATACAGAGTGAAACACAACATCAAAAGTTTATTTTACCCTGTCATGTTTATCCCAGCTTTTAAGTCTAAATATGGGAGGAAACACTTGGGACATTGGTTCTTAGAGTTTAGTGTGCACAGGAATCAGCTAGAGACCTGTTAAGTGAAGTAACCACCCCCTCCCAGAGGGCTTTGGATGGAGACCAACAGTCTGCATTCTAACAAGTTAAGAGTTTTCCTCCTAATTCTTGAGGTACACAATTAATATATTTGCTTTAAAAGTCAAAATACTATTTGATTTAAAGTCTTTTCACCATGATTTTGAATAATCAAAGTTATTCTGATGTAGGTGCTATTTGTATTTTATTTGAGAAATGTAATCTAATATTACTTTTATCATTCTACAGCCTCGTAGGCAGTAGGTTACAAAAAGTGTTCCTTTCTATTGGATAATAAAATTGGCTATTAATTTTAGGATTTCCCCTTTTTTCATTTATTGTGTCAATGGGGTATATCACTTAATCTCTTTAGGTCTGTGTTCTGAAAATATTGATATTCACCCATTACTCTCTGGAATACTGAGGTTGATTCTTGATATGCCATACAGCCATATAAAATATAATTCCCTTGAATAGATGGAGGGTGGGGATGGAGAGATCTCCCAGCTTAAATGAAATGGACAACATCTCCTCACACAGTTTCCCAAATGTTTATGAAATATTTGTCTCAAGAAAATCTCATATATGAAACAAATTTCAAGAATCAAAAATGTCTTGGAATCTAAAAGGATTGCAACTGGAGAGAAAGGTTGCAAAGTATATGGGTAAAGTTTTGGTCATCGCTACCTAAAATGGAATGTCATGGACGGGTTTCTGTCTGCCTCTGCTAGCTTGAATAGCCCTTGAGCCAGCAGGAACACCATAGGGCTGTGTGACTGGTGGGTCCCTGGGATTCTTTTCCCCATAATTCAGCTGGAATTAAAGTCAAGTTGTGACCTCAGCTGATCACACGAATATCACACGAACAGGCATGAGTGTTCACTTGCCAGGAAGAGCTTCAATACCACACACACTAGTGTTAACATGACACAAGGAAAGGTACACGCCAAGCCATACAGAAAAAAGACAGTGGGGAAGAGGGGCTTTCAATTAAGTATTATTTGAAGTTTTAAGGCAAATCAAAATTGTACTTCAAATTTTGTACTTCAAAATTTAGAAAGGGAAAATAACAATAATTGTATCTATGACAGAAAATGCCATTACTCAGTAGATAAATAGAAAAATATAAGCAAACAATTCACAAAAGAAAAAAACTGCAATATAAAAAACTGGGGAAATGGGCCAAAGCCAAACTACAGCATATGAATAGAAAATAAAAGTTATATTTATACTCTTAGGCTGAGAAAAGGCTTTTCTGAAGGTGAATATAAAGATAAAATGTAAACTATCTGTACAGTAGAAAATAATGTAAACTAAAAACAATCAAATAGGAAAACTATTTGCAATATACATGACCCATGGAAAAGGACTGATATTCTTAAAATATCACACGAACATGTTAAAGACAAAAAATAAACAGGTACTTCAATAGAAATTTAGACAGCAAATTCACATTAGAATTAAATTTTCTATCCAACAGAAGTGAGAATACAATTATGCCTGATATATGTACAAATTCATCATGGGGCTGTCTAACATAATGAATTTAAAAAACAATCTATACAGACAATAATAAAGAACTGATTAAATCATATACAGTACAACATAAATGTAATAATACAAATGTATAATTGAGACATGTAAAGAGGTTCATAAATACATTATTTATGAAGAAGTATACAATTTAGACACAGTACACAGGATGGTTATATATGTAGTATATATATATATATATATATATATATATATATTTGGTTTTATGTATATATGTATATATATTTGGTTTTATGAAAAACCAAATTCACATATAGATTGTATGCATACATTTGTGTATATAGACAAGAGTAAAACATATGCAGCAAAAAAATATATACATATTCATGTGTGTGTGTGTGTATATATATATATATATATATATACCTTCTCCAAATTGCAGGTTTAAGGTAATTATTATGCCCTTCTTTATACATTTTTGTACTTTAAATTTTACTTTTTAAAAAAGATTTTATTTATTTGAAAGTGGGGGAGGGGGTAGAAGGAGAGGGAGAGGGAGAGGGAGAAGCAGAGTCCCTGGTGAGCAGGGAGCCCAACTTGGGGCTCGATCTCATGACCCTGAGATCATGGCCTGAACTGATGTCAGACGCTTAACTGACTGAGCCACCCAGGCACCACTGTACTCAAATTTTAAATAATGCACATATATAATTTTTACTATCAGAATGAAAGTTTAAAAGTAATCATCTCTAAGTGTATTGGCTCTTATTTCAGCCATCATTTGCTTTACTCTTCTTACGTCTCTACAGAGCATGCCTTTGACATATTACTTAATTTATAGCAACCACTGGCAAAAGCAGAAGCTATCATAGACAAAAGGGTATAAAAATAGCTTGATACTCAGCAATTAATTTGCTTATCCCATTAGACTTTAATTATTGTAACTATTATATCTGAGGAAGAAAAAGAAGCTTTAGTGTCAGAAGACCAGATTTCCATCTTGGCTTTTAAAGACCTTATTTAATGGAGGAAAATTAGATTTCATTTCTTTGAGTCTCACTTTACTCTGTAAAATGGGAATCATAATATCTTTCTCATAGAATCTTTGTGATGATCCAAATAGACATTTGATATAGAAGTATGTTATACATCTTATAGCTAAGGGTGGAATTACTTGTCATTATAGCATCTTTAGAGAGCAAACACACAGTACAGAGATTGTTTTTTAGATAAATTGAATTTCTTACTCAATCTTGATCTGTAACTCTCAGTATTGTACCAGTTCTGGAATCATATTTCTTTCAACCTGTCTTTTGCATTTTTGTTCTAAATAAGTAGCAACCTAGAATATCAGCATTGTCAGCGAAGTGATAGGGCTATTGAGTGAATATGGAGGAGAACCAAATCTTAAGGATAGATATTGCCAGTTAACCATGGCATGTTCACATTCATATTCTACTTTCGAGGAATTAGAAGGGGTCTCAGCAAAACCTAGAAGGAGTTCTGAACCAGGCACACATGCAAATCTTTCAAGCAGAAGTGCTGTCCACGTGAAAGGTTCCTTCTCAAAGCTTTCTGTTTTTTTCTTATTGCAATAGAATTAACTCCCAATGTTATACTAGTTTTAGGGGTACAACATATTGATTCAACAACTCTATACATTTCTCAGTGGTCACCATGGTAAGCGTACTCACCACCTGCCACTGTACAACATTATTATAGTATTACTGACTATATTCCCTATGCAATGGTTTCTATCTCTATAACTTATTTATTTCATAACGGGAAGTTTGTACCTCTTACTCCCCATTTCTCTTTCAACCATCTGCACACTCACCTCCCCTCTGGTAACTACAAGCTTATTCTCTGTATTTAAGAGTCTTTTTGTTTTGTTTTTTAGATTCCACATTTTCATACAAGTGAAATCATATGGTATTTGTCTTTCTCTGACTTATTGCATTCAGCATAATGCCCCCTAGGTCTATCCATGTCGTTGTAAATGGCAAGATCTCATTCTTTTTTGTGGTTGAGGAATACTCCATTATGTGTGTTTACATTGATGTGTGTGTGTACACACACACACATCAATACATGCATACACTACATCTTCTTTATCCACTCACCTATTGATGGACACTTGGGTTACTTCCATATCTTGGCTATGTAAATAATGCTGCAATAAACGTAGGGGTGCATATATCTTTTCAAATTAATGTTTTCATTTTCTCTGGGGAAAGTAGTAGAATTACTGGATCATATGGTATTTCCAATTTTAATTATCTGAGGCATCTCCATACTGTTTTCCACAGTGGCTGCACCAATTTACATCCCACCAACAGGGCACAAGGGTTCCTTTTCTCCACATCCTCACCAACACTTGTTTTTTGTCTTTTTGATACTAGCTATTCTGACTGATACGGGGTTGGTATCTCGTTGTGGTTTTAATTTGCATTTCTTTGATGATTAGCGATGTCGAGTACCTTTTCATGTGTCTGTTGGCCATTTGTATGTCTTTAGAAAAATATCTACTCAGGTCCTCTCCCTATTTATTAATTGGATTGTCTGCTCTTTTCTGGTGTTTTGTAAGTTGTTTATATATTCTGGATATTAATTCCTTATTAAATTTATCATCTGCAAGTGTCTTCTTCCACTCAGTAAGTTGCGTTTTCGTTGTTGATAACTTCCTTTGCTGTGCAATAGCTTTTTATTTCGTTGTAGTTCCAATAGTTTATTTTTGCTTTTGTTTCTCTAGCTTGAGGAGACATGCCCATAAATATGTTGCTATGACATCTTTTTTTTTTTCATATGTTTTTCCAGTTTATTGAAATATAATTGACTTCTAAGCGATTACTGCCTATCTTTTCTTTTTGGAGTTTTATGGTTTTAGGTCTTACACCTAAGTCTCTAATCCATTTTGAGTTTATTTTTGCGTGTGGTGTAAGAAAGTGGTCCAGCTTCATTCTTTTGCATGTAGCTTTCCAGTTTTTGTTGAAGGTTTTTTCCCCCCATTGTATATTTTTGCCTCTTTTGTCATAGATTAATTGACCATATATGTGTGGGTTTATTTCTGGACTCTATTCTGTTCCATTGATCCATGTGTCTCTTTTTGTGCCAGTGCCATACTGTTTTGATTTCTACCATTTTGTAGTACATCTTGAAACCTGGGATTAGGATACCTCCAGGTTTATTCTTTTTTTTTTTTTTTTTTAAGATTTTATTTATTTGACAGAGAGAGACAGCCAGCAAGAGAGGGAACACAAGCAGGGGGAGTGGGAGAAGAAGAAGCAGGCTCACAGCGGAAGAGCCTGATGTGGGGCTCGAACCCAGATCACCGGGATCACGCCCTGAGCTGAAGGCAGACGCCTAACCGCTGTGCCACCCAGGTGCCCCTCCAGGTTTATTCTTGTTTCTCAAGTTTGCTTTGGCTATTTGAGGTCTTTTGTGGTTCCATATAAATTTTAGGATTATTTGTTGTGGTTCCGTGAAAAATGCTATTGTGGTATTTTGATAGGGATTGAACTGAATCTGTATATTACTAGGTAGTATAGACATTTTAACATTAATGCTTCCAACCCATGAGCATGGAGTGTCCTTCCATTTGTTTGTGTCATCTTCACTTTCTTTCATCAATGCCATAGTTTATAGAATACAGGTCTTTCTTCTCCTTGGTTAAATTTATTCCTAGGTATTTTATTTCTTTTTGGTGCAATTGTAAATGGGATTATTTTCTTAATTTCTCTTTCTGTTATTTTGTTATTAGTGTTTAGAAATGCAACAGATTCTGTATATTAATTTTGTATCCTGTGGCTTTAGAGAATTTTGTTATCAGTTCTAGTAGTTTTTTGGTGGAGTCTTCAGGGCTTTCTTTTTTGGGGGGTACTTCTGTATATAATATGTCATCTGCAAATTGTGATATTTCTTCCTTACCAATTTAGATACCTTTGTTTCTTTTTCTTGTCTGATGGCACTGGCTAGGACTTCCATTACTATGTAGAATACAAGTGTTGAGAGTGGACATCCTTGTCCTTGATCTTAGAGAAAAGCTCTCAGTTTTTCACCACTGAGTATGTTAGCTGTGGGTTTTACATATATAGCCTTTGTTATGTTGGGTTATGTTCCCTCTAAAACCATTTTGTTGAGAGTTTTTATCATGAATGGTTGTTGTATTATGTCACATGCTTTTTCTGTATCTAGTGAGGTGATCATACAGTTTTAATCCTTCCTCTTGTCATGGGGCATATCACATCAATAGATTTGTGAATATTGAACCACTCTTGAAACCCTGGAATTACTACCACCTGATTATGGTGAATTATCCTAATGTGTTGTTGAATTTGGTTTGCTAATGTTTTGCTGAGGAATTTTACATCTATGCTTCATATCTAGGTCAGAGATGTTGGCCTGTAGTTTTTTTTTTTTTTTTTTTGTAGAATCTCTGTAATCAGGGTAACGCTAACCTTGTAGAACAAATCTGGAAGTTTTCCTTCATTTTGTGGGGTTTTTTTTTGAATAGTCTGAGACCAGGTATTAACTCTTCAAAGGTTTGGTAGAATCCATTTGTGAAGCCATCTGGCCCTGAACTTTTGTTTGTTGGAAGCCTTTTGATTACTAATTTAATTTCATTACTAGATATCCCTTGTGTTCAAATTTCTATTTCTTATTCAATTCTGGAAGATACATATTTCTAGGAATTTATCCATTTCTTCTGGGTTGTTCAATTTCTTGGCAAATAATTTTTCATAATATCATCTTATAATTATTTGTGTTTCTGTGGTATTCATTCTTATTTCTTTTACTTCATTTCTGATTTTATTTGAGTCCTTTCTCTTTCTCTTGATGAGTCTGTCTAAATGTTTTCAATTTTGTTTATCTTTTCAAGATCCAGCTCTAAGGCTGGATCAGTTTCATTGACTGTTTTATTGTTTTCTTTCATTTTTTTTTCATTTATTTCCATGCTAATCTTTATTAATTTCTTCCTTCGACTAGTTTTGAGCTTGTATGTTCCTCTTTTTCTAACTCCTTTAAGGGTAAGGTTAGGTTGTTTATTTGAGACTTTTCTTGTTTCTTGAGGTAGGACTGCATTGCTATATCTAAATGCTTTCTTGAGTCTTCATGTTCACCAATGTTTTCCAGCCTGTTGAGGTCCTTTGCTTGAATGTTGATACATTCCTTTTATTTTCTAAAGGGATTTAGCACATCTCACAATAGAAAGTGTCTTAATGGATATTCAACTGTAATAAAAACCCTCAAGTAATCTAAAAATGAATCTAATTTTGTACTCTACTTTGGAGGGATCAATTAGGAGGTTCCAGTGATGACTCTTATGTAACGTTCAGCCTGTATGCACTTGCAAACAACACCTATGTGACATTCAGTGGAGGACTTTGAGTGCTATGGAAGTCAAGATGAGCGTGCAATGTCAAAGGCAGGGAGCTACAATCAGGAACAAACCCCTTCCTTGACAATTCATGTACCTAGAACACATTCCCTTCTTACTCTAACAGGCGAATGATGATTCCAGAAGTTATGTGATGAGAAAAATTTTGGAGATTCACCTGCAATCTGTAATTCCCCTAATTATGAAGAATCATAAAGTGAACACTTGAGGTGGCATTCACTATGGATCCTAATCACCTTTACATTTTACACGCCTAGGTTGCAAAACCTAGCTTTCCTCTTGCTTCTCTTTGTTGACTAGGGGCTGTTCAGATGCCTGCTAGGGACTCAAATCATGAGTCCACATAGGTTGTCCTTCCTCCCCCAAACTGTGACAACCCAGGGAGTCGATGATAAGTTGCAAGTCATCTAGGGTTAATGTTAGTAATGGCCTGGCATTTACCAATGAATGAAAATTAGTTTTTAGAAAACCCTACAAATCCTATGTCGATAATCTCTTCGAACAACAATCTTCAGTTAATTGTTATGCTATATATAGACTTGGC
Organism: Ursus americanus; assembly: GCF_024610735.1. Classification (NCBI taxonomy): domain Eukaryota; kingdom Metazoa; phylum Chordata; class Mammalia; order Carnivora; family Ursidae; genus Ursus; species Ursus americanus. Next base: position 32,675,943 of record NC_142153.1, read on the forward strand.
ACTCATTTGATAATTTTATGAAGTTGAAAATTCATGAGGAAATGCATATACTTTAATTATAGAAAAATTTCTTTCACTTAAAAGCATACACTCTTACCAAATAGTAATAATCAGAATTGAAAGAGTGAACAAGAGTCCATCAAACACAAGTTTGATCACACTACTGTATTTTCATGAAGTGGCCAAAAATGTCATAGGCAAATCTGTTTAGTTGTCCAATATATCTATATTATCGGGGAGAGGAGGTAAATGACTTCTTGTTCAAACTGGAAAATAAGGAATGTTTGCATTTTTTTCTAAAACTGTGTATATGCTATCTTTAAAAGTCTGGCTTTATATCTGGAAAAATGTATATTTTCATGGACAACTTCATAAGATAAAGCAAAAAAGAAAATTTGGTCAAATTATCAGTTTCATAAGACAATAAATTTACTAAAAAGTTTAAAAGAAAATATTTTTCATATTATTCCCATCACATACATCATTCCTTTGTCCTAGGAAACTAAGTTGTCAGTAGGGATCAATCTCTTATAAGGCAGTTATCAAGGTCAATAACTTTATATTACCATTGGGTTTTCTTTCTTTTTTCTTTGAAAATAGGGTCAGATCCAATAACTAGAATAAGTAGTTGCCAAAATTATTGTTTCCCTAACACAGCAGAGGAGCTTGCTTATTCAATCCTTCTTACTTAACAGTGGCAGTTGTATGACAGGTGAACTGTGGGTTTTCTGTTTCCTTCAGATAACTATCCAGGCTAGGCAAATTTGTAAATTTTAAAAGTATATTCTGATTAATGAAAAATACATTTTTTAAAGCAAAATCTGGGCAAGGTGGCAGAATGTAGAGGGTTTTGGATTTGAAAAATCATCCAGTATATAGTTGTAAAGTTCATTTTAAAAATCACCCTTTAGTAGAGAGTCATAAATAAATATGCAAGATCAAATGATATCCTTCTAAGGTATAGAAACTTGTAACTGTTTTATATAACCTTAGCAAATCATTTTACCTAATGTTTCAGGGAAGGTATCAGAGTCAGGTTCTTTCCCCCACAGGCTACCCATCACCCACGTCTACACCAACCTCATGTGCCCACAGATAGGTATACCCTGGAAGTAGACATTTACATTTCAGTTTAATATTGAAAGTTTTTTTATTGGAAGCTTTAAGTTTCAATTTTTTTCTTAACCTCCTGAAATATTTTACTGTAAAATTTGAAAATAAGGCCATAATAAAGAATGGAATCTTCTTATATCTATTATTGATAACATAAATTTTTTTTTTAAAAAGTCACTTTTTTAGTTTATCACATACATGAATTAAATTAAAAGATCAAATACTTAACTCATTATCTAAGTAGACTCTTAGAAGATTTTTTAAAGATTCACTTTCAATTATTATTGTTGAAATGACTTTCTAATTTAATACCAAAGTAGGCAGTCATATTTGCATCATCCACACAATGGACAAAATAGCTCTATATACCCTGATTTCTTGCACCCAACACTGAAAACCACTCACTTCTTATTTTCTAATGGAATTGGTTTTCCTTCCTTGTAGAGTGACAAAATGATCTCAGAACTATTAATTCTAACCTTTGTCCATGTATGATGGCAAAAATAGCACCAGATAGATGAAGCCAAAAATCATGAATGACAACAAGGGAAATACCAAGGCACTAAAACATGTAAAAATTACTCCAATATTCCAATATTTACATATTGTAGAGCAATGGCTTTAAACCAGGGATGACTTTCCCCTTGGGTGATTTGGCAACATCCGCAGACATTTTTACTTTTCAGAACTATGGGGTGATGCTACTGGCACTAGTTAAGTGAAGGCCAAGAATGAGGCCATCCATTCTAAAATGCACAAGACAGCTCCCTACAGGGAAAAAAAAAAATCATTCAAGTCAACACTCACTGGTGCTGCTGTTGAGAAACTGTAGCTGAGTAACAGTGGGCTTTACCATATATTAGCCTCTTAAGAACGTGTCAGAAGGTTAAAATTTGCATGAATTTTACTTTCTAAAATTCCTAGAGGCATCAGAATGACTAAATGAGTAAATGAATGGTTGTAAAATATCCCCAGCAGGTGGACTTAGTAATTGTAACATTCTTAGAGATACTTTTTTATCTTCCAGGGTAACATCTTATTTTCCTTTTTACATAGGCATTTCTCAACACATTATTTCATAAGGAGAAGAGAATGTAGCAGTTTAGACAGTCTTTCTAGGTAAGTCAATTCAAAACATCTCACAATTGTTTTCCTTTGATTGCTTTCACTTTTTCTTTTGAAGATTAAAGTAATTTCAAAATCGTTCTGCACTTTTTCAATGATGCTCTTTTAGAAAGTTATTTTGAAATTACAGTTTGTAATGGGTTATTGTAATATTTCTTTTGAGTAAAATTTTTTCTTTGACATTTTAAAGGTTAATGCTACTTAATTCTGGAAGTAATATTAATAATACTTTAAAAAGTCCTTACTAAATGAATAATATTCCCACAAGAAAGTGAACAAATCATAGGACACAGTTTCATAAATTGTTACAAATTGAACACACCCTGTAATTATACCCAGATCAGTGATAGAGTATCAACCACATTCCAGAAACTTCCTTTTTTCTCATTGATTACTCTTTACATAATATTGCCATTTTGTTATATTTCTGCATTTCTGTTTTTGACCAACGTAGTTTTTAGTCTTTTTCAAATTTTACATAAATAGTATCCAAGAGCGTATAGTATCTTCTGTTGGGTCCTTTTCTCACCCTTATGTTTGTGACATTCGTCTCTGTCATTTGAAGCAGCTGGTTTTCCTGCTGTCTTGTTTCTCATTGTATGAACTACTGTAATTTATTAACCTAATCTATGCTCTGCATGTCTTTTGATGGACATATTTTGAGTTTGGGGGTGGTCTATAACTAGAATTAGGATTGATGGTTCATGAGGTACTCATATAGATATGGCCAAACATTTTCCAAAGTAATTGTGCCAATTTATAGTACTGAGGGCTGTATATAAGAATCCCTGGCTCCGTATCTTTGCCAACGACTAGCAGTGTTTGGTTTTTCATCTTAGCCATTCTGATGGGGTTGTGAGAACACTTGTGATTTTAATGTGTAGTACACCTCGATGACTGATGATATTGAGCACTCTCATGTTATTTGGACATTGGGTTATTCTCTTTTTAAAATTCCCTATTAAAAGCTTTTTATTCACCTCTATTGGCTGTCTTGTCATTGATTGGTAAGAGTTCTTAATGTACTCCCAATATAAGTCCTTTATCAAATATGTGTATTTTAAGCATCTTCTTCCAGTATGAAACTCATATTCTCCTCAGTGGTGTTTGCTAAGAGAAATTAAGAAAATCTACATAAATGAAGAGACCTATCATGTTCACAGATTGGAACACTCAGTATTATTAAGTTGACAATCCTCCCCATGTTGATCTATAAATTCAATGCAGTTCCAGCAGAATTTCTTATAGAAATTTCAAGCTGATCTTAAAATGTGTGTAAAGAATATACAATAACTAATTTTATTTAGAAAAAGAAGAACAACGTTAGAGGACTCATATTATTACGTCTTAAACTCTTTGCAGTAATCAAGACAGTTTGATACTGGCTTAAGAACAGACTGATAGAATACAGAATGAAGAAAGAAACAAATAAAAACTTCTATACTGATGATCAAAAGATTTTTGACAAAGGTGCCAAAGCAAGTAAGTGCAGAAGGTGCTAGAACAATCAGTTAATCATATGTCAAAACAGAAACAGAGCAAAAAACAACCCAAACAACCTCAAACCAGGAAACAAAACAACTTAGACCCTTCCTTCTCACAGACTCATAAATTAATACAAAATATATCATATACTTCAAGGTAAGCATTAAAACTATAAACCTTTTAGGACAAAATGTAGTTTCACCTTTGTGAAGTTGGATTAGGCCACAGTATCTTAGATATGACATCAAAAACATAATTTATAAAAGAAAAATGGTAGGTTGGACTTCATCAAAATGGAAACTTTTGTTCTTCTAAAGACATCATTAAGAAAATTAAAAGACAAGCCAAACACGGAGGTAAGATGTTTGAACATCATATTTCTGATAACTTGTATCCAAAATATATGAAGGTCTTCCTAATAAAAAAAGAAAGACAACTCAAGTCTAAAAATGTGGGAGTCAGAAGACTTGAATAGATGTTCCTCCAAAAAAGATATTCAGATGGCTAATAGGTACTTGAAAAAATGTTCAACATCACTAGTTATTAAGGCAAATTATGCAAATTAAACCACAGGTTATCATTACACACACCCCCCAGAATGGCTAGCATCCAAAAGAATAACATACCAAGTATTGGTGATGAGGAGGAGAAACTGCAACCCCATTTTGTTCATATGAATGTAAAATATACATTTTGAAAGCTACTCTGACAGTTTCTTAAATAATTAAACATATACTTATATGGCCCAGTAATTCCACTGCTGGTGAAATGTCCACACAAAGACTTATAGGTGAATGTTCATAGTCACATTATTCATAATAGTCCAAAACTGGAAAAAATTTTACAAACCCATCAGTGGGCTGAACATGAGCAAAATGTGTTCTGTTATATAATGGAGCACTATTCAGTAGTTAAAAGGAATAAAGTACTGATAGATGAATGAACCTCACAAATATTATGCTAAGTAAAAAGAGCCAGACAGAAAAGACTATGCACAACATAATCCCATTTATAAGGAATTTCTGGAAATTGTAAAACTATAGAAAGGAAATACAAGATTGGTGATCGCCTGAGCCTGAGGGTAGGAACAAGGATTGAGCACAAGGGTACTTTTTGGGATAGTAAAGATATTATAAAAGTGGATTGTGATGGTTGTTGTATGTCTATAAATCATTATCCATTTCCAGTGAGCAAATTTTATGATATGTGAATTATACTGTGATAACGCTGTTAAAAAATGAGATTCTTCTCAATTCCCCCACTTATGATGAGCACTGGGTGCTGTATGGAAGTGTTCAATCACTACACCTGAAACCAATATTACACTGTACATTAACTAAATAAAAAATTTTAAAAAATGAGATTCTTCAACAAAATGAGGGAATAAGCCACAAAAAAGACATACAACCCAGGAAATTAGCATTCTCATACTGGAAAGACATGAAAAGGTGTACATAGGACTTGAAACTTAACTAGTGGCAAAAGAGGCCTCCAGGAAAGAAAAAAGAAGAAAATATAATTTCTAAATTAACTGCTATGTTTTGTTACCAATTTTCAGGGGACTTTTATAATTATTTTGGAAGGTCTGTAGAAAATGTATGGCAGGGCCAAGCAAACAGAAACAAATAATCATTAGTTCTAAAACCCCCCAAAAACTTGTACAAGAAGAAAAGTTACTCAACAGTAAATAGTACAGTGCATGATAAAAAACAATGTATGTCTACCCCCAAATTCAGATACACTGTAGCTCCTTTAAGAATACGAATGGATAAGAAGTGTGTGTATGAGACGCAGAGGAAGGGTGGATAAAAGGAGGGATACTGACCAGATCCTTATCTTCTATAGTAACAAGCCAATAAATAAAATCAAGAGAGAGTGCCACAATATGGAGGTAACTACCAATAGCAACCACTAGAAGACTTGAAAGAGGTTTTATTTGGAGAACAGGACTTAGGGATAGGAAAGGCTGTGGCAGAGGACAGTTTTTTTTCATTAGCAGAGCTGTGACACCATTTTATTAACTATTCCCATGTATCATTTAATAAAACGTTAAACTTGCCATCATTCAAGAATTTGGTTGAAAGGCACTAACCAATCTCTTAGCATATGAATCCCATAACAGGTAAATCCTCTATAATTCACATCCAACTTTTCACACAACTTCTGTCCCCACTGTTCCCTGATATGACTCTGTACCAAATGATTCTCCTAAACCTTGTGCCCAGATTTAACTTGCTTCGTATTGCAGTCTCTCTGTCCCACCTCAAATTATTTCTTTCCTTTTCTCATCCATGAAAATGGTACCCATTGTTCAAGACCACATTTACCTATTAATTTCACCCTGAATTTTTCTTTAGCCATTTAAGCAAACTTCACATCTTGGCTGTTGATTATTCACTCTATTAATGGAAAGAAACTGTAATCCTTGTACTTCTCTTGTGAGAAACAGAAAAACTAATTCCTTGTACTTTTCTCTTTGTGAGAAATAGAAAAAACTATTCTGTTTGTGGACATGGAGGTTGGTAAACAGATCTGAGGGCTGTTGAGTGCTAAAATATAGAATAGTTGGTTTATATTAGCAAAGTGAGAGAGAGGGAAATGTCCATGTGACTACAGAGTTTCTGGCATGAGTGACAAAAAGGTGAATACAGAACACTATGGGAGGATGAGATCTGGCTGGGGGCACATGATGATTCATTTTGGACACTCCAGCTGGGAAGCATTTAAGACATTCATGTGGAAATTCTGAGTTGACAGTAGAACAGTGACTCTACCAATCAGAAGCAGCCTATCCTGTAAAGAGAAATGTAACAGTTGTCTATGTATCTAGATGGGAAATGAAGCCATGCGTGTGGCTGAGCTTGCCTCAGAAGAAGGTACAGACTGAGCAGAGAGCCACAGAGAACCCAGGCTGGGGAGCTACAAGACCTGACATTCAGATTCCAGAGCACGAACCAGTGAAACAGCAAAAGGAGGGAGGAGCTGGTGTAATGAAGTTTAATTTAAGGTAAGAGAGTGTTTCTGAAAGGAGGGAATGGTTTCAAAGGAAAGTTAAATTCTTCTGCAAAGTTTGTAAAATGACAACTGAAGCCATTAAAAGGACCAGAGCCAGGGCAGTGATCCCGAGCTGAGTGCAGGACAGAAAACAGACAGAAAGATAAAAAGGCGCCGATTCATTGATGGATGAATTACCCAGAAGAATGGGAATTCTCCTAACCAGTTCTTGCTAATTTGTTGAAAGAATAAAGTGAAGTTTGGAGGTTTGGGTTGGTTTGAGGAATCCTGAGTAGGTTCTTAAGGGAGCCAGAAAGCATCACTCACAAAATGTATGACCTGCCAGTTTTCAAGAATAGATTTCAAAATCACCTCCTCTTTACATGGAATCTACACACACACAATGGAATCTCCAGCTTTGCTCTTTCTCAATACTGCTTTTGCTATTTGGGGTCTTTCGCGCTTCCATAAAATTTTAGGATTATTTGTTCTAGCTCTCTGAAAAATGTTGGTATTTTGATAGGGACGGCATTAAATCTGTAGACTGCTTTCGGTAATATGAAAATTTTAACAATATTGATTCTTCTAATCCATTAGCATAGAATATCTTTCCATTTGTTTGTGTCATCTTCAATATTTTTCACTGATGTTTTATAGTTTTCAGAGTGAGGGACTTTTACCTCCTTGGTTAAGTTTATTCCTAGGTACTTTATTTTTTGGTGCAGTTGGAAACGGAATTATTTTCTTAATTTTTTTCTGCTACTTCATTATTAGTGTAAAGATATGCAACATATTTCTGTATATTAATTTTGTATCTAGTGACCTTATTGCATTCATTTATCAGTTCTGGTAGTTTTTTGGTGAAGCCTTTCAAGTTTTCCATGCATAGTACCATGTCACCCACAAATAGTGAGTTTTACTTCTTCCTTACCAATTTGAGTGCCTTTTATTTCTTTTTTGTCTGATTGCATTGGCTAGGACTTCCAGTACTATGTTGAATAAAAATGATGAGAGTGGACATCCTTGTCTTATTCTGATCTTGGAGGAAAAGCTCCCAGCTTTTCACAATTGAGTATGATGTTAGCTGTGGGTTTTTCCATATATGGGCTTTATTATAATAGTTAAAAGTTTGTTCTAACCCTATTTTGTTAAGAATTTTTAACAAAAATAGATGTTGTTCTTTGTCAAATTTTCTGCTTCTATTGAGATGATCGTATTGTTTTTATCCTTTACCTTGTTAGTGTGATGCATCACACTGATTGATCTGCAAACACTAATATACCCTTGCATCCGTGGAATAAATTCCACTTGATCATGGTTCCAATATTTTCTTTTTAACTTAAATGACTGGCAAGGCAACTGTTTCTGATTTTGCTAAAGATGTTATCTCTTGCTGTTGAAGGAGTTATTCCCTGATTTAAAAGAAAGTATTTCCAGTGGATTTCTCTATAATGGAATTTTGTTTATTCTCAATCTACTGAGTATCTTTTTTTCTTGCAGTATACAGTTCTCTCTTCCCTGGGAGTTCCTTCCTACATGACTTACTGACTTTAAATAATTCAAAAACACCTTTTAAATCCCCACATTCTATTAACATTACCCAAAACTAATCTTTCAGGTACAGATGAAAAGTGTCTTCTTATCTTCAGATATTTTTCAAACATTTTATTCTCTTTTTTCCAGCACTTTTACTTATATGTTTAGGATCAAATACAAGATTGCAAAGCACTTCATCATGGTAAAATTAGTGATTATGTGTGTTTTTATTTTAATAATTTTAATTTTGACAGTATAGAAAAACTCATTATTCAGAACAGTATAAATTTGTCCACCTTTTGGATCTAGAAAGATATAATTCTGACTTACAGGTCCTTGGCCCAGTTCTCATACTTACACATTATAAAACAGGAAAGAAAAGGAGAAGAAACAAGGTATTAGGAGCTATATACCACAACTATCTTTTCTTTTTTCAGCACTGGATGTTTTGGACAGAGGCTCTTAGAGGAAATCTTCCCAGAAATGAAATTCTTATCTTTGCCTATTTGGTTGTGTAGGAAGAATTCAACCGAGCAAGAGATTGTGAAACATCATATTCAAGAGCTTTGCAAATGGATGCTTCTGAATGGTGACACTTTGAATAGAACACTGCAAAATTTTTAAACTTGGAGGACCTAACACTGATCTTCAAGCGTGAGGAGACACTGGACCAAATAGCATCACAAAGCTTCAGAGGCGTGCCTGCCATTTGGATCATTTTCTTTCTTTTCTTTTTCTTTCTTTCTTTCTTTCTAAGATTTTATTTATTTATTTGACAGAGAGAGAGTGCACAAGCAGGGGGACCAGCAGGCAGAGGGAGAGGGAGAAGCAGGTCCCCTGCTGAACAGGGAGCCTGATGTGGGGCTCCATCCTAGGACCTGAGCTGCAGGACCCTGGGATCATCATGTGACATGAGCCAAAGGCAGACACTTAACTGACTGAGCCACCCAGGTGCCCTTGGATCATTTTCAAAAGGCTACTTTAAAGAACTATGAAACTGTTTCAGTGACATATGTAAAATTCTCACAATCTTTTGAAATCTATCTTATGTAAATTGATACGTTTAGCCTTCTATAACATATAAAATAGCAAAGACTTTGGAAACTAATTGGATTTAATTGCAATAGGTGTACCTGTTCATTTACAAGTGAACTTACATCCATTGTTTCCTGCTAGAGAAAAGGCACTATCCCCACCTTGGAGCATCATCTCCTCCATGGAGACTCTGCCTTAATTTTTGTAATCAGAGAAATTCTATAAGATCTCTAGGCTTGAAAATTGTTTGTTGAATAAGACAGAAAATATTGGAATAATGTGCACCTAAATCACCAATACAAAAATAAAAGGTTGCATGCTTTTGGACAATGATGGCTAATTATCCTACAGTTAAATTTTGTGGTGTTTTCTCTTGATTTATAACTTTAAAAACCATTAATCTTTCTATGTGCTCAATATAGAAGTTATGAGGCTAGTTTTTAAATCTAGCCTCGGAGGTTACAAACTTATATACACTGGTCTCTTTGCGCTTCAACAAATTCTACTGTAAAGATGTAACAAACTTAGCTGCCTCACTACTTCTTATGATGATTAAAAGAGATGATGTGTGATTTCAGCCATTCTGACAGGTCTGAGGTGGTATCTCATTGTGGTTTTGATTTGCATTTTCCTGATGATGACTGATGTTGAGCATTTTTTCATGTGTCTGTTGGCCATCTCTAGGTCTTCTTTGGAAAAATGTCCATTCAGGTCCTCTGCTCATTTTTAATCAGATTATTTGTTTCTCTTGGTGTTGAGTTGTTTATACAGTTCTTTTTATATTTTGGATGTTAACCCTTTATTGGATATATCATTTGTAAAGATCTTCTCCCATTCATCAGGCTGTCTCTTTGTTTTGCTGGTGATTTCCTTTGCTGTGCAAAAGCTTTTTATTTTGATGTAGTAGGTATTATGCTAAGTGAAATAAGTCAGACTGAGAAAGACAGATACCATATGATTGCATTCATAAGTGGAATATAAAAAACAAATTAATAAACAAATAAAAAGCAGAATTAAACTTATAAACACAGGAAACAAACTGATGGTTGCCAGAGGGGAAGGCAGGCATGGAGTTGGGCAAAATGTATGAAGGCGAGAGGGAAAACAAGCTCCCATTACGGGATGGTAAGTCGTGGGAATAAAAGGCACAGCATAAGGAATATAGTCTATGATATTGTAAAAACAGTCTATTGGGACAGAACACAGTTATACTTGTGGTGAACACAGCATAATGTATTAACTTGTCCAATCACTATGCTGTACATCTGAAACTAATGTAATATTGTTGTTCGCCATACTCAAATAAAAAATAAAGAGATGATATGTGTACAGAATTCAGTATAATTCTCGGTACACATAATGAACATCACATAGTGTGAAACAATTTTCTCTGAGGATCCAGGAAAGTATGATTGTTAAAGTTAAATTTATGCACATATAAAGAATGAAAGACTCCATCTTGGTTCTATGTATTCATTTCAATAAGAATATCTCTTATAGTGATTTTTAAAATATTTCTTCTTTTATGAAATTGTTAAATATTTCCTAATTGCTTCAACATTTTTCATATTTCTAAACAGTGTGCTGTGCACCAAATTAAAAACAATTCCTAAACACAAGAGATAGAAGAAAACTATGGAGTAAATATTTATCAATGAGCTACACAATGAACATAATTCATTTTATTTTTAAGGGTGCATTTTAAAATAATGATCTTTCTAGTTCAACAAATGATAAATTTTTAAAAACCACTCTTAAAGTATCTAATGCATCAGTGTATAAATTTTAAATGGTTATACAAGACATGCAGTATTTACAAACCTGAATGTTAATATTAATTAAGAGACCACCCACTTTGTTGTATTAACCAATAAACACCCTAAAATAAAATGTAAACCAACACTGAAAAAGAAATGTAAACTACCATAGAAATTCATTAATTAAAGGAGGAGGGAATTAAAACTTTGAAAATATTCTAAAAATGTTTTGTAACTGTTAAATTTTTTTAAATGCCAAAATTTATTTTTTTTAATTTTATTATGTTCAATTAGCCAGAATGTAGTACATCATTAGTTTTTGATGTAGTGTTCAACGATTCATTAGTTGCATATAACACCCAGTGCTCATCACAACACCTGCTCTCCTTAATGCCCATCAGCTGGTTACCCCATCCCCCTACCCCCTCCCCTCTGAAATCCTCAGTTTGTTTCCCAGAGTCCAGAGTCTCTCATGGTTTGTCTCCCTCTCTGATTTCGTCCCATTGAGATGTTTTTCAAATTAAAAAAATAGAGATTAATCCAGAATTTAATGTTTTTTTAAAAAAATTTGTCTTTCAGTGTTCAAATAGTTCATGTAATGCTCATAGTTAAAAATTATTTGAAAAGAAGAAATACCTTCCTTCACTTTATTAAAAAATGCCCCAAATAACACTATAAATAAGTGTTCTAAACAGAATAACCATAAAGGTAGTCCAGTTAGAAAACCTTTGTAAGTTTGCTTTTTCCCAATTAAACTTTCCTTGGACAATCACATCAATTCTTCATATTTCATCATATTTTATTCCTTAGTGTCTATTTAAATATAATCCATGATTCTCATAATAAATAATTTCAAATTTAGTTTAAAATATACTGATATAGCTCTATAAGCCGCAGATGCAGAAAGCACAAAATAACAGAATAGTTTGCAAACTCTGAGAGATACTTTTCCACATTTCTTTAGTTGCTGAATAAAAGTGTATTGGTTTGGGAGATGATAATAAATTGAAGCAAAACCTTTCTAATATCAACTTGACAGAGTAAGATCCTGGATCTGGGTAAAAGGTGGAAATAAACTACAGCTTGAAATTCAGAGAGAAAGGCTTTGGAATTTTTTAAGAAATAAAACAAGATAAGTCACGGGCTGAAGCTTTGAAATCTAGATGCCAGGCCAAAGTGAGGTTATGTTGTGGAATTTCAGTAACTTTTGATGGACAGGTAACCCAGGGAAGATTTTGCATGAAGTCTGCATCTGGGCCAGAGTGGCTCAGCACACAGCTGGAATCAAATCTTCAGGAGTTCAAAGTCACTTTGTGGATCACCTCAACAAAACAAATCAGACAGGAGACTTTTGGTAAACACTACATTTAAATGACTTGGTGACTTGGTAGTTTCTGTACTGATTTGTTGGTATTAACCATCTTTTTATAGTTTGATGATGGTAATGCTGGTCTTCAAAGAAATCAATCTCAAGGCTAATTAATCAAGTGCAGGAAAATTTAAGTGAGCCTTCAGCTGGGATCTGTGTTTCTCTGCTTGTTAGTTGCTTGGGGGTTTTGTGTTCAGAGGCTGTAAAAAGGGTTAGGAATGTGCAAAAACCATAAGTTTCATATTTGAAACTGTTTTCAGAACACGAAAAAAAAAAAACCCTCATCTTTTTACAGTTCAGATACTTTGATCACAACCAGCCTTCCCTAGTAATTGGAATAATTCACTTTATGTATAGAACTTGGCCTCAAATGATTTGGGCTGTTATTATATTTGGAATTATTTAGATTATTCTGAAGGAAAAAAAAAACTGCTACAGATAATGGAGACATTTTCAAAAGTCAGTATTTCAAAAATCTCTTAAGCAAACTTCTCCGTCCCAAGTTCAGGTAACTTTTTTCCCATTGTACTTCAAACAGTTCTTTACATATAGTAGGACCTCAATTAAAACTTACTGATCGGCATGAATAGCAAGTACTCAACAAATGTTTGCTGCGTAAAGTTGTTAATCCATTTATTAACAAGGCCAATGAGAATTCCCTGAATCTGAGAGATAAAACAACAAAAAAACCTAAGGAATAAATATTTAGTTTTACATTCCTAATTTATCCATGTCACTGTCCAGTATTGGATCTTTTTTGTGTGTGTGCCACATGGAGTTCAGTTTTAAAGCGAAAGCTCCATTTGATCATTTGTCTTTATGTAAAACCATCATCTTATAGTAAATTGGAAAGTTAGAGAACATAAGAAATGTTGTTTGTTTCACTTAAATCCTAACACTGTAGCATAAAAGCATTCTTAATGTAAGAAACAAACAAAAAAAGACTATGCTAATTCCAGCTGATTTAATTGTTGAAATAATGACTTATTTTAGGTAAATCATGTGTGTCCCCAGGGCTGTGACCGCTGCATAGCAACATTGATGAAGATACGTTGGAATGCCCTGCAGTCACTTTAAAATGTGAGAAATCCAGGTCAGAGTCTACTTTGGGGCTTGATTTATCTGGTACTGTTATCTTTAGTATCATAGCAATTGGGAAACTGCCAAATTGCTACTGAATTATGCTGTGTATGTGATGTCTTAGACCTCTAATTCCTAATTTTAAACTAATAGAGTACATAGTGTCCCACATGTCCTAAAACACATTCTGCGGTGAGAGATAAAAAAAAAAGATAAAGTGTAACCTTTAGTTGAAAACCCATTTAATGGGTATTTTAAATTGAACTGCTCGGTGCAACTGTTATTGATTGTGCTGTTCGTTAAGAAAAAATATTCTGGACCATACCCAAGGGGAATACATTAGGGAAAGGAAAGGGGCACGAGAGTGCTTATGCTTTTTCTTGACAGTGACCACATTTAAGAAGAAAAACCATAAATGATACAATACTAAATTAATTCTCTTATTTAGTTAAGTGTTGTTCTTCTCTTTCTTCATATAGTTCAAGTGCATGGCTTAAGGGAAGATCACGAATTTGGGACCAGACAGACCTTGGTTCAAATCCTAGTTTTTCTATTTACTTTTTGACCTACTTTCACATAATTATTCATAATAATTCTGACTCTCAATTTTATTATATTTAAATGTATTTCATAATAACTATCTTTCAGGTCATTCTAAAGAGTAAATGCTCAACGTGTTCAGTAACTACATACCACCATCTTCATGCATTTTGTTGGGACTAATTTTTAAGTTGTAAAATTCTGAAAACAACTCTATTCTTAATGAATTCTGTTCAAATTCTTCTACGATCGGTGGTGTAACTCTTCCCATATTGATGTGAAAGGTCAGAAATTGAATTTATCCCCCCAAAAATATTTATTTGGCAAGAAAAGGGCCAGGTACTACAGATGGCAGGTGGAAAATTTCTCCTACCTCGAGACAGCGACGATGCTGATACCAAGGCAACCACAGTCAGCTAACCACATAAGGGAGCCCATGTGGATGCTGGATCAAGGGAAGAGGAGGAATCAGATACTGAAGGCCAGATATTTTCAAGGAAGGACTAACAACCCACGGGAATGAGAAGAGGAAGAGGGAACTCAAGAAGGAAGTCAGAAGGTAGACATGGGCCACGGGGCAAACACCCTTGTTGAGCACTGCTGCCCATTCTGGTCGTACATTCTCTCCTTCCTGTCCCTGGGAAGGCCGTGTGAACTCAAAGTCCTCCAGACAGAGCAGACAGTAAGAGCTTGTTTTCAAAGTATTTATTTTCATTTATTTTATTTCATTAGTATTCATTTATTGATTTTCATTTATATTCATATTAGTAGAAAACAAATGCTGAAAATATTTGGGACAAGAAAATCTGTAATAAATCGTGTGTGTAGCTATTTGATATGTCCTGCTTATTTAAACAAATGAAAATGATATCCAATAAAAAAATCACACAATAGGATCATAAAATGAGGGTAAATGATAAAAGCCTTCTCTGACAGTAGACTAGAAATAGGATGTAGCATGCGCAATTACGTAGTCATCACATATATATTGTATATTATATAAATAATATGTGTATAAGTATATAATATATAAGGCAATACATATTACAATGATATATAAATAATATATAAATTATATAATATAGCTCATAATTTTATATATATATATAAGTATGTATATATATAAAAATATAATATAAATATAATGCTCCAGGGTTCAGGATACTTCGTAAGGCCCAATAAGTAGGATCCTTCTGTTCACGGCTCCCAATTCATAATTCAAAGATGTGACAGCATGAAAATATGTCATAGGATTGTATCCTGTGACTTAGTGTATAACATCTCACAGCCTGGTTCTATAAGCTTTGAAAATGGAAGCAAAGGGAAATGAGATGCACTTAAAAACCAATCAAGATGGATACAAATTGAAGTTACGAACAGATTATGTTCTTCTTTTAGGGTGCTGTATGAAAATACACTGATTTGAATTATTTATACATAAATGATGATGCCAATCTTTTTTTGAATAGTAAAAATACAGGCACAGATAAATTGGATGGAAACAACTTCACTATTTTTAAAGGAAATATCACAGTCAGTATTCGTTTAGAACTATAAAAATGTGATTGCAAACTCTGGGACAGAAGCAAAGATTGGACAAGTACAACATGCAAAGCTTATGACAAAGCTTTATTAAACAGCTTATGATACAAGATGACACGAGGGTCAGGAGGAGGGGAGAAGCTGGCTTAGACCAACCATTATTTACTTGGCTTTGATCTACCGTGAGTTTAACCTCATTTTTATAAAAATATTAAAACAATTCCTTTGGGATTGGCAAAGGCTTTTTAAATATGTGTTGAGGCATTTAATAGGTGAACCAAAAATCCTGGAAATTTTAGATTATACTAGCACTGCACCAGATTGATTTTGTATGGATCCCTCTATTATGTGATAGGTCACATTACTATATGATTACATAGGTAATATTCATTTTAAACAAGAGAAATTTTTTGTGTGTTTTAATAACAGCTCATAGATAACTGTTGAGGTGATGAATTATTACTTTAGTATAAAAAAACACACACACACAAGGCAAATCAACACAGAAATTAGAGCATGGTTCTAGAACAAACAAATATCTGAACCCAAATTTGAGCTTTATGAGGTTAGTGATAAAATCTGTAGTTGGCCGTTACTAACTTCATTAAGTCTCCATCTCTTCAGTTATAAAACGAGAACAATAATATCCATATATTTGGTTGGTTTGTGAATTAAATGTAAAAAAGCAATTAGTACAGTGGCTGGATATGTAGCGTATGAGATAAATAGCATAAGTATAGATTGAAAGAGAGAAGGAGAGAGAGAGAGAGAGCAATTAGATGAATAACTTCACATTTCATGTTAATTCTTTGTTTCAGTTTCCTTATCTATAAAATAGAGTAACAAGATAAGCCCTATTTAATTTACCTTCTATAAAGTTTGATACAAAAATGACTATTAAATATGAAAATGTTGTTTTTTGAAAAACTTCACTAAATTGTGTTAAAACTTTTGAACTGGATCTCTGCTGTAAAGTGCCAGGAAAACCCAGGGCACAATTTAAATGAAGAACAGAGGCCTGAAGAGTGAGTGCTCTTCTGGTGGTGGTGCGGTTTTTAGGTAGCTCATATGGGCACCTGTAACAGCCTCCTGACTTTCCATAATCTGAGTGCAAAGGAGACGAGATCTTCTGGCTGTGAAGACACAATGACAACAACAACGGCCAACAACAACAAAATCACCTTCCCCCTCACTCTGCCACTTTAGGACAGCGCAGAGGCATTTAGATAGGAAGGGATGAAATGCAAAAAGAATCATTCCTCTACTCACTATTAAAACAGAAATTTCCTCTGAGTCTTTTGGCAGTTCAATCATTTTACAAAGACGAGCTCATCCTTTCATGAACGTTTTCCAGGTAAGATGTAATGTGCACACACGATTTCACCAGAAAGGGTGCATCTTACACGTAACTTGGAAGCATGACTTTCCCACAGGAGAGCTGGAATGTGGCCAGTTAAGAAGCAAGGCCGTATTGCAAAAGAGCTTCAGCTCCCAAGCCCATGGGCTGTGCTCTTTACGAGCTAGATGGGTGACTTGGCGGTCTCAGCTTCCTCATTTGTGAAGTGAAAACATGAATACCTCTGGTCTGATGTTATTTTAAAGACCAAAACGACAGTTGACGGCATAGGGCTTGTTCAATGAACGGGTCACATTACAATTTATTGATGGAGGGAGGGAACTACGTGCAGGGAAGCAGGTCCGAAACAACTAGCTGGCAATGACAGCAAGGACCTAAAATCCGTAAAAGAAAAGCTGACATACCCAGGCCCCCCGCCTCTCTGTTCCACCTCCGTTCTGACCCTGCTGAAACACTGACAGGTTGCAGCTGTGACATTCTGAAGGGCTGTTTGATGGCTGTGCCATCTGTAATCAAACAGCAAACTGTTTATTATTGTTTGGCTCTGAGCTTATTTTTGGTAGGGGCACGAAAAGGCAGGGGGTGTCACAGAATGATGTATGGGCCACAGGATAAAAGACCTGTGCACCAGTGCCTCACTTCTAGGGCTTAAGAAGAGAGAAGCCCGCAACCCCACCTTATGGAATTCATTAGCTCTGTGGATTCCTCAATCGTGAGCCCAGGGCAGCCCGAGTCCTGCTCGGCAGGCAGCTCGTTTGGTTGCAGCAAGGATGACCCTTTCATCAGAGCTGGTTTGTCCTTTTCTGTGCCCCCAAAGGATCTTTGCTAATATTAAGACAGAGACAAAGGAAGACTCAGAACGTTATTTTGCCAGTGTTTTAGAAAAGCTAGAACGAGAACACAGTTTTATAGACCATGCTGAAGCAGATGCGGCCGAGTTCAGTATCTGATAGTCCACTGAAATGTTTTACTCCCACATAAGTGAACTACTTTAAAACATTGCTAATTGTGGAACAGAAAAAGGCAACTTGAAACGTAGGACAGAAAAATAACAGTGACATTGTCACTCTCTGTAAACATTCAATCATTTAACACAGACTTAGGACTTGTTGATTGTAAACATAATATTTCTTCATTTGATTCAGAAACACTAAGAAATCTATAAATGGACTAGAATTATGTGGCTTAATTTGTATTTTTTGAGTTCTTGATTTCTGAGAGTAACTCTTCCGCACTACCATTTGCTAACGAAAACCCAAGTGAGACTGCCCATACCATCTTGTAGTCTAGAAAGTACTTTTACTTGGATTATCTACACTGAACTTTCAATAAACTCCCGAAAGAAGCAAGAATGTTAATACTGTCCCTACATTCCAGAGGACAAACTTAAAGCTAAGAGAAATGAAATGTTAACTGAAATGACAATAATGAGGCAGAATTCCAGCCCAGTTCTGTTTTTTCAAATTCCAAATTCTTTCCAGTGTTCAAAGCACAGCATTCTTTTACTTTCTTTTTTTGCCTTTAATTTTATTTATTTATTTATTTTTTTAAAGTAGGCTCCACACCCAACATGGGACTTGAACTCATAAACCCGAGATCAAGAGTCACATGCTCTACCGACTGAGCCAGCCTTTAAATGCAAAAAGTCACTGTATGAGTCAGGATCCAGTCATGAAAATAGAATCCACTCTAGATGGTTTCCATGGAAGGAATTACATTTGTGGCCCTTGATGACAAAAACGATGGAACAGTCATGAAGACAAACAGGGAAGTTTAACCCAGGTGTTAGCGAAAGCAGGAAGCCACTATCACCTCTACAACAAGAGGGAAAATGAGTGTGGTATTCTGGATCCTCGAAGCAAGATTTATGGGCTGGAAGCTAGAGCTGGCAGGATATGAGACCACGGAAGGGGAGACACACCCACTGCTTAAAACACCAACCTGCCACCCCAAAGCAATCGCTGATTAAAATACTTTTTACTTATTTTTTAAAACTTTTTAAAAAGGATTTATTTATTTATTTGAGAGAGAGAGAGAGAGAGAGAGAGAGAGCGTGCGCATGAGCAGCGGGCAGTGGCAGAGGGAGATTAAATTTTTAATGCAACAGAAAAAAGTTATTAGGTAGATTTTATACTTTTGCTGAAATATACACTAAAATGTATGGAAAACCTGCCTTGTTTCTATTTCAACTAATGCCCGATCTTCTTTACTCAAAGCACAGCATTCTTGACCATATTCATCTATCTACCTGTGTGAAAAGTGCTATGATTTACAAAACGCAGGTCAACATTTTTTCTTACCTGAGGTGACCTTACATCTGTGTGTTTGATTAGGTAGCATATTAGTTTCCCACAGCTGCTAGAACAAATCACGCGGCACAATGCAACTGCATTATTTTACAGTTTTGGAGAGCGGAAGTCCAAAGTGGTTCTCACTGGGCTATAATCAAGGGCTGTGGTTATTTTTAAGAGACTCTAAAAGGAAATTCATTGTCTTGCCTTTTCCAGCTTCTAGAAGCTGCCCACAACCCTTGGCTCATGTCCCCAATCCACCTTCAAAGACACCACATCACTCTGAACCTGATTCTCCTGACTCCTTCTTTCACTTATGAGGACTCTTGTGATTACATTGGATAATCCAGGATAATCTCAGGTTCCTTAATTTCACCAAATCTGCAAGGTCTCCTCTGCCATGTAAAGTAAAATTCCAGGGATGAGGATGTGGGCATCTTTGGAAGCATTATTCTGCCTGCCACAGGTAGGTCTGAGTCATCAAAAAACTATGTATTTATGCCAGTGGGGTTGGGGGTGGATAAATATATAGAGAAATACTGACGAGTTTGTTAGGGTTATCTTCTGATACCTTATCCTAAAGAGGACTGTTCTATGTTATATAAATATGTAGCTTTCTGAAATATACCAACAATTCCTAAAACACAGACTGTCACATGGTTCACATCAGCATATACATTCAGAGAGAAACCAATTTACTTAAGAGTATTATCTGTATATTCTATCTCTGCAATTACATCTAAGTCATTCCTCTATTTTAGTTTTCATTCAGCTACTTTTCTTCTATTGGTCCCAATTCATATAGACATACACA
Source organism: Ursus americanus (assembly GCF_024610735.1). NCBI lineage: Eukaryota > Metazoa > Chordata > Mammalia > Carnivora > Ursidae > Ursus > Ursus americanus. The sequence continues at coordinate 32,695,981 of NC_142153.1, forward strand.
CACACACAAACGCATAGAAATCACCATACACATATGGGTAGTTTAGAAGACCCCGTTAATACTTTGCCTATAGGTCCATGTCCTCACTATTTCAATAAATACCTGTCCCACTTCCATCTGCATCTGCGTTTTATTGGTGGGTGCTTGCTTTTGCTGCCAGAACTCATTCTGCCCACTGAAGGCCATTAGGATATACTGGGAATTGTGCTCCCCAGAGAAGTCCTCAGCCAAAGAGTAACAAGAAGTTGTGTGCAAATATAAGTACCCTGGTTCCCTTGCTCCTTGGCTGGGCTAACTCTGAGGCTCATGTTCTACACTGATTGCCAGAGTGCCCAGGGGAACGAAACTCCAGATACTTACAGTAGTAGCTTGCTTGAGATGGTACCATTCATTGGCTCCTCTCCCATCCTGTCTCATCTTATCACTTCCTTATAAGTGTACCCTGGAATCATCTCCCAAATAAACTCCTTGCCTCAAATCCCATCTCAACGTCTACTTCTAGGGAAGCCCAAATTAATGATGCCATTGATACACACAAATTCATAAATCATATAACTATGAATTCCTAGTCCATGAGTTTATATCTTTATCATGAACATATTACTGCATTATTGTAAGGCCAGTCTGATATTTTTAGTTTGGTAATTCAAGTAAACAGATATGTTTCCAGTTATTTATGCATGATTTGTTGTATAAAGACTATATTCTTATGCCAAAGATTATTTTGTAGATACATTCTTTGGTATTATAACATAATAAAATAATTTGGCACAAGGACATTACATGGCATAGAGACTGAAGAATACAGGTATAAAGTTCTAATGTCTGACACAGCTGAGTTCAAATTCTGCCTCTGCCACTTAACCTACTGGACAGATGGGGGCAAGATACTTTCCTCTTAAATCTTTGATTTTTTAAAAAACTTAAATGACAACAACAGCATTAAACTTATAATGATCTCAGAGTTGTGTGAGATTATATTTTCTTATTTAATAAAATGTACTAAATGCTTATAAACACTTTTTGAATGCGAGACATTATTCTAGGTTCCAGGCATTTGACTGTGAACAAAACACTCCAAAGCCCTTAGAGTTTCCAGTAGAGAGACAGAATCAATTAAGAAATAAAGCAATAAATACAAAGGAAAATGAATGGTGATGACAGTAAACTGAGGGTCATGATAAAAACCAGGACGGAGGACTCCTAAAGAATTGGTATTGAAGTTGAAACCTCAAACACAACAAAAGAGCCAGCCATGCTTCTCTAGGGAAGAACATTCCAAGCTCTGTGGAAAGAATGTGTTTACATGGTAGACAAAAAAAGGGGGGGATGCAGTCTTTTGAAAAGGGACAATGTGGCACAATGTAGCAAGGGTGAAGATGAAGGGATAGTCAAGGGCCAGGTCTTATTTATAGTCCATGGCAGGGAGTCTGGATTTTAGTCTGAATGTGATGGGAAGACACCATTGGTGGGTTGAGATTTAGGAATGATATTATCTCATTTACAATTTTAAAAACACCCTAGCGGCCAAGGGTAGATTAGATTCGAAGAGCGTAAAAAGTGGACCAAGAACATTTAGGTTCTATTACAATCATCTCAGCAAGGGATAATGACAGCTTAAGTTTGCAGGATAGAGGCTGAAGTACAGAGAAATTGATGGATATGGGATGGATTTTAGAGGAAGAGGAGCCTTGAGTTGCTGATAGATTGCTGGAGGTTTAAGCAATGAGGTAAAATGAAAAATCTGGGATCTTTCCCAGATTCATTATATAAACTAGGCATAAAGTGTTTTGCTCAATGCCTAGCACATATTAAACACTCAGTAAATGGTGGCTACATGATAAGACTTGATGGATAGACAAGATAATTTAAATTTAGACCAGTAAAATGAGGATTATAATTGGGAAGAGTATGTTAACAGGCAGCAAAAATAAGTATGTGTAGAACAATTATTCATTAACAATATACATTTTTTTTTCTGAGCACCATTTATAATCCACACATACATAACTAGATACTGAATGTTAAGGGTTGTAAAGGGACATGCATATAGTACCAGTCTTGATCTTAATATATATTAAATAACAAATGAATGGAATAGGCAATGATGGCTACACAGGAGTTCAGAAGACAGAGGAGCTCTGGATCTGTGACATAAATTCAGAATTTCGATATAGAAATAACATTCTCTACCTCTAATGTAAGGCATTCAATGCCATGCACAAGAAATTCAACTGTAACGGACAGTTTGATCTGTTAATAACTTTTTTATTTTTACTTTTTTAAGATTATTTATTTATTTATTTTAGAAAGAGAGAGAAAGAGAGTGCAAGCTGGGGGAGGGGCAGAAGGAGAGAGAGAATCTCACGCAGACTCCAGGCTGAGCATGAAGCCCAATTCGGGGCTCGATCCCAGGATCCTAAGATCATGACCTGAACCGAAATCAGGAGTCAGACCCTTAACTGATGGAGCCACCCTGTTTTAACAACTATTTTAAATAGACAATAATAGAAAGTAAGCTTCCCACTGTTCTCAGAATTTAATTACATTCTAATGTAAACTTTAAGTTGTATTAAAGTTTGGTAATGCATTACCAAGACTTGATGGGATATCAAGCAAACAAAAAATTTCTCATTTAATACTTCATATTTTATGCTCTTTATTAACATTTCTTATGATTAGTCATCATTTGAGTTCTATTTTTAAATTCTTTCTTCTAGTGAATATATATTCCACTTCAGTATTTCATCAGGTTTCAATTCTTTTCTCATACATCTCATTCTTGTATAATTACTCCTGTGTATAAAGAACAATAATCCTCTTTGAATTTCCCTGAAAATTAACCTAATTATAGATTCAGTTTAATTTTAGGAAATATTAACCTATTATATTCAATATATTGCCTTTTCCTAGACTTCCATAAAAGTGAAAGCATAATTTCACTGGACATTTTCTGTATTTTATGAAATTATGTAGTCTATGTCTTAGTACTATCTTTTGTAAATTTCTCATTCATTCAAAAACATGCATTTGTTGATCAATTATGTGTAAAAATTCTTTGTTTTTAAATTCTAGGAGGGAAATAAATGATTTAGGCATTGTCCTGTTAGGGTGAGAAATAAAAAAATATTCCCAAATAATAGCCATTAGTAGAAGGAAGGAAAGATTGGTTACCAGCAGCAAATAAAACACCATTTTGCTATATAATATGAGTTTAAATGAGGCCCCATTTTTAGAGACAGATAAGTGTAATTGCTTCGTTTTTCTCACTAAGGTTTACTCCTTATCATTCTGAGATGCCACACTTTAGTTACCTTGCTGATCTGAAATACTGACTGAATATCCTGAAGTTAAATGTATTTCCCACTAGTAAATTCACAGTTAGATGAACAGGTACCAAGCACCAATCACACCAGACACTTTGTAATGCCAGCACATATACATCCTTTTAATCTTGGCAGCTGGTGCTAGAAAACCTCCTTCTTGCTGACTAGAGTTGCATTACATGCGGTCCTGATCCATGTCAGGGAGGATATAAGGTATATCAGTAGACTCCCAAATGGATACCATTCTGGGCTCTCTGCTTTTTCTTGCTCTATGTAACTTGTTCCCAGAAAATGGGCTCCTTCTCCAACGCTGGTTATTAGTAGTACAGTTTATCCAAAGTCTTGTATCTAAAATCTGAAACCTTTTCATGATATCTGCCTCGTGCCCCATACTGTGCTCAAATATCAGACTTTAGTTATACCCAAGCTGCCAATCTCTTTTCTCCTTAGATGCTCAGGTTCTCTTTTCTGCACTGACACTCACACATGGCCATTCCTAGAACAGACCCGTGGTTTCTTTCATGTATTTGGTCTTGACTGGCATTTGCTGGGTGATATCCCAATCTTCCTGAGCTCATCCCACTGCATCCACACCCAGGGGATAGCAGAGCCAGGATCATTAATCTTCTAGTTCATTGCTATTGAATTAGATTTTAAAAGTACCAAAAGAGATTCCTATTGAAAGAACCAGGAGACTTGCTAAGAAACTTTCTCTAGAAGGACAATTTTCATTGTCATGAAACTATCTACCTTCCAAAAAGAGAACCAGTAAAAAGTCACAAATGAATTGTAAAAATTCATAAATACACAAGAAGCTAAAATAGCTTCTGACCAATGTAAAAACTCAGCAACTGTACCACCTAATGAAATTTAGAATTGTCAGGATAAATTTTTCTTAATTTATATTTAGAAATTAAATTTAATAGGCTTTCCTTTGACAAGTCTTTTTAGATCTGGCATTTCTCAGATGGAACCAATTCATTTAGGAGACTGGGGTGAAAAATACTTCTGTATTTGTTTGTTTGTCACACAGAAAAATGAAAATAGTTAACATCAAGGAGGACCCAAAACAAATAAAACATAAGGTAATGCAGTCATTAAAATCATATTCTTATGTAACAGTTCATGATATGAAAAATAGAGATTATTATATTTTAAAATTATGCTATGAAATCATATTTTAAGAATCATCTTATTTTTTCCAAATATAGCTTGGGAAAATATAGAGCAAAACATGGTAAGTACTGATAGTAATGTTATAGTCATTTTAATATATTTCTGATTTTTAAAAATTACCTACAAAGATCTAATATATATTTAGAGAAACAATTCAAAATATAAGGTTATTTTTTATGGAATTTTATGTATATATTTCAACTAGGTTACTAAGCAATAGTCTTTCCTTTTACAAATATCCCCAAAGAACAAAAAAAAATTCTCCAAGCAAAACTATCTTTTAGTGGTTGGTGGGTTTAAGCAGACTCAATTAAGACTAGCTAAAATGTCTTCAGATGTTTTTAGGCTCTACTATCTACATATTTGTAATAAATATTTATCAGCCTGCTGACTGAAGACTCTCCAGAAGTAAGGAGGAAATGTGACAAGAATTCTACTCTGTAACAAGCTTTTACTGTTTCCTTTTCTTAGCTCACACTCACCCTCAGAAGTCTACTCCAGAACTTTTTCCATACAATCTCAAGTTCTCTGAGAAACAGGGCATGAAAGAATTTCATTTTCCCTGGTCAGTTTTCTCTGACCAATTTTTTCCCATGCGTAGGGTTTGAAAAAGTCTTATTTATTCCCCAGAAATATGCCATTCATTAATCTACTGATTCCAAAACAAAGAATTATTTTTTAAAGAATTGAACAAATACCACATTGAGGCAGCTCCAAACGGCATCAATCTCAGTTAGGATGTCGTCTAAGCTTATTATGACTCACAGTACCAGCAATCGTTGTTTTGCTCGTGGTAAAAATCACTCAAAGTCAGCATAAACAAGTTTGACATGCTGCAAGTCTGGCCCAATGAGCAAGGCTAGGGCTCCCAGGAATTTAAAGTTATCTGTTCCCTAAGGTAAAAAAGTTCTGTATTTTCCTGTTATTAAACTAAGAGAAGTAAGTGACAATTTATGAAAAAAATAAATGAACTAGTGCATAATTACAGATCTTTTATGGAATTGTCCTAAAATTGCTATGAAATTAAATAACACAATTGAGAAGGAAATATATTTACTTCCTTTTGCTATACATTTTCCCTCAAATATCCATGAACATTCTAATATAAGTATCTTTAACCTAATATCAGTGAATGTAAAAACAGCTGATATCATTTGTAGTGCCTACATACACGTGACTTTTCTGGGGAACAAATACATAGTTTTTATAGGTGATCCCTAAAACAAAAACAACCGTGTCACAGAGTTATTAAGATTATAGGAATGTGTAATGTTGAATACTGCATCAAGGACAACAATGAATTAATGTGTGTGTGTGTGTGTGTGTGTGTGTGTGTGTGTAGTCTCTGCCTTTGTCAGACAGCTTCCCTGTGCACATTATATACATGCCCATGTAATACTAGAAAAAGAAACAGACTTAGCACTCATGTTAATTATATCTTATGGCACACACAAATAATAGAGAGGAAGTGCTTGCAGGCTCATCAAATACAGATGGAAGAATCAAGGGGAGGGAGAAAGGCATTGAGTATAAATGGAATGACAGAAAGTACAAGAATTCAGAGTTGGAAGAAACCATCAGCCTGAGAAGAAAATCTGGTCAGAGAGAGAAAGGTAAGAAAGTGACAGTAAGGAACCCAGCTGTCTCTGACCTATGTGTTAGTTTTATTTAGAATAATAAATTTATTCTCTATGCCCAAGCAATTTCCCATGCCTTTATACCAGCTAAGCTTAGGAAGGAACTGAACATCATCTATTTCACCCTGTACCTATGACTAAAGATGCCATGGCTGTGCAGCTGGTACCACTGCAAGTTCGTCTCACATGCAGACACAGAACACAAGTCCTTAAAATCACCAAGTCTTAAGGACAATCCTAAAAGCTCTTATAAAAATGAATTAGTTACTTCTAACAGTTTGGTAGATGAGATTCTTTCTTAAAAGGTGTTTATCGATCTAGCTAGCTATCTACCTACCTACCCACATACATACATACAAAAGTGCACATGTGTGTGTGTGAGCATTGCCATATAGGGTGAGAACTGGCAAGAAAGTGAAGATCCCTAGGAAGCCAAAAATGAAGTGAAAGAGGGAAATCACAGACTAAGCAAGCACTCAAGTCATATTTACTCTGGGAACAGGTTTGGCTGGTGAACCTGGGCTTTGAAACTGATTGTGTCACAGGAGACAAAGCCCAGAATTCTCCCAGAGTTGGGAGTCTAATAGAAAATCCTGGCATTAAGCTAGAACCCCCAAAGTCTACAGTGTCCGCTTAATACAAGGGCAAATTGGGAGGGGGGGGAAGCTTATGTCCACAGGAGACAGCAGGAGTTGCCACCTCAACATGAGTGTAAGAGGGGAAGAAATCTCTTCCTTGTGAGATAATCACAAAAAAGCTCTCATCTTGGTCTGTGTTCTGCACTAATATACCTGTGCAGTTCAAGCAGCGTTTAACCAAAACTACCTTTGAAAGTGGCCGTATTTATGGTGTCTGCAAGTGCCTAACACAAATTTGTTCTACGGAAATTCATCCTCAACTCCCTTAACTACAGTTCCCCAAAAAAAAAAAAAAAAAAAAAAAAGCCCAAAGTGAAAGATCAGAAAATATATTTCCATTCACAGGAAAATACATATTTGGGGGATATTTTTGCAATACAATCTCACCACATTGAAAAATGGGGAGGGGGTTAAGGAACTACAGCTACAAAATATTAACATGAACTACAGAGACTTGGTAAGGGAACAAAAATCTTAAAAAAAAGGTCTGATTTTCTAATCACAGAGGATAAAACTGAGCTTTCAATAGATAAGTGTTTCAAACAGAGTAAGTGGAATTCAAACCACAAGCCTATCCAAAACTTTGTTCCCTTGGTCATTAAGCCATCCTAACCAGATAATTATTAAGACGGTTTATTTAGTGACTGCCACTTCTAACCATGTTGGAGTAGCTGTGACAAAACAGTGCTTATGCCCAGAACGAGAACACACGAGAGAAAATTTAAAATAGCAAACACCTAATTTGAATACCTAACTGCAGAGGCAGCCAAAGCTTCAGGTGCCAAGACCTTGGATAGAAAAAACTCAGAAAGGTGGGGTGACATTTTGAGCACTACCCTTGGGCGTATATGCCAGTCCTGGACTGGCATCCAGGCCAAAAGGAGATTAAAAGTGGGGACTTCTGGCATTCTATTGGGTTGGAAAGATGAAACATTGAAGTTTGGAACTGCAGGGGAAGTCAGGGTTTAAGGGGTTCAGATCCTGGAGAGAAGGTAAGATAAGAGAAGCAGTCTGACATTTATAGTTTTTCTCTTGCACTTGATAAATTTTCAAACTGTCCAGCGCAAGAAGCAAAGCAGCAAAGCACAAATCTGAGAAGTACAGGATGTTTTCAGCAGAAGCACAGCACTGAGGAAACCATAATTGGAGTTTGGGACCCATGAGGAGGAAGGATCACTCTCTGATAAATGTCCTGAGTGAACTCCACTGGAACATGGGTGAACCAGAGCAGACTGGCCCACACATAGACTACAGACAAGCCACTCGACATGTCACACTCTCACTGCACTGGAATGACCTGTCCCCATTTTGGCTGACTACCAGAGGACGAAGTGAACCCTCTCAGAAAGAAGAAACCTAATTCAGTTATAATTCTTCATATATTATGTCAGGCATGTCATCAAAAATTTTCAACCGGGGCGCCTGGGTGGCATAGCGGTTAAGCGTCTGCCTTCGGCTCAGGGCGTGATCCTGGCGTTATGGGATCGAGCCCCACATCAGGCTCCTCCGCTATGAGCCTGCTTCTTCCTCCCCCACTCCCCCTGCTTGTATTTCCCCTCTCGCTGGCTGTCTCTATCTCTGTCGAATAAATAAATAAAATCTTTAAAAAAAAAAAAAAAATTTTCAACCATACTTACAAATTAAACTAACAAAACAAAAACACAGAAAAAGTAGACAATAAAGATAAAACCACAGATAAGCCAGATATTGAAGCAGGTATTGTAATACGCTGTGACTGGTATGTTTAAGAAAACAGAAGACAAGATGAAGAAGGTCATTAGGGAAACTGAATTTATTAAAAAAAAAAAAACAAATCTGAGAACTACAAAACATAATAACTGAAAATAGGGTTATTAATAACTCTCAATAGATTGGATTAATAGTATTAGGGCAAGGAGAGGACTGGTGCACTGGCACATAGGTCAGTAGACAACATCCAGAGGAAACTAGAAGAAAAGCATAACAGACACAGAGATGTGATCTGGAGACAGAGGAGACAGTGAGGAGACCTAACATACATTCAATTGAAGGAGGGAGACTACAGGGCAGAAGGAATATTTAGAGAAAGGATCTAGAATTTTCTGAAATAATTAACAACGAAATCAAGCTATAGATCAAAGAACTGCCATGAACTCCAAGCATATTAAACACAAAGGAAGCTACCCCAAAAAGTGTCACAGGACTACTGAAATCCAAAGACGGAAAACTTGAAAAGCCAACAAGGAAAATCATTTCTTGTTCAAAGGAATAATAGTAAGATTGACACCGGAAACAATGAAAATCAGAACAAGATGGGAGGAAAAAATTTTAAAATATGGGAAGAAAATAAATGCCAACCTAGAATACTATACCCAGAAAAAAATTAGACAATGAAATGAGAGGAAAATAGCCTTTACAATGGCATCAAAAATGTCAAATATCTGGGTACCAATAAGGAAGATGTACAAGACCTTTCCACAAAAAGAAAAAAAAAGGTTTTATATAACTGAAAGAAATTTTAAAAGACCTAAAAAGAAGGCTCAATATTGCTATATATGCCAGTTTTCCATACATCAATCTTTGGATTCAATGCAATCCCAACATATCTAGCTCAGACAATATTAAAGAACAAACCAGAAGTATCTGTGCCATGTATCAAGTCTTTCTACAAAACTACAAAATTTAGGACAATGTTAACACTGGCACAAGACAGAGTAAGATAATAAAACAGACAATCCAGGAAGGAACTGCATATGTATAGAGGGAACATTTATGGCAAGGTTTAACACTGAGGAGCAGTGATAAAGCATAATACAAAATCAGATATCTAAATAGAAGATATTTATCCTGATGCATACTCCTCTCGCTATACAATATCAATTCCAGGTTGATTATAAATCTACCTGTGAAAGGTAAAAACAATAAAGCTTCTTGAAGACTACCTTCATGACACTGGGTAGACAAAGATTTCTTAAACAAGATATAAAAAGCTGTAGAGAGCAAAACGAAGGCTCTCCTGTCCCGCAGGAGCCCGTGTCAAGCAATGACCCAGCAGTTAAAGGTGCGGCAGCTACGACGTATCGCGGGGTGCAGCGTCAGCTGACACCTCAGAACTGATAACAAGCAGGAGCAGAGGAGGTCTGCAGAGCCCCAGGGCCGATTAAATCCCTTTAAAAGGGGAGGATTTTGGCAATGAACTGTCAGCCTCCTCAGACAGACCCCTGTGTCTGGCCACTTAAAAAGACAGCTGCCAGGGAAGGCTCTGCTTATGGATCTCGAATAGAACCGAAATCCTTCCCCGGTCCGACAAAATAAGCAGTAAGTGCGGAGAGCCGACCCGAACCAGACTGAGGCCTTATCTCAACTGGGCGGCCACAGGCTGACTTTGGGTTTGGTTCGGTAACTTCCTACACCTTTCTTTTTCTTTCTTTCTTTCTTTTTTTTAAAGATTTTATTTATTTATTTGACAGAGAGAGAGAGAGAGCCAGCGAGAAAGGGAACACAAGCAGGGGGAGTGGGAGAGGAAGAAGCAGGCTCCCAGCAGAGCAGGGAGCTTGATGCGGGGCTCGATCCTGCGACCCTGGGATCACGCCCTGAGCCAAAGGCAGACGCTTAATGACTGCGCCACCCAGGCGCCCCTCCACACCTTTCTGCCATCTTGTCTGTGTGCTGTGTCTTCTGTCCTGCTCCGTGTGCTGTGTAAGAAGCCAACTTCAATCACATGGTGAAACGTCACTGAGTTTGGAATCCTGAACCTGCTTTATAATGGTGATTAACTTGGCTTTATGGTTTTTATGGTTGAATAAAGCTGACATTGTGGAAAGACACAACATGTGTGTGTGCGCCTTCATAGCATGCTCATGACAAAAGTGTTAACCATAAAAGAAAAAAAAAAGTCACTCTACATTAAAATTTAGAAACCATAGACATTAAATAAAAGAAAAAAAGGCCAGTAGTAGGCGGAAAAAAATACTTGCAATATATATCTTATAAAAGTCTGGTATCCAAATCATGTAAAGAAATTCTAAAAATCAATTTAAAAAAAAAAGATATACAGCCAAAAAGAAAAATGAGCAAAATATTTGAGCAGGCATTTTAGACAAAGAGGTTATCCAAATGGGCAAAAAACTTATAAAAATGTGTCCAACTTCATTATAGTCACCATGGAAAGGCAAAATAAAACCACAATGAAATACTATTATGTAACGATCAGAATGGCTAAAATGGAAAAGGCTGACAATATCAAGTATTTGACTGGGATATGAACAAAAAAAGGGTTGGGACATTTATTCTCTTCACTCCCTTCTCTGCCTCACCATAGATATGAAAGTGTGCCCATTCCACACTCCGGATCCTGGTAGGCAGTCCCTCTACCATGGTGCCAGCAATTTCCAGGACTGATAACACCATTCCCTCACCCTGCCCCTGCAGGACTGAGGTGGTTAGGACATCCCTCTGTTGCTAAGTCCCTGCGTGTTTCATGAATACCCACACCTCCTTAAAATAGACCAGTCACTAAATTCTTTTAGATTAAAACATTTCCAGAATCCTCATTGCTATTCCTCTGTAGAGATTTTGGTTTCTACTCCATGCGAAATAGGGAGCTACTCTAGGGCCTTCAATAGATGAAGGTTGTGGTGTGACTTGCTTTCTAAAGGGATTATTTTTTCGGCTCTGTTGAGAACACTCTATGAGGGGATTAAGGGTAGAACCAGAGACCAGTGAACAGACCACTACTGTAATGCCTGTGAGACCCAATCGTGGCTCAGATCAGGACAGGGAACAGCAGATGTGGTGAGACGTGGTTGTTAGATTCTGGATATACTCTGAAGGCTTAGCCAAGCAGACTCCATTCCTAAATATATTTGGGAGAGAAGTAAGTCAGGGATGACTCTCTGGATTTTGACTTGTCCAATTTAAAGCACTTTGTTGCCATTGACTGAGTTTGGGAAAGCTGTGGATAGAGTAATCTGATGGGGGGTGAGGGAGATCAGTTCAATCTTTGAATATGTTAAATTTGAAATGTCTCCCACCCATCTGAGTGGAAATGTCAAACAGGGAGCTGAAAAGAGAGTTGGTTATGTTCTAAAGTTAAAAAGAAGGATCTGGACGAAAGACATAAATTGGGGGATATACAGAACCATGGGACTGTATTACATCACCAAGAGAGTGAGTAGATACCAGAACACAGGGCATGAGGTGGTGCTGTGGGCACTTCAATATCAAAAATTCTGGAAGAAGATGAAAAAAAAAAAAAACTCAGGAAGAAGAAAGGCCATCAGTTAAGGTTCTCTCTTCTGTACCTGCGCACCTTCTGGCAGGAAGGAGTGTCCCTCCCAGAGGGCCATTTCTTAGAGTTTCAAAGAGCGCAGTGAGGAGCATGCTTTTGATATGCAAACTAACCAGTCCGGAGCAATATCTCCTCTATCTGGAGCTTACAGGCCTTGAGGCACTACTCCTTTGCCTTCATCATCCCAAGGCCAGTTACCAGGCAGCCAGAAACCACCCCTCCCACTGATATTTTTAAGACCAGCCAATCCTAACCTGTCCGCCCTACCCTGCCTTGGCTTTCCTTTGGAAATTCCAATAAAGGGTCTTAGTCTCCGCTTTCCCCTCACTCCTGCTTTCTAACTCCTCACCAAAATCTTCCCCTGTGGCCAGCATGGCATGCGATGACCCCTTCCTGTAAGTATAAGAGACTTTGTTTTATTATGTTTCTCTTGTGACTCCTCTTGCGGTCATATCTGGCTGACCATCACAGAAAAGAACACGGAACAAAAAGTTCTAATAATTGTACATTGGCTTTATTTAGCAACATGGACATCATTGCTATCTTGAAAACAGCAATGTATTACATTTAATTAATATGTATTTAGCCAGTAGATATAACATTAATAAATGGATATTTAGATGAACTTTATTCTGTTTGTGGGTCTTTGATCACAAAACCTTAATTAAGGACTGTGAAAGCAAGAGTGTGGATCACAGTGATGGAGGTAAAGATTTTGACAGGCCGGGGAGATGGAACCAGTGTTTTATCAGCAGTTAATATGAGTAGTACTTTATATGAACTCTCTTCCAATGCTGTAAGGTATACACTATTTTCCCCAATTTATAGTGGAGAACCTGACTCAGAAGTGTTAAGATTAACAGCTACTAAAGTGCAGTGCTAAATTCAAATTCAATTCTGATCCCGAAGTCCAAGCTGTTATATTATCCTATGCTCTCCAACAGTGAAACAAAATAAAATGATTACAGAAGGCACACTTGAATTATCTGAGAATCAAATCTGGGTCCCTGTACTTCCCCCAAATACTATTTCCTGGTAACCTATGCTAAACAAAAAAACAAAAACAACAACAACAACAAAAATCCATAAAACATATTCCTACAAGGCTTGACAAGAAACATCTACTTAATTAGAAAGAAGATTTCAGGCAATTTAAGAACTATCTGCTAATTATACATGATCTTGAAAACAGTAATTCTGAAAAACAAAATTCAACTACCTCTAACATTCCAATTTCCAGTTATAACTGATTTTATACCTCTTTTGCCATTATACTGAAAATATTTAGAAAAGTTGAAGTAACAGAAACCCAGCTACCTAAAGACTTCAATCAGTATTATTGCTTAAAATTAACAGGCTATTTTTTTTAAAAAACTTTGTTAGTATTAATCTTTTCTAAACACATTTAGCCAATATATTCGGCTAACTATAAAATCTCTTTCCAAATGTGACAAGTCATTTCCAGTGAAAAAGGGTAAATCCTAATACTACCAACATTATTATTGTGGAAAAAGTTTAATATATTAGTCACTAGAATGATTTTCTAAATATATTTAGCAGGTTTGTTTGGCTACACATGAACTCTCTTTTCAAACCTGACAAGTTATTTCCACTGACCTGAATTGGCTATTTCCCTCAGAAAGCAGAATGGCATAAAGTTTCAATGCAGACTTTCCAAACAGAGAATAAGAATGTATCTAATACATATTCAGCTTTGAAATGGTCTATTCCTATCATAGAGTCCTCTGGACCACCGCCCCTCAAAAATCACAGGGCTCCTACTTCAGCAACAGACATTCTCTTGAGTTGGTTTAAAGCCATTAGGACACAGAGTTCAACTAAAAGCTGTGGGAATTCCATTGACGGTGGTGCACATGAAGGCCTATTATATGATCTTGTTTTTCCATATAACGAGCACCTTCTCACTGCCCTCTGCCATCCACAGAGCAGCACTGTAGAACATCCGGGAAGATGCTCATACCTGGTCCTGATGCTGTATACACCGCATCTGGGAGGAGGGCGAGGCAGCTGGGTCTGTACCACTGCTTTACTGGTGGTGTGAAGCAATGTGAATCACCCCTCTCTGTCTTAGGGTGAGTTTGTATCCTTCTCTCATGGTGTGCTACCTGTAAATCAACGCAGTCAAGTTGGGATTATGGCATTCTCTTATCAGAGCAGCCTGTCATCTGACAATAGCTGTTCTCCACTCTTCAAGCAGATCTGTCGGAGGGAAAGGAAGAGTGGAAATCTCCCTCAATACCAAACGGCTCTCACGAAAAGTACAGCTCAGTGGATGGAGAGGAAAGAATGAGTGCACTACATTTATGCATTAAGCAATGGAGATGAATCCATTATTAAAGAAGTCATTAAAATTTGACATTTTTCTGTGTCCAACATCCCAGGAAATACAGAGTAAAAGAAAGATCACCACCAATATATTCAAGAAAATTTTAGATAAAAAAGGTTATGTTTACTTAATGTGATATTATTTGTCTTATACTGAAATCTACACTACTTGAATGTTTTTCAAGAACAATAGCTTCTCCAACTTTGTCCCTTCTCTGTTACTGTACTTACTTTTTTTTTTTAAAGATTTTATTTATTTATTTATTTGACAGAGAGAGAGAGAGAGACAGCCAGCGAGAGAGGGAACACAAGCAGGGGGAGTGGGAGAGGAAGAAGCAGGCTCCCAGCGCAGCAGGGAGCCCAATGCGGGGCTCGATCCCAGAACGCCAGGATCCCGCCCTGAGCAGAAGGCAGACGCCCAATGACTATGCCACCCAGGCGCCCCTACTGTACTTACTTTTGACACAATACAATTAGCAGGTTTAAGTTCTCGTGTTCTATAAATGTAGCATATAAGCACAATCTTGATTTTTAAATCTTTCGAAGAGTCAAAAGGTTTTATGTGATACATTCATATTACCTTAAAAATCAGTACTTCAATAACATTAATCTTTCAGATAAGTATGTAAGGGACATGGCAACATTGCAAGCGTGAGGGAAAAAAGTGAGAAATTTGGGGGGAAAAAATCTAAAAATCATCAACGTCGTGATACAAACACTGCTACTCAAAATCCACACTTCTCTTTCTTAGAGAGTTCCAACATTGTTTCGAAGTTGCATGTGCTTTATTTCTCAGCCTCTCCTGCAGCTAGACATAGCCAAAAGAGTTCTAATAAGTGTAAGTGCAAATGTACTAGGGATTTCTGAGAAAGCTACTGGTTTTCTGTTAAGGCACCCACTTCCTGTCTCCTTATTTTTCCTTCCTGGACATCAGGCATGGTGCTGGAGAGGAAGCAGCTTGGTTGCAGCTATGAGTGGAGAAAAACAGAGGAGTCGGACACTTTGATAGCATAATGGAGCTTCATGTCACATCAGTCCCTAACTGCCCATTGGGGAGAAAAATAAACTCCAATTTGCTGAAGCCACTGCAGCTAGATTTTCATTACATAGAGCCAAATCCCACTTTAACGGATACTCTTAAAGTAGCTGGTGAGATCACCAGAAAGAAGAAAATTCTTTTATGGTGTGGCCATAGCCATAATAATAAAAAAAAAAGAATGTAAAAACTGAAAAACAGAAAACATGTCCTTAGCATCAAAGAACAGAAGTACAGAGGCATTAGGAGAAGGAAACAAAAAAGACAAGCAGAAAAGCAAATTTTTTTAAAAGTGCAAAGGCCACTGCAAACAGAAGTGGTAAGTAACGGTGGTAGGGAGAACAATGGGAAGTAGCCATAATTCTTATTTTATAGCCAAATTATTAAAATGAGGTTATGTCTAACCTGCTTTAATCAACACAATAAAAATATGAGATATAATACTTAAAAGTGCTAAATTGCAGGAGTCCAGGAAATTCACTTATGAAGACAACCTAATTTCTTTACAATATTGGATAACTGACAAGAGCATATACTTTGCTTGCAGAATTTACTTGTTCCCAGCACGTTGCTAGGAAAAAAGAAAATAAAATCAGTACTACATAATATACAGTCGATTTATGACACACGAATAGTTGTAATTCTTGAATAATTTATGGCATAGGACTACTTAATATATAATTAATCAAATGATGTTTAATAGGATGAAGCTGAATGTTAAATATGCATTCTGGTTGATATTTTGAATTATTTAATTACCTTTATAAGTGTTAAGTTTTAAATAGGCCAGAAATTAGTATGTAGTTAATAAATTCAGAAACCAAAATCAAAGAATCACTTTTCCTTGTGACTAGCAACTGAATCTAGTTATGCTAGTAGTCCACATGGGTGGGGCGTGTCAAACATTTATTCTTGTGGCAAAGAAATTATCCTGATATAAAATGGCTATACCATGTAAAATGGAAGAATATGAAACTGAAAATTTAAATATCAAAGAAGCAAGAAATGGGAAAATACGACCACTTCTAGAACTTAAAATAGTATCCCAGTAGGAACTCAGTAAGTAAAAATACACTTCATGGTCCAGATTAAGTCTTGAAGGAGTACATTAGAACATGTTGCTTCCTGAAAATGACATGTCTTGATTCAGATTCTCTAGATTGTCAGGTAGGAATATCTTAGAAATCAATTGGTTCAGCCTCAGAGTAGAACCACGATCGATCAGGTTTTAATGACCAGATACGGTCAAAGTGCCTTGAGCATTGATATGGAGTCCACTGTATGAATACGGCTAACTCACCACTTAACAATCCCCCAGATGGCAAATAACGTGGCAGAAGTGAATTTAAGACATTTACCCACCCTGGAGTGGTGGATAATAAATCCACAGCTCCAAGGGGAAGCAAGTAACCTTCAGGGAGAAGGCTTGTCAAGTATAAAATCTTTAATCATTGCAGATTACTACAGCTTGGCTTGTGGGCTCCAGCTCCACGATTTTATAGCTAAGGAAAAAGAAAAAAAACCTAACTGAAAGAGAACTGTATTGTGTTTATAAATAAACTATTATTAGAAAAAGTAAATTAAGGTTCTATATCTCTTACTATTTGATGGTATTTTTTCCCCAAAAATGTTAAACTGAAACTCTTCATCCATCTAGAAGGGATTGTATACATTTAAAATTTGTGTTGGACAGAGGTTTTCTTAAGAATGAGTACCCCGTACATTGGCCAATCACATTCTTGGAATCACCCCTAAACATTCCACTGAGTTTTATAATTGCAGTGAAAACCGTCCATGTGGCATCTGTAAGCACTTGGTGACAGATGAGAAGATGGGCCTCTATGCCATGTATTATATTTCCAGCTGCTTTAAATTTAAATTAGCATGCTTTCCTCCTTTCCCATCTTGATGCTATGATGACAAATTCAGGCTGTAAAGGCCTGGAATCAAACACAATTTTTGCATAGTCCCAGTGTTTAATTATTCATTAATCTAAATGAAGATATGAAAATATTTTCTTGTTTGCATATTTTTTCCTGTCACTTCTGAGACTTCTCATCCAACTCTCTCTCTCTCTCTCTCTCTCTCTCTCTCTCTAAATCCCAGGAGATCTCTCTCTTCTCTCTAGCTTCCAAACACTCAGAGTTGGTCAGGAGTCACTCCCAAGCTATTAACACGTGTAACGGTGAGAAGGGACAAGGTGCATAGACTTCTCCATAGACAGAATATTTATTTATTTGAAATGTGGTTTCTTAAAGTATTTACAAAATATGAACATAAATAACATTTTAAGAGAATCCATCAGCCATGAAAAAAAAATGTTGGATATAAAGATACAAATTATTTTAACACTAGGGGCAACAGATGGAAGACATCGTACAAATTTAGAAAGTCACTCCATGGCCACATGCTTACATCAATAATTATAAAAATTTGAGTCCACAGAAGTCTAAAAGTGTTCTTTTGATAAGCATAAAGTATTTCTTTTTAGTTATAAGCGATTTTTTCTTATTCCCAGTGAAGAAAACAAAACAGGAAGAAAAGCAGTGTCTTATCAGAAAAGTAAAAGTTTTCCCATTAATCTTTATGAGAGCCTGTCTTATACATCATTGGCCAGAACTAGTCTATGGCAATGCTAGCTGCAAAGAAAGCTAGGAAATAAGTTTATAAATCTTAACTGAGTACATGAAAACTGTCCCATAAAAAAATGAGTCACTATTATATACAACACCTTTAAGCATATAAAAGCTTACATCTTAGAATATTATAGAATTGTTTTCTTCAGATTTTCCTTACTATCTTAAAAACTGACACACGGAAGGGAATAACTACTTGGTGAACCAATTAATCAATTTTATAAAGAGACAGATACAGATCTAACAGTTATTCTCAGTATACGTAAGGTATCCATTTATGGGCAGAATGTGCCTAGAAATGTAATTCTTTAGTTAACTTTGCTTGAAGTTATAATCATATTCTAAATATTTCTTCAAATCTAAGAACTCGATGTCTTTTCTGTGTATAGTTCAAAATGACATACATTTTTATTCTGCCCACAATTATAATCACCAAAATACTGAACTTTAACCAGAATGGTACATAAATAAGAAAAAAAAAATGAGTGGGGAACAGAGGACAGTATGACTTCACATGCTGATGGTCTACTTGTGGCCGACTCTGTTTTCTCACAGTAGACATACTTGCTGGTGAGTTTGATGACTACACCGTACTGGGTTACAAAGAATTTCTATTGATATTTGCTTACAATTATAATTGGAAGTGACAAAGAAAATGCCATATACCGACACACACACACACACACACACACACACACACACACAAAGCAAGTGAACAGGACCCACTTCTAGAAAAGAATGCTACCAGACAGAAAACTGTTCCTTAAGATGCCCTAAATCAAAGAAAACAAGCATTTTTTTCCTCCAACCATCATTAAGCCAGTATTTAGCACTATGACATCTATTATAATCAGATGTTGATTCAAGTAGGAATTCCCTAATTAAATAATTTTGACTAAATCATCTGGCGCTAAGAGCCAGTTATTTGGCTAAACAACTAAAGCATTATAAAGGCTAATGTAAACTATACTCCTCTTTAATTACCAGCCTCAATGAAGTCAAGTTTTGATAACTAAACATGACCCAGATATACTTTACCCATGCTCCAACTCCCTGCTGCAAAACATCTGGTCTGATCCAAAACACCGTCTGTTCCACATGTGTAGGAACTTACCTTCTCAGTTTCCTGAGTGTCTCATTTTCAAATATCCTTGCTGTCCTTACAAACTCTAGACACATCCTCAAAATTTTTCTGATTTCAAATTGCAGCAATAGCATAAATCAGTTTAAAAAAATTATTATAAATTTATACATGTTGCCACAAAAAAAAAAAGCACTGAAAGTCTGGAAAAAATTCTGGTTCTTTACTCTAAATGCACATTCTATCTACATACTGTTTATACTTCTGTATTTATGGATGCAGTATTTGTACTAAGCTTTCCAAGCCACAAACCAGCTAACGTTACATTAAAATTGAAGCAACCGTGATGTAAAAGCATCATTTATGCATCAAAATAGTGGGGAGATGTGTTGAGGTACAAAGACAACAGAGCCTGAAACCTGGTTTTCCAAAACATTTAAGTGCAAATCTAAATTTACTCTAAGAAAATCTACCCTCAATTAAAAATGTTAACATTCTTCATAGAATGCCATTTATATACTGTAGTACAAGGTGGTATAAACAATGAATAACTCTTGGCAGTGGTAGACATAGTTATTTTGTAATGAGCAAAAGTTGTTTAAAGTGTGTTTAAAAATATTTAACTGCAAAATATTATACGAGAGTAGAAAGATGGAATAAAGGAAAAGAAAAGATTGTGTAACTTATTGGGAAGAGTAAGAGTATCATGTGTCTGAAAAATTTTGGTTTATAAAAGAATGTTACCATGTCTATGGGCACCCAAGGGCACATTAGCAAGTGGGATACTTTGCAATGAAAGTATCTCTTTCCAATTTTATAAAGAGTAATATTAATCTCTTAATCAGCAGTCTCCCGGTAACCTTCAAGGAGACCATGATCCTCGAATCACTGCACAGTTTTCCTACTGCACATAGGACAGACCAACTCATGTCAGGGGGAAAGCAAAGCACCCAGATAGAAAAAAAAAATGGACTTAATTAACTAAAGTGGTAATAGTTTAAGCTTAGGCTTAGAAAACTAGAAAATGTTCTGGAAAAGACTACACTTAAGTATGGAAAGCGATGTTCACCGCTCATGAAATCATACAACCTCAGAGAGTCAGTACCAGTCGGTCTAAATGACACCCATAGTAACAGGTATTGAAGTCCATATTTATGATAGGTTGGTGACATTTCGTGAAAAACTGAAAGGTTTTAAACATAAATATTTAACTGGAACTCTTAAAATTCAGACGAATGGCAACCGTTTGGCACTTCACAGA
The DNA here is from genome assembly GCF_024610735.1 of Ursus americanus. Classification (NCBI taxonomy): domain Eukaryota; kingdom Metazoa; phylum Chordata; class Mammalia; order Carnivora; family Ursidae; genus Ursus; species Ursus americanus. Next base: position 32,716,387 of record NC_142153.1, read on the forward strand.
CATATCTATTAAAACTCATTTGTAACCCATTCGCTAATAAGCAAGCATTATTTTATTTTTTCAAAGATTTTATTTATTTATTTGAGAGAGAGTGAAAGAAAGGTCAGAGGGAAAAGCAGACTCCCTCCTGAGCAGGGAGCCGGATGCCGGACTCAATCCCGGGACTCCAGGACCATGACCTTAGTGGAAGGCAGATCCTTAACCAACTGAGCCACCCAGGTGCCCAAAGCAAGCATTTAATACTTAATGTGCCACACACCATGCATATGGCGTTCATCTGAATAGTGGGGAGTTCATCTGAATATCACAGATTGACTTTTAGCACATAAATATCTTCGTTTTTAAGTTACCATTTTAATTTGGGGGCAGAAAGTCAAATTTATTTTGATCTGCAACAATCCTGGGGGGAGAAACCCCATAGTCGGCCCTGAGAGGGGCAGAACTGACAGTGAAGGCAAATCAGGCACGTCTGTTCTCCTTCCCACCCTACTGCAGACACTTTACAGAGGCGTCACAAAGCTAAAATCAAGTCTAAAAAAAAAAAACTTGGCATACGAAGGGAAAATTTTAGATATTTTCTACTGGAGGAAGCTTGAGGCAGTCAAGAATGCAGAAGAGCTTGCACGGTCAAGTAAGCATGACAGAGAAAGTTAACACTAATTTTAAATATTTTCATCTTTCATTCACTAAGGTAGGTGTCTCCGATATGCTACATTCCAGTAATCTAATTACCCTGTGCTCCTGCGGCCACGACACAAACTTGCGTTTTTCTAAAGTAAAACAGAATTTGTCTGCAAAAGGGCACACTCTGCTGCTACCAATGTTTAGGAGAAAAAAATAATTTGCACTACGATTTATGACATCATTATTCGCTTAATCTGTGTATCTGCAGCAGCTTCAAATTACTCAATTTTAAGTGTAATGGTCATGACTCATGAGTAATTTTGACCTTAGTAAAATTCTAATTTGCCGTGGAGGGCCACCAATTTTTTTTTTTTTTTAAAGCCCTAGGATTCAAAGAGAACAAACAATGATTCACTATCGTCCCCAAATTTAAATTTGGCTCTGAGGCAAAAGGATTAGTTTGTTTTTTAGGGAAGTCTTAAGTGTCATGACCCATAAGCAAACATGGATCTAAATAAGTATTCCATTTTTCAAAACATAAACTTGGAAGAGGACTTTAAGAAGGATAAAGTAACTAAATACATACAACAGATGCAAACAAAAGAAAGAATTAAAAATGTTCCATGTAGGCAATGATATTGTAGTAAAGTAAACCATGGTGGTTTAAAAGAGCCTCACATCTGGCATTTGATATTAACCGGCTACTTCCAAGGAACTCTGAGTGAGAGGACATAACAACCCCTTTTCCAGATTATAGGAATTCCACCCCTAAGATTCATGGCAGCTATGTGGTCACTCTGGATGAAAGACAATCAGGGCCATTTTCTTTAAGACTTCAGTCTGATTTAGTTTGTCAAATTTATCCCCAATTTCTTTTGGTGAGGGGGCATTGGAAGAAAAGACTCCATGAAACAGTGTGAAGAAAGAGAAGAAAATGCACCATTTTCCGGAGGAAAGGTTATAGGGTTCTTATCAACCCATCTGTTTTAGTAAGATAATTATTTGTGCCGTCAGGAAAAAAGGCATTAAACCTTTGAACACTAGTTGGCTGAGGAGGTGGTAAACCTTCAGCCTCCCCCACTTCCAGCCCGTTCATGTATGTGAGGGCACTCACTCATGTATGTGAGAAGCTTCCAGAACAACCACAGTGTCAAATGTGCTCTCTCCTTTTAGGAACTTTTCATCTGTTCCAAGCACTTCAAGTTGGAAGCAAAAGTATTATTGATTTCACGAACGTTTCCTCCGCATACAAAGGAATATTAAGTATACAATGTTATTTTAATCTTGTTTCTGACCAAAAATACAAGCACAGCACTTTTAACAGAAAAGATATATAGTATAAGAATAAAAATGACTGTGAAGAAAATTACATTAAAATTTAAATTTGAAAATATAATGAAACTTAAATATAAAGCTGCATTTTATATCATGACATAGAGTTCTAGTCCTCAAATAAAGATATGGAAAATCACTTTAGAAAAAGATGATAGCAGTATCTGCATATAGAATTGTATAGATAATCTACATGGGATATGTATGGATTTGTATAGATGATGTATTATCTAATTCTTTATTCATTTACAAATGGGCTGAAAATCTAGTGTCTGTCTAATCTTTTGGTCCAAATTGAGTCAGGAACACATTCTCAGTTTAGAAATATGGTTTGTGGGGCGCCTGGGTGGCATAGCGGTTAAGCGTCTGCCTTCGGCTCAGGGCGTGATCCCGGCGATCTGGGATCGAGCCCCACATCAGGCTCTTCTGCTATGAGCCTGCTTCTTCCTCTCCCGCTCCCCCTGCTTGTGTTCCCTCTCTCGCTGGCTGTCTCTATCTCTGTCAAATAAATAAATAAAAATCTTTAAAAAAAAAAAAAAAAAGAAATATGGTTTGTGATCAAAAGTTCCTAAAAGACTTCAACTAACATCTGTATTTGAATCCTAAGGAAGTGAACTTTCAACATGTTATTGAAGCAGTAATATATTGTTAGCTCTTGAAGAGCCAGGAACTGTACATACCACTCATTTTGAATTTCCTCTTCCTTGTCTGCTTGCACACCTCTGCCCACCCTCAACACCATCAAGTTTCTGCACCAAGAAATTCACAGTGTTTACTGACTGTCTGGCAAACCAGTAAATAGAACCATCAAATAAAATCAAGTACTATGAGCAAATCAGGGCACTTAAGTAAATCAGACTTACCCTAGAAGTAAAGTACCTATTCCATGATTCATCTCAATGACACACAGACAGGACAGATTTAGCTGGTTCCCACTCTGGAAGAGTGCCCCAAAGAAACAGAGCAATCACATTTTTCTAAACAAATTTACACTAGTTTACTTCTTGCATATAACATTCTACCATTATATTTTCTTTATATTTTATTTGTTGAAATGATATATTTAATATTTTAGGTGTTCTGGAATGGTTTCCCTGTAAATTTAAAATGTGTATTTTTATTTCTCTTATGCCAATTAATAATATAAAGACGGGAGAGGTTTACATACTGAAGTAGCAACATCAGTCTGCTTCTTTAATAGAGATTTAAACGTTAAAGTATTTAAGCTTTGGGGTGCCTGGGTGGCTCAGTCCATCAAGCGTCTGCCTTCGGCTCAAGTCATGATCCCGGGGTCCTGGGATGGAGACTTGCACTGGGGGCAGTGGGCTACCTGCTCGGTGGGGGCTCTGCTTCTCCCTCTCCCTCTGCCCCTCCCCAGGCTCATGCTCGCTCTCTCGCTCTCTCAAATAAATAAATAAAATCTTTTAAAAAATAAAGTATGTAAGATTTGAAGGATTCAGAATTAGTTCATATGAAATTATATGGCATTATAAAACTCCTTTGTGTACCAAAATCCTTTTCACCCAATGACTTAAGTGCAGGGCACTACAGGGGATGACCATCGTCCCCTGTTCTTTGACTTGGTCGTCTGTGGCCAGAGCTATCACACTCAAGGAAACACACAAACCCAGGCACACGGGACAGGTGGAAATGTATTCTAAGCCAATCTATATTCCCCAATTATCTCAAAATCAAATATCAATATTACCTCTCCTTTCCATATTTAAGAAATCAGGAAAATTGTCAGTAAGCTTATAATACCAATGTAATAAATTAGGTGGAAGGTGCTGGGGAATCACTCTGAAGACTATCGCAGTTACTTCAAATGCCTAGGACTGCATGCAGTACTTATTTATGTCTGAGATGTTTTTCTGATGATGAAACCTATCTATCTAACACAAATTTACAGAATTTGATAGCTCATTTCTGTCCCCCTCCTCTAGTCTTGCTGTCGGCAGGAATATTTGTAAGAAGATTTTAAAAAGAAGGACTTGCTGGGGGCGCCTGGCTGGCTCAGTTGGTGAAGCATGTGACTCTTGATCTCAGGGTGTTGAGTTCAAGCCCCACATTGGGCATGGAGGCTTCTTAAAAAAAAAAAAAAAGGAGGAATTGCTAGGACACTTTAGGGTTATTAGGCTCTCTCTTGCTCTTGCTTTCTTGCTCTTTAATTGCTAGTTGAACTACAAATCAGTGTATAAGCTATAGAGAATATACTATCATATTACTCTGATTTTTTTTATATTCTCTTTCAATGGATTGTTCAAAAATATTTAGCTAGACAAGAACGAATACATAAGCCATGGCTGGCAGTTTGAAGAGTGATTAAGGTGGGGGGAGAGAAGGGGTAGGGGGGTGGTGTACGTGTGTGTGTGTGTGAGAGAGAGTATGTGTGTGTATCTAAGCATGACCACTGTCTATCTACACTGCTTGCTCTGTTTGGAATGTGAGCCATAATAGAAAAAATGTCTGTTATTAATGTATTTTATAAATGTTTCCAGATAGTGCAGTGATGGGTGCTTACATAAGTCCGCAGTGGTCATCACCATCCATCAGAAATAATCAGGAGCATACAGTGGACTTCAAACACCGTATATGGGTGGCCCATGGAATGAGAAGAACAGTCACTAACAGACACCTCAAGGAAGGCTGCAGTTGAAAATGGCTTCAGGGAAGCTTGTGGCCAGCTTCTAGTTCTCTTTTTTAGATATTTCTGCACAATGATGCCAAATTAAGCTCCTTAAGACACCAATTTCAGCCTATCACTCAAGAATCTTCAGTGGCTCCTGTTGCTTTCCACCAAGATCCAAAGTTTGGTTGGTTTCTTACACCTTGGTTTCTTACACCTTCTACAAGATTCCCCTCTGTTTCCCTTATAGCTCTGGACTCTTCAGCCAAAGCGGTCTACTCCCTGCTCAGCTCCCCAAACCCCCTCTTGACCGCACTAACCTTACTGCTTCTGTGCTTTGCTTTCACACTTCAATACCCAAAATAGTCCCCCTCCTTTGTTTCTGTAATCAGCATCGACTTGTTTTGTGCAGCTGACCAAACACCAGTCCAGCCTTCCCATGCTTGTCCATGCAGCCGCCAGGGGCTTACCCAACAACTTCTCGTAAATCAGGAGACTTGCTTACTATAGCTCTGACAGTGTCTGCATTTATGGTGTAACCCATTTTTGGTATTTTAAATGAGTAAGCTTCTTGTTCTTCACAAAGGATCACATGCTTGTTACAGACAGGAATCACTCACTGTACAGTGTGCATCACTCACCACATTGTCATTTCCTGCTTGCAGTTGAAGCTGCTGTTGACAACTCATTGAAATGCTCCTTAAGTAGATTAAAATGGAAGAATTTGGAGTAAGAAATCCATAAATCTGATACTAACAGGCAAGCAGAGTTAACAGCATCCCCATGGTCTCCTTCCCGATTCCCTCAGTTTCCCCTCCAGGCGGTCACTGAAGTGATCAGGGGACTGGGGGATGCCTTTGGAAAAGAACCGCTCTATAATCCAATCCTGTACCCTTGCCCTGGGGACTGTGTTAACTTCAGCTCCCAGAATTCTTCAGGAAACCCAGTGCATATATATGCATTTTATATGTAGCCAACGTATAACCAACCCCTAGCAGGGCTGATCTCATATGTAAATTACTATTTCTTTAATGAAACTTCGAAGTATTCAAATTTAGAGGATAAATACTATAAATAGCCTTTCATTAGATAAGATCAGGATTAGAGGACCAAGTAATTTATGAAAATGAGCTTTTGGATTTCAGAACTGCACCACTCCCTCCTCACACCTGAAAGCCAATAGTTCACAGTCAGGACCAGGAAACAGTAAGAAGGTACCAGTGGAAGGTGTTTCAAGGCACCCATGTGATTGACTCTATGATAGATGCCCGGTAATAAGACAATGTCTTCCTTCTCCTACAGTTAAACTACAAACTCTGAAAAAGAGTAAATCCACTAGCCATAGGAACCACCTGAATAATTTACAGGAGGAAATTTCAGAAGAAACAAATACACAGACAAATCTATAATATTTACTGTAAATTTTAGAATTATGTTGTAAGTTAAATGAACTATCATCCCTTGTTTATTGTTTAAAGTTCTCTGCTACATCTGTTTTTTCTAATGTGAAAAATCAAGGAGACCTGAATTCATGATTTATACAGATCTGAGCTCACAAACGTGTCTTCTGTGACAACTGTGGGGCCAGGTAGCATCGACAGAACCCACATCTACCAGAAAGAAGGTAACTGGCACCAGATGAAGCTACGTATGACTGGGAGTCAGAGGATCTGTAATGCTTCTACCAACCACAGTTTGCTCTTTCCAAATCCAAATATTCACGAAAGGTCCTGAGCATAGGTAAGGCCATAATCTTTCACTGAAGTCACATTAGTGCTGCTTAGAAAAACTGTGTGATTGTCAGGAATTCTGGTTCGAGTTCTCGTTATGCAGTCATTCTTGCAATGCTACTATGGATTAGGCCATTTGCGATCACCCTTTCATCAGAGGGGCACCATATGGTAAGGCCGGGAAGAAAGTACAAGTTTATTTCAGAGTCGTCCAATTGTAGGGAACTGGGACTTAAATAAATGTAACTGGATAGGCCCTACGTGCAGAGCACCTCTTCTCTCTGCCTTTTTGCCCACAGCTACAACTTGCAGGAAGAAAAGACTATATATGGTCTTGGGTCTTTCAAAATCCAGAAGGCCCAAACCCATTATCACACTTTTCTAAACTATGTGCTGCAAAAGCTTTTTAAAAAAGAGAAATGAAAGAAAAAAGCTCTATCCTTGCTCCTGGCAAAGTCATTTGAGTCTTGGGTTTATTATCTTTAATGAAATACAGTAACATCCATCTCAGAAAGATGTCAGGAAAAACAAACATATAAGGCTCTCAGCACAGTGCTCAGGATGTTGCAGGGGAGACCGAATTATTATGCGAACACCTACTCCATATCCAGAGGTATAGATGGTCCCCAGGGAGTGATCTGAACTTGTAAAGACCCCTATAGCTGCCAAAGACACCAGTACCAGGGGCACAGGCAACCTACCTTCTTCTCCCACCAGCCTCTGAGTCCCAAAACATCCTAGAAAGAGCTATAAGACAGAACTCCTGGTTGGTCCCATGTTGATAAGGAGGTCAAGACCTCCATCTCAAGAGCCCCAGAACGGGAAGGCCAGAAAGGAATCTCACCAATCCACCACCCTCCACCTTATCAGATTAACTTAGACAGACAGGAATAGAGACCCAATGGCTCTAAAGCTGTGCCCTGATACCAGGAACTGCTTCCTACAAAGCAATTTTAATGATAATTGATTCTTTTTCTTTTTTTTGAAGATTTTATTCATTTATTTGAGAGAGAGTGAGAGAACAAGTGAGCATGAGCACAAGCCGGTGGAGGCAGAGGGAGCAGCAGACTCCCCACTGAGCAGGGAGCCCGATGCAGGGGCTTGATCCCAGGACCCCAAGATCATGATCTGAGCCAAAGGCAGACACTTAACTGACTGAGCCACCCAGGCGCCCTGACGATAATTGATTCTTGAATGAATGACTGCCAATCAGGTGTCCACAATTCAGAAGAAAGAATACAAATAAGTAGAAACCAAAATGAAGGAGGAATTGAGCTTTTTATGTCCCAAACCATAGATCCCCAGCATCATTCAGAGTTGGGTCAGAAATCTCTTATAAGGGAGGAGGCTTACAAAACACTTAATCATACACTCTAAGGCAATTCATAATCATAAAAACTGTAGACTTGCCATTAAAGAGTAGATACTTGGGAAAAGGGGACAAGCATCCAATTCTTCCATTATATAATCCTTTGTCCTCCTCAGAAAGGGGCTCTTAGGGAGTGAAACTCTGGGCCTCCAACATAAATTGATGCAGAGTGAGGTGAAGACGAGAGAGTTCATAGGTTTCCACGTTCACAGACATTTCATATTTCCCTACTATTGAACCTCCTTTCTAAAGATTGCAGCTAAAAAGTATGGACATTTACAGTACATGAGAGAAATGTCATGGGTACTGCGACATGAAGCACAGAGAAGGCTGCAAGTCAATGACTACATATTATAGTTGCATTTATGACCCAATTTAGTGGAATAAAATTTACCCCTCCATTTTCAATGCAGAGCAGCAGGATATGCAACTGTTAATTTTTCTTTCAGGATTGTAATAGTACTTGTCAAATGCTCAAATACTTTAAGGATATTACAACAGTTTAAGTCCTGTTGATCCTAGGCAATTATTTTTCTCTAATGGGATGTAAATTTGTAAAGCTTACTTTGCTTCTCCAAAGAGTTTTTAGACTAGTAAAATCTTAAGTGATTTATGGAATAACATTGTCATTATCCATCAATGATCCATAAAAAACAGTCTCTGCTCTTCTCTGCAATGCCCTAATCCTTCAAGTAGGACCAACATTATCCTATGATTACAGTATTGATGCCAAGGTTCATTTCTTCCACTCCCTAATCTTTCTGATGAATTAGTCAACAAATCTATGGGTTCTTCCTCTGTGACAGCTTTGGCTTCTGTTCCCATTGCGTCAACTCTGCTCTATTCATCACCTCCCTTCTAGAATATTGTTGTTGCTTCATCACTAGACCATGCCCCCAGCAAGTGTTTACAACGTCTAATCAATCCCAGAAATGATTTCAATACTTTTCTTATGACCTGTGTCTTCCAGGTGCTCAGAGCAGGAATCACCCTCCATAACCCACCTTAAAGTGGTTGCAGTGCAACCCTGTCCATCTCCAACAACTTATTCATAGTTAAGATTCTTCACTGTTACTCTATATAACACCTGGTCTTCTTATCTTCTCACCCCATCCACAACACAAAAGGGATTCCTGTGCTTGATATAGTCTAGTCATCTGCTGGAAATTCTCACCCAAGTTACAGCCCAAGTTCAGCCTCATGCCAAGGCACTCAGACCAACGAGGCCACATGGCTCACTCTCTTGCACAAACTTCAGGACACAGACAATGCTTTGCTACCATTCCCCTAATACCTCACAGCATTTTTGTGTTTAAGCCTTTATTTTTGTCTATCTGAGTTGTAAGCTCCTTGAAGACAGGAAAAATGGCTATGTCTTTTAAGATGCCCCATGCCTAACAGATTACCCTGCAAACTCAACAGTTACATAATGAAGATGCCAAAACCAATGAAATTAGTCATTGTTAACACACCGATCGGTGACTCTAAAACTGTCATTGTGCATGAGAATGACTTAGGATGTTAGCTAAAATGTATATTCCTAGACCCAAACCCAGAGATTTGGTTGGTCTCAGGTAAGGGTAATAAAATTAAAGACCTCTAGGGAATTCTAATGCAGTTAACACACATATGGTATTTTGAAAAACATTATCACTGATTAATCTGAAACAGTAAGTACAAATAAAACAAGTACCAAAGTATGCAGAATTATAAACAGTGGAGAAAGAAAATCTGGCATGTTGCAAACTAGTTGCCATTATTAGGAAGTTTTTTGTGATGGTAACCATAAACCATATGTACTTTTACTATATTAATTTAAAATAGCTATTCTCATTAAAGCAATTAGTGTTAAGATTAAACTAATCTTTTTTGCATTTAAACTGTAAAGTAGGGATATTTAAAGTTATTTATGTAAAACAGAAAATAAGTTGTATTTGCTCATTCAATATTTGATCTTTTAAATTATTCCCTTAATTGATATGAGATTATAAATCTTTAAGCTTTCTTTTGTTGACTTTGAACTTTAACACAGGCATGTGCAATGTGTAAGACATGCTCTCCCTGAATTCACTGCTCTAAAATATATAAGAATTTAAGTACTTCTATTCCCTGCTAGCCCACTTTTTGGAATAAAAGTATAGTACACGTAATTCTCCCTTTTATTTTTTTTATAATAACTTTTTTCTTTTAAAAATCAGAACGCCTCAATTCCAACCAATCAGAGTGAACTCTATGCAATCTCATGTTGGCAAATGATTGCATTAGCAATCTAGTGCTCTTTCTAGGTTTTGCAGGTTTTTTAGTTGGATGATAATTTCAAATATTTCCTCTTTTTCCCATCATGCCTACTTAATTTTAATTATATAATAGCCTGTACTATGCTTTCCTTACTTTTCTGATGTTCGATTGTTTGCACTAATAGGAAACATTTTGGGATCTTTTAGTAAGTCATATAACCATGAATAATTAGAAAGAGGAACCTAATAAGTGCAAACGTAAGTCAAGGAACAAGGAAATCTTGTTTGTATTAGTGATTTTACCTCCCATTTTTTGTATGGCTTTGGGGGTGTGGTGAAGGACTGTATGGCTAAGCTCAGTTTATCGTTTGTGAGCTGTTTTGTATTTTTTAAACATTATAAAAATACTTTCTAAGTGTAAATTACCAAAACTCTGCATTTGCCGAAGATTTTGTATATTTAGTGTCTTTTATTTACCTTCTGAAATCTCTTCTTGGGGTTTCTGTAGCTCACAGGAAATTAACAATCAGCTCCTCTCCAAGTTTTACCTCCTCATGAGTCACTTGTTTAGGCCACTAGGGAGAGACATGGAGTCTTTGGACCATGTCTCTTGGAAATCTAATGGCAAGGACATAGCAATTTCACCAAAGGCATTAATGACACTTGCCTGTCAAGCCTCCAGTCAACCAAAGAGGAACACTTTCGTGCAGAAATAATATACTGTCTATGGGCTGTGGAACTCAGAGACCTGAAGTGATGTTTCATCAAGTGAAAAAGAGTCCCTATTACCTACAGAATATGAACTCATATTCACCATACCGGATATAAAAGATGGCTAAATACGAAAAGCAAATAAAAATATATAAAGACTTTCACAGCAAAATAAAGATTTGATTACATCACCAATGAAGATGATTTTGAAGATGAAAAATAAATTGAACCTCCAACTGCACATCCATCCATAACACACATGAGCACATTCACTCAAAGCTGACCCAGCAGTGAGTGACTCTCATACAGGCTTTTGGCTTATCAGGAAAGACTTCTCATTCTACTTCCTTCTTCACACTTTCCTACTGTAAACTCCGGTAAGTTACCTCAGGCAATAACCTGCTCTCAAACAGGTTACGTGATCTCTTTCACCAGCCATCTCTCTCGGTGTTGCCTTACTAAGTCATACTTTTAATAATTTGACTTCACAGAGACAGGAAGTGAATAGATATCATGAAATCCAAGGCATTCAAATTACCAGAAGTGTTAGTGGGTCTAATGCTACATTTTTGTGGCATTTAAGCACAGGAAGACATTCTCATGATAATAGTTCTACCAATATTAAGTATTTGCGTTGAAAATAATTTTACAAATCACATAATGCACTCTGTTCTGCAATTTAACACTTTTTTTTCTCACAAGGTTTTTTTCCCTCGACCCCTACACAGTTACAAATATATATTGTATATATATATACATGTGTATACGTATGTATATATATATATATATATATATATATATATATATATATATGATTTGTCCCCCAAATTTAAAATTTAGAGGTAGCTTGGTTTTTATAAAATTAGTCTTCTCAGTCGTAAAACGTATTTCAAAATATAACTGTGCAGGCAATTCAATTTCTACACATTCGACGTATGTTAATCAAGTCACCTCCCAGTTGACAGTCACACACACTGGACACGGGTTGAAATAAAGCATTGCATTCTGTACCCAGTCAGGGGTACTGCAAGTCTTTGAAAGGAGGTGTCCCATAGTATGTCGAATATAAAACTTCTTCAGGAGTTCCCAAACTCTATTAAGCGTACTTTCCATCCTTATGTCAGTTCTGAACGTTTTAGGTACACATTTTGGAAGAGCAAGTCAGAAGCAGGCACAAATACAGTAACTCCTTTTTGAAAATCAGAACATATCTCAAAAATACCTTGGCAACATTTTCCATAAACATATGTTATTTAATAAACAAAACAAAACAATCCACCTTACTTTTCAGTATTTTACCAGATTTCAGAACTGCAGAGTTTATAAAGTTGAAAAGTCATGCCTGATTGAGATCTGCATGAGATCCTGCTGCAGCCCTACTTTGGCCAACTTCTCCAAGTGAATCTCAAGTCTTAAGCCCTCAAGCCGGTGACTAAATTCCTTTTACACTTTTCCTAAAATCGCCTAGTGCTCCGAGTAAGAGGAACGCTCCGGGAAAACAAACCTCGGTTGACTGGTCGTCCTAGCCCCTAAAGCAGTGTGGACTCCCACTGATCTGCTAAAGGAAAGAAAAGAGCACTCCCGACCGGGCAGAACCAGGGCTCTCCGGAGTCGCGCGCCCCGCGAGGGTTCAAGCCCGCTGGGCGCACCCGCGGGGACTGCTCTCAAGCAGGTTGTGATCTCTATCACCAGCCACCTCTGTGGCTGCTTCTATCTTACTTTCTCCTGACTTGCTTCCTACTCAGTAACAACTTTATGCAAAAAACAAGAAGAAAACTTTTCTCCCAGGAAGCGTGCGGCTAGCTCGGTTAACTTTGGATGCAACGTCCAGAAGGTGAAACAGCAACACACACTTTGCGCGGCACCTGGGTCCACAGGATCCCGAACACCGCAGCGCCCCCGCAGTCGCCCCCAGTCCAACCCCGGAGCGCGCGGCCGCGCACCTACCTGGGCCTCGTCCGCGTCGGGCTCCGCGTCAGAGAAGCCGAGTCCCGATTCGAAGGCGGCGGCGGCAGCGGGCGCGTCGCGCGTACCCGGGAGCAGCGCAGCGGCGAGCAGGGAACACGCCAGAGAGAAGAAGCCCAGCAAGTGCATGGTGGAAGGACCGGGAGCGCGGCGGCCGGTCCGCGGTGGGGGCGGGGTGGGCGCGTGGCGCCCCCGCGACGCTGCGCTCCCTCCGCAGAGAGCCGCCGGCGACCCCCGAGGGCGGCCGGAGGCGGCGGCAGCGGTCCGCGGCTCGACGCTCCCAACGCTGAGCGTCGCTGTCCTGGCCAGTGCCGGGGAGGGGCGCGGGGTCAGGTAAAAGCCTCACAGGAAACCGGACGTCCGAGCTCCCCGCATTCGGGGCCGGCGAGGTGAGGCGAGGGCGAGGGCGAGGGGGGACGGCTCTTCGGTTCGCCTTTCTGTTTTCGCTTTCTGGCAAGAGGGGGGCAAAGCCGACCCCTCGGCGCTGCTCGGCCCCTCCGACCCCTCTGAGCCCGCGGCCCCCTCCTCCCTCCCCTCCCCTTCTCCGGTGCAGCGAGCGGTGGCCGGGAGGAGGGCGGCGGGGCGCCGCGCGGCCAGGCCGGGGAGCTCGGCGGCGCGGGCGGCTCCGGAGCGCGGGGCGAGCGGCGGCGGCGGCGGGCGCAGAGGCAGGGCATGGCTGACGCGCCCTCTGCCTGCGCTTATGTGAGAGAAAGCGGCCGAGGGAGGGAGCGTGCCGAGCCCGGCCGCCCTCCCCTCACTTTCCCTCGGAAGCGCTCCTCGCGCTCCCTGCTGCCCTCGCCTCCGCCCAGGCGCCCCGCGTCCCCACCCCTCTTCCCTCCCCCTCCCGGGAGCGTGGCCTGAGGGGCAAGTTCAGCTGGGGCAGGCGGGCCGCGCGGGGCTGAGGGGAGCGCGACTAAGTCGGCGTACTGGGGAAGGCCAGCCGACCCTTTGTCCTCGGCAGCACGCCTCGCCCTCTGCGCCCCGTTCGAGGTTTGCAAACTGTCCCGAAGTTCCAGAAGGTCCGAGGGAAAGTCATCACAATGGCGGAGACCCCGCCGGGACCTTGGAGCCCGCCGCGGGCCCCTCTTTCCCTGCATCTGGGTAACTTAATGTGCAGGAAGAACTACGGGAGAGCTCAAGTGCAGTGCGGGCTATTGGGATGAATACTAATGATCCCCTTGGAATCCCGAACTTCTGGAGGGTGGGGATGAAGAGCCAGAATCTTCACGGAGAGGAAAGACACGCAGGGTCAGTTTCTGCGGGAAAGTTGGGTTTCAATGAGAAAGGGAGTGATAAAGAGACACGTGTGTTGTTCAGATTGTAGAAAGTGACATCTGCAGAAAAGTCACTGCATTTCCCCTTTGGAAAATCACGTTGTGGCGCGATTGCCCTGGCTGTCTCCCTCCTTGGGGCTCACTGCATGAGTTGCCTATGACCTAGCTTACAGGGTTTCAACGGTATACAGAACCTAGAAAGCCTGAGCTACTTTTAAATACACTGATCATGAAATCTTAGATGGAGATGTTGTTACCTGATTCAACTCTCTTCAAGTTCTGAAAGTCCCCCCACCCATTTTGTACTTGAAGGCTCAAATAGGACGGGGAGTCCTCTGTGCTTTTTGAAAATTAACATTGCAGAAAAGCATTTCCTTCCACGTATCCATTGCTTTTGACTTCTGGACTTTACACAATAAATCTAATCTAACTTCCACATGTGAGTTCTTCAAATATTTTGAAAACATCTGTCATGTTCTCCCTATGCTAGCTTTTCTCCCAGCTAAATATCCTTTTATGAAAATGACAGCTCCAAGTTCCCTCATCAACCTTAATCTAATTTTCCATGTTCTTCATATAGTATACTGCTCAGAACAAGGCTCAGTCCTGAAAGTGTTCTACAAGCATGTAGAAAGGGTCTTCCTTGTCCAGCCATTGTGCATTTGTTGATACAGCCTTGAATGGAGTTTATTTCCTGGCAACCAAATGAGTATTGACTCACACTACACTTAAAATCAACTAAATTCCTCAAGAATTTTTCATGTGTACTGCTGTTCAGCCACATGTACGTTACCCTGCATTTGTGAAGTTGGTTTACTGTGCCCAAGATTTGAGCTCTGTTATTTATCTTTATTATGTTCTGTTCACTCAGTGAGTCAGCCCAAGATCATAGCATGTTGAGATGTTTTTGGGATGCTGGCTCTCTGGGTCTGTTATGCTTCTTGCTGTCCTTCTACTCGTATTTCATCAGTTTGCCATATTTGTCTTCAGATACTGATAAAGCTGTGAAAAGGGAAGAGCTAAGGAAGAGCTAAGGCCAGACTAGTAGGATTGAAAGAGAAGCCGGAGCTTCTTTTAAACCATTCCCTATTATAGCGATTCTCAACTTTGCACTTAGAATACCAAAAGGAGATTTCAAAAACACATGCTTGAGTGCACCATCAGAGATTCTGGCTTAATTGGCCTTGGGTAAGATGTGTCCTTGGGACCCTAATAAGCAACCACATTGAGAATCTCAGGCATTTGCAAAAGTCCTAGGGCCTGGTATGGAGTGAAGACTGCAAATCAACAGAACCAAAATGTGTCAAAAATGTATAACATTAACTGATTTATTTTATTTGAAATACAGCTGTAAGCACATACAGGCTTTTTTTCCTCTCAAAAATGTTATCGTTTTACCACTTATTATTTTAAGTAAAGGAAATGCTGGCAGAAAGTGTACCTGAGAGGAAAAAAAAGATGGCAGTCTCAGAACACCATCCTGCATTCCTTGTTGGAGTGTCTTCACTGTAAAAAAGGAGAATTTATCTGCCACTTTGGCTGTTGTGCTTTCTTTGGAGAGCAGTTGTAAATTTATCTTAATTTTCTTAGGACTTTTTTTCTTTGACAAATTATTCAATTTTCTTTTTTCTTGTTCTTGGAAAAAAATGTATGAAATTTTTTCTAATAGTTTTTAATTTTATTATACTTAGTTGTACTCTAGATGATGTTGAGTTTAGAGCTGCGTTGAGGCTTTCTTGGTGACTTTGTACACAGTTGATTTTTGGAACCAATTCTGTATGTGCTTTTTCGTTTGGATATTAAGTTTGAGCTTATTGTAATATATAAGTCTCGAGCGAATTTTAAAATGAAATGTTCATGATTTTTTTTATTTTTATTTTTTAAAGATTTTTTTATTTGAGAGAGAGAGTGAATGAGAGAGAAGGAGCAGGGGGAGGGGCAGAGGGAGAGGAAGAGGGAGAAGCAGACTCCCCACTGAGCAGGGAGCCTGATGTGGGGGCTTGGCAGGATCCCAGGACTCCTGGATCATGACCTGAGCCCAAGGCAGATGCTTAACCTATTGAGCCACCCAGGCACCCCCATGATGTTTTTTTTTTTCAATCAAATTTTTCCTTTGCTGGTATATGCCCATTTTTGTAACATCTGATGTTTTTATTTGAAATTCTGCTTTTATCAGTATTAAAATCAGAGTCTTTGAGACTTGAGACCGTCTGTGAACATAACTTGTAGGAAACCATAAGGAAACCACTTATATCAAAGTGATTTAGTTATTCCTTCTAGGAAACTTTAGCCTAGGAAAGATAAGATTGCAAACTAGTAATTAAATCCACTGTTTGCTTCAGGAAATGCCCACAAATCAATATATTCAAGACAATAACTGCACTCTGGCAAACAGCCTTCTTATCAGTAACAGTTTACTCAAGACCCTCACCTACATGTGTCAACCAGTCCTAAACTGTGACATCACAACTTTGTCCAGTCCTACCCAACTCCCCACTTTGAAAGACCCACTTTAAACTACTTGAATCTAGACCCCAAAGTCCTACAATAATTCTACTTCTGACTTACCTCTTCTGAGACATTGCTAAAACTGTCACAGTGGTATTCTCTCTTACTGCAGTAAGTTCTATTAAGTGTGACTTTTGTTTATTGAAGGGTTATCCGGTGCTGTTTTGGGGAATTCAACCACATGGAAGTCCCACCAAGATCCTATTGAAAATCCCCTTTGTGCCAAAGCCCAAGTCCCTCAATTCAGAAATGGGAGCCACTGAGGCCTGCAGTGATGAGGTAAGTCTTGTGTTAGATCTCAGTTCCTGCTTCTCTTCATCAATCTATCAAAGGCTAAGTGTACTTTGTCCTGGAAGATTGCCTTTCAGGAATTCTTTGATTATTTGATCAGATTTGTAGACGTATATCCCTGGGAGAAAGCTGCCTCATTACTGGCAACATTGCTTTTTGTCACTACTCTTTTCATTTTCTTCTGTTGCTAACGGTTAGGCGGAAGTTCGTGTCTGAATTTAAGTCTTCCAAGACCTGTCAGGTCGGCCACTGGAAGCTGCCTAGCCATTAGTTTGGGTGCCCAGGACATAAGGTCAACAGATCACTGATTTGACTGACAATTGCCAGACTGTCATGCGTTCATCTCAGCCTCAACCCAAGTCTGTGTCTTCTGAAGGTGTTCTGCATGTATTTACACTATAGCTAATACATGTAAGTCACTTCCTAAATGGCATAATTTTACCAACAATAGCTTAACATCAATAGCCATTTGGGAAACCTTTCATTGGAACAAAATTATTCATTTGAGAAGTGGTTTAGAATGGAAAGGGAGTAAAACTGCAAATGTTCAATGACCTGTATTTTTTATTGGTATGCGAAAGCTTGCAAGAGAATTCAGATTCCACAGTTGCCTCTCTAAATATTCTGGTGAAGGAAACAACTGAAAAATGTGAAAGACTATCTCTTTTTTAGATCTGCTCAAATCACAACTTGAACCTTAAAGTTTTGTTCTTACTCTTCTTCTATCCTATGGCCCTCAATTATTCCCTGCCTCAAACACTACGATCAACTCTCCTCTCCTGCTGGCCAGCCAGCCACTCTGAAAGCTGAATTGTCTCTTAAAGTTAACCAGATCAGAACAAGCCCCTTATGGTGGAACTTAAGCCCTGATTGTGGTTTGAGCTGAGAGTGATTTTCAAAGGCTTTCCAAAGCTTGTGCAGGATAGGTGGAAATTTACAGAGCAATTTGCAGTGGTTGTAAGAACATTTAATTCAGCATTCCCAGATCTGTATCAGTTGATTTATGTGTTATTAGGAACCTCATATGTGATAAAATTCAATGGAAAAGGTACTATGAATATTTTGATTGTGGCTTAAAAGACCCTGAATCCCATAATAAAATCAGAAGAAATTAGAAAAACCATAAATATTAGACAAAAATTTTGGAGACCATTCCCATAAACAAACAAATAGATGAATATGTTGGAGACTTTGGGAATAGGCTCTTTAACCCCTTTGGAAAACATTTAGGTGTAGCTCTTGGAGCAGATATGACCACAGCTCTTTCTTCACTGAATGGTCTTAAGTCAGAAATAGGGGATTTAATATGCAAGCAAAAACTGGA
Source organism: Ursus americanus (assembly GCF_024610735.1). Classification (NCBI taxonomy): domain Eukaryota; kingdom Metazoa; phylum Chordata; class Mammalia; order Carnivora; family Ursidae; genus Ursus; species Ursus americanus. Next base: position 32,734,378 of record NC_142153.1, read on the forward strand.
TTGGAAAATGGTCCTGTTGCTAGACCTCTAAACACTTCCTGGGTGAAACTAAAGGGAAAAAAGGAAGTATGAAATCAATGAAGCTGCCCCAAAGGATAGTCAAGCACTCAATTTTTCATTTTCCCTTAAACTCCCAAAGATTCTTACCGAGGAATATTTTTTGTGACATAACACCTGTTTTAGAGTATGAAGATTTTTGGGGGGGACAAAAAAAACCACATGGGGATAATCTCTGTCAACTTGTCTGATTGGCATCATCAAAGCCTTCAATTGGAAATTTGCGAACATATAACAAGAAATTACTCCAGAAGGAAGACAAATTGATACTGTACTTTTATCAGCATTGCTGAGAAAATTTTATTAAGGTTGCTGAGGATGTCTCTGGTTGCATGTCTTGTCTGCAGCAGATTAATCTTGGTAAAACTATAAAGATGGAATGTAGAAGAACACAGATTTGGGGGTACCCTTGAATACTTATAAATGGGTTCATACAATTAAACCTTGTGATGGAGTTTGAATATCCTAGTTAATATTTGGTAATTTTCAAGGTGGAATGAAACTTTTGTTTGGTGGAGAGGTAGAGTTCTGATAATAGGAAAAAATTACTTGACCTTGTGTTTTCAATCTGGGGAATTCCAACCTATTTCTCCAGTAACAGAGGCACTCAGGGTATTGGGGTAGTTACTAGAGAACTTTGCAAAGCCTTGATGTTCCCTCAGAAATTTTATTGTTTGTATTACTCTCAATCCTCACAAAAAAACCGAGAAGGTGAGTGGTATTTTTAAACTCAAATAAGCACTCACTGACTCATACCATAAGAACACATCACAGGTCTCCTTTCAGGGTGCACATTTCTACCCCAGTTCTGGGCTCTGCTTTGCTTTGGGCAGATGTGACAAACTCCAAGAGACTCAGGCAATCTAATCAGTCTTAGTACTAACAGGGATGAGTTGCATTTCCTTCATCTTCTCCCAAGTGGCCTCTATATGACCTAAAAAACTCAGACTTTGTCAGCTGGAAAAGACACCATAAAAAATGCTGAGGACCCACAATGGATGGGAACTCTTCACTAATTTTTGACCACTAGAACAGCAGTTAAACTTGAGAAAGTGAATACTTAGATTCATGTGTCATAGTTAAAAAAAAAAAAAGAAAGAAAGAAAGTTTAACCGACTGACAACAGGATTGATTTTCCTTTAGAAAATTTTAAAATTAGGATTCTTAAGAATACTTTAGAAGCAGTTGGTGTTTGGGTGGAGAGAACTTCCACAACAGAGCTTTGTGCCAAAACGGCAAGATGGCGACCACAGGACATGGCCAGCATCCAGCAGAGACCTACAGAACTAGATTTAGATGCTTCAATCCAAATGCTTTTTTTCTTTTCCCTCCTAGCAATTTTCCTTCATGATTGTAGGCTTAAGGTGCTGGGTAGGTAACCAACGATTGTTATTTCTTAATCATGAAAAGTCAAGGTCTCTAACTTTAATATTGCTTTCTCTGTCCTTAGTCATTCTTTGCTGTAACTCAAAAACTGAGAGAAATGTGTGCATGATTTGTCCAAAAAAAACAATAGAGCTCTGTGTTTTGCACACATTTGCATTTGAATGCCAACTGGCTGGTGCCAGTCCTTTGTTATGAAATATTTGGTTTCCTCCATGACTGGCCAACCACAGATTGGCTTTTCTTGTGGAAGAGTACACAACAGGACAGGTAACCAAAATTCAAACTCCTTAGAAAGAAAGGTTTCTGCCTCCACTGAAACCACACTCAAGGACCATTTCTTAGAGATAACGTCTGTAAACAAGCTTTCATGGAGGAAAGCCTCAGAAAGGGAACAAGGAACAGATGGTTTGTATTTAAGATCTGTCTCACATTTACAGACCTTACAAAGAAGCCTTAGTATGGAGATACTCTTGATTGCCTATCAGACTTACCCTGACTGACCTTTGGTGAACCTCTCTTCACCACATGGGGTTTATGTGACTATTAAATTAGTTAATATATGTAAAAACTTAAAATAATACTTGACATTTAATACCCTGCATAAATTTTGGATAAAGAATGACTAATAATTATGAATTAATATTTATATGCTATTAATAGGTTGATATATTAATGTTTATTCCTTCCTTATATTTATTATATTTTTTTCTGTTATTCACCCTTATAATTAAATAATTGTTCAAGTGGATATAAAATTCTTGCACTGTCTTTTCTTGAGCATTTTAAAAATGTTATTTCATTGCATTCCTCCATCAAATACTGCTACCAAGAAATCTAAAAACAATAATAGTTTATAGCCATATAATGTCTATTATGTGTTTGGCTGTATTTTTATGGGTTTTAGATCTTGTAATGTATTTAGTACTCCCAACAATCTTATCACATGGGAATTATTCTGATCTGTATTGTATAGATGAGGAAACTGAGCTACGGAGAAGTTAAATATTCTGTTTAATGTTAGAGCTAGTGCTCATGTTTGACAGACCCTGGATTTAAAGCAGGTGCTTCCAGACCAGGAGATTAAGCACTGCCCCTACTTACTTCCTCCTTTCGAATATTGCAGTGATGCTTTTCCTTGTTAGATGATCTGCCATTTCTTGTTAGAAAATTTTAGAATGTTCCCTTTGTCTTTGCTGTTATTGAATTTTCCTGTAAATATCCATAGTGGCTTATTTATAAGTTCTTTGGCACACTTTGGGTTTTTTCTGTCTGAGTTCGCGTTTGTGTGTATGTGTGTGTTTGTGTGTGTAATTTCTGCAAAATAATGGGTCATATGTCTTCAAATAATTTATACAAGCTGTTTTCCCTTTATATTTTTCTAGAACATCTTGTATACAGATCTTGACATTTTACCTTTATTTTCATGTGTTAACTTTTATTGTTTCCCACACCATCTGTTCATCCTTTCCTAATGCATCCTAAAATTTTCCCCCGATTTTGAACTTGCCCCCATTGTTGATATCATCGATGATTCTTCTTTCTCCCTATGTATTTATACATACATAATTTGTCTGCCGTAATATACATGTTTCATAATTGACTTTTCTGACACTTTCCTGTGATTATTACAAGGATTATTGAAATTCAACCACTCACCAATTGTGACTGCAGATCCAACCCTCATACTTAAGAAAGAATACTGGAGGGGCGCCTGGCTGGCTCAGTCAGTAGAGCATGCAACTCTTGATCTCAGGGTTTTGAGTTTGAGCCCCATGTTGGGTGTAGAGATTACTTAAAAATAAAATCTTAAAAAAAAAGAATATTGGAAAGCCAGTTACTAAGTATGATGTTATTAGAGGGAAAAATCTTGATCACTTTTTTAAACTGTATTATTTTCAAACACGAGTGGTATGATCATTATAATTAAGAGATTGTGAGTTATCTCAACTGATTACAGCAATGGTAGTCATACTGTTGTTTTTAAATATCCATCTGCTTACAGAATTGATTCCAAAGTGCTTACTATAGGATGCAGTTTCTTTCACAATATTATGGCAGCCCTACCTTTCCAGCTTAATTCCCCGTTACTCTTCCATTATGTGTCCTATTTGCCAACCCTACTAGAGGGATTTTTGTTCCTCAGTCACACTAGATAAACTGTCTCACGATGCACATTTTCATACTATTCCCATAGGAGGAGCAATTCTTTCCAGTCTTGATGTTCATTGAAATATTTTTATTTTTATTTATTTCCTTATTGTCATGGTCATGGTCAAACATTCCTTTTTAATCCATCAGAATGAATTCTTTCCTTCCTCATGCTTCATTGTTTTTGTGTATTTCATGATCTAAATGTATGTTTTATCTCATCATATGCTTACTTACTAAAGGTGTTTTCTCAGTGATGAGCATGGTGCCTGGCATCTTATACTTAGTTTATGGTTGAACAGTGAGGGAATCTCCTGTTTCTTGGATTGACCAAAGCACAGATGTTTCTTCTTCTCCTGCTCATTCTCCTTCTTTCCTTCTCCTTCTCTTCCTCCTTCCCATTCTTCCTTTCCAAACTTCTCCAAATCACAGTCTGATAAAAATCACATTTGCCACTGCCTCAGCCCCCATGTTTAACACTAACCAGCTTCTGGGACTGGATCTCACTCATCAGTGTCTTTATTGTAGCATCTAGCACAAGAGCTTATTGAATTTAATTAAAAGTGAGCAAGGAATTTGAGGCAAAAACTTATTTATTAATTTATTATTTTTATTATAACTGATTTTAAAAGATATAACTGACATACAGTAAACTGCACATACCTAAAATATGCAATTTGATAAATTTTAACATATGTACACATCCATGAAATAATCACCACAATCAAGATTGTGACTATATCTATCACTCTCAAAGGTTTTCTCAAGTCACCCGCTTCTGCTCCCCCATGGCCAGGCAGCCAATGAACTGTTTCCTGTCATACAGATAAATTAACATTTTCTATAATTTTGTATAACTGAAACCATATAGTATATACTCTTTTGTATGTATCTCTGTTATCCAGCATCATTATTTTTAAATTCATCCATGTCATCAACTACATGACAAGTTCATTCCTTCTTATTGCTGATTCGTATTCCATTGTATGGATACCCCATAATTTGTTAATCTATTCATCTCTTTTTTTTTTAAGATTTTATTTATTTATTTGACAGAGAGAGACAGCCAGCGGGAGTGGGAACACAAGCAGGGGGAGTGGGAGAGGAAGAAGCAGGCCTCCCAGCGGGGGAGCCTGATGTGGGGCTCGATCCCAGGACCCCGGGATCACGCCCTGAGCTGAAGGCAGACGCTTAATGACTGAGCCACCTAGGCACCCCATCTATTCATCTCTTGATGAGTATTTACATTGTTCCAGTTTTTGGCTATTACAAACAAAGTTTATATGTACATTCTTATAAAGAATTTTATGTGACAAAAGGACAAAAGCTTTCATGAGATGATCATAATGTTTTTTTGTTTTTAGCTGCTTAATATGGTGAGTTACACTGATTGATTTTCAAATATTAAACCAACTTTTTTTTTTTTGCTGCAATAATTCCAAGAGTGTGCATAGAGTTGGGGTTTATTTATTTATTTTCTATTAAATTTTAAATTTTAATGCTAGTATAGTTAATATAGAATGTTATGTTAGTTTCAGGTGTACAGTATATATGTGGAATTTAAGAAACAAAACAAATGAGCAAAGATATTATTTCTTTTTTAAATGTTTGATAGAATTCACAATTGAAGCTATCTGGACCTTGAGTGTTCTTTGTGGTAAGATTTTTAACTGTGAATTCAATTTCTTCAATTGATATACATCTACTTAGATTATTGACATATTCTTGGATGAGCTTTGGTTGTTTAACCTTTTGAGGATTTCTTCCATTTTACTTAAGTTGTCACATTCACTGGCATAAAATGTTTCACATTTCTTTTTTCTTTTGAGTATGTGTAGAGTCTGTCATGATATTACTTCTCCTGTTCCTGATATTAGTGGTTTATGTCTTCCCTCTCCCTCTGTCTCCTTCTCTTTCCTGATCAATCTGGCTAGAGGCTAATAAATTTCATTGATTTTCTCTGAGCACCAATTTTTTATTTCGTTATTTCTCTCAATTTTTGTTTTCCATTTCATTGATTCTACTCTTCATTATTTTCTTATGTTTAGATTAGGATTAATGCATTTTTTAAAAGTTCCTAAAATGAACAAGATCATTGATTTGAGGCATTCTGTCTTTTATGATATAGTTCTAGTGTTATAAACTTCTAAGTGCTTCTGTAGCAGCATACCACAAATTTTGATACGTGTCCTTTTATTTTCATTCAAGGAAAAGCATTTTCTAGTTTGCCTTTCAATTTTCTTTGACTCATAGGTTATTTATAATTGTGTCGGGTAAGTTCCAAATACTTGCAGGTCTCCCAGAGATTTTTCCGTTATCCCTCATTTATATTGTGATCAGAGGACGTAGTTTATATAGCTTGAATCTCTTAGAATTTATTAAGCCTGGTTTCCTTGTTTCGAATATGATCTACCTTGCCAAATGTTCCATGTGCACTTGAAAAGAATGCATATTCTTCTGTTGGCAGGGTTGGAATTTTCTATAAATGTCAATTAGGTCAGGCCGACTGATAGTGTTCTTCTGTTCTCCTGTGTCCCTTGGGTTTGTCCATCTCTCTTACACTTGTATCAGTTTTCGTTCCAGTATCTTTATTTTTTTATTTTTTATTTATTTTTCTATTATGTTAGTCACCATACAGTACATCATTAGTTTTTGATGCAGTGCTCCATGAGTCATTGTTTGCGTATAACACCCAGTGCTCCACGCAAAACGTACCCTCCTTAATACCCGTCATCCAGTTACCCCATCCCCCTACCCCCTCCCCTCTGAAACCCTCAGTTTGATATCTTTAATCTCAGTTATGTGTGCCATATAATATATTATTCCCAAAATAAGACTCTTTTGAGAGTAAAACTGGTTCTAATAGCAATGGCACTGTAACAATGGATATAAACCCAGATTTTCCTAGGAATACTGGTACATATATCAATCTACTTAAAAAATGGCATATATATATATATATATATATATATATATATATGTGTGTTTTCTTACATAATATGAGTCTGTAGGTGAGAAATAGAAACAGTCCAAATGCTGTAATTTTTATTCCAATTCAGAGAATTCCTGTCTTTATTAAAAATTTCAGCGCTCTCTACTTTTTTTGTTATAGTCTTACTGCCCGTAGCAGGAAGGGAGGTGGTTATAGTTGCTTTACATTTGCTATTCCTCTGCATCCTTCTTGCTAGCTGTGGTTTTAATACTTTGAAGTACAGGGAAGGGAAGGAAGAAAGTAGAGGGATGAGGAGATAGAAGGAGGAAAATTATTTCTTAACTTACTGTCCTGATGGTCTACTTTCAGTGTTCTCTGAGCTTGGAGAATGTTAAGAGCTAACTTTCTTTGGCTATCGTGGATCTTTTTGTCATTTTTTAGGGGTACCTATATACATGGCAATTTTTTATTGAAGTGTAATTGACATACAATATTCTGGCTCAAGGGTGCATCATAGTGATTGAATATTTTTATGCATTCTGAAATGGTCCCCAAAATAAGTGTAGTTACCATCTGTCACCATACGAAGACATTACAATATTATTGACTATATTCCCTCTGCTGTACATTATAAAAAGCGAACCTTTTTGGCTATTGTGGTTCTTTTGAAAGACCTTGTATCAGTAGGAGTATTATACCTACAGTTTCTTGAACTGCATGGATTCATTACTTTCCAGCTGATGGCTTATGACTTTTCAGCCAGATCACAAAATGCCATATTGGGCTTCATGTAACTCTAAGTTATATGCTTACTACAGTGCTGAAAAGGGAATGGGACAGTTTATGAGCAAATAAGAGGGTACAGGGTATGATTATGATAGTTCAGTCAAGAGAGGACCATAAGTTTAACTAGCAGTAGAAGCAGAAATAGGTGGATCAATTCAAAAGGGTTTTATTAATTTTAAAGAGTCTGTTTTATTAAGCAGTGGGTAAACAAAAGGAAAGTTTTAGGGCTAAATCTCAGGTTTTGGCTTTCGCCATTGGGTTGATGATGGTATTTTTCAGCAAGATATTAAATGCTGAATAGGACCCGGTATAAGAAGTTTGAGGAGTGGCCTACAAATTAGAAAGGAAGCTAGGAGACTGGATTGGCTAGTCAAGAAAGGAGAGTATATTGAAATAGAGGTATCCACTAACAGTGTCAAATCCTGCCAAGAAAGTAAATAAGATGAGCTCTGAGGAGCACTTAGTGACCTCATTAAAACATTTTGGTGTAGTGTTGGAAGCATAAGTCATATTTCAGTAGGCTGAGAAGAGAAGGGGAAACAAAGAAATAGAGAGTACAGAAAATGCTTTTGTGGATAGGAAGGAGAAGAGAGAGTTCAGGGGTCACTACATGGAGATGTGTATAGGAGGAAAGTAAGATGGAATTGCAGAATGGGGGGGACCAGATGAGAGTTAGCTGAAACTGAAAACACACTTGAGATGAAATGTGAATTTGGTTATTAACTTGGTTGCAGTGACCACCCACTGACAGGCTTTAAACAGAGTTGCTTGACGCCATGAGAAGAGTGTTGGGGAAAATGAATTTTTATCATTATTCAGCTAGAATAAAGGTGTATTGAGAGGGAGAAAATGAGATTGAAGGTAGAGAAACTGGATAAAAAAATTCTTCCAACAATGTAGATGACAGATGGTAAGGAACTAGATTATATAAGTTTGAACTGAACAACGTGCCAATGACTATAAGGGTAAGTAAAGGTTCTTTTATTTGCTGAACATCTACTGTGTGAAGGGCAGGAAAGTAAAGTTTTTACAAATATCATCTCATTTTATCCTAGCAATCCAGTGAGGAAACCAGATGAGAAACATTAATTTGCTTGAGTTTATACTGTTCTTCAAAATTCATATGACTATCTTCAAAATATTTCTCATTATTCTAACCATCTCATTATATGGTGTACAGTGAGGACAAAAGAACCAGATGAAAAAATAGGGAAGAAAGGAAAAGAAGTTCGGTTTTGGATCTGTTGAAAATTGAGGATAAGCTCGTATAGCTGTACTTTGGATTCCTGCCTATTTGTTTGTTGCAACCATAAACTGAGGTATTAGAAATGAAACTCGTTAATCTTTTAATGGCATTTTTTGAATCCAGTCCAAAGATTTTATTACCCAAAGTGAATGATAGAAATTTTTTCTTTCTCTCTGTCCTTCCTCTTTCATCCCTCCTTCCTTCTGCACATCTCCCCCACTCCCTTGCTTCCTACCTTTCCCCTTTCCTCTCCTGTATGACTCACCGTCTCTTCCATATCTGTACATATGACCATTCACTTGGGCAGACATCCACCTATCCACCCATTATCTATTTCCTCACTTTTTTCCGACAGAATTTATGTCACTTTATAATATATAAACAAGATAAATTAAAGTCAGTTGATAAGAAAATAAGCTCAGGGCAGTAATATGAAGAATTACTAAGCAGGTGGGAATAAAGGGTATATGGAATAAATGTCACATAGAACTGAGCAAATTACTTTTTCAATGATCATTATTTGTAGCCAATCAAGTCGTTATTTGTGTTGAAATACAATCTTAAGTTCAGGTCAGGATACACTTACCTATCCATTCTTTGAAGCAGTTTATTTTTAAGGTTTTAGTTGTAAAGAAAACAATAAGGTATTTAGAGCAATTTCCTTATAACAAAATGGCATGCATACAGATATATACGTATTTCAAATTAGAATGGTTTCACCCATTCTTAGTATGTTTTAAGATACAGATAAGCTGCTAAAGAAATAACAGGAAATGGCTCTTTTCTGAAAGAACACCACAAAAAAGCTATAGATATTATCACTTGCTATTTCTGTTGCATGGGCCTTTGGAGTTGACAGCATAGATGAATAATTATAGTTTCTCATATGTTTTCATCTGTCACCTATTGTTTACCAAAATAATATTTATTTTGAGGGAAATTCACAGACTTATGTTTAAAAATGATGGTCATATCTAAGAAGGCACTACTAATTCTGAATGTTTATAAACTACTTTAAACAAAAGTCAAGCTGTTAAAAATTCCGTTAAAATTATTGATTGGCAGAAAAATGTAGAATGAATTTTATAATTTTGAATTAATTTTTTTAGCTAATACCTTCTCACTCCTTTTCTCTATATAATATGAGCTCCTAAATTTGTTTATTTTTAATATTAAAAAATTAAATTTGTTTTTTGTTTGAGTACAGTTGACAGACAATGTTACATTAGTTTCAGGTGTACAACCTAGTGATTCAGCTTCTCTATACATGATGCTGTGCTCACCACAAGTGTAGCAAATTATCTGTCACCATACAATGCTATTACAGTATCCTTGACTGTATTCTTTATGCTTTTATGTGTCTGTTGTTAATCTGTATGTCTTCTTTGGAAAAAATATCTATTCAGGTCCTCTGCCCATTTTGAGTCAGATTGGTGGTTGTTGTTGTTTTTGATGGTGATGATGTTGAGTTATAGAAGTTCTTTATATATTTTGGATATTAACCCCTATTAGATATGTTATTTTCAAATATCTTCTGCCATTCAGTAGATTGCCTTTTTGTTTTGATGTTGGTTTCCTTCACTTGCAAAGGCTTTTTATTTTGGTGGAGTCCCAATACTCTATTTTTACTTTTGTTTCCCTTGCCTTAGGAGACATACCGAGAAAAATGTTGCTATGACTAAAGTCAGAGAAATTATTGCCTAGGTTCTCTTCTAGGAGTTTCGTGGTTTCAGGTCTCACGTTTAGGTTTTTAATTCATTTTGAGATTTTTTTGTGTGTATGGTGTTAGAAAGTGGTCCAGTTTCATTCCTTTACATGTAGCCATCCACTTTTCCTAGAACAATTTTTTGAAGAGACTGTTTTTTCCCCATTGTATATTTTTGCCTCCTTTGGCATAGAGTAATTGACCGTATAAGCATGGGTTTATTTCTGGGCTCTCTATTCTGTTTTATTGAACTCTGTGTCTGTTTTTGTGTCCATACCTACTGTTTTGATTACTACAGCTTTGTAGTATATCTCGAAATCTGGAATGTGCTATCTCCAGCTTTGTTTTTCTTTCTCAAGACTGCTTTGGCTATTTGAGGCCTTTTGTGCTTCCGTACAAATTTTAGTATTATTTGTTCTGGTTCTGTGAAAAATGCTAATGGTATTTTGATAGGATTTCATTGAATCTGTAGACTGCTCTTGGTAGTATGAACATTTTAACAATATTAATTCTTCTAACCCGTGAGCATAGTATATCTTTCCATTTGTTTGCATCATCTTCAGTTTCTTTCATCAGTGTTTTTCAGTTTTCAGAGTGCAGGTCTTTTACCTCCTTGGTTAAGTTTATTCTTAGATATTTTATTCTTTTTGTGTAATTGGAAATGGAATTGTTTTCTTAATTTCTCTTTCTGCCTCTTTGTTATTAGTGTCTAGAAACACTACCAATGTATGTTTATTAATTTTGTATCCTGCAGTTTACTGAAATCATTTATCAGTTCTAATATTTTTTTTTTGTACTCTAAGGTTCTCCATACATACTATCATTTCATCTGCAAATAGTGACAGTTTAGCTTCTTCTTTACCAATATGGATGCCTCTAATTTCTTTGTCTTGTCTGAATGCTGTGGCTAGGACTTCCAGGACTGTGTTGAATAAAAGTGGCAAGAGTGGACATCCTTGTCTTGTCTTTCATCTTAAAGAAAAAGCTCTCAGTTTTTCACCATTGAGTATGATGTAGCTGTGCATTTTTCATATGACCTTTCCTGTGGTGAGATACATTTCCTCTAAACCCATTTTGTTGAGAGTTTTTTCATGAATAGATGTTAATTTTTTTTCAAATGCTTTTTCTGCATCTATTGGGATGATGATATGATTTTTATCCTTCGTGTGTATCATGTTGATTGATATGCAAATAGTGAGCCATCCTCCCATATCCAGAATAAATGACATTTGATCATGGCGAATGATCCTTTCAATGAATAGTTGAATTCACTTTGCTAATATTTTGTGAGGATTTTTGCATCTGTTCATCAGAGATATTTGCTTGTGGTTTTCTTTTTCTTTTCTTTCCTTTTTTTTTTTTTTTTTGTGGTGTCTTTGTCTGTTTTGGCATCCGAGTAATTTTGGCCTCATATAATGAACTTGGAAGCTTTCCTTTCTTTCTTATTTATTTTTTGTAATAGTTTTAGGAGACCAGGTATTAAGTCTTCTTTAAATATCTGGTAGAATTCACCTGTGAAGTCATATGGTTCTGGACTTCTATTTTTGGATTACTGATTCAATTTATGTTATTAGTCTGTTCAGATTTTCTATTTCTTCCTTTTTCAGTTTTGAAAGATTGTGTGTTTCTAAGAATTTATCTATTTCTTCTACTTTGTCCAATTTGTGAGCATATAATTTTTGTAATATTCTCTTATAATCCTTTATATTTCCGTGGTGTCTATTGTTATTTCTCTTTTGTTTCTGATTTTCTTTATTTGGGTTCTTTCTCTCTTTCTTGGTGAGTGTGGATAAGGGTTTATCAATTTTTTCGTGTTTTCAAAGAACCAGCGCTTGTTTTCATTGACTTTTCTCTACCGGTTTTTTTTTCTACTGTTTTTTTCTAGTCTCTGTCATTTATTTCTGCCCTGATTTTTATTCTTTCTTTCTTTCTACTCACCTTGGGTTTTGTTTGTTGTTTTTCTGATTTCTTTAGGTGAGAAGTTGGATTGTTTCCTCAAGCTTTTTCTCATTTTTTGAGGTAGGCATGTATTGCTATATGCTTCGAACTTCTTAGAACTGCTTTTGCTGTTTTCCAAAGAGTTTGGACCACTGTGTTTTCATTTTCATTGCCTCCATGTATTTTTTTATTTCTTCTTTTATTTCTTCATTGACCCATTGGTTGTTTAGTATCATGTTGTTTAGTCTCCACATGATTGTGTTTATTTTTTTCTTGATTAATTTCTAGTTTAATACTGTTGTAGCCAGAAAAGATGCATGATATGATTTCAGTCTTTTATTGAGACTCATTGGGATGCCTGGGTGGCTCAGTTGGTTAAGTGTCTGCTTTCAGCTCCAGTCATGGAGTCCACGTTGGACTCCTTGCTCAGCAGGAAGACTGTTTCTCCCTCTGCCTGCTGCTCCCTCTGCTTGTGCGCTCACTCACTCTCCCTCTCTCTCTCTGACAAATAAACAAAATCTTATAAAAATGATTTATTGAGACTTGTTTTGTGATATTACATAAGATCTATTCTGCAGAATGTTTCATGTGCACATTAAAAGAATGTGTATTTTGTTATTTAGGGATGCAATGTTCTGTATATATCGTTATTATCCATCTGGTCTAATGTGTCATTCAAAGACATTGTTTCCTTAATGATTTTATGCTTGTGTGATCTAGCCACTGACGTAGGTGGAGTGTCAAGTTTCCCTACTATTATTGTATTGCCGTTGGTTTCTCTTGTTTTGTGTACTGATATTTGCTGTATGTATTCAGGTGCTGCAATGATGGGTGCATAAATATTTACAATTGTTATATCCTCTATTGGATTGATCCTTTTATGATTATGTAATGCCCTTTTTCATCTCTTGTTACAGTCTTTGTTTGAAAGTCTGTTTTGTCTGATAAAAGTATTGCTACCCCAGCTTTTTTTCCTTTTTTTGCTTCCATTTTCATGGTTAATATTTTTCCATCCCTTCACTTTCAGTCTGTATTTGTCTTTATATCTGAGATGAGTCTCCTGCAGGCGACATGTAGATGTGTCTTGTTTTTTTAATCCATTCCCTATGTCTTTTATTTGGATTATTTAGGCCATTTACATTTAAAGTAATTATTGGTAGGGATATACTTTTTGCCATTTTGTTCATTATTTCTGCTTGTCTTTCTAGTTCTTCCATGTTCTTTTTTTTGTCTTTTGCTCTCTTTGCAATTGATGAGTTTCTGGTCTAATGTTTGGCTTTCCTTTATTTTTTTGTGTATCTATAAGAGATTTTGGGTTTGTAGTTATCATGAGGTTCATATATAACATCCTAAGAATACAGCTGTCTATATTAAGTTGATGGTCATTTAAGTTCAAACACATTTAAAAAAAAACTTTTTTCATTTCTTTTTACTCCCTCCTCAACATTTTATGTATATGCTGTCATATTTTCCATCTTTTATTCATAATTTTCATACATCTAATTATACCTATTCTTTTCCACTTAAAGAAGTCCCATTAACATTTCTTGTAAGGCTGGTTTAGTGATGATAAACTCCTTGACCACTAAAGCTCTCATATGCATAGGCCAGTGTGGTCCCTGGGCTCTATGTGCAGTGGGTGCCCTGGCAGGACAGCTAAAGTGGGTGCAGGCTGAGGTGTCCTGACACTTTACTCAGAGAAGGCACCTGTGGGATAGCTGAAGCTGAAGTGGGTGTAAGCCAGAGGATCCTGTGGCTATCTGTGCAGTGGGTGCCCTGTCAGAAGAACTAAAACTGAAGCTGATGCAGGCAGGAGTTTTCTGGGCTTCTGCATGCTGAATGCACCCTGGCAGGAGAGCTGAAGCTGAAATAGGTGCAAGCTGGGGTGTCCTGGGGCAATCAGTGGAAGGTGTGACCTGATGGGGTGTCTGGAGTTGAGGTGGTATGCCAACCAGAAGGTCCCTGGGCTCTCTGCAGAGGGTGCCTTGACAGGATAACTGAAACTAAAGGGATGCAAGACAGACAAACCTGGGGCTCTGTGCACAGAGGATACCCTGATGGGGTGGCTGGAGCTAAGGCAGGGTACAGACTGGGGTGTCCTGGGGTACTTTGCACAAGGAGCACACTGGCAAGACAACTAAAGCTAAAATGGATGTAGCCCTGTGTAAGTTCTGGACTCTGCACAAAATGTGCCCTGATAGGACAACTGAAGCTAAAGTGGTTGCAGGCTAGGGATTTCCAGGGCTCTTCACATTGAGGGTGACCTGGTGGGACAGCTAAAGCTGAATTGGGTGCAAGCCAGGGTGTCCCAGGGCACTTAGTGCAGGGGATATCCTGTCAGAGTACTAGATTTGAAGCTGACAGCCAGGATGATTTGTTTAAAGTCCGAATTCTGGAGCCTTCTGTGCTAAGAGTGCCCTAGCAAGCCCTCTAAAGTCAAAGTAGCATGGGTCTGGAGTGTTCTGGTGTGGTTTGCACTTGTGTCACCTTGGCATGAAGGCTGGAAGTGTAGTGAGCACTAACAAGGGGTGTTTGGATGTATGCTGCCCCCTGGACACCTTGGTGGAACTGCTAAAGCTGGTGTGGGCTAGGGGCCAGGGCTCACTGAGGTAGCAAGCTGGATAGGGCACCCAGACAATGCATTGGCATGTGTTTTCAAGGTGGAAGGGGAGTTGAGACCACCTCTGTTAGAGCCTCCCATGTGGAGAGAGTTCTAGCATCTTCCCTGCCATTTGGTGGAGTTGTAGAGCTGGCTCATTTATATGCTAGTTGTTCTTTTATAGAGGCTTTTTTCCTGTGTCTGAAACAGAGGACTAGGTTCGCTCAATACTGTCTGTCCCCACTGCAGTTTGCAGTGTTGGGTTTGGGGGTTCCCTTTGTTACAGAGTCTCTGTCTCTCTTGCCATTCTTTTGCCATTCTCTCTATCTTTTGTTGTGCAGAAACTCTTCAGTGGGCCCTCAGGTCTTCTTTAAGAAGAATTGCTCTGTAAATAGGTATCATTTTGTATGTTCTGTGAAGGAGATGAGTTCAGGGTGTTTTAACATCACCATCTTGGACCCAACCCCAAATTCATTTAGATAGAACAAAAGAGCAAGCAGTGGGCAAAAGCGAAGCTAGAAAATGCAGATATCACAAGCACACATTCTGGGAAAAAACTGTATTCAAGTCATTCTAGAATTAAGAAACATAAATACCCTGCCCCAGAAGCAACCTGGGTAAGCTTTGTTTAATTGACGTCCTTGAGAAGAATTATTTCTTACATTGGTCTAAATCATTTATCAGCATCTCAAAATAAATTTTGTCTCTGTAGAAGATATGAGCACCTGGTGTCATTCTTTTAAAGATTGTTTACTCAACTCTCTCTTAAACACCTGGACAGCTAACATTCAAGTTTTCCTTGATTATGGGCTCTTGAATTTCTTATTATTTAGCCAATCCTTCTGTATCATTTTTGGGCCTTTTATTTTGGCTTATATCACTTAATTTTACAAATGGAGTGAAATTTTTTCTGACTATTTTCGTATTAATCAAAGCAATCTTTAATCCTAACATTATGACGTCTATGGCTTTATTTAATTTTAACTGCATTTGGGGACTTTCAAATATCTCTAGGACAGTGGTTCTCAAAATGTGGTTCCACAGACCAGCAGCATCAGCAGCACCTGAGAACTGGTTAAAAATACAAATTCTCAGGACCTGCTCTAAGCCTACTAAGTCAGAAACTGTTGGAGTGATGCCTAGCAATCTTTGTTTTACAAGTCCTCCAGGTGATTGTAATGCCAGTGAGGTATGAAAACCAATTGTTTAAAAAATTCCAATACCCAAGCCAAACCCCAGAACAATTACTTCAGCCTCTCAGGGTGGTACCTAGATATAAGTATTTTTTAAAACTCCCTTGGTGATTATGTGCCCCCTGATTAAGAACCACTACTCCAGGAAAATATTCCTAACTTCTGGGACACTGGGCTTCTGATCTTATGAGGTGTTTGAGTCCCTTCTTGCGTAGTGTCCTCTGCACACAGCAGGTGACAGGAACTGTTGTTAAGTATGTCAGGGAAATGCACTAGCATGTTTAGACAGCTGTATCAGTAAAGCTTAGAAGAAACAGATATTCAGAACTTAAGGTAATTTTTTTTCAATGACCAAACTTGGGGTCAATACCTTCTATCAAATCACTTTTGCTTTCTCTCAATATCTGAATCAGTCCTCAAATTCTGCCTCCTGCCTCTCTGATTTCCTCTCCTCCTCTTTAAATCCATATGAATTCTATGGTATCCCAACTGATCTTTTTACCCATAGGCTTTACTTTATAAATTTCTTCATCCATGCCATTGGTCTTTCAAAAACCCCATGTCTGCTTATGTTTTTCTTTTGTTTAAATCCCATCAACAGCTCCTTATAACTACAAGGTAAAATACATGTGTATTTGCATGGCTATTTTCACCATAGACTACTCTCCCCACCATGCTGTCTCCTAATCATACCAAATTACTTGGAATTCTATGAATAAGCTTTGCCCTTGTTAATGTCTGGCACATTTTAAAGTCCGAATAAGAGTTTCTTTAGTGAATAAGTAGGAATGCTATTTAGTGTGTTAAAATATAAACAGTATGAATTTCAGCTTCTGCTGATGCTAAAGTGGCTTGGTCCAACTAAGCCAGCCCCAGTTAACAGCTATAAAGTCTGTTCCATCCCCTAACTCCCTCAAAACACCCACCTATCTGAAGTCACTGAGAGAGTTGCCAAAATAAGACAGAAAGTGGAGGAGTATGTACTCTTGAAAAAACAAACAGAAACAGATCTATACTACAAGAAATGTTAATAGATACTTGTCAGGCTTGGAGGAAATTACACAGCAGATAGTAACTTGGATCTATAGGAAGGAATGAAGATCACCAGAAATGTAAATATGTAGTCAAACATTTAAAACTTTAAAAATATGTAAACACATAGACACACATATAATTCATTTTCTTAATTTCCTTAACAAACAAAGCAATAATTGTAACATATTGAGGGATTTATAATGTGAATAGTTGTAACATATGTAACAAGAATAGCACAAAGAACAAATGAAAATATAGCTATACTGTAGTAAGATTATTTTATGTGAAAGGATACAGAATTTACACTAAATAGATTGTGTCCATTTAAAGATGAATATTGTAAACTTTAGAGTAACCATTTTAAAAATAACACAAATCACTGAAATGCTAATAGAGAAATCAAAGTGAAATACTAAAAAAAAATTGAATTATCCCCTAAGAAACCAGAAAATGAGGAACAAAGAAGCAAGAAGTACCATTAAGACCAAATGAAAACATGGTAAAATAGTAGACGTAGATGAAATCTTATTAATAATTACACTAAATATTAATGACTAAATACTACCAATAAAAGGCAGAGATTTTTAAATCAATTAATGAAGCAAGACCCAACTATATAGTCTATAAGAGACATACATTAATTACAAAAATATAAACAGGCTGAAAGTTAGAATTCAAAAAGCAGATATGTCATGCAGACTGTAATAATAAAAAGCTGGGGGGTGCTTCAGTCATTAAGTGTCTGCCTTTGGCTTCGGGCATGATCCTAGGGTCCTGGGATCGAGCCCCGCATCAGGCTCCCTGCTTCTTCCTCTCCCACTCCCCCTGTTTGTGTTCCCTCTCCCACTGGCTGTCTCTCTCTCTGTCAAATAAATAAATAAAATCTTTTTAAAAAATAAAAATTAAAAATTAAATAAATAAAAAGCTGGAATGGCTGTATTATATGTTGGGGAAAATCAACTTCTAGACAGAAAAGTTTACCAAATGCAAAGAGAGGGACATTGAAAATGATAAAGTATTAATGCATCAGGAAAACATAAAAATTATAAATATATATGATCCTAGAAACAGAGCTTATATGATCCTAGAAACAGAGCTTCAAAATACATGAAAGAAAAACTGAGGGGACAAAATAAAAATAGACAAACCCACAAGTATTGTTGGAGACCTCAACACCAACCTTTTCAGCAGAACAAGTAGACAAAAATAATCAATAGTGATGTACAAGATGTGAATGACACCATTAATCATGTTGGCCTAATAAACGCTATTAATCATGTTGGCCTGTATATACCGATATTGCCAACAATTGCAGAATAGACATTCTTTTCAAGTGAACATGGAACATTCACCAAGATAGACCATATGCTGGGTCCTTAAAAGTGTCTCAATGCACAAATTTCAAAAGATTGAAATATTATAGGGTATGTTCTTTGACCATGATGAAAGAGATTAGAAATCATTAACAATCAATATCTAAAAAAGTAGAAAAGCCCCAAATATTTAGAAATTAAAAAAAACACATTTCAGAATAACTCATAAGTCAAAGAAGAAATTAAAGGAGTAATTAGGAAGTTATTTATCATTAAGAGAATGGATAAATTGGAATTCTACTTAGCGGTAAAATGAACTACTGATATGTGGACAGCATGAATGATTGCCTTAGGCATCCTTTGAAGAAAAGAAATTGGTGTAAAATATTTTGAAAGAATAAATTCTATGATTATATTTATATGGACTTCTATAACAGACAAAACTACTTTAAGGAGAAAAATTAGAACAGTGGCCTTGGGGGTGAGGGAATGGTAATTGTGAAGAGAAACAAGGACATTTTCTGGGGAAATGGAAATGTTCTGTATCATGATGAGTTCAGGTTACATAGCTGTATACAATTGTCAAAAATTTTTGGCTGAAATTTCAATGACTTTTAGTGTATGAAACTTATACCTCAAATGAACACCTATAATAATAGTAGTAATCACTATTCTTACCCATAATATAGTTGTCATTATCATTATTATTGTTAATATTGAGTAGGAAATGGGCAACCAGTCAAGGTATAGATATATAAGAATGGCAGAATGTTTATAATTATTGAAACTGTGTGTTGGTAGGTGGAGGGTATATTCTTCTGTTTACTTTGTATGTATACAATATTTTCTATAATTAAAAGATAAGAGAACACAAAAATAGTGGCCATCTCAGACTTTCTTTTTAACACTGTTCAGTAACTGGATTGTGAGAAAGGTATTCTCAAAATTAACACAAGGAAACATTGATGACCCTTTCCTCTAAATGCCTTCTATGGGGGTAGGTATTTTTTAAGGAAGCATTTTTTTATTGCTAATGATTTGAAGGAAAAGTCTTGACAATAACAACAACAAAAAACAAAATTAAGAATCTAAGGATTAATCATTCAAAATTCATTTGTTGAGATATCTCAGAAAAGACCACATCCACATTATATACAAATACACCTGTGTTTCACTCAGTATTTCATGAAGCTAATCTGACCCTTGGGAAAGTTCTGAAGTAAACTGTTATTACAATTTTTCTCATTTTACAGAGGGTATAGTATATGATGCAGAAATATGGCCATTGTGAATGGCTATGTCTAGAATTACTAAATTTATCACTATCACTCAAGCCCTCTGGGTGCTTCATTTTATTATAAAAACGAATTAGATTACACTGACTTTCTTGTTCCTCACAATTCATAATGATTGCTGCCCAGTGTATAATTCTATTAAAGATGATGTCAAATTCAGTCTATAATTCCAGTTTGCAGAATTTAAGAATGTGTTTTATGTTTTTTGATTTCTAATTGTTCTTATACTTCAGCCACAATCACTACTTGCTACCTTACAACTAAGGACTAAATTGTAAAGTTACCTACCAATGATCTACCTTAGATAAAATAGTAAAGGCACAAGATGGAGTCAAAAAATAAATAGGCATATAACAGAAATTAATGGGTTGTCATTTCTGCAATACATTGTGAGTCACGATCATTTATAACTTTCTCTTTCTCTCTGCATATCAAGTTTGCTTTGCCTTTCGGTAGCAACCCAGCTGGTCAGGATTCATTACCAGATGGTATAACCAAAACCCTCACTCCAACAAATTCCGAACACCTTTCAGTCATGCCCATATGGGGTAGCAGTTGTTGTCAATGAACATTTTTTTAAAAGATTTTAATTTTTATAACAGTTTTAGGCTTACAATAGAATTAAGAGGAAGGTACAGAGATTTCCCCACATCCCCAGCTCCCGCACATGCATAGCCCCCTTTTATCAATATCATTCATCAGAATCGTACACATTTTGCCAAGGATAATCCTACATTGACACGTCATAATCACTCAAAGTCCGTAGTTTACTTTAGGGTTTACTCTTGGTTGTGTATGGATTTGGACAAATGCATGATGACATATATCCATCATTATATCATACAGAGCATTTTCACTGACTTAAAAATCCTCTGTGCATTGCCTGTTCATCTTTCCCCTCTCCCAATCCCTGTCAGCCACTGATCTTTTCAGTATCTACAGAGTTTTGCTTTTTCCAGAATGTCCTATAGTTGGAAGCACACAATAATTCCGACTGGCTTCTTTCACTTAGTAATATGCATTTAAGTTACCTCCATGACTTCATGGTTTGATAGCTTATTTCTTTTTAGCACCGAATAATATTCCACTGTCTAACTATACCACAGTTTACTTATCCGTTCACCTACTGAAAGACATTTTGGTTGCCTCCAAGTTTTGGCAATTATGAATCAAGCTGCTATAACCACTGTGTGCCGGTTTTAGTGTGGACTTAAGTTTTTAGCCCATTTGGGGAAATACCAAGGATCTTATGGTAAGAGTATGTTTCAGTGAACTCCTTACCACCAAATAAGCTATTACTCAGAGGTGTCCTAGAGCCTCACTATTCAAAGGGTGGTCCTTCAACCAACAACCTGAGTATCACCTAGGAGCTGGTTAGAAATTTGGGTTCCAATGTCCCACCCCAGTCTCAGTCTAAATCTGCATTTTAACCAGATTGGCCCAGTGATTCATGCCATGTGAAATGTTTATTAAACATTGCTCCTAGATGCAGAGTTTACCACCTCTCTTACACAGCAGCATCCATAATCCCCTCCTTAATTCTTATATATTCTAACCAACGTGGAGTCTCCTAGTGATCACATTGACTTGGTATTTCTGAGACAGTTTATATAACATGGGAGTTAGGGGTGCTTCTTGTCAGAGACAGAGTAACAGTTCTCTAGATGGAGAGAATTGAAAAGCTGACAAGCCCTCAAACATCCCCACTGATACTACTACAAGAATTTTTTATATAAGGCAGTGGTGTTGAAACTGCTTTGTAGATTGCTGGCAGGCTGCTGGGGCTCAGCCACTGTGGAGGGTCAAAGGCACAGCTAAGGCAAGCTAAACTCCAGATGTCCAATATGTCAACCTGGGCAGCTCCCTCCATGTCCATTTGATATATTAGAGTTCCACTTAAGCTTTCTTTTTGGGGAAAAAAAAATCCAAAAACAGTTTCTGCTTTAAAAAAAAAAAAAAGGAACATGTTAAAAATCTCTGGCTTCCATATGACCAGAAGCCATTAAGTTACACACAGTTCTCAGGAGAGGTAACATAGTAACCCCTTATCACATACTCCTTCCGAAAAATATTCCATTTATCAGGTGAGTTACTTCAAGAGATTGGTTTGCTGAAAAGTTAGTCTAGAAAGTTAATTTTTAGTGCTCACTTCGGCAGCACATATACTGGAAATTAATTTTTAATGGGAAAATACGTGGTAAGACTGACTCAACTTTAATATGTAAGAGGGGAAGCTGGACAATTATTTGTGGGGCTGGGTAAAGGTAAGAAAAGATCGATTAAGAGACTGTGTGTGTGCATATATGAATATAGATATTATAGATTTTTTAAAACTAAATTCTCTCTTGGACTACATAAACAATATCTCATTTGTTTTTTTTTTTTTTTCAAGATTTTATTTATTTGAGAGAGAGACAGAGAGCATGAGTGGGGAGGGGCAGGGGGAGAGGGAGAAGCAGACTCACCACTGAGCAGGGAGCCCCTATGCAGGGCTCAATCTGGACCCTGGGATCATGACCTGAGCCAAAAGCAGATGCTTAACTGACTGAGCCACCCAGGTGCCCCTCATTTGTTCTTTTTAAAGAACCACAGCGGGATTTTTTTTTTTTCAGGCTCACTATTAGGAAAATACATAGTATGCCAAAGTAACTGGTTTATTCTTCTTTTGTGGTCACTATAACTATTTCTTGAGATCGTTTTTCCTCTTTTTTCTGTTGGTTATTAAAGCTCATTGCCAAATATTTGGCCTACCTCTAGCAATGATGAAATTACGTGCTATTGGTGAAGTTTTTCCTTAGCTTCGTATTGTTTTCTCTTTAGCCCCTTGTCCTTCTTGGTCTGCTCTTAAATTGATGCTGTATATCACTTTACATTATTAGCATGCCTTGTTTTACCAATATGCATTTCTAAAGGTTAATTGTGTCACCACAGAGGAAAAGGTGACCTCTTCAAAAAATGTTCTTTGAAATTATTATGTTTAGAAACCATCCTTCTGTTTTTAATATAGAAAAAGACATGTCAAGAGAAAACAAGCTTGCGTGATTGGAAAAGGAGCTGTGTCCTCTTCTTTGTGAATGCAAGCCATGAGTGGTCATTGTGGGAGTCGTGTTTAAATACTGTTTGTATTGGAGGTTGCAGCTTAAAATCAGCCAA
Organism: Ursus americanus; assembly: GCF_024610735.1. Classification (NCBI taxonomy): domain Eukaryota; kingdom Metazoa; phylum Chordata; class Mammalia; order Carnivora; family Ursidae; genus Ursus; species Ursus americanus. The sequence continues at coordinate 32,757,164 of NC_142153.1, forward strand.
TGTCCCATATCAGACACATGAATTCTATTACATCAGATTAATTGGTAGTAGTATATATTATTTTAAAGATTCTTTAATTAATCAAATTAATATACAAAATTACCTGTAATATGATCTGTGACCCAGCTTGGCATCTCTTCAGAGGTATGAAAGAATTGAAGTAGGAACTTCTTTGGGAATAGAGAAGCAGGAATGGGGGTCAGTAGAAGAGTGTGAATTGTAGTTTCACTATCAGATTTTATAATTCCAAAGCAACCCAAACCCAAAATCTGGGAAGGAGAGAAACTCATCCCCGATATTCTGTCCTCACCAGTATTCACCTACTTTTTAATAACTTAATGTTTTCTTACTATATCATATGGCTACATATCAAAATCATGACAATAAACTAGCTCTGTACTTTTCATGTGTCAGCACTCGGTTGGAAGAAAGGATAGCATGATTACCTGAAATCATTTAAACTTCTTAATCAGCCCTGTCCATAGAAATATAATGTCAGCCACAAAGGTGATTTTAGATTTTCTTGTAGCCATCTTCTAAAACAAGTAAAATAAAATAAATTAAGAAAGAAAGAAAGAAAGAAAGAAAGAAAGAAAGAAAGAAAGAAAAGAGAAAAGAAAAGAAAAAGCCCAAGAAAAATAAGGGTACAATGATTTGAATGACAATAGATTTCTCATCAGAAACTGGAAGAAAGAAGTGACACAATAATTTTAAAGTGTTTAAAGACATAAACTGACAATGTAGAAATAACAAACAGACATGTCAGAATGAGAAAACAGAACAAAACAACCACACTGTCTGCTAGAATCTCACGTTGAATGTGTTAATATAGATAGCTTAAAAGAAACTTCTCAAATCACTAATCTAAGCTTTTTTCTGATGCCACAATCATATATGTTATTTAAAAAAGAACACTAGAGACCAATATCCCTCATAAACACAGATGTAAAATCTTTAACAATATATTACCAAATCAAATCCAGCAGGATGTAAAAAGGAGAGTATATCAGGATCAGCTGGGATTTATGTAGGAATGCAATTTTGGTCCAATAATTGAAAATCAGTGCATGTCATTCACCAATTTACCATTACAATTTTTAAACGTTATGTAATCTTCTCAATAGATGCTGAAAAATCATTTGAAAATATCCAACGTCATTCCTGATTTTAAAATTCAAAATAAATTAAGAAATAAGGAAAAAAAATAAAACAAATAGAAGAACCAGGTGAAATTAATTTTAATAATACATTTTATTTTAACTAGTATATCTAAAATATTCTTATTTCAACCTGAAATTAATAGAAAATTATTAATTGGATATTTATTTTATAGCCTTTTATTGTACTAATTCTTCAGTAGCTGGTGTGTATTTTATGGTCACAGCACATGTCAATTTGGACTAGCTGCAATTCAGGTATTTGGTAGCCATATGAAGTTCATGGCTACTGTGCTGGACACCACAGTTCTAGACCATTACTCACACCCAGTGGTAAATCGCACACCATCAGGTAGTATTTCTTTTGCTCACTGCCATATACTATTTCCTAAGGAGGTCCACATTAATTAGTAATTTGCATGCGCAATTCATAGTTTCATCCTTTATATGAACTCAGGATTAGCTACATGATTTCGATGTTTATGTGAATAAGCAACTCACATTCTAATTTTCAGTTCTTGGTCTCTTCAAATCAAAGGAATTTCATCTCCTTTCAGCTCCATTATTCTCTTTTAGAACCACACCAAGCACTTTGCATTCAAATGAAACCACAATAGCTCCGAAGCCTTCCATTTCTGCTGTTTGTCCCAGCCCATAGCCTCCATCCTTTCCACTTGACTGCTCCTTCATCTTTGCTTTTTGGCCATGTCGAGGGCACAACCCCCTCGAGACCCCTCTCTGTTGCCTAGTCACGTTTATTTATGGTGCATAGATGGCTCAAGTTCAAAGGGCCAGGTCTTAACAGAACTACAAACTGCCCCTGGTAGTGTGGTATTCCCTCAGAACAGGTGCTTTGCTATGTTCTCTTCAATTCCTCTTTGCTAATAGACCCTAATAGACCTGTCCCACGCTATTTCATTTTAAAGGTTCTCAGACATTTCTATGTGCTAACAATAGTTCAACTTAGTTTCAAGCTGCCACATGTCTTTTTATGCCCTTCCCCGGTGATTTCATCAACCCCATGGTTTTAAATATCATGAGTCATGACTGTCAGCGTTTCCAGTGCTGTCTTACCTCTTTTACTCTCCTATTTCTTATGTCTTCCTTGATTTCTCCAGTTGTGGTTGTTTTCTCCCTGCTCTTCCTCTTGCATTTTATCCCTTGTTTAATGTCTTTACTACCAAGCTCACCAAATAGAAAATCGGGTGTTATCTTTTGACAACTTTGTTCCTTCATCCCTGCCTGACCTTGCCTGCTCCATGCTTGTGGTGGTAACTCTTGCTCCAGATCTTCTCCTTAAGGTTTGTGGAGCCAATACAACCCTGTGCATCAAGTTTCCATGGCAGTGTCAAGACAACTCTATGATGCTTCCATGCTATGGGTGATGGCACATAAAGCTGGACCTGCCAGCTATCATCCTTGGAGGCTCTAGCTTAAGCAACACCTGTTTCAAATTAACCAACCAGCATCTGATGATTCTGTGACATTCTCAAGCTTCAAGGTGGTGCTTCTGACTTATGATGGTCTCTTTAACTCAAGAGCAACTATCTCTGAATTATATGACTAACACTCCGAAATATGTGAGGTTATCTTAGGACGTAAAGTCATATTACTTTCCTTAGTGAAAAAAATGTGATTTTTTGGACTTTACCTGATAAAGCATGGGTTATGCACATATCCTCATCTTATGGGTTTCATTATTGTGTGGAGCCATGATGTTTAGTATGAATTTATCCAAGAAAAGAGAACATAGCTTGACTTAACAGAACATGCTAAAGAAATATACCTGATGAACTTTCTTACATATCTGGGCAAATTAAAGCCAAACTTGAGTTGACAAATATAATTAATAATAAAGCCTATACCAAGTTTAAGGACAAGTTTATTTATGATTACAGAATGACAGAGAGAATTTGGAAAATTTACTTAACCTACCAATGTTCTTTAACATGCCATTGATTAACAATTTTATAGTCTGTGCTTGGAAACTATACACTATATAGTCCGTAAGCGGGCAAGATTTTTCTGTTAAAAAGATTGAGTATGAAGTTTGACATTTGGTGTTTCTTATTGACTTAAGATAAATATTCTGAAGTAAGATATGGGGGTATTCTTTGAAAGAAAATGAATTTAAACTAAAGCATCAACTACACCTTGTCTTTGAAAGCAGTAACTGGAACTGCTAAAGGAGTAATTGCGTTAGTGGTGACCCTGAATGTTCCTTTAACTGTTTGGAAGAATTGTACCTGCCATTAATACCCATGCCATGTGATGATTCAAGCAGCAAAATAGGTGAATGTGATGTGCCTGCCTTCTACAGGACTATTACTTTTTGCTTTTCACATTTATGTACACTGAGGAAATGGATAAAATCACTTGCAGCTAATCAAAAGGGTGCATTTTATCTAGTATCTCTAGGAAAGAATTTAGGGCATTTCCCCTGAACCACTATCAAGTAGTATTAGGAGTGCTGAACCTATCAGTTACATCACCATTAGGTCACTTCCCATATGTGCAGCAATACAATGGAACCATAGGACAAGGAAAGAGCAGAAATCCCTGTGGCCCTTGCTTCTAGAGTTTGTAAAGGCAAAGAAAAGGTGGAATTCTCTAAAACTGTCAGTGCTAAAACATAGCTCAATTCTCTTTAGTAAAGAATAAAGTAAGGAAGGCTAATCTTGTTTTCCACACACTTTGTTCTTTTTTTCCTGGGCATCTTTACTTTCTGTTTTTCCTGAGAGTCTCTTAAAGAGAAAATCATATTTTGAAGCGACTCTTTAGTAATACAAGTATAATAGTTCCGAATATATCAATGTCACAGTAATTGTGTTCAGAAGTTAAGATAAGCTGAACACTATAAAGCACATACTGAATATCTTCCCCCAAGTGGCATTAATACTATTAAAGCATACAATTTTAGTGACAAATTCACTGATATTTTATCTACAGGAACTATCGCAAGACATCCATGTTAAATGGAACTATGAAAAGATGTTTCAAGAATAAAAATAGGATATATGATCCTTTCTTAAATATTTATGGGCATCAGAGATGTTCCATGAAAATTTAGATTTGCCTCACTTTTGCTTATAGTTAAATATCAGCTTAATGGGATAAGCATTGCATTACTGAGTGGTGGATTTTCGCATCATGGATTAAGATGGTTCCTGCTTCCCCAGTTGCCAGGCACATGCCACCAGATTCCTTACAAGTCAGCAGGCCAATCTGGAACTCACAATTCATTGAGCACATTTTCCTCTCTGAGTTAGGGGTCATTTTCAATACTGTTATGACAAACTCCATCTTTATCTTAAAGTTGAATGATAAAGTGCCATCAATTTAAGAGAGTATGAAGACCTATTTTATCAAAGATCAGAGGTTTTGAATTAAACATGCCTGAAGTCAAATTAGAGCTTTGCCTGTCACTGGTTCTGTGAATTCAAGGCTGTTGTTGTTTTTTTCTTTAGGAAGTAGGGGGAAACCACTAAGCTTCGATGCTACTTTGAATGACCACTGCTATGGACTGAATGCTTGTGTCCTTTCAAAAGTCATATGTTGAAATTCCAGCCCCTAAAGTGATTGTAATGGGGGGGAGGGACTTTGATTAGTGTTCTCATAAATGAGATCCCACAGAGATCTCTGGCCTCTTCTGCCATGCTAGGAAACAGAGGAAAGCACCATCTGTGAATGGTGTTCACTGACACTGAATGTGTCCTCACTTTGATCTAGGACTATCCTCTAGAACAGTGAAAAGTAAATGTTGGTTGTTTATAAACTACTCAGTAGATGGCATTTTGTTAGAGGAGCCCGAAAGGTGTAAGACAACCACCTGTAACATTTCTTCACATTGAAGTCAAGGTGCTTTTTAAAAATGAAAGTGAGATTTGTATTGGCTTTTTAAAAACACATCAGCCAGTTCTCATCATGCTTAAATAAACGTGTAAACTTTCCTGGATCCCCAGAGCCCTCTGATCTTAACTGGTAACTTCTAAACTCCTTGCCTACCATGCACCGCATCAGTCTTCCCACCGTACCATTCATCAACTGTGTAAGGCTCACACTTGCCTTGGATTTGTTGTGGAGTGCTTTTTACATAGTCCCTCCATGCCTGGTGCCTTCTTGGGCTACTTTGCTAGTCCTCCTGGTGGGCTTCCTGGGTCACCACAGCCAAACCAAACCTGGACAGTCAACAACACTGACTGCCACTGTCTAGTTCAAATTCAGTTTCAATTATATGATTAACACAAAAATTACCTGCAGTCCCTCTCCACTAAAATATAAGCTGCACAAGAGCAGGGTCTTTTTAAATCAATTGGAATAAGCACAGAGGCTAATGGTACTGATGCAAGATTAGTCCTAAATAGAGGTAAATTCTTTCCCCTCCCATCATTGAATAAATATCTACTGTGAACAAAATAGTGTTAGTTCAGGGAACCAAAAACTTTACCATAAAGTCTCTGTCCTCAGAAATTTGCAATGTAATGAGAAAGTCAACAATGACAATAACAAAAATACAAAAATTTGTATGAGAACTTGTATTTTAAAATAGAATTTTGTTACATGCCTTGAAATCAAAGTAAATGGACAGAACATTATCTTATAGGAGGACATAATTGGAAGCTGAGATACTCAAAAGTTTCATGAGGCAAGATTTGAGTTAAGTTTTAAGCCTAAGTTGACCAATAAAGTAAGATGAGCTTGAAAAATAGTAATGCAATAAATCATCATAAGCAATAAATTCAGTATTGTGCCATCTATCTATGTATCTATCTGTCTTCTATTTTTGTGTTGGCAGTACTTGGGAAGTCAACTATTTTCAAGAGGCTAGGAAATATAGTCTTTATTTGGGTGCATAACTAATTCAATTAAATTGTGGTTACTGAAGAACAAGGGGTTACAAGGACTGGGCTAGATAACTAATATTTTTCTGCCAATGCACACCCTATTTTGCCAATAATTAGCTAGAGACACGTGTAAATAAAGTAACTTATCTAAGGTCTTCCATTTAACAAGTAGTCCATTTGAAGAATATCTCCTTTTTTGGTAGGCATTTGATTTGTCAATGTTATCTAAGGGTAATACCTATAGATAGTATTGTATGTTCATTCAGCTAATGGTAATTACCATCTTGAAAAAGCTAAAACTGTGGGGAAAGTCTAGGGGGGAGAGTAACTTCCTTGAACATTTAGAAACAATGTAATCTCATTTAGAGAAATAAGATCTTTCAGAATTAGATGTACTTTATTCAATATAAGTTAACCAAAATAATAGAAGGTAGAATATACTTATATAAAAGAGGAAAAGGGGCGCCTCAATGGCTCAGTTGGTTAAGCAGCTGACTCTTGATTTTCGCTCAGGTCATGACCTCAGCCTCATGTTGAGCTTTGCACTAAGGTGGAGTATGCTTGATATTTTCTCTCTCATCTCCTTCTGCCCCTCCCCCCAATCCTCTTCACTCTCTCTCTAAAATAAATAAAATCTTTTTTAAAAATAAAGGAGGAAAAATAATTTAAGGGCTTAGGTTTGCTCTGGAGAGGTGTGTTTAGATAGATTAGAGGTCTGAGGTGGGGGGCGCCTGGGTGGCACAGCGGTTAAGCGTCTGCCTTCGGCTCAGGGCATGATCCCGGAGTTATGGGATCGAGCCCCACATCAGGCTCCTCCGCTATGAGCCTGCTTCTTCCTCTCCCACTCCCCCTGCTTGTGTTCCCTCTCTCGCTGGCTGTCTCTATCTCTGTCAAATAAATAAATAAAATCTTTAAAAAAAAAAAAAAAGAGGTCTGAGGTGGGATTCTAACATAGGGTTGGCAATACAGGTACCTGAGTAAGAAAATGAATTCACAACACAATTAATTCTTCCTTCTATAATGCTAATAAAAGTTTGCCTTTCTCTTTGTGAAAAAACAAAAAATATTAGAATGTTAGCCAAACAAACAAATAAAAACCTTAATAGCTCACAGAAACCTTTGATTGGTTCAGACACGTATAGAGATTTTGTTTAGAGGATGCCAGAGAAAATGATGGAGTAAGGAATTCAAAAGTCCATCCTTCTATAAAAGCAACAAAAATCCTGGCAAAAACTATCAGAATCAACATTCTCAGAAATCTGGAATCTAACCAATAGCTTGCAGCAACCAGTGGAATGCTTAATTCGGAAAAAAATAGTTATATCTCTGTAAGAACACAGAGCATTGTGGTGTTTTAACTTACTCTGTTCCCATCCCCTACTCAACACCTTGGTAGTGGCCTTGAGGATAACAGCCCACATTTCCAGTGCAGATTCCAGTACTGGAGAGAGCAGAATGGATCTCATTTGTAAAGAATTGTTTGTTTTGACTTTTATGATAGCTCCCTGGAGGACTGGCTAAAAGGGCAGTGTTTGTCAAAAACATTTGTAGGCAAATATATTGTTATTGCTGCTTGGGGCAGTTCATGAAAGTTGGGGCCAAAAAAGACTAACAAAAGAACTTTGAAGGAAAGTCTGAGGAATGAGATGCTTTGGGGAATAACAACTTTTAAAAACTCTGACATATTCCTGGAGACCTACAAGGCCATGTACATGTTAAAGAAAGACCTGAGAAGGCCCTAAGCTCTCATATCTGGCTGACCTTCAAGCTCTACCCAAGCAGGAAGTGAAAGCTAAGGCAGAATTCAAATTACCTAGTTGAGTGTTAAAGGCATGCCCCAACACACACAGAGTGGATCTGGAAATACTCTCCAGTCATTAGCTGACCACTAAACTAACAGAAAAGAGACTTTAGTGACAAAACATGGTAAAGAATACGAACTACAGAATTAGTTCAGAAAGAATAACTGAACAAACAAAAACAAACAAACAACAACAACAACAAAAACTACAATAAGTAGCAGAAGACAAACCTAGGGAGGAAAGAGAATTGGATTTCCAGAGTTGCCACATAATTTTTAAATATCCAGTTTTCAAAAAACACAATTATGAATGATATGAAGAAACAATAAGAAATGGCCAATACACAGGAAAAGAGAAATGAGTAGAAATTTTCTCTGAGGAAGACCAAATATTGAAGTTAACACATAAAGACTTTGTCACCTAATTTAAATGTGTTCAAATAGATAAAGAAAAACATGGCCAAAGAATTAAAGGAGATCCTGAGTGTGTTTCACTTAGTAGAGAATATCAATGAAGAGATAGAAATTATAAAAAAGAGCCAAGTTGAAAATCTGGAATTGAAAAGTACAATAATCAAAATGAAAAATTTACTAGAAGGGCTCAGTAGCAGAAGTGAACAGGCAGAGGAAAGACTCAGTGTGCTTGAAGATTTGTCAGTTGAGATTGTCCAGTCTGAGTAACAGAAATAAAAGAATGAAGAAAAATGAACAGAGCCTAGTGAGATACCATTAAACATATCAAAATGAGTATAATAGGTCTCAGAAGAAGAGAGAGAAAACAGGGACAGAATGAATATTTGAAGAAGTAATGGTGGGAAGCAAAGATACATCATACTCAAACTATTGAAAAGCAGATACAAAGAGAGAATCTTGAAAATGGCAAGAGAGATGCAACTTGTCACATACAAGGCAGGAGTCCTCAGTAAGAGAATAATCTGATTTTGCCTCAGAAGTCAAGGACTCTAGAAGGCAGTGGGGTGATATATTTAAAGTGCTGGAAACAACAACAACAACAACAACAACAACAAAATGATAGTCATTGCTAATACATTTGCTCTACAAAAAGTGCTAGAAGCACACAAAAGTGCTAAGTGCTACCCTTACCTTCTGGGTAAAATGGAAGGATGCTACACAGTAATTTGAATCCACATGAAGAAATGGTGAACACCAGTGAAGGTAAGTACATAGGTAAATATTAAAGTCAGTATTAATGTATTTGGGGTTTGTTAACACATTTTTCTCTTATCTAATTTAAAACCAACTGCATTAAAACGATGATAAATTTATGTTAATGGACACACTCTATGTATTAAGATGTAATTTATGATAATAACATAAATGGTGAGATCAAGCTATATAGGAAAAAAGTTTTTATACTGCTAAAAATGAGTTGGTTTAATCCAAGCGAGATTGTTATAAATTAAGATGGTAATTGTAATTCACAGGTCAACCTCTAAGAAAATAATTCACAAATACAGAGTAAAAGAAAAGACAAAGGAATTAAAATGGTACACAAGAAAATATCTATTTCATGCAAAGAAAGCAATAATGGAAGAGTTGAAGAGCAAAAAAGATCCAAGACATAGAAAATAAGCTGCTAAATGGCAGAAGTAAATCCTCCTATATCAATAATTACATTAACTGTAAATGGATTAAACTCTCTAATTAAAAATAAGCTTTGATTGTTTCTCGTGTATTGAGTTTGAGAAGTTCTTTGTAGATCTTGGATATCAGTCTTTTATCTGTAGTGTCATTTGCAAATATCTTCTCCCATTCCCTGGGCTGCTTCTTAGTTTTTTTGACTGTTTCCTTGGCTGTGCAGAAGATTTTTATCTTGATGAAGTCTCACAAGTTCATTTTTTCTTTTGTTTCGCTTGCCTTTGGAGATGTGTCATGAAAAAAGTTGCTGTGGACGATGTCAAAGAGGTTGCTGCCTATGTTCTCCTCTAGGATTTTGATGGATTCCTGTCTCACATCGAGGTCTTTGATCCATTTGGACTTTATCTTTGTATATGGTGTGAGAGAGTGGTCAAGTTTCATTCTTTTGCATGTAGCTGTCCAATTTTCCCAGCACCATTTATTGAAGAGATTGTCTTTTTTTCCACTGGATTTTTTTTCTGCTTCGTCAAAGATTAGTTGCCCAAAGAGCCGAGGGTCCATTTCTGGGTTCTCTATTCTGTTCCATTGGTCTATGTGTCTGTTTTTGTGCCAGTACCATGCTGTCTTTGTGATCACAGCTTTGTATTATAGCTTGAAATCCGGCATTGTGATGCCCCCAGCTTTGTTTTTCCTTTTCAACAATTCCTTGGTGATTCGGGGCCTTTTCTGGTTCCACACAAATTTAAGGGCTGTTTGTTCCAGTTCTTTGAAAAATGTCATTGGTATTTTGATCGGAATGGCATTGAAAGTGTAGATTGCTCTGGGTAGCACAGACATTTTAACTATGTTAATTCTTCCGATCCATGAGCATGGAATATGTTTCCATCTTTTTGTGTCTTCTTCAATGTCTTTCAAGAGTGATTTGTAGTTTCTAGAATATAGATCCTTTATGTCTCTGGTTAAGTTAATTCCGAGATAACGTATGATTTTTGGTGCTATTGTAAATGGGATGGATTCCCTAATTTCTCTTTCTTCAGTCTCATTGTTTGTGTATAGAAATGCGACTGAAGATATGAACAGACACTTTTCCAATGAAGACATACAAATGGCTAACAGACACATGAAAAAATGTTCAAAATCATTAGCCATCAGGGAAATTCAAATCAAAACCACACTAAGATACCACTTTATGCCAGTTAGAATGGCAAAAATTGACAAGGCAAGAAACAACAATTGTTGGAGAGGATGTGGAGAAAGGGGATCCCTCCTACATTGTTGGTGGGAATGCAAGTTGGTACAGCCACTCTGGAGAACAGTGTGGAGGTCCCTTAAAAAGTTAAAAATTGAGCTACCCTATGATCCAGCCATTGCACTACTGGGTGTTTACCCCAAAGATACAGACGTAGTAAAGAGAAGGGCCATATGCACCCCAAAGTTCATAGCAGCAATGTCCACAATAGCTAAATCGTGGAAGGAGCCGAGATGCCCTTCAACAGATGACTGGATTAAGAAGATGTGGTCTATATATACAATGGAATATTACTCAGCCATCAAAAAGAACGATTTCTCAACATTTGCTGCAGCATGGACTGGACTGGAGGAGATAATGCTAAGCGAAATAAGTCAAGCAGAGAAAGACAATTATCATATGGTTTCACTCATTTATGGAACATAAGAAATAGGAAGATCGGTAGGAGAAGAAAGGGAAGAAGAAAGGGGGGGGGTAAACAGAAAGGAGAATGAACTATGAGAGACTATAGACTCTGGGAAACAAACTGAGGGCTTGGGGGGGGTGGGATAGGCTGGTGATGGGTATTAAGGAGGGCACGTATTGCATGGTGCACTGGGTGTTATATGCAAGTAATGAATCGTGGAACTTTACATCAAAAACTAGGGATGTACTGTATGGTGACTAACATAATAAAAAATCATTATTAAAAAAAATAAGCTAGGGGCGCCTGGGTGGCACAGCGGTTAAGCGTCTGCCTTCGGCTCAGGGCGTGATCCTGGCGTTATGGGATCGAGCCCCACATCGGGCTCTTCCGCTATGAGCCTGCTTCTTCCTCTCCCACTCCCCCTGCTTGTGTTCCCTCTCTCGTTGGCTGTCTCTATCTCTGTCGAATAAATAAAATCTTAAAAAAAAATAAGCTAAGATTGGCAAATGGATAAATAAAAATGACCCAACTGTATGCTGTCAACAAGAGACTCACGTTCAAGTTACAGACACAAATATATGGTAAGTAAAAGTATAAAAAGGGTACTCTGAGTAAATAACTGGTAAACAGAACTGGAGTAGCTATGCTATTAGATAAAGTAGACTTTAAGATGGAAATTTTATAAGCCACAAGAAGGATATTATATAGTGATAAAAAGGCAATCTATTAAGAAGATCTAACAGTTATGAACATATTTACACCTAACAGAGCCCCAAATTAAAAAGTAAAAGCTGGCAGAGTGACAAGAGAAATAGTTCAATAACAATATTTGAATATTTCAGTACTCCACTTTAAATAATGAATAGAATAACTAGAGAGAAGATTGGCAAGGAAATAGAAGCTTGAACAACACTATAAACAAACAAACCTGACAAGACGTTGGTGGAGTACAACAGCATTACAAGGAGACCACACATCCTTCTCAAGTACACATAGAATGTCCTCTTGGATACCCCATACATTAGGCCACAAAACAAGTCTCACTACATTTAAAATGATTATAATCATGCAAAATATGTCCTTTGACCACAATGAAATGAAATTAGAAATCAGTTACAGAAGGCAATTTGGAAAATAGACAAATATGTGAAAATTAAACAGTGCACTCCTAAATAACTGATGACTCAAAGAGAAAATCACAAGAGACATGAAAAAACACTTTTACTCCAATGAAAGAGAAATCACAGTTTATCAAAACTTACATTATAAAAGAAAATAGTATTAATTCAATAATCTAATCTTTTCCCTTTAAGAAACTAGAAAAAGAAGAGCAAATGAAACCTACAACAAGAAGAAGGAAGGAAATAAAAAGGATTAGATTGGAGATAAATGAAATGGGGAATAGAAAGCAATAGAGAAAATCAGCAAAATCAACAAATTTTGTCCTTTGAAAAGATCAACAAAATTAATAAACCTTAGCTAGACCAAAACGAAGAGAGAGACATGTGACATGCAAGTTATTAAATTTAGGAAAGATACTAAAGCCAGACAAGACATCATAAGAAAAAAAAAATGACTACCAATGTATCTTATAAATATAATTGCACAAATCTTCAACAAAATACTCACAAACCGAATCCAGCATATTAAAAGAATTATACATTATGACCAAGTGTTATTTGTCTCCTTCAAGAGATGGGATATGCCATATTAATAAAATAAAGGGGAAAACACATCATCATCTCATGAACACACAAACAAAAAAGATTCGACAAATTTTAGTGCCCTTTCATGATAAAAACACTCCACAAAGAAGAAATAAAAGGAAGCTTTCTCAACTTGTTAAAGAGCATCCGTGAAAGCCCACAGCTAAGCAACATAATGGTGGGACTATAATTTTTCCATGGTCGGGAATAAGACAATCGTGTCTGTATTTTCTTCTTGTATTCAAACATGGTACTGCAGGGTTTTAGCCAGGGTAATTAAGTAAGAAAAAATAAAAGACATCTAGATTGAACAGAAAGAAATAAAAGTACCTCTGTTCCTAGTGGACGTGATGTTATATATAGAAAAACCTAAAGAATACACACACACACACACACAATTAAAGCTAAGAAATGATAAGCACTTTTTCATGTGTCTGTTGACCATTTGGATGTCTTCTTTGCAGAAATGTCTGTTCATGTCTTATGTCTATCTCTTGATTGGATTATTTGTACTTTGGGTGTTGAGTTTGGTAAGTTCTTAATAGATTTTGAATAGTAGGCCTTTATATGATATGTCATTTGCAAATATCTTCTCTTATTGTTTGTCTTTTGGTTTTGTTGACTATTTCCTTTGCTGTGCAAAAGCATTTTATCTTGATGAAGTCTCAGTAGTTCATATTTGCCTTTGTTTCCCTTGCCTCTGGGTATGTGTCTAGGAAGAAGTTGCTGCAGCCCAGGTTGAAGAGGTTGCCACCTGTGTTCTCCTCAAACATTTTGATGGATTCCTGTCTCACATTGAGGTCTTTCATCCATTTTTGAGTTTATTTTTGTTTATGGTGTAAGGAAATGGTCCAGTTTCATTCTTCTGCATGTGGCTGTCCAGTTTTCCCTACACCATATATTGAGTTTCGCAAGGTTATAGGATACAAACTCAATATATAAAATTTAATTGTATTTCTATATACTAGCAATAAACAACTGAAAGATGAAATTAAGAAAACAATTCAATTTATAATAGCATTACAAAAAGTAAAATACATAGAAGTAAATTTACATAAGGAATCGTGGACTTATACATTGAAAACTACAAAGTATAGTTGAAAGAAATTTAAGAGACCTAAAATATAGAAACACATCTTATTTTCATGGATGAAAAACTTAATATTATTAAGATGGCAATATTCTTTAAATTTATCTACACTCAATGCAATCCTTTTCCAAATTCCTTTTTTATCCCTATCAAAATCCTAACAGCATTTTTTATAGATGTAGGTAGGCTAATTCTAAAATTCATATGGAATTTCAAGAAACCCCGAATAGCTAAAACTATTTTGAAAAAAGAAAAGTAGGAGAATGCACACTTCCTGATCTCAAACTTATTATAAGCCTACAATAATAAAAACATAATACTGACATAAGGATAGACATGTGGGTCAATGGAATATAATTAAGAATCTAGAACAAGTCCATACATCTATGGCCAATTGATTTGTGATGTACCGAGACGTCAGTGGGGAAAATGGGGAAAAATGGTATTTTCAACAACTGATGTGTAAAAGAATGAATTTGGGTCCCTACCTCACACCATATACAAAAACCAACACAAAGTGGTTAGAAAACCTAAATGTATGAGCTAAAACCAAAAAAATTCATAGAAGAAAACATAGTTGCAAATCTTTATGACTTTAGATTAGGCATTGGTTTCATAAATATAACAACAAAAGCATGTGCAACAAAAGGAAAAGTAAATAAATCAGACTTCATTGAAATTTTAAAAAGTTTGTGCATCAAAGAACATCATTAAATGAAATGAGTGCCCTTACAATGGGACAAAATATTTGCCAATCTTATATCTTCTAAGGGTTTAGTACCCAGAAAATATGAAGAACTCTTACAACTCAACAGCAAAAAGACAAGAAATCCAATTAAAAACGAGCAAAGAACTTGAACAGATATTTCTCCTAAGAAGTTTTATATATGGCCAATAGTATATGAAATGATGCTCAGCATACTTAGTCATTAAGGAAAAGTAAATCAAAACCACAATGAGCTTCCATTTCACACCCACTAGGATGGGTGTAATAAAAAAAAACAGAAAATAATAAATGTTGATGAGGATACGGAGACATTGAAACTCTCATACATTGCTATTGTGTAAAAGGGTGCCACAACTGTGGGGAACAGTTTAGCAATTCCTCAGAAAGTGAAACATAGAGTTACCATGTAACTCAGCAATTTTGTGCCTAGGTAATTACCCAAGAGAATTGAAAACAGTTATCCAAACAAATACTTGTATGTGAATGTTTATAGCAGCACTATTCACAACAGCCAAAAGGGAAAAACAACCCAAATGTTCAGCAACTGATGAACAGATAAATATATATGGTAGATCCATAGGATGGGATACATTTAGCCATAAAAAGGAATAAAGTACTAATATATGCTACAGAGTGGGTGAAAACTTTTACTTGTGGTAAGTAAAGGAAGCCAGACACAAAAAGTCACATATGTTACATTTTGTTTGTATGAAACATCCAGAAAAGGCAAATCCAGAGAATAGGCTAATCAAGAGCAGAAAATAGTTGCCAGGGACCAAGGGAAGGTGGGAATGGGGAATGATGGCTAAATGTGTATGTGGGTTTTTTTTTTTTTTTTTTTGGTTTGTTTTTTTTTTTTTTTTTTTTGAGATGATGGAGATTATCTGGAATTTAACAATGGTGATGTTTGCACAACATTTTGAGTATACTGTAAACCACTGAAGTGGTACACTTTAAAATTGTGGTAAATTTAAATTATGTGAATTTCATCTCAATTTCCAAAAACTATTTTATCTAGAAGAAAGACCTTTGTTTCAGGCACTCCATCTTTTTTCTAGGTCCGATGGCCCCCACAGCCTCCTTCTCTCAACATTTTACATTTTCCTACTAATAACTTTTGAGAAACATAACTGCATTTCCAAACATCATTCTGCTGAAATTCAAGGAAGTAAGAGTTTTGTGTTTTGCTTTGAATCAGTTTGAGGTATATTGTGAAGATGAAGTACATCTGAATAATTCTCAATAAATTACTGTAAAACAATGACGTTATTGTTGGCTAAGTGCAGGGAAAATAATGAACTACTCAATTTGAATCTTTTTAGGCTGCTCTTTGTGATAGTTGCCAGACTAGCTATTTATGTACCATAACTTCCTCAGAGTTTCCTTCTTTTAGTGAAAGATTTTTTTCCCATCTTCTGATCAAAGCCTTCCACCTGACAAAAGTTCACAAAGTAAGTATGCCTGTGTCTTCTCCGACGCACCTTTGCCTCTGAGATGTCAGTGGGACCTTGTCATCCTCTAGTGGCTATCCTCAAATGCTACATTCCAAATCAATGGTTACTGGAGCCTTAGCCAACAGATACTGTCCCCCAGCATCCACTGCTGTACTCTGA
Organism: Ursus americanus; assembly: GCF_024610735.1. Lineage (NCBI taxonomy): Eukaryota > Metazoa > Chordata > Mammalia > Carnivora > Ursidae > Ursus > Ursus americanus. Next base: position 32,773,356 of record NC_142153.1, read on the forward strand.
GCAATTTATCCTGGATGACTTCCAGATGATTAGATCTCATGATCACTGAGCTCTGTTTTAGCTGTTCCAATGGAATGAATTACTCTGTTTAATCTTCCTTTCTCAGAACCTTTATTTCTCTGTTCTCCTTACACCCTCTCAGATGTCAAAATATTCTGCAGATTTTTTTTCTTGTGTTCAGACATAACTGTCACTATTGGAAGTGGAATTCCATTAATAGTGCAGATTCATAAAATATTTTTCTTAATAGTTAGAAAAGGTAATGATTACAAAAATCGTGCATAATATTCCATTCACTGTATATGTACACTTCAGCCTGAACACCGAACAGCCATGGAAGTTTCTTTTATTCTTCTTGAGGTCTTCTCAAAAAGCAGGTGTGTTTCAGATCCCAGAAAGAAATATATTGAAGTGTCAAGAAACAGGTCATATATTACAAAATTTTGAACTTTGACTTACTTTTCGTTACTAAGAAAAAAATAATATAAATGTAAATTCCTTTTTAAAAATCATTTTATGAAGCAAGGAATAGCTTTTGCTTAAAATTTAATTTATACTATAGTAAAACATATAACAAAGTTAAATGTCATATAAGTGTGTAAGATAGCATGTAGTCTTAAGCAATTAATGGGCTGTTTGGGAAATAAATAATGTTTTTAGATTAAATGTTCTCTTTTGGAACTAGTTTAGTATCATCTTTTAAGACCTGAAACAGAAGAGTCCCAGAACATTGCTTCATTGAAAACAGCTGAGAGCTACACTTTTGCTTAATATTAAATGATCAGTAGTAAAAATATATTATTTTAAAAATTCTCTGTATATGTATTTTATTTAAAGGAACTACATTGCACACTTATTTCTAATATTCCATGCTTACTACTGCTATTACAGGAACAGTAAGAGTTATGTGTAAACTGCTATTCTAAATAATACTCTACTGACTCTTCATCAAATACTACATTCCAGTTACTTACGTATAAATTATCCACATTGTCTTTTGTTTGAATTTCTCATCCTCATCCTCGCTGCACTTTCGGTCTTGGAAGACTGACCATTGTGACAGTGAAGTTACCTCCATGAAGGGAAATTAGGTCAGATAATACAGTGTGATTGAATAAGTGTGAGTGAATTTATTCTTGCTTTTGATGATTGATTGTGCTAGCCAAGACATTTTGAGAAGTATTTTACAATGGTAAAATTATGTGCAAATTTTCTCCTTATCAACATACTTAGAAATTTTCTCAGTTACTTCCTTGGATAATATTAGTGACTTCCACTGATAAATCCCTATGATTTGTAATGCCTTAATGGATATTTTTATTTTCTAAGCACTCCTATAGTATAAGAGAGTGATTTCTAAGGGTTCTAATTATACAATGAGTTGGATTAGTCACTAGACTGTAAACTCTTTAGCAATGTCTTACATGTCTTTGTATTCTCTATATTGCCCACAGTGAGCAGTCAATATTTGCTGAACAGAAGTTAAACATTTTATAGTCACTATATATATCTGTTTGGCATCTTCAGTCTTTCATATGTTAGAACTGCTTAAAACTGTGTTCAAAACAAAACTCTTATCTTTGTGTCATAAAGAGTTATGCAAGTTGCTTTTTAAAGACTATATTAATGAACGAATATCCTGTCTTATGTCACAGCTGATCACTGAAATTCACTCCTTTATGTTATTGCCTTGCTAATTCCCTGACCAGCTTCCCTAGGAAAGGGGAATTCTTTTAAGTCTGGTGCTGTGCTATAAACACACTCCTGTTTATTCCAGCTAATGAGAAACAGGCTGTCTGGAAATGTGTCTCTGAGGAAAATGCTGAGCAAATCTTCAGAAAATAAAGCTCTCTAGATTGATTGAAAAGATAACATTTGGTAACACGTTGTAAGCAAAACATAGTATCAAGTTGAAAAGAAGGCAAATCAGATATAAAATTTAGTTGGGTATGTCAACTTGGGCTTTGGACGGAGCAAGGGAAGGTACTGAGATTTTGGTGTAGATCTGGCCAGCTTCCAGGTCCCCTTCCCCTGCAATCTTATTATAGCCTCCCCCACCCTCCCCACCTCAAGTGTGCTCTCCTGCTGGGACTCATTCTCTGGCCTTATTATCTCTCCTTGGGATCAGCCAAGCTGTCTTTTCCTCTTTCTCTTCTGTTTGTTGTAAGGTGTCTTATAGTTTATAGCCTTTTAATCTTATGGCTCTTCCTGTAGACAGTTTTGAATAGCTTCTGTAGTTGCTTTAGATCCTTTAATTTGAAAAGCCACTAACTTTTAAATAATAGTCTTCATTATTGGAAAGTTTTGCAAGGCTATGCCTTATGGAGCCTTGATTTTGTTCCTGGAGAATACTTCTATGCAAAATATAAGTTATTTTGCTTAGGGTAGAATATATAATAGTAAACAAGTGACAAGGCTTGTTTATTTTCCTGTGACTTTTCATTACACTCTAAATACCTGGAATCTTTCTTTATATTCTTTAACTTCCTGAAAGACATGAATTTCTTGCTGGTGATTAACTTCTGTGTAAATAAATGAAAGTGGAACTCCCATATCAAATATATTCACTAATTCATTCTAAGCAGTATCCAAATTTGTTTCTGTCATCCATTCTTTTCCATCATTTCCTGTCAAGAATGTTTGGTGGTTTTCTTAATGCTATCAAAGAGTAGTATTGGCAATGCCTCCTCATTAATCAATAATCTTCCTCTAGGAAACATCTATGGGTTTTATTTTCCTATGGGAAGATAAGAAAGCCTTTATCAAGTTCATATAACCAATATTACTATATGATATGCTCTAGTAAAAAATATCATGAAGTATGTTAGAAAATTTTCACTAATTTAGGGATTTTTGTCTATTTGATAGCCAAAGAACATATGGATTTGGAGATATTACATATGGTTTGCAGGGTGTAGGTCCCTAAGTCCACTTCTGTGGGAACTGGAGTATGGAAAAATTACTTGGTCATCTTCCTGGAAGAATACTACTATTACTACCACTGATACTACTATTATAATTTCACATTTTCACAGCACTTTCTATTTTGATGGCTTCTATTGCTTACAATATGTTATCAAAAGAGAATGAGACCTTTTCTGGTGAACTTTTTTTGCTCAATCTCATTTGCACTTCACAGTTGCTTAACAAGGAAGGTATAACAGGTAATACCAGTGACATTTTAATGAAGGCACTAGGAGGTCAAATAATTTACTTGATCAAATTTACTAGGTTAAGTAGCAGAAATCTTCTGATTTCTACATTTGTGATCCACAAATGGCCAGTGGATCCAAATTTATGGGTCATGGACCTTGAGAGTTCTATAGACTTCTTTCAAAGAGGTTCATATGCATACATAAATATTTGTAAATTGAAGACCGATCACAGTGATATCTTTTAAGAGTATTTTCCACTGTGCTTCTTTTGATTCCCATTTACCTTTTTCATAGCTTTTAGACTCGCCTGTCATCCTCCCACCCTTGTTTATCTTCCCTCTCCCACCAGGAAAAAAAAAAAAACAACACATGGTTTTTATTTATTGGAAGCTACCTAATTTTTTTACAGATATTATTTATTGAATGTCTATTGCAGATCTTGCAATGTGGAGTACACCTTATATACATCCTTTCATTTTATTCTTATATCAGTCATGTAAGGTGGATATTATTAGTCACGTGTTGCAGATGAAGAAACCGAGTTTCAGAATAATAACTCCAAGATTACAAAGCTAGTGAACTATAAATTTACAGTACAAAATTAGGTATGACAGATCTCAGTGCCTGCATTCTGTGAAAGATAAATTGTTGACTTTGTATGTTTTTGAGACTTAGGTATGAAGCTAAGTAACTTAGGCAATTCTCAAATGTAGAAATTCATTTTGCTACTTCAAAATTAGCATCTGTTCTTTGAATGCAAGTGTTGTGACCTTTTAAAAAACTTATTACCAAAGAATAGTTGACTTACAATCTTATACTAATTTCAAGTGTACAATTAGTGATTCGATAATTTTATACATTATGCTTTGCTCACCACCATAGGTAGAATTACCATCCATCACCAAACAATGTTAATCCAGTATTATTGGCTGTATTCCCTATGCTGTACTTTTCATTTCCATGACTTACTTATTTTATAACTGAAAGTTTGTGCCTCTTAATCCCTTCCAACTATTTGGCTCATCCTACCCCACCTCTCTTCCATCTGGAAACCACCAGTTCGTCTTCTGTATTTAAGAGTCTATTTGTTTTAGTTTCTTGTTCATTTGTTTTGCTTTTTTAGATTCCACACGTAAGTGAAATCATATGGTATTTGTCTGTCTGACTTATTTCACTTAGCATAATATCCTCAGGTCCATCCATGTTGTCTCAAATGGCAAGATCTAACTCTTTTTTATGGCTGAGTAATATTCCTCTGTGTTTGTTTGTGTGTGTGTGTGTGTGTGTGTGTGTGTGTGTGAGAGAGAGAGAGAGAGAGAGAGAGAGGAAGAGAGATCTTTATCCATTCATCTGTTGATGGACACTTGAGTTGCTTCCATATTTTGGCTATTGTAAATAATGCTACTATAAATATAGGAATACATATATCTCTTCAAGTTAGTGTTTCTTTGGGTAAATACCCAGTAGCAGTATTACTGGATCATATAATTTCTTTTTTTGTTGTTTTTTGAAGAAACTCCATACTGTTTCCACAGTTGTTGCACCAATTTACATTCCCACCAGAGTGCACAAGGGTTCCCTTTTCTCCACATCCTCACCAACACTTTTTATTTCTTGTCTTTTTGGTACTATCCATTCTCAGTGGTGTGAGGTGATATCACATTGGGTTTTTAATTTGCATTTCCTGATGATGAGTGATGTTGAACCTCTTTTTATGTGTTTTTTGGCCATATGTATGTCTTCTTTGGAAAAATATCTGTTCGGGTCCTCTGCCGATTTTTGTTTTGTTTGTTTTGTTTTGTTTTGTTTTTGATGTTGAGTTTTATGAATTCTTTATATATTTTGGATATTAATTCCTTATCAGATATATCATTTGCAAATATCTTCTCCCATTTAGTTCATTGCCTTTCTGCATTGGTGATGTTTTCCTTTGCTGTGCAGAAGCTTTTTATTTTGGTGTAGTCCCAATAGATAATTTTTGCTTTGGTTTCCCTTTCCTGAGGGACATAGGCGTAAATATGTTGCTAAGGTCAATGTCTAAGAGATTACTGCCTATTTTTTTTTAGGACTTTTATGGTTTCAGGTCTTATATTTAGGTCTTTAATCCATTTTGAGTTTATTTTGTGTATGATATAAGTGGTCCAGTTTCATTTTTTGCATGCAGCCGTCCAGTTTTCCCAGCACCATCTGTTGAAGAGATTGTCTTTTCCTCATTGTATAGTCTTGCTTCTTTGGTCATGGATTAATTGGCCATATAGGTGTAGGTTTATTTCTGGGGTTTCTAATGTTTCCAGTGATATATATGCCTATTTTTGTGCCAGTCTTGACTATAAAACATACTGTTTTGATACTATAGCTTTGTAGTTTATTTTGAAATCTGAGATTGTGCTACCTCCAGCTTTGTTCTTTTTCTCAAGATTGTTTTGGCTATTAGAGATCTTTTGTGCTTCCATACACATTTAGTATTATTTGTTCTGGTTCTGTGAAAAATCCTGTTGGCATTTTGATAGGGAATGCATTGAATCTGTAGACTGCTTTGGGTAGTATGGACAATATTTAACAATATTAATTCTTCCAATCCATGAGCATGGTATATCCATTTGTGTTGTCTTCAGTGTCTTTAATCAATGTCTTATAGTTTTCAGAATATAGGTCTTTCTCCTCTTGGTTGAATTTATTCCTAGGTGTTTTCTTTTTGGTACTGTTATAATTTCTTTCTCTTTCTGCCATTTCATTTTTAATGTATAGAAATGCAATAGGTTTCTGTATGTTAATCCTCTATCCTAAAACTTTACTGAATTGATTTATCAATTCCAATATTTTTGATAGCATCTTTAGTGCTTGCTATAGATAATATCACAACATCTGCAAATAGTGACAGTTAAACTTCTTCCTTACCAATTTGGATGCCTTTTATTTCTTTTTTTTCTGTTGTTTGATTTCTGTGGCTAGGACTTCCAGTACTATGTTGAATAAAAGTGGTGAGAGTGGATATCTTTTTCTTGTTCCTGATCTTAGAGGAAACACTTTCAGTTTTTCCCCATTGAGTATGATGTTAGCTGTGGGTCTTTTGTATATGGCCTATATTATGTTGAGGTATGTTCCCTCTAAACATACTTCATTTTTATCATAAACAGATACTGTACTTTGTCAGGTGCTTTTTCTGCACCTATCAAGATGATCATGTGATTTTATGCTTTTCTTGTTAATGCAGTGCATCACATCAGTTTGTGAATATTGAACTACCCTGGCATCTATGGAATAAATCCAACTTGATCATGGTGAATTATTCTTTAAATATATTGTTGAATTCAGTATGCTAATTTTTTGGAGGATTTTTGCATCTGTGTTCATCAGGGATATTGGCCTGTAGTTTTCTTTTTTTTGTAGTCTCTTTGTCTGGTTTTTGGGTAATACTAGCCTCATAGAATGTATTTGGAAGTTTTCCTTCCTCTTTTATCTTTTGAAATAGTTTGATAAAAACAGATATTAACTCTTCTTTAAATATTTGGTAGAATTCACCTGTGAAGCCATCTGGTCCTGGACTTTTGTTTGTTGGGAGGTTTTATTATTATTATTATTATTATTATTATTATTATTATTAT